>NC_055667.1:15380833-16072916 GCF_017976325.1 Chelmon rostratus | reverse complement strand
TGAGCTTTAACAGGATAATTCATTGATAGTGTGTTGTCTATAGAAAAGGTGTTCTATTTAACAGGAGACGTATTTAGACTGTTGTTAATGTGTGTTCACGTGCGCGTGTCCCATACTTGATGCAGCCGTCACAGTCAAGGTTGCCCGTGTTCTCTTTGATGGTTCTCTCGGAGATGAAGGCCGGGTACTCTGTGTCACATGGTACCTGCATGGTCCGACCCATCCTCTGAGCTAGAGAGAAAGAAAGAAAGAAAGGAAAAAATGAGTGAGAAAGTCATGGAACATCCACTTCAAAGTCAAATATATATTTAAAATACTCATGCAAATAAATTGTAAGCAAACACACCACATCCTTGCAAATATACAAGTTTGATAGAAAGCAGCATTTGTGAACCAGAGCCTTCTCTTGGATATTTCCAGTGGAAATCTAGGCCAGCCATTTATGCAACATTGCTTGAACTCTCCTGCCACCCAGAGGCTTGAAACAACTCTGCAGGGTGGAAAGGATTGGTGGAGGAGCCAAAATCCTCTATTTGGGCCAATATTTTTAAAAGCAGGCTAATTAAAGCAGGGGCTAATATAATCCACATTTGCATATTAAATATTTACATTTAAATACGTTTAAGTTTCCAAGTTGGGTTTTTATCAGGGTGGCGCTCACGCACTTTTTACAACACGCACACAGAGGTCTAAAGATGGGGGATCATGTGCGTGATTTGAATGGAGCGGTTTAATCACCGGGTCTCAGCCGTGCAGTATTACTGTGTGAAAAAATGTGTGTGTGCGCGGTTGTATATAAACTATATGCATGTGAGAAATGCAGCCTACATGTATAAACGTCTGGGATTAGTTCAGCTTGAGAGGCTGTGTAGATTGGGTTACGGGCTGCTAAATTGGGGTGTTTCAGCTGTGTGTCACAGGCCTGTGTCTCTATTGTAAAAAGATATAGAAACTAATGCTAAGACCTGAGGCTAGCCAGCTGTGAAATTGTCTCGACCGCTTGGCGAGCAGCGATGCCCAGCTTCACTTCATTCGGGATAAGAGTGTGCAAGGAAAGCATTTTATAGACTTTCATTTTGTGGTTCTTTCTCTCTCCCTCTCCCCTCCCTCACATTCGAAACATTTTTATATTAGTTTTGGCTAGAATTAATACTACAATACGACGCTGCTTAGCGAGGCTTTAATTTCAGACAGGCAAACAGTATTCAACACTCCATAAAGCACAAGGCATCACAGCATTCGTAGCTTTGGCGGTAACCATATGAGAATGTGCGTGCGTTTGTGGAAGAAAGTGAGGCCGAAAAAGAAAGGAAAGACATAAAACCTGAGACGAAGAGAAAGAGAGATAGACAGAGTGAGAAAAGAGAGAGAGCGAAGCCTTTTTTCTCCTGTTACAAAGCGGATATTGCTTCCCACCACTTCCAATATGACACACATCCTTACAGTTCATAAAACCATCAAGTATAACCCCCTCTGGACACACAAACAAATACGAATGTGCAGACACACGCACACACCCTCTCTCAAACTAAGGTCGCTTGAGGTAATCTTGTGTTCTGCCATTTTTACTTTTAGGGTTTGGATAGTGCCCCTTTATTCTGTTTTTCCAGTGGTCACACTGACTCAGACCAAGAGGAAATGGAGGGGAGAGGGCGAATATGAAGACAGAAGGTCAGTGCCGAGGACACTGCCGGTTTCCTCCGCACGCAGTGAACTGTGTTGCATGTGAACTCAGGCATTAGTGTGAAGTACTGACAGGGTCAGTGTGTGTTTTGGTTTTTACATTATTCTTTAAGAAATAAAAATAGAACTATGAAAAATTTTGCTGGGTATTTTAAAAGACGTTAACGTTTCTATGGGCGGATGTAAAATTGAAAGATGACTTTCCTTTTCCTCTTTGTGAGACCGGAAAGAAAACAATGTTTGTTTTTTTTAGAAACTGAATAATGTGGTATTATTCAGGTTGAGGTTTGAGCCTTGGGATTCAATTTATTAAGTTCAAAACAATTAAGCTCACTTTAGAAATAGTACTACAGTATCTGTGTGCACAATTTGATTTCCACGAAAATCGTTTTGGTTGAGATGTCTTTATTTTCTATGATTATTATTTTTTATTTTACAAAACAGAATATCTGCTGTTTCTGGCAATGGAAAAATAGTTTTGGATCTTTAAATGAAAAACTGTTTTTTCCATTTTTATTTCTGCTCATTTCTGTGAATGTAAACTTGCAGACCATAAATAAATAAATGAAAAACAGAGAGACCAAATTCACATGTAATTAAAGCCTGTAATGGATGCAAAAATCAGTTATACAGTTGTGAAAAAAATGTACTTGTAGAAAAAGAATTTCAACTTTCAATAAAGTTCTATTACTCATAACAATAATTTCTATATTATATCTATATTTTCAAAAAACTTGAACAAAGTTGTGTACAAATTACACAAATGTTCAGTGAGAATGATAATGATCATAATTATTGAGCAGATTATTATTTGTGGACCTGAATTATTTTGCACTTTATGCATCTGATATAACAACAGTGTTATTTGTATATAAACTAGTATTACAATCACAGTATAAGCTGTATACTTTCAGGGTGTGCATATGTGCACAGACTTCTTACCTTTAGCTGTGAGGTCAGAGTTCCACCAGCTGTACAAGTTAAACTCGACCAGGAATCTGAATATGGAGAAGACATCGGCCGTAACAATACACTCCAACACACGCTTTTATAAACCGTACTGTAACAGTCTCTGCTGCATTCCAGCCATTTTTCACACACGTGATAAAAGTTTCTCACCAATTACAGCAGAGGTTGTTTATTCTAAAGCAACATGGCACAGATATGAATCACTGCTCAATGCCAGTTATCCCAGTTACAGCCCCTTCACGTTTATGCTTCTTAGTTGCCTCAGAGTCTTTCAAATTAAATCAGTCATGAAAAACCTTTTCAAAACGTGAGTGTTACATATCTGGAGGAAATCTCAGTTACTGCTCTGCCTTCTACACCATGCAGGTTTGTGCTGTTGCTGACTCTCTTCATGACTGAAGTGGTAAATTATTATAATAGCCATCTCAAATCTTTTCTCAGTTTCAGTCTGGTCTAATTCTCATAAATCACATCATGAATACAGGTGAGTTGGATATATTTTCTCCCTGCAGTTCTGACCTTACACAGACATTAAGAGAAACCTGCTGTAAAGAGGGCAGCACACTGACATTTCATAATTACACTTAATAGATGATCAAATCATGCTTGTATGCCACTATCTGGGTATGTGTGTCTTTTTTGTGAGCTGTATTACATGCAATATGTGTTTAATGTGAAGACTCTTTACAAAGTTTTGAACTGTTATAAATTTCCCACTCACTCATAGTATGTGATATATTTTAAATTGATTAAGTGCAATTACGGCACGCGTGGAGAATGAAACACATAAATCAAATACAAAAAAATTATCTGCACTGCGGCAGGATGTAAAATCAGGCCGGACAACTCCGTCCTCCCATGATGCACTGTGGTGACAACAGACCACCCAGGAAGCCTCCGCAACCACAACATGGCATCGCAGGAGCACCCGCGCAACAGGAAACATCAGGTAGCCATTACTGCTCGTGATCGCTGACAATCATGTCGACATACATGTGGAGGGGCTCGTAAACAAACATACAGTTGATGTATAGTCGCAAACACGCAGTTAACCTCATCTGACAGGAGGGGCCACCGTACGAGTCCTCAAACGCGCGTGTGTGCAGCGAGCGTGTGCTGAGACAAACAGACAAAGGACACTCACATACACAGAGGTCTTACATGACAAGCTCAGTAAGGATCCACTTCATGGCTGAGAAGAAAGCAAAGTAAGGCTACAGAAAAAAAAAATGAGAGAGGAAATATTGATCAAAGGTTAAAAACACATAACACATAGTCCCAGCTTTGCATCGTGTGGAGCGCAAACAACAAGGTTGAACAGGGTGGAAAAAATGCAGTACTCACGTCCAACAGTCTGTGTCCGCTGTCACTGCTCTCAGAATAAACCCAACACAGAGCCTGGTAGTCATACAGAGTGACCCTGAATAGATAAAGACAGCAAAGAGAGGACACAGAGAGAGACATCAGAAATATAGATAAAACGAGGTAAAGACAGATAGAATGTTTTTACAGATTTGACTTTAATAAGTGATGCATTAGTCAGGAAGATATAGCCCAGATAAGCCTTGATTCACACATTATCTCTACTATTACATGCCTGCGGGGCCTTTTGGACAGCTGTGTGGGAGCAGGAAGGAAAGATCCCACCTCTGCTATAACTGCCGCTTTACCTGCGGATAATATATTGGATGGATGTGGCAAGAATGGGAAAAGGAAAGCAACTGAAAGCCGAGAGCTTCCCGAGAGGTTCCTCAAAGTGATGTAGGAAGGTGGGTGTGTGTGTGCGGAGATGATTTGGGGATATTGAGGGGATATCAGAGGATTTAAGGGCTTAGTAGACCCTGAGGGTGTGAGGTCTGGGTCTGTCTGGGAGAGGTTATTGAAGGGGTTCCTAACACACACATGCACACACACCTTCACACTGGACACTCTTTCTCATAGCCCGTGGATAAGTTCCTATGTACTTGACAATACTTTGTGTGTGTGAACGGGTGTGCGAGCATGTGTGTGATGAGTGGGCCAGGTCTATCCGCAGCCCTGGGCCATGTTCAAACCTCAGTCACAGTACCGGTGACACACAGCTCCAACACGCCGCCAGGAACCAATTAGCACTAAGCCAGGCCACATAATGGCGTTAGCAGCAAACTCAGAGCAATGTAATATCTGTGTACGAGCATGTGTTTGCATGGGTGTGTGATTACTGTAAATGCGTGCGGGTGTTCCTCATTTGCTTTGCATAGGAGCACAACTTCACTTTCGACCTTTTTAGTGATTTCTCTTTCTACCGCTTGCTTGAAAAAGACGGCGAAACCAAAAGTAATTCAAAATAATGTGCGGACATTCGTCTTAATCAGCCGCCTTGACGCTGATCGGTAAATCCAAGCTGGCAGCTTGTGTCAACGGTAAGTGGTGCACTTCTAAAACGTCTTTAATGTTTTTTAATCAAGACAAAAACTGTGCTGCAACTGAGCACATTAATTCTCTGCAGATGGCACTGGGCTAAGACAGATCGAGCTGGATTCATTCGTGTTAAGATCCATAAGCTCTATTACTCATCGTGCTAATGCTTCACCGACACAAGTCGCATTATTCATTCATCATATGTCGTCCTTGATTTTAAACGATCCCTCATCATCCGACATTAAAGATTCAGTGAAAGCACTTGTAGGCCTCTTTGTTTTCACGAGTGGGGCTGTAAACCACTCGCTGTCAGCTTGTGAGGTTCATCCTTATGATAAACAGGCGTGGCTGTGCGATGATTTATCACCCGAGATTTTTATCCATGGGGACAGCATGGCTTAAATCTCCTCACCCACACCCCGGAGGCAGAGCTGGATGCTGGGTACGGTCCTGATGCAACGTTGGAAATGTGGTTGTAAGCTTCTGTCCAAACGTAAATTTAACGTGCAAAGTTCCCCAAAAATCCCACAAATGTTAGACCAAACAAGTTTGACTCCACAGTCAAACTACAATGTGTGTCTGCCTGTGTCTGCTCCTCTGCTCCTTTCTGCTCTCTAATGCTGGGAAAGTTATCCTCCTGGGTTAACTTTCCAAATTAATTGCAGAAAGTCACCACCCACTGCTGCTGGCGTTTTCCAGGAGACACGACTCTACAACAAGAGCACTAGACGAGCGAATGTGTCTACTAGTGTGTGTGTGTGACTTCAAGTTTCTCCTAATTCCTTTGTTTCAGGAAAAGATTTACTGTAATCCCCTAACGGAGAACTCCGCTGAGCGAAGGGTCGGAGTTCAGCGCTGAATAGCTCAACACGATTGGCCAAGTAAAGAGCTGTCAGCGCAAGGGGAGACATGCTCTCATTCTGTGGCCTGCCTGATGTTATGCACATACATTTACACACATGCATACACTCATACATGCACTTTTGCTGGCACGTACGAGTACACACTCATACACCCACACACACGTGCTGTTTGAAATACTTACCTCTTGAAAGAGCCCATCTGTAGAAGCTTACTCATTACAGCTCCCTCCGCTTCTCCAAAAAATTTCCCTGTCTGAGAAAGAAGGGAGAGGGATTTGATTTTATTTAATAAAACAAGTCATAACAAAATGTAAATGTAAAACAAACATAGCCCTAAAAATGATGTGTTTATAATGCTAGAAGCTCTTACAGGTACAAAAGTTGACACTTGCAAAGTCCAGATCAGACTGGATGAGAGAAACCGCCAATTACCGAAGCCTGAAGCACACCATCCCTCTTACAATGCTAAATGGTCTGTAGGTCCTTCCTTCTGTTCTGCCAAATGACCAAGTGGCCACGGCCAAAGAGAAACATCAGTGATGCACGCACACTTGCTGACATCTGCCATACACGAAGCCTCCCACAGCCATTTCCGAGCATGCAAACAGTAACTCGCTCACATTGCACAAACACACGGGAGGCAGTTTCTGATTTTCTGCAAAAAGCATAACCATCCCATCTTTGGATTTAGCTGATCAAGCCCCCCTTGCACTCCTCTCCCTCTCCACATTTCCTGTCCGTATCTAAAAAAGGACCCCGTTGAAGACCACAAGCCGAAGCGTGTCAGACTATGAATACATTTTTTCTTCATACTGCATGAGTTGCTGCAGTTTTTGACCTTTTGAGACTTTTTCTCTTCTGCATGCATCTTGAAAGTGGGTGAAGTTGTGTCAGGAATCCCTTATTCATGTCTACAAAAAGGTAAATTTACCTGAACACAAGGTGACATCTTCAAAGGTCTTGTTTTACCTGACCATCGATCATTGTGTGACAGTGTTTTTGCATACTGACTAACGCAATTCAAGACCCTTAAGATTCATGACTGTTACACAGTCACACTTCCGGCTGTCCAAACCGCTCCAAGACAATTAATGCCACAAGGACAGAGCTATCAAACCGTTAGCATCCATTGGCTATATCAAACACAGGGCTGGGAGCTACAGCCTCCATCCCTCCAAATCCGAATTTTCTTGACACCTGGGAGGCAGAGAATCTCACCTGCTGCATCTTGTCCCTGAAACCTCTTCCTAAAAGCTGCGTGAAATTGGCTGAAATGCCTGGTGGTTCTTCCAGTTCACCTCAGCAAGGCCTACTCAAGAGCCCTAACACATTTCATGCAACATATTGCCAGATCACATCAGTGTTGCCTCGTTGAGTCGGAGGCAGTTTCACGACGTAACAGCAATGAGTTAAACAGGATGACAAGTGGAGCCCTAAATGCTCCGTCACCTCCAAATTAAGACTGAATAAAGAACGAGGGGCCAGCGAGTGAGAGACACGTGAAAAGAACATGCAGAGGAAAGGAAGGGCAGTGACAGCCAGCGGACTGGCTTCAAGATGAGCCAAAGCCAGAGTGACAGCATGTCTGGTGACAACTAAGCAGAGGGTACATGCTAGGGCAGCACCATGTCTCCTTGAGAGTCTAAACAACAATACGCACGAGATGCAGGAAAAACATTACGAAACAAGAAAACAAATGTGAGCTGTAGATGTGGACCGTTGATTAAAAAGTTTTGCTCATTCTTGGACTTCCACATGTTCATGACTCACTCAGCATCATCTATTCTGATGCAATCTTGAACCTGACTTAACATAAATTGTATATTTACACTTGGCACAAACGATTGTGTGTATAAATGTAGCCTAATGAGCTAATAGCTCCTCTTGAGATGATTTTACAATGAAAGAGCCACTTGCTTCCTGCTTGCACAAAAAGTAAAAATACATTTTATTCCACCTGTGATTATTTTAAAACAGACTGTCATACAATATATGTTTCTGCCTCATTTGACTCGATGTGCGTCTCTCTGTGTAGTGATGTCTTACCAGAGTGTAGTCCTCTGCTACCAGAATGAAGCCGTTGTTGTCGATCAGGTAGCAGTTAATGTTCTGTTAAATAGAAAACAAAGTGTTAAAGCAGCTGGAAGAAGTAAAAGTGACAAAATCATGGATGGTTGATGGGAAAAAGGACGGCAGAGCGACCTCGTCATCACAGCTTATGGAGCATTTCCCATCCAATGCTGCACACTGTAAGATAACAAAAAAGAGCATTGGGGTGTCACAACAAATATTTAGGCTGTTTGGTCAAGAACACAGATGACTTGTGATTGGTGACCTTAATGTGTTAAACATTCTACCAAAAGATCCAATAATTAACCAATAATTAAAGTACAGAAATATGATAAAACAAAGCAAAATGTGCTCATAACAAAGTGGTCATGGATATCAAAATTTGCCTTGCTTTGTTTTAATTATATAGATTTTAAACTCCTCCAGCAGGCAGTGTAGTTGGTGGATACACGTCCAATATGCAAACATGCAGGATGTGTGTTTCTGTGTGTGTACCTGTCTGCTGGCTGTCCAGAATTTCTTCTGAAAGAACTCCAGTTTCATCTGGATGCCCACAGCTGAAAGAGGGACAACACAGTCACTGAGACGCAGCAACAGGAAGGGATGTGTGTGTTGAAGTGCAAGTGCACTGTGATCTGTATCACAACAGAAGTCATCCTACAGGCAAGAGAGACATTATACATACATACACACAGAGTCAAAGTGCATCTTTCATTAACCCCAACGGAGGGGACACATCCACTTCCACTGCAGCAAACCCCTGCTGGACAAAATGGGCCAAAAGGGCAATTACACCCTGCATCACACATGTGTCAGCTTATTTTTCTGGAAGGCTAAGTGTATGTGTGTGCGCGCACGTAATACTGTACTATCTGCACACATGTTCACAAATGCCGCTAACCACACTCAAAAGTTTCACATGATTCTGAACCAGACCTCTCTCTCTCTGTGCCCACATGAAATCCATCCCATTTCTCAGTCTGCCTCCCTGTTGTTATGCCGACAGGCATTTCCAGAGTTGGTATACAGAGCTGCTCTCACTTCCATAAGCCTCATCCCAGCAGGTCCCTAAATGCACAGATCTGACCAGAATTCCTGAATGCCTGGAAAAAAACAGTCGCTGACATTAAATGTGTCAGCTTTTTCAGATGTTGGCTGAGGAAAGATTGACACATTCACCACAGGGTTTAACTTCCCTCTTCTCCTCCTCATCCTCCTCTCCCTCTACCCCCTGCTACTAAGACTCAGAGGACCCTAGCTTTCTCTCAGTGGGGGTTTGCCATGCACTTGGGGTCTGCAAGTCTTTCCAGAAGCAAAATTTGAAGCTTCATCCAAAAGGCAGAGTAGCCGCAGGTAATAAACTAAATGCAGGAGAATGTGGCATTCGGATATAAGCCTATTGTTAGGTACAGGGTAAAGGATAAGAACTGCAATGCATCTATTGTTTGTTGTATACATGTTAGCCGTGTGAAGGTATTTAACACTAAAATCAAGCACAAAAAACTGAATGCTAGGTGTGTAGCCCAAATACTTGATTAAAAAAAAACAAAGTCGCGGAAGCATGATGCACAAGAATGTGAAATAGATAGATGCATGCATGCATGCATGCATGCAACAAGCTCCCAAAAACTGAGGCCGTGCATTGGACAGAAGTGCCTTCACACTGCAATGAAATAAAGTTTGTAACTTGGTAACAATGAAAGTTGTGGAATTTAATGTGGTCCACGACCGACACCTTTTTCTGTAGCTGAAAACATGATTTTTTGACTCTTAAAGGTGGGGTGAGTCATTCTGGAGAAGGACTGTTGATATTGCCATCTCTCTGTGTACATTTACATGTTAGCATGGCAGATTTACCACCCCCCTCGCTCCTCCTCCTCCCCTTCTCCTTGTCCTGTGCATGAGTACAACGCCACCTGTTGCTGATTGGCTGGAATAGTGTTGTGTGGCTCAGTCCGAGCCCCTTTGTTTGCTTCCCAGTTACAGAGCCAGTGCTGTGTGCAAAACACAGATTTTTTTTTTTTTTTTGTCAGTGCACACACAGAGCCAACCGGCTAGCGGATTGTGAGGTGATATTCACTGAATTTCAAATTCAGCAAAAATCGACACTCTTTTTTCAGAATGACTCACCCCACCTTTAAAAGAGAATCTCAGCCCTGGCTCCACGTTGCCATACACACACACATTCAGTTTTCAAAGTGGATGTCCCAAGTAAATTCCTTTTGCAAATACACACACACACACACACACACACACACACACACACACACACACACACACAAACACACACACACACATACAAAAAAAATTAAACAACAATTATTCTTAAATTGCACAAATATTGATTCTATACACACAGGCACACAAAAAACACACTACATTCTAGAATAACCATTAGTATTGTTATACTGTTTGTCATTAACAGTAGTATATAGTACAATAGATGTAGTGGTTCCAGTAAATGTACATTGTAATGCAGTGCGTGCATAGAGGCACATTTGTGTGAATGTGTTGTTTATATGATACTGCATGCAGAGAAACAGTCATGAGTTACTGTGAGAGATGGAGTAAAATGGGGGTGCACCGAGATGTGATCTAACTGCAAATTAAAATCCTCATTTGGCTTAAAAAAAAAATACAGAACGCTTCACTGGATGTCGACATGATGATGACAACAAACATTCCATTGGTTTGCACTTTTAGTGCGTTTGCGTGATTGTTGCAGTGCAGTGGGGTGCTGCTGTGGCCTGTTTTAGCCCTTGCCCAGAGGAACAGGTGCAGATTATCCCGTCATAAGCTTTGCCAGAGCCTTTCAGCAGCCCACCATTTCTACACCCACATGGAAAACCCAGGAGGAGAGGCTAATTTAAGATGCTGGGCAACAGCAGTGGAAACACACATGGTCTAAAACCAGGGAGAACCTAGACCATTAAGCCAATAAAAGATATTGTACTCTAAAAAAGCTGTAAAAACAAAGGAAATAATGACTGAAAAGGAAAGAAGATAAGAAGGTATAATTAAGTTGTCAAAAACTCTGAATTCTGAAAAATGAAACCTTTAAAAAATTCAAAGATGTGAAAACACAATTAATCTGGAACATGATATGGTCAATTTATATGAAATTGTAAAGTGAATAAAACAATATCTTAAATAGTGTTACATATAGATGATGGCAGATCTGTTCAGCAAGGAAAATAATTCATGGAAACATGAATCCAATATGTGCAGTACATGGGGTCTGTGAAATTGTATTAGAGGTTGAAAGTGCACTAACGTTGGCTGCCACCTGGAAGTCGGCTCAGAACAAAAAGACAAAAGCACAAATCTGTCTCACTAATGCTCGGGAATTTTCTGTACTACGGGGGAACATTTAATTTCCCTAGGTATGATTTAAGAACTTAGGGCTGTTTATGCCCTGAGCTGGGTTTATAAGTCCAAAGATGAAGAGACATAAAATCCTCTCCAAATCCACCCCATCACCAATCTCCTATCAGTACAATCCCAGACAGGGAGAGATGACAACCAGCTTAAATCCTACAGGTATTTGGGATTCTAATAAGGATTGTGTAAAAGTATACATCCATCAGCAACAGGGAGCATCTGAGTGTGCAGGTATGTGCTCATGTACGTACTACAGCTGGGGCAAGCATAAGTGTGTAGCGTAAGGTGTGTTTCTCTTCGAGTGTCTACGCACGAGCATAAGCTCACATGCGAATATCACAAACACACAGAGCCGTCTGAGAGATGTAGTGATTTGCAAATCCGGCGGTGAATTCCGTGGCTGCTGCACAGCGCATCATGTCAAGATGCTGAGCAACACTCAGAGAACAAGACGATGTTGTTAAGGATGCTGGCAGTCTACGGGACTTAGGCTCCACTGGCCCCTCCTCTACTGTGCGAGACCTGACAAACTGGTGTTGCAAATATATTGAGATGATTTTAAAAATGATGAGGCAATTCAGTAAAGTAAAATAATCTGTGTTGGCCAAATATCAAACAGCTCTCTGAAGGAGCCAGAAGATTCAACAGGAAAGATCACATGCAAATCATGCAAACAATCTCTGTAGTTTGCCCTTAAGGCTTTAATGCCACATGCATAATTGCATCACAGGAGATACACATGTTGATAATATATGACAATCTGCAGAGAAGGATAGTACGCCATGTTTGTTTTTTCCTCTCTATCTTTGTTTTTTTTTTGTAACTTGATGCTTAACATTTTTAGATGTTGCGGCACAAACACAACAGACCATCTGTACACATCGACATGGGCTTTTAGCAAATACAAAGGTGTCATCACACATTTGAGAATGCATTTGCGTATGTAGCTGTACATGATCACTAAAGTGTGCATGTGAGAGTGGATACAAGTGTGTGTATGTGTGTGTGTGCGTGCGCAGGTGCACAGCCCTATATGTGCATTTATGTTTGTTCAAGCATCCCCACGCGTGCATTAATTGCTCAAGGCTGGTATCTTCACACATTTACCACTATAAATTAACTAAATATAAGATGAAGACACGTACTGACTTCAGTTTTTTACTGTAGATGACAGAATGAAAATAATTGTCATGCCCTTCAGCAGAAGAACAGATACAAATATGGATGGACAGGAGGGCAAATGCGAGGGAGGGTACTACAAGTCAAGGTCAGCTTGTAAGCTTAATCATATTCATCGTTAAAAATGATTTGATCATTAATCTCTTCCTGTCTCTTCCTTTGTTCATTTTTCGCTTCTCCTTCAAGTGACCCATAAGCTCATATAAGCTTAACAGTCAATCCTTTTATATGCCAAAAAAAAAAAAAAGAAATCCATGTAAAATTACTGCAACAGCTTAATATCCTTCTGTGTGCGTGTGTGTATGTGTACGTGTGCATTCGTGCGTTTTGTGTTGCTGTGCTGGGGGCGTGTTCTGCCAGCCCTTCTGCCCACGGCTCATGCATAATATCATCAGAGCGTGCCACAGCAACGGGCATCCTCCGACTGTGTTCACTGTGTGTAGCAGTGTTTGAGTATTTGTGTAGACACAACGCAGCGCAGATCTAATTTTGTCTTGCTCAACTCTTGCCAGAGCAATAGGACGTAACGCGAATGTCAGCCTACGTGTGTGCACCGTGATTTAAGAGGCACAGCTGTCCGCTGGGAGATGACACACCGTCACACTCACCAATACAACTGGGGACAGGGAGAGCGAGCAAGCAAAACAGAGAGAGAGAGAGAGAGACACACAAACATAGATGTCAGAGTGTTGATTTGGATTCAACAGAGGAGCAGAAATAATCTAATCAAGCAAGAGAAAAGGGAAAATACAAACAAAGGCAGAATAAAACAGCATGAAGAAAAATACAAGAGACAGAAAGAGAGGCTGACAGAGAGAGAGAGAGAGGGAGAGAGAGAGAGAGAGAGAGAGAGAGAGATGGAGAGAGGGAGAGAGGGAGAGAGAGAGAGAGAGAGAGAGAGAGAGGGAGAGAGAGAGAGAGAGAGAGAGAGAGAGAGAGAGAGAGAGAGAGAGAGGGAGAGAGGGAGAGAGAGAGAGAGAGAGGGAGAGAGGGAGAGAGGGAGAGAGGGAGAGAGAGAGGCAGAGCTTCCTAACTCGAGTGATTCCCAGGCTGGCTGGCTGCTGGCAGTAAGCTCTGTGCTCTGATCTGCCAGCTCTGATGGGGTTTCATGCCCGTGCAGGCAGTGCTGGGGATCCTGAGGGCAACACAGGTTTCAGCTGCTTCTAATACCTACCTATTGACCATATCAGCCTACACAGATGATAGCCATGGAGAGCTAATCCCAACTTTACTGATGGCTAATGGATCATCAACCAATGACAATCAATAGAATCCAAAAAGGGAGCTAAAAGAAGATCGAACGCAAGAGGCCCAAGGACAACTGGCAGATATGAGAGGTAGGGGGCTCCATCACTGGGAAGAACATCAACAGAGACGCATTTGTGTATATGTCCATGTGTATATTTTAATTGTATATGTGCATGGCAAGGTGGGCTGCTGAGATTAGTATGTTGTGTAAACTGTTGCATAACTGAGTGGATGCATCACACATGGCAGCTTTACGTTCACACTTTCATGCTCATAGCTGTACATTAGCATTGCCTCTAAGTGTTTTCTGTTGCAAACAGGCACTGACACCGGCACCAAGCTGCTTTAGAGCGATACTTGCTGTGGGTTGTGTGTGCATGTCATTGCAAGCTTCTCCATGTGTACTTTGGGCTGGAGGGACACATCAGAGCAAAGAGCCATTCTCCTGTGCTGACCTCATTCCAGAGCTGCTGTTAACAACACTCCACTGAGCTGATGCCGTTTATGTGTGCCCATGTATGCACTGTATGCATATGAGTTTGTTTACGAGTAAGTGCACACATGTGTAAGCACATGTGATCGAATGCACTCTTGCATACACACACTCTCTCATTTCACTTGCAGAGATGTAATTAGCTCTGGGCTCAGCACTACAGCACGCTAAATCTTAACCCAGCCATGTTCTGATGGGTTGTGTTGAAGCAGTCGACATCATATCATAACAGCACACTGCCACTGCACCAAACTAAAACCTGAGGTTAGACATGGGAACACCTGTGCCCGGATGTTTCTAAACCCGTAAATCACACGCCACTGCAAGAAGTCCAACAGCCAGGCGAAGGCAAAATGATGATTACATGCTTGTAAATGGGACGCTGTCAGTCTAATTAGTATACTGCAGTATGTTACAATAGTGTTTATTCAAAGAAGGGAAGCAACAGAACAACTGCTTTAGTATTTTCCAAGTGACAGTGCTGGCTAACTGAATGCTGAAGTGACCTATCCGCTGAATGCTAATAACAGTGAGTCGAGTGTTGTCTGAATTTAAACAATTAGATTATGCTGGCCCATTCAAATCAACATTCCTCAATGGTTGTGTGATTATTACAGTCAACAGCTGCACTGTTTCCTAATATGATTGCAGAATTACGTTTCAGTGATGTGAGACACACAGCTGCCTTTTCACAAAGGCATAATGTGGGCAAAGACTCTGGCGGGAGATGTCGCCTGATACAGGAGAAAATGAGATGATTCTCATTTGAGAAAACATTAAACACTTCCAATTAGGAAAACTGCTGCTGAACTGCTCAGAAGAACACTTTAGCTGCTGTGCTTATTGAGGACGAACGGGGCGCAGCTGATCTATCTGTTCAGGATCTATGAGTGTAACTTGTGAGCTAGTTACATGCCTGGGCTTGGGTCTGAGATTCATTTCATCGAGCCCCGAGCTAGTCCAGCCAGTGCTATAAATACTGCCGTAATGTTCCACGAGAAATGGACATGTGAAGTCATCTCAAAGGGAATCAGACACCCAATATCTGCTGTGTATGGATTTGTGCGTGGGTGGAGTGTGGGTAAAGGGTTACGAGGCTTTGGTGAAGTCACCAAGGGCCACTGTCTAAGGGAGGGTGGGAGGTGGGTGTTGGCATATTAGTAATAAGTGTACTTTCTTGTTTATCAGACAAAGAACAGCACTATCTGAGCAAAGACAAAGTGAACTACACTCTTTCCTGAAGACTACATTTCCAATCTTATTTATATGCACATTTCATATATTTATGGTGATTAAGTAAAGTATCAATCCTGGAATTTCTTTGACCATTTAAATGTCTTCTGTGGCATTTATTACTTGAGGCAAGGTGGTCATGATGACAGTTGAAGACTGTGGTGTAACTGTGTGCCATCATTTAATAGTACTCCTGGTAATCAATGAAGATTTTAGTCAACCTAGAAAATAACTTTAAAATATATATGCATGCGTATTTTTTTTCAAATTCAGCTGCAAATACACAGATATACTTTCAGATGTCTGATCCAATATTCGCCCTGTCTCCACAGTGGTACTGGTGTGTGCCCTCCTCTCCCTCCTGTCTCTGTCACATGCCTGTCCAAAGGAGTGCAGCTGCAACAGCAACACCAAAGTAGTAGACTGCCGGGGGCGAGGCCTGTATGACATCCCCCGACGATTGCATCCAGACACACAAGAACTATATCTCCAAGACAACCGTATCAGGGGGCTGGGATCGATGGCGTTCCGAGAAATACCCCTCGTCCGCATTCTCGATCTATCTAATAACTCTATAACGTCTGTTTCGCCGACTGCTCTGCTGGGTCTCAGAACTCTACAGCGCCTCAGCCTGGCCAACAACAGCCTGAGAGAGCTCGACAAGCGGTTGCTTGGACCTATCCGCTCGCTTTCGCACCTCGACCTCTCACACAACAGGTCAAGCAACAAAACTGTAACAGATACAATTTGTTATTCATCCTTTGTCGAACAATGCAAACTGTAAACTTTGCACATAACTCACTGTATTTCACTGTATCCCATCGTGTCTCCTTGCCATGTCCCACCCTCCAGCCTGTGGGGTTTCCCTGGAGCCATGGGGGACAGTTTGAGGAACCTTAGCCACCTGGGTCTAGCGCACAACAGGCTAACACGATTGGACCGCTCCTTGTTGGAGGCCCTAACCCACCTGGACAGTCTCACACTACGAGGCAACCCCTGGAGGTGTGACTGCCAGCTCATAGGCCTCAAACTCTGGCTGGAGACCTACCTCTTCAAAGGTTAGACCACTAGTAGCTCTAGGCCGTAGCTGGGGAATGTCTGCAATGTTTCCAGCATTCATCCATCTCAATGCCTTTCCTGCTGGGCACAGCCCAAAATTATGGTAATATTACATTATGGTAATAGCAACCTTTAACCGAGCAGGGATCCTGAACTACTCGTTCACCAGAGTAGAAAGAGAGTGGAGAGCCTCTTTAAGAGATTAAAATAGTCAGACCCCAAATGGATATAATATTTATATATTTTGTCCTTAGAGAGACTGACACAGTGGAGTTAAGACCAGGCTAAAAGCTCTGTCCAGTTATTAAAGATGGTGGAATGAGTACTTGTGCATGTCTCTTGTTGTTTGGGATGTAGCTGTGGAAGGAATTTAGGTTGTTTTGGATTTTATTCTATTATTAATATCTGATAAGTACTGTGTATTGTACCCCTATTGGACAATGTAACATTTATAGTTGACTGTTGGTTCACTGACATTGCTGAATTGTAAAGCTCTGCAAAAAGTTCCATGCAGCAATAAGAGTCTCCTGAATAATCTTGTGATGTTACTCTGTGCAGCAGCCCCTTTAAGCACAGTGGTTATCTCTAAAGCCAGAGATAGAGTGTATATCGGTGATTAAAAGTTAAATTGCAGACTACATTATTTTCCATGGTAGACCAACCCCAGCATGCATTAGATAACAAAATAACCACTGTACAGTGAAAGCTAGGCTCGCTTGGAGTTGGCTGACCCGCCTACATGCCTGCATTACCCTGACACAGCTTTCATCTTAAAGGCTGAAAATTCTAATTACCGCAAAACAGAACAATGGACCCAGATACAAGGATGCGTGCTTAATAGAAAGGCAGTGGTTAATCAGGCAGGCAGAAAGGAAGTCAGTGAGCTAGCATGCTCGACATGGATGCCGGGAGAGAAGAATAATAAAGAGATTTACGTGACAAACGGGGCAGCTGATGAAGTCCTAACTCAGCTTCTGCCTTCTCCAACAGACTCCATTCATTCGGCTCCAGTGGTTGAGTTGTTAATCATATCACACTTGCTAATATGGCCAATTAAAGTAAGCCATTACACCCTGGATTAATAAATATTTGAAGTAATGGGCTGTTTCAGACTCAGCTATGATGATGAGGATTGGGTCCTTCTCTGTAGTAAACTGCCAAAAAGGAAATGGGCAATTAAGAGCAGGTAATGTGCTCATAATACACAACAGCTGACTGATGCACGCCTCCCTCTTCTTCCCTGCCCCTCAGTCTGTCTTTTAGCATCCTTCTCTGATCTAACCATTTAAATCTCCTCCCAAGGTGGAGTGGTGGATGAGGTGATTTGCTCTCAGCCAGAAGAGATGAGGGACAGAGACCTGCAGAAAGTCCCCTACCAGCTCTTCCATGCCTGCATGACCACAAGCTACCATTACCTGTTCGCCAACATACACCACCTGGAGTCTGAGAGGTTACTGCGAGGCCACACCCATGGCAACCATGCTCACCCATCTAGCCACACTCTCCATGTCCCAATGGCAATGGGGGAGGGCTTTGGTGGTGGGGGAGCAGCAGGAGGAGGAGGAGGGGGAGGGAGTCTGCCAGAGTGTGAAGCTAAGCAGAGGCAGCGGCCTGTCAACTTGCGCCACGCAATTGCCACAGTGATCATCACCGGCGTAGTGTGCGGGATCGTGTGTCTGATGATGCTGGCTGCAGCAGTGTACGGCTGCGCCTACGCCGCGATCATGGCCAAGTATCAGCGGGAGCTAAAGAAGAACGAGGAGCTGGCAGCGGCGCAGAGGGCAGATCATGCCACAGCAGATGAGAAGGAACCACTGGAGAATGCTATCGCCTAGGAGATGATAACATGAACCCTGGACTTAAAACTCGGGCCTCAACCCTTTAACCTGATCCTTTCTGGATGCCATGTACTTGTTAGTGCACGTGTGCATATGAGAAAAAAAAAAGGGAGTGAGATTCTTTGTGTGTGCGCGTGTGTGTCTGTTCACCTCCATTCTGAGACTTGGGTAGCTAAATTCCAGGTATCTGACTATGCACTGATGAGAAGAGTATCTTCTGCTGTATGCGGGTGTGAGGGGCAGGCCAAAGAATCCAAAAGGAATCAATTCCATTTTGTCTGAGAAATGCATATCACAGATATGAACAAACTGCTATATATTTATAATCGTGTATTTGTAGGTATAATAGTAAAGCTCTGGTATTTTAAAAAAAAACGGATTTCAGAGTTTGGTTGTCTTTTGGTTCGTTGTTCATAATTTTGAGTGTGATTTTGAGGTAATTTTGAAAACTCATAGTAGGCAGCTGCTGTCAGATTCTGATCTAAGTTGTCTGTTTCACTGGCGTGAGAGTATGATAACGAGAGTGAGTGTTTGTGTCAGTGTTTCATTTGTGCTCGAGTGTGTGTGTGTATGCGGAGATGTATACTGTATGCAGATATTTATAGAGAATTTAAGAGTTTGTGCCTAATAATGTGACAGAGTTTTGAGGAAGAAAGACGCTTTCTTAAAGGATATTTTTCTGACGACTGAAGTGAAGATTCGTTGAAGCAATAATGAAACAAACTAAATGAAAACAACAACAAAACCTGGACTCAGCCTTGTTGTTTTTCTATGACTTCACAGGTTTGTAAGTGCAGATATTGACCCTGCTGCACACAGTCACACCCACAAACACACAAACTTTTAGATCTACAGTTTTTGAGAACAGTTGAGTCTTGTTTGTGAGTTGATGCTGACATACATATTAGTAGTCATGTCCTTCAGTATGTATTATATAAAATAAAGGGAAACATTTTACCTGATTGCTGTATGTATACTGCCAACTAATTTGAGAAAGCATGCATCTTTAAATGGAGAGAGCATCTTTAAAAGAGGGGTATTTTGTAAAAAGAGTGTGAAGACACAAAGGAAAATGTCTTCACACAAAAGCAGGAAAATACCCCTCATTTAAGGTGTTACAATGAAATAAGAAGACATTGATGGGGGTTTTGCACCCTCTCAGTTTAACGTGCTGCTGGAGAAGTAACATCTTTTTCTTTACTTTCTCAGGTAATGAAGTTTCTGTTGAATCATTATTATGTCAAACAACCTGACAAGGAAAAATGGTGAAACACGCTCGCATATTTCCATGAAATGACTTTGGATTGTTCTTAATATTTTAATCATTTACCACTTGTGGGAGATTAGTATGAATATATGCTTATATCTGTGATAATCATATTTCCCTGAAGGATGTTCTGCTTTTTTTCTGATTGAGTCCACTGGCACTATCTCAAAGGAATTTAAAAATATTATATAATGCAATGTCAGGTCACTGGGAAATCTAATTTCTGTTTCAGTTTCTCTTAGAGAGGACATTCAGGCAATGTTTTTAGATTCTATTAAAATCGCAGCTTTCTGCGTCCATAATTAATATTATCCATGATTATATTATCTATACATTGATAATGCACCATCAGCAGTGATTTTTTAGCTTTCTCAGCGTAGAGCGGAGACACATGAATGTACACAGATGCCTTTGGTCTTAACGCCTGACCTGAGTTTCATGGCTCTGTATATTATGGCAGCAGACTCACAGCACGTGGCTCAGGATGTGACCACAAATACTGAGACGCACACGCACGCGCACACACGCGCTGGCATACACATGTGCGTACGGATGCACACGGTAACGTTGTGACTCAAGCGATGTCTGCAGGGCCCGCGGTGTGTGATGTCATCAGCCTGTCCTGTTAAGTTAGTGTATTAGCGTATTCACAAGTCTCCAGCTCAGTGGAGCGCTGGGCAGTGAAAACTGGCCCTAACCGGCCCACGCTAAATTTGCATTCTAGCCTACATCTCTCCTCCCATCTGACTCTCTTATATAAAATCATCCTTACAGACATCCCCCGATCAGACAAGCATGATCTTCATCACTGTATATCAGCATCCGACGTAACAATAGAGTACTCATGAGACCTCTTTACTGAATAGTGATTTGGATTGCTGCTTAACAGGATTTGAGAGAATGATGCTATCTTGAAACAATAGTGATCAAGTCGACAGGGTCAAATAAGATGTGGGCTGGTGTAAACTGTGGGCTGCTTGTGTACCGCTCTGCTAGAAATCTGATGCATGTTCTGTGTGCATGTGTGCTGTGGCACCGCACAGACTCCCATCTTTGTCCTTCTGCTCCAGTGGTTTCCCCCAGGCCAAGGGTACCCACAATGCATTTCTTTCATGTCAACGCATTCAGGCACCGTGAAATAATCTTCTCTTTCTCTGCCCTTTTATTTCTTCTCTTATTCTATCTCTGCATTTCCAAAAGAGTTTCCTCTTTCTCCTTTCTACAGTTTTTTTTTTCCTTTCTTTCCTCTGTCCAGATCTTCTTCTGTGATACCTCTGCTGACATTAATGGCCGTCATCTGTTGACAGGAGACCTTACATAGACAATCATCAGAGGAAGTTTTTAATATGAGGCAAAAAAGCTGGCGCTCCACATTGTTGGGCGGTGGAAATAATTACAATACTTCACATACTGCGCACTGCATTTGAATAGAATAACTTGCTTATTCAAGACATTTGCACAGTGTAATCTCTTAGGATATCAATGTAAAACAGGACTTCCAAAAGGCCTGCAGAAAAAAAATATACAGAAAGTTGGAGGCACCTTCCTGCAAACATAGCTAATTGATGAACAGCAATGAGCCAGAAACACATTGTCTGCTATCTGCATATTTTAGCAACTTCGTATGTTTGCATTTTGCTCAATGTGTTCAAAGCTGCAATAAAGATTGTTTGCAAAGAAGGTGCTTCTAAATTTCTTCATGTTAATTACTTGTAAATAAAAGACCACTCTCTAACGTGTTATCCTGATCTGCAGCACCACAGTAAAAAAGCTGCATTAATAACAAGACACAAAACACTGATTTGAAGTCATCTTGTGCCTTTGGTGAGAGGTGCTTAATGAATGATGTCTGTGAATGAACTGTTCTCAAGATAAAACCACAACTACTGTGAAACCATCCAGCTACATCCTCCACCTTCCCACCAATTTCTCCCATTTAATCTACAGTTTCTTTCCTCTTTAACCAAGTTGATGGCAAACAGAGCAAGAGCCGCACTTCATACCACCAACTTGCTGATTGCACCAAGTTGCATTATATGGGCGTGACATTGTGGGATTTCTGAGTCACCAGGACGTGAGATGAGGCCGACCTCAATGAAATCCTCTAGGCCACAATATGCCTTAAATAAGCGCAGAGGCAAACAAACGAAGGCACAAAAGGCATTTATGAAACTGGTTTCTATTAATATATTTAGGCATAAATACTCTTGGATGCAAACGTCTGTCCTATGTAGCACTCTCACCTTCTTATGAGCATGAATTCATGCAGGGGCAAAAAAAGCAGCACAGTCAGTATATGTGGGCCGTGAGTGTTTCAACTCAAAAGAAGGAAAAGAAGCAGGGGTAGACAAGTGTAGACCAGGAAAACAAAGTCTACATAGCAGTGCAAGTAAGAGTATTGCAGCCTCTGTCAATGTAGACGTGTGTGAGAAAGAAAGAGCCACTTGAGTCCCCACTTACCCGCAGCTATGGGTGATTTCCTCTCATCCAGAAGCTGAATGGCAGTGCTGGCCAATACAACACTCTTGTTTTCTGATCCTAAGCCACGCACATAAAAACACACACACACACACAAAAAAAACACAACACACACACAGAGTTCACGTTAGAGTCATATCATAATTCCTTCTATTAGTTCTGAACTGACCACGGGGTGATTGGAGAGAGAAACACTGAACATAAATACCACAAAGTACTATTTCATGGCTACAGCTAACTGCCACAGTCTTGAGAGGAAGAGTGCATCCAAGGCAAGTCCGGCGAGTAAATAAGAGGCTTTCAGATCACTTGTATTAGCTGGCACTAATGGAAAGCCTGAGGCTGAGGACAGATGAGAACACATTCTCCCTTTGGAGGAGAAACCATTTCTTAGAGACACAGTCAAACTACATATGCGTGAGGTGCCTGCGTGTGTGTGTGTGTGTGCGTGTGTGTGTGCGCGCGTGCCTTTTTTGCGAGTGTGTGTTTGTGTGTGTGTATTCTGGCCAAGTCACTATGGAAAGGGCTGAACCCCTTCGTAACATATCTTATTTCAACCCACAGCAATCAGTCCTGTCCACAAGAACACAGCCCAGAATTAATACGAGAGGAAGGGGAGGTAGAGATGCATGGCGAGAGAAAACGACCAAATATGGGTGAAAGAGGAAAAGAGTGGATAGAGGAAATTTGAAGAAAAAAAAAAGTTTTTTCTAATAAGAGTGTATGGTTATATTTGAGCATTTGGCAAAATGTAAGCTTCTTTTGAATTGCCTTATAGTGTGTCTTATAACTCTTGCACACTTAAATTTCAGTAAACCTGGTTCGTTTCATTACATCACACGACCAATGGCTACTGTGTTGGGCTAAAAGGAATTTAAACTGGCTTCATTATTGTTTGAAGGTCAACATTTATAACTAACCTGTGTTGAAAGGTAGCGAGTAGACAAAGGTACCAGGAACTTGTTCTGCTGCTCTCTTGTACCACAGGGGAAAGTGATCGGCGTTGAACACCCCCTCTTTGTCTTCAGCTGTCAGGAAGTCTCTTGAAGCAGACAGGAAACAGAGGTGACGATGATACAGAGGACGCACACACAACACATACCACTGTACAACATGTGCACTTGTACGTTTATAACAGTGTATACACACATATAGACTGAATACATACACTTGGCACACTTACTGGTTTGTGAGCTCATCAGGCACCACAAACAGGTTAATCCTGGACAGGCCCGTTCTTGTGCCCAGGTAGGCTATCTCCACCCCTTTATCAGAGTTCCTGTGTCGTATGACAAAAACATACATTAACCTGCATTCGCGCATGACTTTAAGTTTGCGATCAGCATCACTGAAACGGAACAGAGGCTTTTAACAAGTGCCTTTGCTTTTTGGCTTTCTGTCAACGCAACATTGACATTTTGTCTGTAGCATCATCACTAAGATAACACACTTTCAGTTTTAATGTTTTTTCAGTTTGTGCTGAGTCTATGAAGAAACATTTTCAGTGAGAACATGGAACTAGAAGAGTGGGGTGAGTGACACACTCAGACTTATTGAGCACGAGACTCGTCCAGTATGCCTCCAAAGGGGCGGTCACCACCGCGTCAAAGAGGACCTCCTGAATCAGCTCCTTGTCACCTAACAAGGCAAACATGCATACATTTTATACACAACACATCAACTTGCCGCTGACCATGAGAAAATTCTATGAGCAGAGAGAGGAATAGAGGGTTTGTAGTTTATGAACTAACATTGCAGGTGGGGTTCATGTCCACTGAGGTAGAGTTTGATCGCCTCTATTTGGGACAGGTAGCGGTGCTCTGGGTGCTCGTCTGTGTTGCAGTATGTCCTGCAACGTGACGTGAACAGACAACAAGGCCACTGGTTATAAGAATATGTAACACAATCATAACTTGTACCAGCTTTTTGAAAACTGAGTGTTTAGATGACTATCTGCCTCAGATTATGATCGCAACTCAAGCTCCATCATACATCATACATACGTACAGCTTTCAGTGACTCTTGCATTGCAATTGCAGTATGACGAATAAAATGTGAAGCAAAACAAAGACGTTTTTTCCATTTACAAGCATTAGTTTGAAAAGCGTTTACTGTAATTTGTTTAGATGTTGGTTCCAGATCCTGGTGACCACAAGTCATCTAGTGACACAAACCATCAAGTCAAAACTCCTGCAGATCCCAATGCTGTTATATAACCGTTGTATTGTAGTAAGATTACAGAGTTCCTTGATTTTATAATAGGGAGTTTTGTATTTTGGATATAGTCCAATCACAATGTCATTTGAGTAAGACATGAGGATGTTGTCAGAACGGAAAGAGACAGCTGTGTTGATTTACTCTTACCATTCGTCTGCCAGTGCTACATCTGGATGCTCCAGGTCATGAAGCCCTGTAACAAAATGAGAACTACAGTGTATATCTCAAACTAAATCAGCAAAAAGCACTCCATATGAACTCATAATAATAGGGCTAGGCATCTACACCCCAAATCCACACACACTCCTAAACACACACACCGGGGGTGAAAAATGTGTTTTTTGAATGGATGTGACAGGTCTGATTAGATCAGGAAGAGCCAAGTCATGCTCAGAGGGCTCCTCATGATGGACATGTTTAGAGAAACACACAGACACAGACACACACACCACCACCACCGCATGAATATTAACGTGCATGAGGCTGGACATGAAAATAGACACAGAGAGGCACACATAGGCAGGGGCAGACATACACTGTATGTACTAAAACACACCTAAGCAGCCGCTAAAGAAATATTTAACTTCCTGACCAATCGTGGCAATTTCATTATCATTATATTACTAGTGAATGTGTGTGTGTGTGTGTGTGTGTGTGTGTGTGGGAGGGAGAGAGAGAGAGAAGGAAGAAAATGGGGAAAAATTATGCAGTGGTGGAAGTTTTGAGGAACTTGTCCATCGCTTGTTTATTTCCATTTTACGATACATTGTATTTCTATACTGAACTTTTTACTTTTTTACATTTACAGTATTTCAAAGCTACAGTGAGACAATACGTATTAAAGTGTACTACAGTAGATTTTCGATAAATATGATGATCTTACAAAATTAGATACACTGTTCCTAATTTAACTGCTCAACATTGTATAAAGCAGATAAAGTTACCTCCACCTCAACCAGCCACAATGCTGTTTACGTGCTAATCCATTTGTAATAACAATTCTATATTATATTATAAAGCTCTGAAAGGGATTGTTCTGCATGAGTACTTTTACTTGTGATACTTAAGTAACGTTAGCATGGCTCCATCTATTTCCTGAATACGGCCATGTAAGCTTTAGAGTCCTTTTCTATAGTTGACTCGAGCTTGGATAAAACTCCTAGTCATTGCTCTTTGTTTCAAGTCTACTGAAAAAAACTTTGGCTATTAAAAAATACAAAAATTAAACACACTGATTAATTTAAATACCGCAAAATACATCAAAGACTAGTGTGGTTGCCAGGCTCTATATCTTTAACTAAACTAACCATGTGTCATTGATTAATTAGTTTAACTGCAATCATTAATCAATGACTGCATCATTTGTTATGCATTCTGCAATGAAACTCTAGAGCTCCTAACCCTTAGAAAATTAAATAAAGTAAACTATGAACTATATAAAACAAATATTTCTCTTTTTGTCTCTATGAATGGCTCTAAATAGTACTGTATGCTGATCCTACTTTTACCTCAGTAAAAATAACACAGCAAGACTTTTACTTGTAATGGAGTATTATAATATATATATATCATATGGTATTTTATGTTTAATGTGGTATTGCTACATTCTTCCTCAGCAGAGTATCTTAAAACTTGCACCACTGCAGCTGAGTAAAGACATGTCAGCTGAGTGAGAAACAGAAGACACAAGGACAATGAAAGAGTAAAAGTGAGGAGAGCCGAGGAGGAAAAGGGAGGATTTCCTACCTTCCTCCACCGTGACATTCCCTCTGAAGAAAAACTTCCCGTGGCCTCTGGAAAGAGCTACCCCTAGGCTAAAAATAAGAAATGTTTTCCAAAAAGACAACTCACCACCAGTTCTTTGTTGTGCACAGAAAACTGGGCATAGTGACGTTTCAGTCGCTCTAAACTTTGCTCATTGCTCACAGAAATGTCTCTGGCTTTCTTACCTGAAAGGGGTCCCCTTGATGTCTGTGTAGTAGTAATCATTATGCAACACCAGCACACGTTTCTGAAATAAAAGAGATTAATATACTCCATTATACGCTACAGTAAACAGTAGGCAGTGTGATGGCACTAATCTGATGTGATTCCCTGCAGTCTGGCTCCATCTAGTGGTGCAGAGAGTGCATGCTGTGGTCGGCAGTCTGCCACATGACCTGTTACCATGTGTTTTTTTATTTTGCAGTATTTCAATAAGGATTGTGAATATGCATGTGTGTGCACATTTGAGTGCATGTGTGTACTTGTGTGTGCAGATATGTATTTACATATTGAATGCTTAATAATCAGGCTAATGTATAATGCTCTTTACTGAGCTTTGAAAATGCAAAGTGCGCACACACGCACAAAATTACACACACCTGAATGCCTCTCTCTCTCGCTCTCTCTCTCTCTCTCTCTTTCTCTCTCAGACAGGCAAGTAGTAAAAGAGAATCATTGGGCTGCTGTCTCTCCTGTATTCAGCAACATGTGCTTGGTGGAGATAAGGGGTTCACACACACAGACAGACACACACCCGTGCATGCAGAGCACACAAAATCTGAAACAAAATCCCCAAGTCAATCCTGTACATCACCGTGCCAAGTGTAGCCACCCCTTGGCAGAGTGGATTCTCCCTGCTGAGTATTTTCTCTGGCACACCCTTTGGGAACATCAGAAAAGTGCCTGTTTGTGTGTGCGTGTTTGTGCATTTCTGAATTTTGGATTCCTCACCCCTTTGTCAACACTCTTCTTCACCTCCATGGAGAAGGTCCCTGTCTTCCTGTTGACCATGGCATTTCTCAGCTGGCAGCACAAAGCACATACCAAATCCCAAGCTTCAGATTTTTTGTATGAAGAGGGGGACTGTGATGATGCTCACTGTAGATTTACCACAAGTGTCTCACCGTGTCATCCTTATCTTCCCATTCCACCTCGGACAGATCCACACTGCTGTAGTTTGGCTTCCTTCGCTTCTTGCCATCTCCGTACTGAGCATGCAGGCCCATGTTAACACACATGCATGCATAGACAAAGACACGGAAGAAAATGAAACACAAAGGGTGTACTGCACCGTAATGAGGCTGCCGGAAATAATTCATCATCTCTAAATCGCTTTTTTTCTTGATTACATATCATCATCGTAATCATTATTATGCCATTAAAATGCAAAATCCTTATCACAATGGCCCAAGGTGACTTCTCAAATTGTTTGTTTTGTTCAAACACAGTGATTCAATTCACAATAACACAAACCAGGCAAAAGCAGCATCCGAGAAGCTGGAAGCAGCAAATAAATGACAAATGATAGCGGGCATTCATAATTTATTTCCTGCCAGGACAGGAAACAGGAGACAGTTAGCTTGGCATGAAGACTGGGCAAGGGGGAAACAGCTAGCCTGGCCCTGTCTAACCCTACCAGCATCTTGAAAGCTCACTATTAAGACGTCATATCTCGTTCATTTAATTAGTACACAAACAGAAAAGATGTTAGGTGCTGTAAATATTTTTGGCACTGACTTCCTGGAGTCTTGCCGTCACTGTGAGGCAACCAGGCTAAGCTGGCCGTGTTGTCTCTTGGTGGTAGCTTCACGTTTAACGGACAGATATGACGGCGGAATTGAATTGGTGTACTCCCCAAAATGTCAAACTATTTCTTTAATTGACCCTCGTCCCTCTCTGGCTACCTACATGAGGCTATTTGATATGGACATTAAATACGGATGACAGAGGCCAGAATATCTACTTTATTAATGAGTACTATATGTGTTTGTGCATCTGTTGTATGTGTGTACTTGTGAGTCCTCCTCTCCATTCATCTGTCAGTGAGGGCGGCGTCCCACCCCTCATTAGTTGTTAAACACCCTTCATTAGCGTCTTTAATTAGACCACTATTAAACCATCTGTCTGTCTGTCTCACTGTCTGTTAACTCTTCTCCTCCACGTCTGCTCTCCTCTCATCCCTCCATATCTCCGTGTCTTCATCCAGCGTTGCAGCCCGCTTTGTCACCCTGCACCTAGTCTCACGTTAAGCAGGTTCCTTGCTCTCCTCAATCTCCCCTCCCCTCCCTCTCTGCGCTCTCTTCCCTCATCCTCTTGTGAGAGGAGTGAGTGAGTACAATGGAGTTAATCACAGCCATTCAGTAGCTGTATCTCTGTCTATTCACAGCACGGCGGCGGCCTGGAACACACTCTCCTCATCTACATACCACCACACAGCCAAAACACACGCACGGCACATAGATCGCCCACACATCTACACACTAATTTTCTACGTCAATCGGCATCTCAGTGTGACGGCGAAATCTGTAATTGACTTGACATGAACTCAAGAGTTAGTATTCCTCAGTCTCGTGTACAAAGAAAATTAATACATTTGAACTTCAATCTCTGCGCCCTAAAAGGGATTGTTACGATAATAAGGTTCATACGCGCTGAACTTGTTACAGAGCGTTTGAATGGTGCTGGAGGTAATACTCACGAGTGGCCGCAGATCTGGATGGGTGAGGATGTAGCCGTTGTTGGTGATTGCAAAGGCGTAGCCGTGAATGCCCAGCTAGGATGATACACACAGACACATGCATTGAATGGATGCATGACAAATGTACTGTATTCTACACCTCAGCTAATCAAGCTCTTTGTGGTTTTTACTGGCAGAATCTTTGTCTTTGCCGTGAAACTCACAGAACTGCACAATATGAGAGCAAATTCACTTGTTGCAATTGAGAAAATTACACTTTTGAAACCAATTCCTTTACAGTGAGATGTACACACCCTCTAGGATTTGTAATCTATATGAGATATTAAGCATTAAAAATTCCACATTTAAAAACTTACAATCAATAATATATGCAGGCATTTCATTAAGATAAAATGTCATAGATTGCAATCTACAGTCATTAAAAAGACAATTTATTCTCCTTTATGAAACGTCCCTTGGACTTCCAAAATGGATTCTTGGCATCTGATTGGTTGGTTGATTGGAAACTTCCAGTCAGTCAGTGTTGTGTGAGGGAGGACAAATAACACACTTTCAAATGTCAAAATCTTAGCTACACCCAAGCCAAGCTCCAGATCTACAAGTAGAAGAGATCGGCACAGGGGACGTGTTGGTGGACACCAGAAAGCATTAGTATTCATAGTGCATCATTTTCCTGTTATTATTGGATTTGAGGAAGGAGGGATGAATAATCACAGCCAAAACAGGAACAAAACCTCTCATTTATCTGTTACTGGGTTTGCCATTCAATTACTGCACTGTGGATTGGTGGACCTGCATGTATAAGTTTTTTTAAAAAAAACTTTTACTTGCTTTAGTTTTGTACTCACTTAGCATCGAGGTGAATGTCGCACTCACAATCACATGGTTCAGAAGACATCTAAGTTTGGTTGTGATTATTAAAGGTGTGATGACTAATCTCATATATACTTTGAGATCTACAATTTGCAGGATGTTGGGACTTGTACCTTATATTTGGGGATGGTCTTGAGCAGCTCAGAGACAGGCACGTCAGTTCCAACCACACCCAGCAGGATGCCGCGGTTTCTCTGGAAGCACACACATTACCAAACATTCTCAAGTTGCATTTGAAAGGTTACTTCCATAACATGGCCTTTATCAGATCCACTCTTTATGACATTAAAAATTCAATGTGTGATATATATTCAATTAGTGATGCGCTACTGTATTCTAATTTACAGACTCCAATCAAACTGAAATTAGCATCCATCAAATACAAACATAATTAACCATTATTTCACAATTTGTATCTATTGTCAGAAAACCTAATTCCATGCGAGTTATGCAATAAGTAATTGCACAGTTTTTTTAATTAAACTGCTAATTTGTTGGAGAAAACAAGTTGGGGAAACATAATGGCAGTGACAGTGAATGTGCGATTGGTTCTACAACACTCTGTTTCCACTTACAGTCTCGTTCTTGGTACTGAACACTGGCATTGCAACTGTGGTCATTAGAACCGGACCTTGACCATCATCCAACTGAGTGAGCCATGAGAGGAGAACAGTGAAAGACAGTGATTGAGAGGGTGAGAAAGAGAGAGGGAGACAGAGGGAGGAAGAAGAGGGAAGCTAATGATGAAACATTATACAAAAGAAATGCAACGGCGCAACACATTGCACAGTATCATGCACATTATATGAATCATCTTGCTTAGTGACACTCAGTGAGTGATTATCTCAAGCTGCATAACACTCGTTCCTTAAGTAGTGAACCTGATAGGAATTCTGGAGCAGACCGAGTCACATTATCTTCTTGAGGGACCTACAAAACTTCCATGACATGTTTTATTCATGTTTATTATTTGCCTTAAAATGTGTTCAATCACAGTCTGCCTTTGATCTCTTACAGAATAAGCTTATCCAAAGGCAGTGCTTCCCTCCCTAAAGACTGCTGGAATAATTATGATATTTATCTTTCCAGCGGCTGACTGTATCTGACGATGATCCATTAGAGATGAAAGCTCGGCACTGTTATGAAGATACCAGAGGAAGGCTTCGCACGCGGCAGGACGTCGGTCTGACCTTGTCCACTTAGAAATGTCGACACCGTCTAAATGTCAGTCACTCAAGCATTTTATGTTCAAGTCACCACAAGTAATTGGTCCATTAAGCGCAATATGGATCCCAGAACAAAATCCACAATTGCGTTAAGTTAGATGGGGTGGCATAAAAACATAAATCATGCTGCACATGATCTGTTTCTACTGCAGCAATCAATAGAGCATTATTCTGTTAGACTGACTTGAATATCAGATCCCTGCATAGTACTTTTTTCTTAAGGACCTACCCCATTTAACCAATCCTCTTAAACTGAACATTAAATGCCCCCTGTACACTCTCTTTCCTCCAGCACTCACCCCCCCAGCCCCACCTTTTTACCTCCAGTAATAATAGGTAATGACAGGAAACTGCTAGCATCCATTCTGTCTCCCTCAGACACTGAGGAAAGGGGAATTGGTGACCTGAGCTCAGATAGCCGGTAATAGCAATCCAGGACGCAGTATTAGACATCAAAGAGAGAACAAAGCACACCTAAGTACAGCTGCTGCAACAATGGACAGCCTTGCTGCTGGAGCAAGAGATCGATCAAAGGACAGGGAAAACGAACAGAGGCTCATCTAAAAATACAAAATCTATTTCCAAGGTCTATTGGATCATATATCACAAGTCTGAAAATATATGGACTGCCATTTACTGTGCATCCCCATGAACTGCTGTTGGGCAGCCTCGTCAAATGTGCACTGTTCATACTAAAATGTTTTATTGTATGTATATGTGAATTGGGTGAAAATCAAGCTTGTCCAGCTGCTGTGGGAAATGACATATTGTAATTAAGCAGACACCAAGAGCTGCACAGAGAAAGGCAGCCAGTAACCGCATCTATTGGATTCAAAGCCAGCAGCACAGCTACAGAGGATCCTCACAAGCCCGACCCAGAGGAGGAAAGACCTTTAAACCTGTGCTTCATCAGCCTGACCCAGGAGAGGAAAGAGGCACTTCCTTGAACCCTAAGTGAGCGTCCTCCAACACGAGTCTCAAAGGGAGTGCTCTGTATCTAGACTTTGACTTTTCATACATAATCTGCAACCTCGAATGCAAGGTCAGAACAATCGGGCCAAATCTGCATCATCATTGCCTCTGTGGCTTCATCTGTATTAGTCAGAGCAAATTGGGTGTGTAAGTCCTTTCCCCTGTTGTGGGTCAGAGAATGAAAAAGAAACCCTCTGTGCTCTAATGCACTCACTCCCCACTGACACAAATACCCACACACTTACACCCCTCAGAGGGCTCGGATACACACCCCTGCCCCGTGTTTGTGTCTCACAGGACACCTCGTAATCTAGGTTGTTGTGACAAATTGTGTTCTGCTGGACGAGGTGACCCTTGTTTCCTTGGAGACTGGGTTTAATGATGTTGGTGTGTGTAAGCCCTGAAGCCAAAGTCCCCCCCGTGGGCTCCTGGGGGAAAACAGTGTGTGTTAGAAATCCCCAGTGGAGGGCAGAGCTGGCACGGATCTTAGCACACGTTTTTAATGCACAGGTGTTTTGGGATATAGCACTGAACTCTCAATTACCTCAATCAATATTAACTCTTTTGCTTTGAAATAGCGGAGCTTATATAAATCCGTCATAACATTTTAAACAGCTTACTGCTTCAATTCGTCATCAAGGTAATCAGCTGCTCCCAGCTTTCCCATTTGTCTGTCTTCATGCTTGACCAAGTATCAGTCTTGTTGTTTGAACTTCAGTGCAAAACCTTCTTCTCAACCTGCATCCTTCGTCTACATCCTTTAAGTTTTCTTCAGCACTTTTGCTGATATCCTTTCTCTTCAAATCTTTTACATATTCCTCTCCATGCACTTGTCCTCAAATATCTCTCCCCCCAACCCGCTCCTGACACATTCCTCTCACCCCCACCTCCCTCCCATCATCCCTGAGCTCCAGTGTCAGTTCATCCGACGGAGTGGGAAACAAAGCCAAATGAGCCAGAGAATGATGGATGAAGCTGGTGAGACGAAGGATAGGAGGGAGAGAGAGGGGAACGGGAGAGGAGGGCAGAGCACAGGTGGAGGGGAGACGCGAAATGAAACAGAGTAAGACAGGGGAGTTATGTTGGGCTAGAAAGATTACTGGGTTGCACTGAGAGGGATGGAGGAGGAGAGGAAAAAGATAGGAAGAAGGGTACATCTGGAAAGATGATAAACATCAGCCCTGGAACATAAATACCAGATGCTCATCACTTTCCTAACACTGAGTCAATCCCTGGAGTTTTGCTAACTTCTTATCAGACACTATCACCATGCAGGGTGTGTGTGTGTGTGTCTTTCTGTCACCGTCTATTTTACTTTCAGGGGACTGTTGTCTATGTGGGCTGAGGCCAGGCCTGAGCTGTGCTGGAGTGATTACATGCAAAGAAGCAGTGCAGATTCCTTGCTAATCCCAATTATCATGTCTGACAATGTGATATCTATTTCGGTTTTCTGCTGAGCCGCTTGGATGTCAATAAGCTTGGGTCTATCACACTAACAGTACTATGTCAGACATATGGCCTGCCAGCTGTCTAATGGGACTGCTCTGCGCTCAGCTCATGCTGATGGGGGGGCAGAGCACTCTTCTGTTCTGCAATCATCATTGTTATGATTATAGAGCTGCTTATCTCAACCCACATATGATTCATAAAACACTGAAAAATAAAACACTGAAAATGATAAAAGAAAGCATCAGAACAGATCATCCCGCCAGTCATTACAGGCTATTGGATTTTCACCCAGAAGATGACAAAACAGCTCATTCTGGAGAATTCTACCAAAACAAATAACACAGGCAATCTCGTCTTCACACCAAAATCACAGGCAAAAGAACATAACGTAACCTCACATTTACACACAAGGCCACACCGTCAGCCCCAGAGATACTGGCAAAGCACAGCCAACACAGCATCACCAATGATCAATGAGTGCGAGCGTGTGCACAGACGTGTGCGTGTGCTTGATCAGGCGTGCAGAAGAGAGTGATCAACTGAACCAATGACAACCACGATGCATGGCTTGAATCAGGAGGCTGAGGAGCGACACACGACACTGACACACAAGAAAATGCCATGGGTCAGTATGGTAGTTAGTTCACCCAAATTATGCGGCCGTCTCGCAGAGACCGGAGACCAAAACGCACATGCACATGAAATGCACATGGACACACACCAGGCCTAAACACAGTACAATACAGCGATGACCTCACATCTGATTTTTTTTTTTTTTACCTTTTGTGCTTGGGGGAGCTAAAGAGAACAGATTAAGGAGGAGGGGGGGAGAGAAAGGGTCAATACGTTTGCGGATAAGAGTGAGAAAGCCTATCAGTGCAGTTTCCTCCGAGTGGAGTGCCAGCACCAGTGGGTGTGTAAAAATCCACCAGCACTGACTCTGACTGCAACTTTAAAAACAGTGACTGTGTCAAGAGAGGTGAGCTTTATGGCTGGGAGGGTCACAGCAGCGGAAACAACACTTAAGCTGTTACTGTTGAGTCAGTGTTGGGCGAATGTACTTTCACTGTGATAAATGGATGGGGATAATAAGGGCAAAGAGAAAGAAACAAGCAGAGGAAGGCAGAAAAACATTAAACAAGAGGGATATGGAGAGGATTGCAAAGGGAAAGAGTCCACTTCCATACAGTATTGATAGCCTGCACATATTTCTGCTGGAGGGCACTTGCCTTTGTCTCCTTACATTTTTGAAGCCCTTTCTCCTGTTATCTATTCAGAAATAGTGGAGGACTAACGGCTGCTGTTCATGCTTTATGGCCCAACACAATAACTCTAACCAAAGAGGAGCTTTGTGTATGTGTGAATACTGCAGTAGATTGTGCATATATTACGGACTGCAGAGGATCCTATATTGGAGGTCAGGCATTATGGTGTTTTAGAGATGATAACGTCTGCGCCAGAGAACTACAAAGCATGTATGGGGGATTTGTGCATGTGATTATCTGAGTGTGTTGAGCTGTTATTCACTGCCATTTCGTAATACGTGTTTGGCCAGGCTATGAGGTTGAGAGATCAGAGACTATCTCACCAATGTGGCCCAGTATGTTGGATTCACGCTACACAACCCCCAAACTCACACAGGAGACTCATTCACTTAATGGTTCCATCTGCTGCTCACACACACTGTCACACATTCGGTCTGAAACATACAAAACACATTATCAGGCCTCTGCTTGAATTTTATTATGACTATTCTCCTTTAGATCATTTAATCAATCAGATATCAAACATGCAAATGTACTTTTTTAAATAATGTGCATTATGGATTAAGTTGAAACCTATGAATCAAAGATAGAATATTTTGGGCCCATTCTGCTCACAAGCCAGTGGGTGTGTGTGGTTAGCGAGTACTGTGGGAACTGGAGTCCAGTGCCAGCGAGAGGTGGCACAGTCAACTCACTGTGCTATCGATGTAGGCCTCGGTCCACACTGTGTCGTGCTCCTGGTCGATCACCTTGGGACGACTCAGCACGTGGAGATACTCCATCACATTCTCTTGCACATCTGCCAACGTGGAAATCTGGGTGAAGTAGCCTATTGGGGAGAGAGAAGAAGAGGAGAAAGATGATGAATCATTCAACTAAGATGCTGGCAAACAATGGAGAGTGAACAGGTTCACTCTCATCATTTTGTGCGCTGTCCCGAAACACAGATCCAAAGTACAGTCTCTGTGTTTCCGAAACTGTTTCACATTGCAGCAAGTGTCACATCCAATATCAGCTTGGCTATAAAATCTTTTCCAAGCCATCACTCCCATTATATTTACCTTGGTACAAAAGCAGAGAAATTACATCTGGAATACAGTACGGTAGGCAGAAGATATTTGCTTGATGAAGCAGATGGAAACCTGGATAAATGTATGAGTAATAGCTGAAGAATTCCCTGCAGTGAAAGCAAACCAGCATGGGTTTGTGAATGGGTAAGTGCTATGTAAATGCAACGAAAAAACTATCTCAGTTAAACCAAATGTGATGCAGTTTCCTACGATGGTAATGCTGCCATTATGATGCTAATGTGCATGTGAAGGGGGGGGGGGTACTGTTATCTCTGCAGGGGGGGAACTGAAGGGGAGAGAGGAAGAGGAGGAATCGGGACAACAGACAGACAGAGGAAGAGAGAGGACAAGAAGTGGCACAGAGGAAAAGGGAAAAGAGAGAGACCACCACATTTTCACCCATCCGTAAAAGCAGCAAACTGCTTCCATCACCATGAGGCAGTCAAGGAGAAAATCATTGCTGGAGGAAACAGATTTTGGGGCCATTGTTCCCAGCAACGACCTTTACTCCACAGGGAAAAGAGAGCTAGAGTCTAGACGAAGATCTATGAAGGATGCCATGTATCCTTCCAAATAACTACGGATAAGACTGATCATTGATAATCTAATTTTAAATCTGAACCACACTTAAAAAAACAAATCCTCATATTAACGCTGGAAACATTGAAACCCCATAATTACTGCAATCACTATAGCAACAACAAATGCACTTGGCCCCGAACTTGACCTGGAAGTGAACCTTGACAGATTCGTCCTTTTCATCCTCAGAGACACTTGGATCCAGCTATTATTCCAGCAGACAGTACAATGACAACACACACATACAGACTCGCAGTCCACACAAAGCAGCGGACTGCCCCAGTCTAACTGCATCGTTCATCACAGTGGTGAGTGAAGAATGACTACTCCCTGTGGAAGGCTGAGGGCGTCCTTCGGGCTGAGCCACCGGGGCCGGTGAGATGAGCTGGGGAGAGGAAAAAAATGAATGCTCCCTGCTTTCAGTGACATGGTACACCTGTCGTACATACAGGCCAGGACAGCCACAGCGTGGTCTGGTCGGGGTGAGGGCATTAATATATTTTTAAAGGACCTTGGTTCGGGTGATATGCAAGCAAAAATACATAACAAGGTGTCCTGATACATGGATATAATGGAGGAGGTGGAGGTTTAAAATGATGTGTGTGGATACACTCACGTACATTCATATGTGCTTGTTAAACATTGAATTTCAAAACCACCACTGGAACTTCTACAACTACAAGTAGTATTAATATTCCTCATAACTGCAAACGAGGGGTCTAACCCAAACGATACACTAAACTGGAAGCACTTAGACATTACACAAAAGTATTGTATTCAAACTGGGGTCCACATACTTTTTTTCCATTTAGTGTATGTTTGATATATGTATGTTTGATAGGCATAGAAAATCAACTGAGTATTGTATATCATCTACAAAAAAAATGTGCTATATCTAAGTGTGACAGTCACAGGTTGTCATTTGTGATTTGGTTAGTTGCCAGTCACAGCCAGCGGGGGAGCGAGAGAAGAGGAGGACAGGAGGAGAGTGGAGAGCAGCAGGGTTCATTTCTACCTCTGTCTAATAGTTAACCCAAATGAAATGTAAACAAACCCAGCTTAGTGCACAGCTGTTAAAACAAGAAGAGGAGCAGAGACGACCTGACCGAGTTGGTCCTAGCGCAGAGTCGAGTGAGCAACACAGTGGAGAACAAGTGGAGCGATGCTGGAAAGTTATTCGAGCTCATCCGGGCTATGGGCAAGGCCTGCACCGTTTCCTTGCTGATTGGAAAGCCAAAGGCATTTCTCATATGTGCGGCCTGTAAGTCGCTGCTGCAGCCTAAAGGCTTAGCGGTAATTAAATCCCCTAGACAAGCATTTCCAGAATATAAACAATATTCTTTGCTCCACTCAAAGGCAACAGGGAGACAGCCTTCAGTGACAGAGCACACAAGGTAGCACTTTTTCACCTGCAAAACTATTCCTAAAACAGAGGGGAAATAAATTCATATTTCCTGCTGTAGTTTGGAATAGAGATGTTGTGCCTAGGGAGCTGAGAGAAGACTGCTCTGCACAGCTCCTGCAGGCTGGAGAGGATGTGTCTGTCACAAGCGTGAATCATCATGCGGCATAGAACCACACGCACTGTAGCGCGACGCACACACATGCACACACAAAGGTCCCATCATCGCCGCTAACACCCTCAAACTGACTGGATGAGTTCTCTGATATCACTTCCAAGCAAAGCTGTGGATGCCCTTGTCCTCTTATCTACACACACATACAACTAAAAACACACGCACACCCCTCGTGTGACCTATGGCTTGCTTGTCTTATCTACGGCAGCCTGAGGAAATGGAGCCAGACTGTCTCTGTCACCCACCTCCCAGCTAAATATAGAACCTGGAGGAAAGTGCTCTACGCACTGAGACAACCATGACCACACAGAAAGCAGCTGGAAAGCAGTGTATCACCAAGATAGTTTGGACTTTAGGCTTAAGAGGAAGATGTAATGTGACATATCTGGTCTGCGCAACTGGCACCAGCTGCCTGCTGTCACATACACATGCTAATGCTGATGAGCCCTGACAAACACATGTCTACGCAACTACATGCAAGCACACAGACACACATGGCAAACACCCCAAACAAATCCTGAGCTCCGTAATGTATTCGTTTTCGCCGGGCTTGACAGCAGCGTGCAGCAACTTTCTTCTGCAAAAACAGATTAGAAGGAGAAAAAAAAAAAGTACAGCGGCCTATGCGTGTGTTGTAAGATCCCACCTTTGTTAGCACATGCCATCCATTTCAGATTATCTGCGAAGGCTGACTCTCGACCAATCAGGTAAGGGAATATGCGGACCTGTGGAGAGAAAGCAGATAGCTTCCGTCAGTCATTTTAATCGCATTTTGATAGGGCCCACCACACCACCATACAGAAGATAACACTGTCAAAGCCAGGCAGAAGGCTCGTTCTTTATCTGCCAGTGATTAGCAGACCCTTTCTCCTTGTTTAATAGAGTCGATTATGGGCTCATTAAAGTCTGAATTTTGTCTTTTAGATTTTACTTAAAGTTTAAATAATTCAAATTAGTTTTATCAACTCAAGGAACTAAACAATTAAGGATTAACAGATAGAGGATTCCCAAAATACGATTAGCGTATCAATAATCTGCAGTTAGAAATAATGCTAATGATGAAGTAAATATTTTGAGTTGGAGAAGCCAAACTGAAGCTTCGTGTCCTCAATCCAGAGAATCTTCTAAACTCTCTGCTGCCAAGCCCATTTTTGCCCAGCAGTGCTCAGTTGGCTCTAGCAGCAGGTGTAGTTGGCAGGTGTGTGTCTGTATGTGTGTATGTGTGTGTGAAGAGCAGGTTGCCAGATTGGACCAGATGCAAGCCTCTGGGGGCACAGCTGCCATAGCTCCCATGCCTGCATTTTTCACTGCCTCCCTTCACCCTGACAACCATGTGTCTGTTTGTGTTTGTTTGTGTGTGTGTGTGTGTGTGTGTGTGTGTGTGTGTGTGTGTGTGTGTGTGTGTGTGTGTGGGCATGCACACACACGTCTAGATGTGGGTCTATTATGTGTGTCTTTATCTGATTTTGGATGATTGGCTCTCAACAGAAGGGTCTGGAAATCACAAAAATATAATTTATGAGTAAATGGCATTTCCTTTTTGAGGAATACTTCTGTATTAAATTATATTTATTTCATTGCTACTGCAGTGTGTCTAGATGAACTCCTTATAAATCATAGTGATTGTAACAGCTTTAGCTGACAAATATATAAACCACAGACAGCTAATTCCAGGCTCTCATTTTCCAGTATGGATATTTTTGGTCTATTGTCAACTATAATGAGTTTCACTGTGCATAAGTACAGTTGTCAGACTGTCATTTTTAAGCAGTCCTCATTATCTAGACCATAATCATCCTCTATTCATACAAATCTCAGCCATTTGAATGGCACTGCCAGAGTGACAGGAAAACACAACACAGCCAATATGATCAAAACTTCTCTGTGTAGGGCTTTTGGGTGAGAGGTGTCACAGTGGGATTTTCATGTTTATTGTTATGTGTTTTTCTTCACTGGTTGCTAAGACGGAGGTCAAACTTTAGCAGGCTGGTTATTAAAGATGGAAGAGGGAGGTTTACAGCTGAGTTAAGCCACAGCATGCAATCTTCAACCTCCTTGACTGCACAAATTCTACATAGGCAGGAATAAAAATACACATCTATGAAAGAACACAAATGCACAGACATGCAAGTAGACACATCTGTATGTATCCATGCACGCACAGATGCACAGACATTCAGGTATGAGAGTAACACATGTACACGCTTCAGGCTGACGCACACACATACTCGCTTTTAACACAAGTGTGCATGCACGTAAAAAAAATTGTTCACACTCCTGCATTATGTATTCAGCACTCAATAATTCATTAACTCATTCTCCAGTGTAAACATTCACACAAATGTTTAAAGACTGGAAGTACCTCTGTAGGGCTACATGTGTTTTAACATCCAGGACACAGTTACAATTCACACTGTTACAAAGTAACTGCAGGCTAATTGTTGCAATATGTAGAATAATGTAGAACCAGACAGGCCTACTGTTGGCTATAAAACGCCAACTGGTTTCAAATATAGGTCAGCTTGAGGTTTCAACCTGAAACTAAAACCACATCCATGAAGCTGCGCAGGGATGATTCCTCAACCTGATTTGCTGATTTACATTTGCATATGTATATGGACACTGCTGAGGCTGATCAGTGCTTCATTTGTCATGGTGAAGTATCCCTGTGTTGGACAAACAGATGTATATATTGCAACAATGTAACTGTTACTACAGTTTATGCAGCAACTCCTAAACCTCAGCATGCTACAAGGAAGCATTATTTGTGGTTTGGAGATTTTGAACATTAGCAAAATCAGAAGACCCTGGTAACCTTGTGCTATACTTTCTAAAGCAGGCAGCTAATTTTATTTCCCCTTCACCAACACATCTTTTTAATCTATCTCTTGCCTTAAATGAAAGTCCTTATCTCGAAGGCTGCTTTTCTCTTAGCATTACTAAAAGCAGGTGACCTAACACTTCTAAATGATTATAAGCCCAACTCTAACTCTAGTTTTTACTCTAATAATACTTTATCTGAAAATCAACCTGGCATTGTTGCGATTGATTCTAGGAGAGCAGATTGAGGTGATATGCAGTATGTTTGTGTGAGAGGACAGACTGCTGCTCTCCAAGTCTAACAGAATGTTGGAGTTGTCTGTTCTTGGGGTGGTGGATTTTCTATTGGTGATTTTTCTAGTCGGACAGTCTGTTCACACAGAGAAACACTGGTTGGGTGAAATGCTTATGAATCTGGCCTGAACTGGGCCAAGAGCAGGCTGAAGCCTTTCAGAGGACATGGTTTGCGGGCCTAGCAGTGGATTCCCAGGTTGCACTGTTGACCCTCACATAGAAGAGGCAGATATTACTGAGGGAGTACCTCTCACAATTCAGGTTAGGAGCCAAGGCCACACGGAGACTGTGTCTCTGTATCCCAGGGCTGATGGCATTACCAGTGTAGGTTGTACTTCTGGCCCCACTACACATGTGCAACTGTGCTTCTCATTTGTGGGACTGAGCCCAAGGAGTCTCCCTTACAGGCTGCAGTGCTGCAGACTTGTCTCCAGACAATTATAGTTAGCCCTCCACCAGCGGGAGAACAGAAACAATGATGGCAAACGGCAGGCACTGCAGCCTAATGATGCACTGCCAAATGGTGGCGACAGATAAGTTATGGGCAGTGCACAAAGGATGGGGCACAAGCAGGCATGGCTAAGGTTTTGTGTGGCCCAGCATGTCAATCTCCTGAAGCTGAGGGGAGCACATGTAGCTCATTTCAAACTTTTTCTATACCTCACCTTCAAGGTCAGCCAATGCTGAAAAGGACAGACAGCATGCAGCATCGTTCATCGGCTGGCAGGGTTGTCTAGCTTCCCCTTGCCTCTGCAACATGGCCCACGGTTGTGGCTAAGGGCACAAAGCAAGCGGCCACAATCAGTGCTGGCCTTTGCGATGATTTTGGCACCATGGCCACCGTCTAAATTGCAAATCATGTGAGTCACTCTGGCCCAAAAAGACTCTTTGCTGTATTACAAAGAAAACTATTAGATGCAATATATTGTATACTGGCCTAGACCCATATGAATAAATAACAATTTTATGGCATTTGTGTGCAGGCAGTCGGCCGACTCAGCCAGAGAGAGATACTAATGTGCTATGGGCCAAATATGACTGAGGATATTTTTTTCAGTGTACGTGCCCAGTGATCAGCTTTGATTGGCATGAATCCATGCCATCTTGGAACATTGATATATCCAGTTTTCATAATACACTGATGGCACAACCCAGGTTTTTGTCCCTGAGGATGGTCCACGTGCCAAACACGGACAATCTGTCAGAAGATCAGCTGTTTGGGGACAGTCCGGCAGGACACACTCCCAGGTGGTTGAAGGAATTTGGCGCGACTACAGACAGAAAATAGTAGAAACTGATAGAAAGTCAAGGGCGACCACCACTGCTGTTTTAATCAATGCCATATGTTGTCCAGATTTTCCAATTGTATCATTTGGTGGTGAGTTTCTCAGTTCGCCGCCATTAATTATTGACCATTTTAGAGTGTACGTACATAAGGGTGTTGCTTTGCCAAAACAAGATTTTCTTGTGTTGTATCCCTGTAAGCTGTTTTAAATGACTGAACTGTGAAAAGTCTGATAACCCTCCAACATTTGTCGGATTAAGGATGTATTGCATTTTTATCATCTCAGAAAATATATATTTGCATGGATATATACTTGCTAGGATTGATTGCATCTGGCCCCTGTTCAAAAATGCGGATGGACTTCCTCTTCAGCCAAAGGTATGCAGAGTTATTATTATTATTATTATCATTATTATTACATCAAAATAGTCACACACGTCAGCAAATGCTCAGTACCATTTGATTACAGAGTAATTATTCTCTGCTTGTTTGTAGCGTGAGTGTTTTCCTGTGTTGTATTGTGCTGCACTGTGCTTACTTGCTCTGTATTGTTCTGAATAGCACAACAACAACTTAAAATACAATGTGAACCATGATTATGACAAACACACACAACACTAGTAGGCAACATGGAGGAGTATCATCAGCTGTCACTCAAGCACAGCTTGCTGAGATTAAGGCTTGCTTGTGTTTAGACGCATGTGTAGGTGTGCAAACATGTGCTTGTGTGCCGTGTTTGCAGATACATGCACATGTGTGGGCACATACTGTCTGGATGGGTTCGCACATGTGAGGTTTCAGGTGCAAGTGTGGGAGGGAGTGTGTTAGTGTGTGCGTCTGATACTTTCATATGTTATTTTAACTCAATTATTGGGATCAGTGTTACACATTAGCCTTCAGTTACACTAAAAGTCAAGGGGACCAATGCACTTAAATAAAGCACAACAATGGTCTTTGGGTGAACAAATGTTCAGCTCTTTGTATTGAGTTTCATTATGTATATTATGCTTTTTGATGTCATGCTACTACAGTAAAGACAAATGCAAAACAGTTTCTGAAATGTTCTTTATCTACAAAACGCAGTAATCTGAAAACTGTGACAGTATCTCTCTGAAAATAATGACTGGCTTAACATAAAAGAAAAAGTCGTTATGGAATGTTTTTGAAGTCTTTCAAGTGGTTTAGACTTTTCATCAGTAGATACTCTTTTTCATGCAAACGCTTTCTCTATGATCTTATGATATTTTCTCGATAGCTTTTTGGAATGAAGGCCATCTGCATGCAGATATCCAGTAACTTATTTGCATTCAGCTTTTCCAAAGCATGCCTACAGTATCTTCTCAGTGTGATGCTGTACGGTGGTGAGGCTGTAAGGCTGGTTGGGAGGAAGCCATTAAAAACCAGCAGCAGTGGGGAGAGTGACAGAGACCGAAGACTTCTATTATCAGCGGGGCTTCTTCTAAATGGAACTATCTAGCAGCCTTGTCCCCTCTCCGCTCACTGCTGTTCAGCCTTGAGGCAGGAGTGGGGGGGGGGGGGGCGTCGGTTGCAAACAGCGACCATCAGACACACAGAAACCAATGGCAATATAAGCGCAGCATTTAGAATAACAAATAGGCACCCATATCAATGCTGAGAAACATATGCTCAAACAGATTCAGTATTCAAACTGGCGAATAACATGTATTAAAACACTTACCCGAAGCAATGGAAGCTTGCTTTATTTAAACATATATGAAGTTTGACTATTTCATACTCTTATTTCAATTAAACATTTTAAAAGGCTGCACTTATGTCTTTGTGATCACAATCATGCTTTTTTTGATTGTGAAAATGTAGATGTGTCTGTGAATTATCTGTGAATCTGTCTATACTGTATTTAAACTTTAGATAGTAATTTTTTGCATTATAATTATATCATGTCATATAATTTTTGACCCCAATCTCAATAAGACTACCTGTATAATAAAAGATTCAATAAATATGTGTAGCCCTACAGTCACACGCATGCATGTATATGCAACGTGTCTTGATGGTGTGTGCATCGACCACTGCCTTTAGTACAGTACTTCTGTCTTCAACCTTTTAAGGGTGAAGACCCTCTGGGCTTTCTTTTACAGAAGAAAATTACCTAAGAATAACCCTCTTTCTTCCCCTCCATCTCCTCTCTCCTCCCATTTCATTTCATGGCCTGTCAGAAGAGCACCACAATTACCTTGCAGGACAGCAGAGAGACAGCTCAGTCCTCAGAGACAGCAGGGCCGTACTTAACTCTGTTTTAAAGCCCTGTGAAAGGACCCCTTACCGGGCCCGCTCAATACCTTCTGCTTGTCAAAAACTTTCTGTAACAACTCAGCCAAATACTAATACTTGGCAAAAATAGGCTCTGAAATGTGACAACAAAAAGCAGTGCATCCGTATGGGAAACAATGACGCACTTTAATCCTGCTTCCTCTTTCGGTCCTCCTGGTCAGTATTTCTTTAGAAAGAATATTTCTGATGTATATATTGTAATGAATTCCATAAGCCTATGAAACATCCTCCTCCTCACTCTTTCTTTTGATTGATGTATTTGACAGAGACTCTACCTGATCCCTTGGTATCCCATCATAATTGTGTCAAATGGATCTATTTCCTAATAACACATCTTCGGACAGCGCGTTCTCAACAGTGGCTTTTAAAGGTCTTTCATAGCCACAGGAGGCTATTAGTCCACTGCTCTTCCTCCACCGCAACAGCAGGTTTCAGGTTCATGAAGTTGTGAACGAGGCGTAATGGGAAATCACGCTCAGCTGACCTCACTTGACAACAGTTGCAGAACTAGAATTGCACAATAATGTGATGTGTGTGTTTAATATACTACCTTCCTCTCTGGCCAGTTATACTTGGCAAAGATGGCATCATATGTGTCCACTGCCCCATCTGTCACCAACATAATGGCCTGGCTGCACTCACTGCCCCTCCCAGTCTCATTGAACTGGGGATAGAAAGAGAGTGAGAAAGAGAGGGAGGTTAAGGCAGGTGAACAGAAACAAAACAAAGCTTCCCTGCAATATGAATAACACCACCAGTTTACCTCTACCTCTTTCAAACATGTACACTACCACACAGCTCGTCTAGCTGCTGTCAGAGAATGTTATGTGTCTTTACATGTCTTACCTTCCCGTCATGAAAGCTAACTGTGTTGCAAAAGCAAATGCAATAATAATAACATGCCCTCTCCTATACACACATGAATGCACACAAGCTACAAGCTACCTCCAGAGTGCATTACAACCTGATTACAGAGAGGAGTCATTAAGCAGAATGACAACACTTGTCATTGTAGTGCACACTCATGTTGTTGAAATATGAGCATTTAGAACAGGAAGACAAATGCGCGTGTGTTTGTGTGGATGTGTGTGTGATTAATTGCTTCTTCGTAATGAGGAGATGTCGAACCAGTAACCTGACTCATCAAGTGCCTTGTTTACTTGGTTTCTGCATGATTCTGTTGATTTAGCTATTAATTACAGCGCGCTAATTAATTTTGTGCATGCGCCGTTTCTTTCCCGTGTGTGTGCGTGCGTGCGTGCAAGCGCGTCCGTGTGCGATCATGCATGAGCGCATTACTTACGTCACTGAGAAGATTGAAGGCCTCAGTCAGAGCTATGTCTAACATACCAATGCCTTGAGCAAACAGCTTGTCGAGGTGCTCCCGGAAATGCTGGGAAGACAAAGTTTGGGGAAACGTTACAACCACGGTGACAAGAAGCCAGAACAGAATTGGAGGTCGTTATTGATTTTTGCCGAGGAAAAATAGGAGGCAAAGAGAGGAGATGGCAACAGTAAAATGATAAAAACACAAAGATATTGATTTCATTTACTCAAAACACAGAAAACCATTCACTGAACTTGATTTACCATCGTTTGTATGTGAACAGAGATCGCACCAATGGTCTAATGGGCTCTTTAATTCAGCCGTGAGCCACTTTTTACGGCAAACTGCCACATTGTCCGGGAGTGAAGTGTCACACACTGACTGAAAGAACTAAAATGACCTGTTTTCCCTCCACCTCCTTTCAGCTGACAGCCGTTCAGCTAAGTGTGTGTGTCCGCTCACAGCTGTGATCCTGCCGCAAAAGGTATGTTACGTTTGTGGCAATTAATGATGAGTTTAATGTTGTCTGCAACCCAACAGGTCTCATGTGCATGTCTCATTATTTGCAACACACACACACACACACAGACACACACACACAGTTCAATCTATTAATAGCTATTTTAGATGCAGTGGTTAGCATTTCAAACATTTCCTGTGGACTCTTCTCTATCCAGCTACCTGCAAAAACCATTTTCACTTGTGGAGGTGAGCAACCCTCTTACACACTGCTATATTACCAGCAGCAAGAGGCCTTGCACACAATGTTTGACTCTGTCTCTCACTTTTTAGGTTCTGGGAACACCCCAGACCTACACCCCCACCTACATTATCATCTTCCCAGCCTCTTATTTTTCTACCCTTTTCCATTCACTCACTCTGCATTCATCTCCTCCAGTCTTCTGCTCCTTACTGATGGGAGGAGAAAAGTCTCTCAACACACAGCAGGGGATCCAGGCAGCGTAAGGCCATATCAGAGCTTGCTCGCTTGGGAGCAAATGCACACATGCAACACACACACACACACACACACACCGGTGTAAGCACTAGCAACACACAAAAAAATGTGTGCACAAAAACAACCTCCAGCGTCTCTGACAACTCCCCCATATGGCAAAAAGACACAACCTTTCCTTTGATGTGGATAAAAAGGTTAATCGCTTCCAACAAAAGGCTGCACCCTGGAGCACAGCAAACTTTACCCACTGCATGTGAATGTTTGTGTGTGTGTGTGTGTGTGTGTGTGTGTGTGTGTGTGTGTGTGTGTGTGTGTGGGTTATGATCGAAGTGATTTGTCTCAGCACAGCGGGCTATGTTCAATCCCTGGTGCAGCAGTGTACTTTAAGTGGCAGATTCAAAAAGTGCGTGTGTGCACGCAATGCTGAATGTGCCCAACGTTTTGTGCTGCACCACAAGGCTCTGAAATGCACATTGGACATCAAATCCTTCAATGCTGCAGACACCTTTTATACTCACAAACGATCACAGCGGTCAGCTTAATGAAGCCTGGCCGCAGGAACAGAATAATGAATGAACAAAAATATCTTAAATTGCAGCTTGCTGAAGCCTGAGGTTTTGATTTTTATGGCAAGTTATTTATCTCAACATGGGGGCAGGTGCAATTCTGATAAATGCATGGAAAAGAGAGAGGAAAAAGACTTGTGAGACAAGTGAGTGCTGTGTGGTGGTGTGAGTGGGATTGGACTGCTTCAAACATTAAATCAACAGGTATTGAAATGATTAAATATGATTCCAAAAAAATAGCTATAGAACACAACATTCTGGGGCATATAAATAACCACCCATTGTTCTGTTGGCATTAGCTGATTATCTTGATTGGTTTATCTTGAAGTCAGTTTCAAGTCCTTTAAAAAAAAAAAAAACATTTTGCCCCACAGGAATGGATTTGTAAATTTACAGGTGAAAAGCAATGACCAAAATTCAGTTAGTTACTCCATCTGTCATCAGTTAGATGACTGTCCATCTGTGACATAACTGGAAACAGGCCTTCAGCCACATTTCAGACAACTGCTCCAGAGATAATGTCGAAAATCTGAAGCGTTTCCCTTTAAGGCTTGAAATATTAGCCAAGAACTATTGTGTACGTGAGTAATAATTGGACAGGATGGATTTTCAGATGCTTGCAGTGCAGCTAATTAGACAAATAACGACTGGTTATGTAGCCAGATGAATGTGTCTCCCATGGAAGCTTGACAACAGGTATTTCTAACCCAGTTGAAGTTTGGGTGTGAAATAACAGATTTTTGGAAAGAGAGATCAGCAAGTTTAAGTCTCCAGTGTGACAGTCACTTCCTGCCCCCAGCCGAAGTAAAAGACATTAGCCTTATCTACTGGCACAGACTGCCTTCCCCTCTTAGCTGGCTGACTCACACAACATTAAACTACCATCTGGAATTAAACACATAATGCTAATCCATATGCATAAAGTGTATACTCACTTAGAAATAAACATAAATTAACTTAAACACTAGGAGGCATACACACAGATATGAACACACACAATTGTGCAGTATTTGCACGCTGTGCATGGAAAGCAGTCCATGCATTTGCTAGTCAACAGCTGTGTCCCAAAGGTTTGGCCTGGACTGGAGGTAATAGAGGTGACTGAATTTAATACCATTTATAAATTGAATTTCTAAATGGACTTTAAGAGAATTTGGAAGAGATGGAGTTTTAGTGGGCACCTGGAGTTGGACCCGATATTGAAGGCAATAGAGAGGAGCATAGATTCTGAGGTAAAGAAGAAACACATGTAATAGTAATAGAAAGGACTCTCACATGTGCAATTTTAACGAAATCATCGTGTATGAACAGTCCAATCAGCACTACACTAAACTCGGTCAAACATACACACATTCCATCACCCACTGCCTCAGTTAAATACAAACCATGACTAAAAAAAGCACTTCACTAATTTAGCATTACATTCATACAACACTGTCAGACACACAATGGCCAGCGTAAAGAAAAAAGTATTCATATTCATATATAAGTATTCATATTCACATCAAAAGTATTCGTACACATGTATCAGAACCAGTGTGAAAACCTGGCACCTGCATGGCCCACAATGCAAAGTGGCCGCTGATTGAGGCTGACCTCATCAACCTCAAGTGATGGCAGTGACTCTGACTGGCCCCCCTCTTTGGATGACATCTTTTTCTGGATTAATTGCACATTTCAAACATTCTTAGAAAGCATATATGAACTTTCTTTGCACATTCCTGCCTAAACCGTACAGCTCTTCCATTTAAATTACATATTGTACATATTTTTTACAAAAGTTTTTCATACTTTATTGCACATTTTTTACTTTGAGCAGAGATGAGGATTGGCTGCAGGAGACTGGGAAACTCACTTCACTCCACAAGCCCAGTTGCAGTCTTGTAGTATTCATTCCCAACCAACGTTGCCTCAAGTTGCCATCACTTAAGGCAATTTATCCGATTTTGAACAACTCCCTCCGGAGCCCCAAAACATTTTATGCACAGTAGTATTCCATTAGTGTGGAAATCACTATCACAGCATCACCACTTGCACCATCCGGCTTTCTCTTTGAAGGCATAACTGGTCACGCACACACCCTCATTGACACACATTGTCAGTGTAGATTGATGTAACTATGTAATTGAATACCATACATACAGCGAAATATGTCTTACTGTCCACACTATGATGTGAGTGACATCTTTTACATTTTGTATATTTTCAACCACATAATGTATTATATATAGCTTGGTTTTAGATTATTGTATTTTTAAATTTAGAGTGCCTTGGTACAAGAATTTCACTGTGCATATCCCTGTGGTCCCCATTCAGATAACAATAACCAATATATTGCCAACCTCAAATTACTTTTCACTGTTGCAAATCATCTGCAAATGCGTTCTTTTTACATTTTCTTTTCCTAGACCTGAACCAGAGACTCTATCACAACAAAAAACCATTAATGATTTCTAATTGACTGTAACAGGAGAAAACAAAAGGAGAGGAGGAAAGAGAGACTTACATCTTTGTTGGTGACATCCGCTTGGACCAGAGTTCCATTTAAGCACGGCTCCACATAATGCAATTCCTCATTGTACTGAAAGAGCACAAAAGGATTAATTAACATCATCATTTTTAGTCACTTTAAATGTGCTGTATATATAGAAATGTTTAATCTAATGTTTAAAAAGGCAAAATGTGAAGATGTTAGAAACTTCCCTCATCTTGATGAAAAGCTCACACACACACACATGCACACGCTGTACAGTGCACAGTGTACCCAGCGCCTGCCATTCTGTGATAATACTCAACATTTAATGCATGAGTATGAATTAGACTTCAAAGTCCAAGAAAGAGAATGGAAGTTTGTTCTTTCAAAGGCAGCTATTTTGCCCAAATGTGTGTGTGTACAGCACATACACACAAAGACAGATGCATATGCACAAACTCTCACTGCAGCTCCTTTAGACTAATTCCACAACAACTTTTGCACTTCTGCTCGCCTTCTACGGGAGAAATTCCTTCATGTATACAGAAGGTAACCCAGTACAAGAGGCACAAATTGAAAGAGGAAATAAGAAACTGATGATTTAAAATGACGCATCCTTTTAAGGAGTGTTTGGAGAAAACAAAATGTTTCCACTTGATTGTCCAAATCCTCTTTTTCTTTATTTTTCAAAAGAATAATTTTCAAAACAACATGATTAGGATATCAAATGATAATGAAGACTTTGTTCTGCAGAGAAAGATGATGGAGGCTGGCAAAGTGTCTAGCTACATTTTGATGTGAAATAGCATCAGACGCACACATGTGCAAGTGCATGGTCACACACGCAGACACAGACACACTTCATCAGACTGAGATGCGATAACAATGGTTTGGGAGCCTGAGGCGGGATCCAATCACAACTGTCTCTTTTGCAATTCAAATCTTCATTCAGTTGACTGCTAATTGGTTGCGAGCGTGACAGGAGAGAAACCTGATTCGTTCCAGAATTTCCTCTGATCTACGGAGAGGATGTGGGCCTGTGTGTTCGTGTGTGTGTGTATCAAAAAACCTATAGGTTAAGTAGTTTATGTAACCCCCCCCCCCCCGCATGGACTTACAGCAATGATGTTAAAAAAGTCATCGTCCCCAAGAGTGTCCAGTATGGAGGAGACAGTCTGCCTGGCGATGGTCAGCCTGAGGCCTTTCATGCTGCCGCTGACATCAACCAGTATGACCACATCCTTTGGAGAAGTGGCAGCCTGGATGTACCACTTCCGGTTACGACAGTCAAAAGCTATGACCCCATGTTCATCCGGCTTCCACTTGATCCCTTGAAGAGACCGAGTCAGCATCACAAGTCAGAGATAAACGAGGTACTGCAATAGTGCTAGAGCTGCATAATTTGTACGAGAGGAAAACAAACTGTTACCTTGGCTGAAACAGAAAAAAGGGAGCCAGGAAATCTGTTCTTTGAGCCCTAAAGGCTTTCTGCCAAAGCACACTTCTTTTTCTGTCACAACAGATTCTTTCTAACACATTCATCATCTGCTTTTTAAAGCTTCCTCTGCGCCCGCAGAATGTAATTTTTAGAGATTCATTTCACCCAAATTACAATAATACATATTTTCTCACGTACGTCTAGTGGCATCTGGCCATGCAGATAGATATTTGAGATTTCTGTTGCTGCCTCAGGAGAATGGAGGTGAAGCTAGTGCTCAGAGGACGGGAAAACTTGGAAGAAACTCTTCCCATGTCCAAATTATACCAAATATCAACTAAACACGCTGTATTCATAAAGGAATAAAATACTACGAATGTAGCTAAGAGTCTTCATGCAGTAATGACTTTTTCTGACCTGGAGGCCTCCAGGTCAGAAAAAACTAAAGATGGACTATGAAGGAGACCTTTCGATTCAGAGCTGCACAGAATATACATACACATTTACATTTTTTAAATAAAAAAGCATAATTAAAACCAATTACATGCAGGATAAAAGACAAAAAAGGGGAGAAATGAAGCCTTTCCATGTGTTTTCTTATATTATGTGCCACATAGAATATCTATTCACCAATTCCATTCATAGGCCACTTTTCTTAATTATGCTACTTCTTATTTATTCCACTTCACCTGAAAATGTTAATTTTACCCGTCTCCTTCACCCTCTCTCTAATCTCTACAGACGCTCACCTGCCTTTCTTACCCCCTCTCCCCTCTTCTATCTACCCTCCCCCATCCTCCTCTCTCTCATACCCTCTTAGCCTCCAGTCTCTAGCTGTCAGTCACTGAAGATTCCCACATACCCCTCGCTCTGCTTAAGGGAGACAGCGACTTAATTACAAACACACACGTGCGCACACACACACACACACACACACACACACACACAGACACACACACACACACACACACACATCTACTACCACAAATCCATTCTCACAAGCAAACACACACTTACCTGGGTATTGCCTGAAAAAGCCTTTGGCACTGCCAAAGTATTGCCATATGAGTGATGGATCTCTCTCAAAGTTATCCACAAACACTTTATTCAAGGCCTCGGACCAGTACACCCCGTTGACAATAGCAGAGTCTAAGGATTGGGGGAAAAAAGAAGGAGAGATAAAAACAAGGAGAGGAGTAGAGAAAAATAATTAGAGAGATGGAAGGAGGATTATTCTGTCCTACAAAATGCAGGAGCTACATATTTGGTCACAACAGACTTGAATCTGACTTTGTGTCAGCTTTTAAAAAATGTTTTCCCACAGAAATCTTGTATTTTTGTGAAAACTCTAGCTGTGCAGTTTCTGCATTCTGGCTGCAGCAGCTACACTGTGGCTTGTGTGTTGGTTGGCCAACTAGACTCCTGGAGCAAAAGAGCCACATCAGGTGAACGCTATTGGCTGACTAGACTTAGAAGACCAGTGAGTAGGATTTAGGGGGATCTATTGGCAGAATATGGCAGACATGGAACATAATATTCACATTTTCATTAGTGTATTATCACCTGAAAACAGGAATCATTTTGTTGTTGTTGCCATAGAATGAGCTCTTTATATACACCAAGGGAGCCGGTCTTCTTCCACAGAGTCTGTCATGTTGCACTGTCATATTTTTATAGTAGCCCTGAACGGACAAACTAAATACTGGCTCTAGAGAGCACCTTTCGTTTCGTGGCATCCGTGGACTCTCCTATGCTTGGAAAGGGAGAGTGAGGCAAGGGGAATATAGTTGGTTGCAATCTGCAACCTCACTGCTAGATGCCACTAAGCTCCTACACGCTGGTCCCTAATTAATAACAACATTTCCTTATTGATTTGTCCTGAACTTAAAGAGACAGAAGCTAAACCCTGCAATCAGGATTAAGAAAAAAAACAAACAAACACAAATACTAGCTAACTGGCTTAGTAGGTGCCACCTCAGCTTCTGACTAGTGGAATTCAAGCAGTTTATTGTGGTTAATATTACGCTACCTTTAAATCACATATTTAAATGTGTGAAATTAATAATAAACTTATTATATTGATTGCAATATAAATAATAATAGCAGACAGATAGACATCTCACATAACAGAGATACTACATTTAATTCCTATAACCTCTCAACTCAACTCAACCAACTAGTTAAATGAACAAAATAGCTGAAAGAGCCCATTTTGCTAGTCTGCCTTTGCATTTCATAAAGATCATCCAAAATATTATAGAAGTTCTATGGAAATTATTTTGGGGTTTAAAAAATTGATAATTATAAAAAGAAGGAATTACAACTTTTGCATACACAACTTTGCTGTTTCTATAGTTACTGCTCTCTGCCTTTGTAGGGCAATATGTGTGTGTATGTGTCTCTGCATGTATGCCCATGTGCATCTAGACCATATAGCTTTTGCTTATAATCCTATCCAAACTGATTGTGATATATGGTGGGGCATATCCAATCATTGAAACTCCTTTTCAATTTACAGGCTGAGGGAGCCATGAATGTAACTGGTTAGCAACCAGACAGCCAAGCTTATCACAGCTGCTTACCACCACAATTTTGCCTGGTTCAGAGGCAGGGCGGGGAAGATGGAAGTGGAAAAGGATGAACAGACAGACACAGTTGTACAGTAAGACACATACACAAAGGCCTTTAGAGAGAGATTAAAAAAAATAAAGCCAGGAAGGCAGACAGAAAGGCAGGCAGAAAATTACCGGGAGACAGTCAGACAGACAAGTACCTAATGGACAGAGAGAAAGAAAAGCAGATAACAGATTTCACATCATCTCCTATGCTGGCAACATTGTTCTGCTGTCAACAGTCATGCCAATAAGCCATGATTGAATTAGTCTTCTGGAAGCCAGCACGCTAAAGCCCTCTCTTGATAGTAAACACCCATCCACCTCTATGGAGTGGAGTGGAGAGGAGGTTGGATTTGATCCAGGCTCCATTTACACAACAATACAGTCACTTCTGGTGCAGTTTGAGTGTCTATTACAATCTGAGCTCGTCGTGATGAGGCAGAGAGTACGGGCTCTACTTCCCCCTAAGCTGTCATTTAAATTCATCTAAACTAATGCACTCCTTAATTCAATCTGATCAAAGGCGCTCTCATGATTCTATGTATTCATACACGCCCGTGTTCTCAGATGAAAGTAGAACTGCAGTATGTAGGTTTACCACTGCACCAGTCGGAGCAATGTGAGCTGAAATTAACTTCATGTTATTAGGTGAGACCAGCAGCTCTATAGCTCGCTCTGTAGGTTGGTCATGCCAGTTGGCTAAAAGGGGGCATGACAGTGGCAGTGGCCTATTGCAAAAATGTGCATAACGTCCAAATGGATTCACAGACTTGCATAAGATTTTGTGGAACGGTTGGCAATGTTCATACCAAGTGGCAAAAAGGGTGTGTGGCAGAGGGGCTGGGCTAACTTCTACACAGATTCATGTAAATGACCAAACATACATGCTCACACGTTCACATACAGGCATACATGCACATGGATGCATGCAAGCGATTGTGCATTCACGCTTGTTAGGTTACTTATGATGATTAAGGAGGAGGCTTTCTGAAAGAGGAGCGAGGAAGCATGACTAGAAATGACGGGCGTGTGTACGAACACTCCTTCATCACCGATAGCGTAAAGGTGAATGTGTGGACGTTAGAGCGTATCGACCTGCTGCAGATGTGTGCATGACCTCACTGCATCCACGGCACATGTTCTTGTCATGTAGCATCATGAAGTATTGATGGCGTGGGCTGTGTTTTGGTTGAGATGTGGGTTTAGAAGATGGATGTTTTGATGTGGTGTGTCCCTGCTGTGATTAATCTGCGGGGGCATGCAGCTCTCTGCTATCATGGACTTAACCTCTAATTCATCTCCGCTGCCACCAAACCATTTATGATGAGGTGCACAGGCTGCAGCCGGCTCTTCAGCAGCATAAAAAACAGGCCCAGAGGACAGTGACTAGCTACTATGTGTGAGGAAGGTATAGCTTAAAAGAACGCAGGCTCTACCTTCATTACAACAATGGTCTCATCCCCGCCCTGCAATGCAACGTAGCATCATCCTGATACAGATACATTCAAGCACAGATTACAAGTAGATGCCTTTAATGTTATCTTGATGGCAAAATCTTGCCTTGCTGCTGCGCAGAGTTCTGGCATCAGATAATCCCTCATACCAACAGAAATGTTGCTAAATCTTCCTCAACCATATTTCATCTTCTCACCTGCACCTGTGGCAAACCACCCACACCAACGCACTGTGCTATTTTCTGTCTGAACACCTGCTAACTTCTTGGCTGAAAGCAAGTGAATGAAATATTAAAGACTCCCTGTTCACTGCACAGATAATGCCGTATTAATAGCCATACAAACTTTTTGCAAATGCATTCCAAAGGAGTGATTTAAAAATGTTTCCGAAAGTTTTAAAGGATTGTTCACAAACTGTTTCCTGCCCTCAAGCCAAGCCTCTCAGTCTCCTTTAGCAGACGTTTGCCCACCAACGAGCTCCCCGCAGTCACAGCCAATACATCCACGTTATCACTGCCAGTGAACAAAGCCTGTAGATCTAAAACTCTTAAAGCTGTGTGTGTGTGTGTGAGTGTGAGTGTGCGCGTAATTCTACACATTTGCCTGTGAATCAAATCAAAATTACTCTTCCTCTCCCTGCCAGCCTGCCAGCCTCACTCTCCAAGCTCTTTCATTCAATTTCTTTCCATTTCATTCTCTTTTCTCCTGCCACTCTCACTTGCTTTTTCTCTTTTTTCCACCTAGCGGTAATTAATCTGTTGCTCAGACCTTCCATCAGTCTGACTTAACCTACTTTCTTTCTCATTTACTTTCTCCCTCTCTTCCCCTCTCTCTCTCTCTCTCTGTATAATTTCTTTGCCTCTGGTAGCTGGGTTAAGCCGACATGACATTCACTCTGTCCACTGAGCATTGTAGAAGGCCATGACTTCATTGCTTGGACTTGAGTGGATGGTAAATTAGCAGAATGTCTGATTATTTAACTGCTAATTAAGTCAGTGTGTGGTGGTGATCCAAAGAGTTACAGTTAATGAACTCAAATCCTCCTCCTGACGCAGGCGCACATCCATGTGTACCAGCACGCATACAGGAATGATTGCTTTTTAGATTGGAGTTTCAATTGCTCAAATTATAGAACAATTCAGAAAAATAGCAGATCCTGAGGGGCAATGGCGTTAACCTTTCTTGCACTCCTTTATAATAAACTGAGTTGGTGAACATACCTTTGTTGTACATGTTGGTGGGCACCTGGACCACGCTGAGACTGAGGTTGACTGACAGGTTGTTGAAGTGATCATTGGGTTGCAGGATGAATTCTCCTCCCAGCTCTACGCTGTTCCCCACCTCGTCCACCTCATTGATCAACACTGCATTGAAGTATTCATACTGGAGATCAGAAGAAAGACATGAAGAGAAGGCAGGAAGTGACACAGTGATGAGAGCCCACGTACAGTTAGATTCAACTATATCAGAGCTGCCAAAGTATGGCCGTGGGCCAAAGCTGGCCCACCATAAGATTCGATCTGGTCTGCCAGACGTTTCTAGCAAAAAAAAAATACAAAAAACCTTAAATATAAATTGTCCTTTATGCTGTTTTATTTCTGTGAGGTAAAAATGCTTTTTCAATGTGCAGGATCTCTAATCATTATTTTTTTTATAATCTGAGCACAGCGGGCAACGTGACACTTTGCACAGGAAGACAGTCAATAAAAGGCACTTGCAGCACTCTACTTCTTAACAATACAATGCAATGGGTGTTTGCTTCTGCTGCGTGGCCCTCCAAGGGAAAAAAACTGGGCACCTCTGACCTAAATACGGCTTTTTATTGAATCATTCATCCAGAATCATGTATCTCAGTGTCAATGCGTTCAACTCGCTGAATCACGTTGTCATGGGATAGGATGACTGGGTCACTTAAGTGCTGAGTCAGAGAGCAGTTCGTGGTAACCTGAATCCCTGGATCATCCCAGTTGTGCATGTTGTTGGAAAGCTGCTGAGTTGACAAATCTCTCCTCTGCTCCAACGCTCCCTTCCTAGGTAGATACTGCATGTGGTGCTCTGCCTCCACTGTATTTTTAGTACTGCGCATACTGGGGAGACTATTAATAAATCATAGAGCTAGATAAATATAGCGCACATGGCTGCCTGCATCCCAAAGGCTCTGAAGTCTGAGATACCACACAGGGGCAGAGCCTGCACAGGCTAAAGCCGATGCAGAGCCAATGACAACAAAGAGATGAAGATACTCAAACGAGTAAAAGAAAAATTTGACATTTTAGACTAAAAACTGAAAGGCTTGTATATTTTTGTTTGTTTACATGGAAATGAACTACACATACACAAGGAGTAAAACGCTAAATAATGCAAATTTGAGCTGAAACGAGTGAACTTATCACAACTTAAGGTAAAGGTGTCATCTGTCTTTGTATACCCGAATTTATCTTTTGCAGTTTAATCTTGAAAGGACTAAACTGGCTCCTGCTGTGGTCACAGTGTGTCACTGCAGAAGCACAGGTGCTGTGCAGTCATTCTTACTAATCTGGCCTGTAAAACTGTCAGTTGTGTAGCGTGCTTTCAACTTATTTGGAAGTACTCTCTTCTCATTTAAAAGTAATTTTACTTTGATGAAATCTGAAATCTGAAATCAGTCATGATTCACAAGACTAAAATTTGCTTTGAACTGATGAAAAATGAACAGTTATGTAGGTAGTTGGGATAACAAGTGCTGTCACACATTGGCTGATGGAGAACAACCTTTAAATCCCTCCTTAAATAAAAACATATTTTACTGCTCTTACTGTCAGCAGCAATGGCGGCGGCAGCGCTCCAATCCCTTGCGCAGGTGAGCGGTGGTGATTGCATGGCTTAAGGCCACATTGATTTCTCTTGTAATGACCAAGAGAATAGGATTTGAAAAAAGGCCTCTGAGGAGAATGAATTGCTATTCTCAAGAGTCCAATACAAAGCCTCAGTACATGTGTTATCATTCAGAGGGGGGCAGACACTCTCTGTACTTTGATTTTTTGAGAGACTGACAAGAATGCAGGTCCAAGTAAAGGGTGACTGGGCACAAAGAAAACAGACTACACATTTAAAAGTGACCATACCCTCTCTATTCATCACCAAATCCTGGCACCAGCCATATTTTATTGTCCTACCACTCACTTTGGTGGCCGCTTTCCTCTATACGCCTCACTAAAAGCACCATCTTGTCCTATCTATTCAAGCGTCCAGTAACCTTCATTTGGGCTAAATCTCTTCCCAGCTCCTCCTGAGGAACACCATCATCCCCTCAGCCTGGTGCAAAACACAGATAAAGCCATCAATTAGGCTGGCAAACGCAGTGCCTATCGGTGTAATTAATCAGGTTTGATTAGGCTTATTAGCCTTTTATCAAGGGGAACACTGCCATTTCAAGGTGAGGGTGCACAGTATCGCATATTTCTGCCTGTATTTCCCCTCTTCTACTTCACCTGGATCTCTCCACAGCTGTGTGTCAAAACTTAAATGTGTTTTCAAGAAAAAAAAACACAGAAGAAACACAATTTATTATATACATATTCATCAAGGGTGCAGAGCCATGGAGACATGAAGTGCATGGCAACCTTTCATATAATGCCGGTCAGCGCAGGACACAGGTTTCTTCACTCAGCGTTTAGCTACGTCAGTACAAGACATTAGTATGCAACTCACTTTTGGGTCTTGACCCACCAATTGTGAAAATCTGATCTACATTGACCTTTACGATGTTTGGGATACCAGCCATTTTCCACAACCAGCATGGTACCTTTTTTTTTTTTTTTCCATCGCAATGGGGTGAACAGAATGCCGATTAGTTGACTTTGACAAGGACTTTTTTGTTTGAGTTTTGCTGCCTTGCTTTGGGGAACCACTTCAACCTTGTGCTTTTAAGGATAGAAAAAGTAACAAGCAGGGAAGTGTGAAGAAAATTTCAAAACCTCTTCAAAATGCCTACTTTAAGCATGACCGGTCAGCTCTGACAGTAAAACTTTTGGGAAGTGAGAAGAGATTTAATAATATGGCACTTTTCAAAACAAAAGTTAAAGTGCTTGACAATAAACGTATTTAGCGTGGAATATTAAAAACGCAGGATTGTAGCAAACAGAGGAGCCACAAAATAGAAAAACACCGACACAAAAGCCAAACATAAGCTTCTAATATCTCCACAGCTGAACTATCAGAGGAGAGGAAAAAAAGAGGTGAAGTCATGAGAGCAAGAAGAGAGAGGAGAAGAAAGGACAAAACATAGATAACAGGCGTAGGACAGGACAGGACAACAGGATAAGATAGGATAAGACAGGACAAGACATGCAAGGATTATGCGATACAATGAGGTGACAAGACAGAATAGAAAACCATGGAATGCAACAGGAGTGGACAAAAAGAAAAGGACAGAACAGGCTACGATACAATACGAAAAAGCAAGAAAAAGAGTCAAACAGCTGCACAGGTGACATATTTAGCTACTTCAAACCAGCTATAAACTGTAGTTGCACATCAACGATGAATCACGTGACTACTTGTATGTGAAAAGGGTACACTCATAATGATGAGCCCAAAGATGATTATTATGTGTCTCCGCAGCTCTCCTAAGACGTATGGAGTGGCTCACCACTCTCAAAGCAGCTGTTCTGGTAAAAGAGGCTCTAAGAAAAAAAACAACAGTAAGCTGTTGTCCAGTACCAAACAGCAGATAGAGACAAAGGGAGCGACAAACTGGTAAACATATTAGATTACTTAAGTGGCTAATATTTCCCTCAGAGTTGGAGGAGACCAAAAACAGAGCTAGAAGAAGAAGCAGAGACACGACCACAAATGAATGCTAATGTTGCTCCATATTAGGTAAATGTGTAAATAGGTTTGTTAACAAGTTTGTCATGTCAACTTTAAATGGTTTGTGTTCACAGCTTTGTTTCACTCGGCCTATTATCCAATTTTTGTAATATTTTTGTAAGATTAAACAAGTGGATTACTAGATCTTGTCTGCATTTGAACTGTGATCAAAAAAACTGTTGCTACTGAAATGAATGAGTGTCCAATGACACAAATGTTGTGAGGTTGCAGGATCGACGACCTTCAGGCGGTGGGAAACTCTGGCACGGTTTCTTAATGCAGAGAATTGCTTACGCGTCCTGTTCACCCATCTCTTGCTTGCTCTGCACCTAAACTCTCTTTCTCTGGCAACCGTGTCTTTATTTCCTGCCAAAGAGAGCCATGGTGTCCAGAGACAGCCTTAATTACACGCGATTATCACCTTCATAACCTCTCCAGGTCACTTTCAGTATGTTGTTCTCCAGTCCAAAGAAATCTATGCAAAGCACAAATGCAAAGCACACATGAACGACTTTCAGAACTTTACTATCAACTCAAAATGTGCCCTTAAGTACTCCTGTTCTGTGATTGCTCAATTATCTTTAACATTTCATTCAGTCATTTCTTTAGTTCATTGTGAGCCAAAAACATTCTTTTCAAATCATTCAACAGCTTGAACAAGCACAAATTACCTCTTTGTAAATGATGTAATGAGCAAAATGGAGCTACGGGGAGCTGCAGAAAGTCTTTTCCATGAGTCATGAGTGTGATGTTGTCAGACTTGCTTGTTGGCAAACACAATATCTGTCAGTGCAGAGGGACTCATAAAGCAAATGACAAATACTTTACAGCGAAGATTTGCCTTCAACCTAAAATCTTGAGAGGCTGAGGCCAAAATGAGGGTACTTAAAAATTGGGAGAGCAGTTTACACAAAATGAACACACACAGACGACATACACACACTCACACATGGTGCACAGAGGCGGAGCCAGCTGCACCTGCAGCAGATCGGGCCCCATTGCATCTTCTCTCTGTTCTCTTTCTGCCAATGTTTTCTTAGTACCTGTTCTATCATTCTCACTCTCGCTTCCTCCGTCTCTCCCTCCCGACCTGATTCATCCCTCTCCTTTTCTGGCTCAGCCCGTTTCCTTCTACCTATTGTTCACTGGCTGCAAGCAATCCTCATCAAGCTCCTTGCCACGCTCTGCCTCCTCCCAGTATTCAACTCAAACGTGCTCTCTTATGCATGCAGCTCTCATTGGCAAGGTTTGGCTACTATCAGCTCTATCTGTGAGACCATTGTTGCAATTGCCAGGTTGTCTCTGCCTGGTCCCCCTCTCTATCTGTTTGTCTATCCAATCTCGCTAGCTGCGCTTCATCCTTCCTCTCCGTTTGTACAATAGGTGGAATAAGGAAATTAGATAAATCTCAATTCCTAAATAAAAGCAATTTCCAGTAACTGTAGCTCTCTACTTCAATGCAGACAGTAGAAGAGTAATATGTAATAAGCTAATATGTCGCACTTGCAAAACAGATGCATTTACATCAATATATACCCAAAGCTCATGTACATTGGGGAGATATTGGGCAGACACACATGGACACACACATACTCGCACACAAAGAAGCAAGTTTTATAATGGCAGTAAGGATCTCAGGATCCAAGACAGAACACAACAGTTACTAATGACTCAATTAAGAGAAACAATTGAAGTTGTGCAGATGTTGTGGCTCTATACCCATAAGTAAGTGTCTTGAAAGACACTGAGAGAAAAGGCACAGACAAGAGAAATGGCCACCTAAGGCATTAGCTGTTAGTATACCAAATATAAAGTTTAAAAAAAAAAGTTAAACAAACAACAGTTAATGAGTCTGCTAATAGACTTGTTTAAATTCACAGCATGTGGGCTTTAATTTTGATTAAAATTGCACCCATCAGCTTTTAAGTTTCAATAGTGTGGGAGTGAGCGTGGGTGTGTGAATGGAGGCAGGGGCAAACCACAGAGTGTACAGTATGTATGTGCGTGCATCTGTACGCGCTCCCGAGCATGTGAGCCTGCGTGTGCAAGTGCAGAAATGTGTGTGTGTGTGTGTGTGTGTGTGTCCAAGTGTGGGTGTATGTATGTGTTGAGTAAGTCAATTATGCCATTCCAGCATTACAGTGAAGGAGTGCCCAGTGCCACTAATGCAGTCCCTGATCATGGTGTTAACAACCTGATCTTTAACGCCGCAGTGCATTACACTGAGAGATCGCACATGTTCCACCAGCACCCACTCACTCAGTGTGGTACAGACAGAGAGGGAGAGGACGAGAGGAGGGGGTTACTGGAGGTAAACAGTGGGGGATATTTTAGTTTCCTGTTTCAAAACATAAGCCCAAAGAACGGAGAGATTTAAGGTGCTATATGCACCATTTTCATATCAAAATGTCATCCGTGCATTGACACCGACGTGTTAGCACACAGCGAGGAGATACAGTCATTACGAATTCTAATTATACCATCGTCACATCATCCTCTCTCTTTGTTTCTGGCATTTCTTTGGGTGAATCATTTTGAAATTCATTTATTTCTGCTATTAACTTCATAAGTATATAAAAAAAGCAGAATTCAAAGATGAAGCTTCGAAGCGTTATCGTGTCTAAAAGGTCAAACTACAAAAAAGTGGTTCATCATTTTATCAGGTCAGGCGTCAACTGGGCCTAAGTAAGTTCAATTGTCTATAATAAATACTTTGTGATTTTAAAGCTGAAACAAAGACTCGATTAAATGATTATGAATGTGAAGACCTCACCTGGGGCTGATGAGCATGTGTCAACATTTTCTGACGCTTTACGGAAAGAATAATGATCGATCAATTAGTGTCGACCCAACAATGTACTGTATATAACACTGCAGTCTCCTCACCCCTCTCTGCTGTGACAGACTATGCATCAACAAGTGTTTTCTCACTCTTACTGCAAAAATAAAACGTACAAATCCTTGTGTTGGGTTGACAGACATCACATAATTCAATCTGCAAATGCTTAGAACTGCTTTATTTTTACTTATGTGAAGCAATTCATTAAATGAATGGCATTGGATAATTACAAAATAACACAAGCAGTAATTTAATTAAGTTTTTCCATCACTTTTGTTCTTCTTTTTTTTTTTTTTTTGCTTTATCGGGCTTTCCATTAAATGTCTTCTTGCATATGCCATTCATTGTTAGAATTTCTTTTATGTGACGCACTTTGAAATCTACATTTTTTAAAAAAACACACTTTATTAATTTATCTTTGATTGTTTTTTTTTATATTCCTTTTAAAATTACCTTGTACGTAAAACACTCTGAAAAGGCCTCAGCAGGAATTAACCTATACTATATATACATATGCATGCTGCTGTAGACATGCATTGAACTGTATTTTTGTGAGAGCTAAGTAACATCTGCACAGGAAGGTACTACAATTAGGCTCAGGCTTGATTCTGACTTTAAATGCTGTTATTCCCCTGCAGTCACTGAGTTGAGGGGCTGTCTTTTTCAGCAATTATTTATTGTATGCTTATTTTAAAAGGTCCAGTGTTTAGGATTTCAGGGAATCTATTGGCAGAATAGATTATATATATATATATATATATATATATTCATAGTTATGTTCTGATTGGTGTACTACCACCAAAAAATAAGATTTTTTGTGTTTTCGATAACTTATGCCTCCACACTGCAGGCATTGTGTTTTTAGGTTGTCTCTCCGTCCATCCATCGCATTTGCATGAATGCGATATCCCAGGAATTTCTTCACATTTGGTACAAATGTTCACTTGGTCAAAGGTTACTGCAACCTCACAAAACGTGTTTTTGGCCATAGCTCAAGAATTCGTACACTAATTATGAGATGATTTCATATAAATGTCTCATAGGATAAAATGATGACATTTTATATCCAAAAGGTCAAAGGTCAACTTGACTGTGACATCATAGTGTTGTATAAAAACACTTTTCTCGCCAATATTCAACGCCATGACTCAGGAACAGAAGGGGAGATTATGACCGTATGTCACTTTTGGTGAGATACTGAATTGGGGACACTAATCTTAGGTGCCCACCTTGACACTGTGGTGATTATATAGATTTTCTGTGGATGTAAACTGCAACTTAACTGATTGGCGGAGGCACAGTTTTAAAATTGTAGCCTTGGTTAAAATGCCCAAAACTGTCTTGTTATGGCAAAAATTTGTGTGGCAGAAAGACACATTTGCTCACATTGCAGTAAAAGTCTAAAGGCAGGAGTCGCATTTGCCTTAAAGAGGAGCGCCAATGCAGCTTAGTAGCCTACGTGCACCCAGTCAGTGTGCAAGTGTGTGATCCACATGCACATGCTCACATACAAACAAATATACTCCTGTTGATTCTGATAAATACTCTTGCTGCAAAGAACACAACAGTGAGTCAACAGCCTCAAGGGGAGATGAGCGAGAGCGAAACAGAGAGGAGACCACATGTGAAGCGGGGGTTTGACCGTGACGCTCCACCCTCTGGTGTTCACTTTTAACTCTCATCTCCACTCCGAGTCTCCTCTTTTATTCACCCACATCCCTACTCGCTTTCTTCACGGTTTGGGAAGGGGGAGACACCACTCCCAGAGTGTGGAAATGTGACTGGAAAACAACCAGGGGGCATGGATACAGGTAATCAGCGAGTAAACAAGACAGCAGATTGAGTAAATAACTTGGAGGAAAGGCCAAGTTTGAGTTCATACGCTGTGCTCAAACTCCCCCTTCATGCATCTTATATTTTCTGCTCACCCACTCTGAGAAAAACACGGCTAAAATCTACAGCAGCCACGTGAGGCTAAAATGTTTGTCACACACAGTGCTGTCTGTGTGTGTGAAACTGTAAAAAGAAATACACACAGAGCAGTATGCTGATAAAGACAAGTTAAATGCTATTAACTGCTATTAATTAATTGCTCTCTGTCCATAGGAAACTAATAATTCATTGGAAAACTCTGTACTTATCTCTCTCAAACTTTCTCTAGGCTCAGGGAAGTCATGCCAGGTAGGACAGAACTTACCTGCTCTTACCTGACCTTTCAGTTTTTCCTCTCAGAGCTTCTGCGTGATAAACTACATGAAATACAGCGGGAACAAATTTCAGCTCTGACTGTTAGCTGTGCGATGCTGCGAGCTGCACCCTAACTCTTTGGCGCCTGGGTTCAAATCTGGTTTTCTGGGAAGTGCAGCGTTGGGTTTACTGCATGTTAGTTGATGGAAAAATCCACAAGGAAACACCACAAAAAGTTATTTGATTGTTTTTCACCTTCCAAAGGCTAATGGCTTTGTTGTGTTCTGATAAAAAATCACACATTATAAGCAATGGCACGATAAAATGACAAGCAGGTAAGGATACCGTAGGTTTCTTTTTGATCTGTCAGGTTCATAAAAGAACTCTTTCACTGAAAGTGATTCATTCTTTCAAATAAGCTTTCAAGACGTGATTGGAGGTAGCACCCTATCTCTCTGTAGGGAACCCTTTTGAACCTTTCTCTCTGAAAATGTAGAAGAAGGTACCTTTAAATGCTTTGAGTCTGGAGTTGGCAAGCCGGCGAGACTTAATATGTGTCTGGATACAGAAGAAGCAGTGTGTATGTGTGTGCGCGTGTGTGTATGGTGTATTTCTGCATTATACATTGGACAGACAAGGCCAACTATGGCATAAAAGGCTTAAAAATCCAGCTTCGCATCACTGGCCATGCATGCGACAGGACAGTGAAGCACCCTGGATACACAGGCGCACACACTCAGGTCAAATAATTTTTTGCCAGTAATAAGAAGAACAAATTGGCAAATCAACAAGCATGTGGCCACCTCTCTGCACTCTATGGTAATACCCTAGACAGAGGAGTGTAAGAACAATAGAGAGAGAGAGAGGGAGAGCGAGAGAAAGATTAAGCATTTCTCTCCCACTGCTCCCTCCAGACTGGGGCTACATTTTCAGTCAACATCAGGCTTGGCAATTGGCTGTTTGTCTCCAACCTCCAAGGAAGGATTTCATTGGCTGCAGAGGGCATGGGAGGCTGCTCTCTGCTTTCCTATTTACAGTACATGAGCATTGCGGGTAAAAGAGCAAGGGAGGAAAATCGCAGCAGATTACCGTGCCAATTTCACATGGAAGCAGAAGAGCTCTGGAAAGGATAGATAAGGAAATTCCTATCAAACCGCTGCCAGCCAAATATGTATCCAATAGCAAGCAAAAAAAAAAAAAAAAAAAAAAAAAAAAAAAAAAAAAAAAACGCCACACAAACATTTTATAATAAACCCCCGAATAGTGATGGAGGAGGTTTCACCCTACAGCGTAGATGTGGTATTTTTAGCACAGCTGGTGATAATTACCATCTATTCACCATGTTCTGCAGCAAAACGCACTATTACAAATGCCACCATCAGAGCTGGGCAGACACACACACACACACGCACGCACACAGGCACACACACACACAGGTATACACTTACATCGCTCACAAAAATGTACAGTACATACATATTAACATTCATGCATGTAGACAGAAAGAAAAAAATACAGCAGTTTGTGATCACAGCTAAAGAATGCTCAACCATTTCATTTCTGCTCAGGCAATCCAAAACACAATTAGCAAGAGAAATTAATGGCTGCAACATCATTTGCCAAGAGGTACTGAAAAACTTGCTTAACTAAGGATAAATACCAACACACACACACACACACACAAATACATTCATATACACACAGAAGCAGAGATACGCACACCAACATGGATGCAGAACGATAGCCAGGCAAAGACAGTCTGTTAGTATTAGTCTGATGACCGAGCCGTGAAGCAGGGACTGATTTGTGACGGGTGTCAGAACACGATGCGGAACCTCCCACATCTGGATGGGGACTTCCAATCTTTCAAAACGCGTTCTGAGAAATCTGATGCAAGTATTTCTGTCAGTCCTGTTTGCCATTGATGTTACTGTGCACAGAGAGGACCGTTACTGGGCAAATCCCGTAAGTCAGCGTAACTTTTCTGTCAGTCAGTCTGACCCCGAGCAGCCCCAGCTCACTTCAGCGGGGTGGCGATGGGTAGGGAGACAATGGTGAAGAAGATGGAGAGGATGAGGGAACTTAAAAAAGTGTATGGTAGGAACATCTGTAAATTCAAAAAGGTAAGCACAAATGTTTTTCTTACCATTCTGTGTGGCTGATTGATTTACGATGATGACAAAGCTGATGATGAGTTTACTACACTGGCAAGTGGTAAAAAATTTTTTGTGGTTTATGAATAATTCTGTCTTATGACTACTGAAGGACCCGCAGTTAAAGGTCCAGTGTGAAGGATTTAGGGGATCTATTGTCAGAAACTAAATATAATATTCAGAATAATGTGTATAAAGAATTGTAATTAGAATTCCTGTGTTTTTGTTAGCTCAGAATGAATTCTTTACATCTAGAGATGGAGCAGGTCCTCATTCACAGAGTCAGCCATGTTGCACCGCCATGACTCTACAATAGCCCAGACCGGACAAACCAAACACTGCCTCTAGAGAGCATCTTCTGCGGCAACCCACATTGGACTAACTCACAGAGTTTAGTGATGGGAAACATTACTAATCCACAGTCCAGTAGGGAAGAGGCTATTGGAGCTAGTGCCACCATAAGAAGTAGGGTGTACTTTATTGATTGGTGTACATAGCTGTCTTACAACAACAAATAACAGATGTATAAAAGAGAAGGATGAGTTGGCCAGTGGTTCAAAGGAAGCTGCTGTAAAGCTGCACACACCTAATCCATCTTCTAATCAACAAGTCATTAAAAAATGTGAAAAACACAAAAGGAACTCGACAACACGCTCCCTCTGCAGATGTAAAGAGCTCATTCTGAGGCAATGAAAAAACAACGATTCTTAGTCTCAGGTGACTAAACGAATGAAAACATACTAATGAATATTAAATTCAGTTTCTGCCATATTTTGCCAATAGATCACCCAAAATTTTAAGATTTAGGGGGCACAAATACCGGATTTAGAGAACACAAATAGCAGTACTTATTTGTTCTGTGTGCTGAAATGAGTGTGGCTAACGAAGACCTGTTGTCCTACAGGCCATCAGGCCCGAGAGGTCGTGTCTTCCTGGTTTAGAAATTTAGCTCTGGAATGAAGCAACACTGCATCATACAGCAAATGCATCTGCCGTTACCTTAATCTCTGATTAAAGTAGATCTTATTACTGTGGTCACACACCGTGCCAACAAGCATCTGCCAGGTACATGTAATTGCATTATCATGTTCATTTTCCTCCTCCATCATCACTCTCTCTTTCCCTTCCTCTTCTCACTTTTTTTATTTCCCTTTGCCACATTTTTGGTATGCGACATACATAATACAGGTATGCGGGTGTAATATGTCATTGCCTGATAATGGTATCTCACTTGGTCCCAGATATTGTGAAAGTCTGCATTACAGTATAGGCTCTCTATCAGCCATTATCAGCTTTGTAGCTGTGTCATCAAAGCTGAAACAAAAGGGACAGACACTTTGCTGAGCTCATCTCATCACCGCCAAGTAATTACTGGCATAAAGAACCACTGTGAGCCCACACAGTGTTACTGCCCCTCAAGCAGCATATGAAAACACAAACACGCACAGACAAGCTTCACCAGGTGACACATACATGCAGATGCACAAACACATGTCCACAAGAACATGCAAAATTGCCATCAGAGATACATGCATGACAAACACAAGTATGTATTTGTAAAGGGAGTTTTGTTTACGTGGAAACTTGTCCTTGACGTTGTGCATCAACAACAACACACACACTCACACACGCAGATGAGTACAGATAAAGTAAGATACATCGAAATATACAGAGATACACACTCCCATATAAAGCCTGTGCAGGGAACCATACACAGTATATTTCCAATGCAAGTGGAGAGACAAAGACAGTGAATGTGTGTATTAATACATATCTTGAACTGTTAGAAATTTCCTACCCGTCAGGTGAATAGGTGGTAGTCCACACTCTATACACACACACACACACACACACACACACACACACACACACACACACACACACACACACACACACACACACACACACACAGTAATTCTGCGATGAAATGCTACAATTTTCTCTATTGGCTGATCGCCTGGTGTACCTGTTGCCTCAGCTGGTGATATACTGTACATTTTTCAGAATGGTGTTCAAACCCAGAGTGAACTTGTTGCAATCAGCTGTGGGTGTTTGTGCAGGTGGAGCAAACATGATTTTAAGATGGAAGAGAGAGAGATGGACTTTTCCAAGTGGAAAAAAAAGACAGTTTCTCAAAACACAACACTGTCACTGCGTTGCAATATGGTCTAAATTTAGATCTCTTTTTGGTGCACATTGTCGGCACTTGCTGATATTTAGGTGCACTAAATTTCCATGTGACGTCATCTATGGGCCTGTAACTAAAGATTACTTCGTTTTTCAATTTATCAGCCAAGTATTTTCTAAATTGTTGATTAATTGTTTGGTCTAAAATTGTGAAAAATAGGAATGAAATATTCCCAATCCCACATTCACATCTTGAACTGTCTTGTTTTGTACGATCAAAATTCCAGAAATAAAGACTTTCAATTTTAAAAAAAGTTGCTGATTAATTTCCTCCCACTCTCCAAGGAATCGTTAAAGCATTACAGGGTGGAATTTCCCTTTAAAACACACGGGGGGAACTGGCAGAGCGTGTGGAAAACCAGGCAGGTGACTAAACAACAGAAGAAATGAAAGGGACACTATGAGAGGAAGATTCAGAGCTGAACAGCAGTCAGTGGTTAAATTTAGTAATTGATCCTCTTTAATGGTCCGTGACAGCAGAAAACCTCCGGGCATTCACGATAATGCCTTAAAGAGCTGACAGAGTAAACACATACTCACAGCCACAGGCACACATAACACACACGCCACAGACTTTATAAGTAGTTTAGCAGCAAATGCTCCCAAGTCAGCTTAGCATCATATTTCCTCTTTAAAAGTGAAGTTTCTGCTGTTGCTCCTCCTACTTTAATAAACTCTGTACTGAGATGTGCACGATGTGCAGCGAACTCAGGCGAAAACATCACAAGTGCACTGTTTCTCTCTCTCTCTCTTTGGCTCACACGCACACGCACTCACTCACACACACTCACACACACACTCACATTCTCAAACACTCACACACACACACACACAATACAAAGCTGCACTCTAAAAATTAAAGCTGCTCAAATGGATTTGAGGCAGAACCATGAGAGCAGAGGGTGGGTTTGGGGGTGCGTATGCAGATATGATTAGCTGAATGCATTTGCCCAAGTCTGCAGAACTGAGGGTGGAACTGCCAGGGAATAGTTTAAAATGTGTTGAGTTTTTGAGTGGGAGTATGACAGTGATACAATACCCTAAACCAGCCATGTCCAAACTATTCCATAAAGGGCCGTGTGGCTGCAGGTTTTCGTTCCAACCAAGGAGGAGCACACCAGGCCAACCAATCAACATCAAGGGATCCCTTAGTTATCAGCTGAAAAGTGAGATCAGCTGATTAAATGAGTCCAGCCTGGTGCGCTCCTCCTTGGTTGGAACGAAAACCTTCAGCCACACGGCCCTTTATGGAATAGTTTGGACATGCCTGCCCTAAACGATTCACAATTTATGTTTCAGGCTCAAAATGGGTTTGTTACTGGTAAAAAAAAATTGATGAGGATTAATTGCTTGACATCTGACAAAAGATATGAGATTCTTCCCATAGACCTACAATTTTATCTTTAGTTATACTATTATAAATCTACAGGTGCAATCATGATGCTGTAGCTGAGTTGTAGATTGGGTCTACTGAGACTGGAGGGTTGGACTACTAAATACTAACCTCATCCGATGGGGTGGAGTAAAAGTCTAGGACAAATTTGAGTACGCTAAGTTCATATTTATATATATTTATAACATTTCCACATGCATACTCTGGGTTACAGTGAGGCTGGGGCTTACATTACTATCATTTGTGTTTTAATATTTATAGTTACGAGAAGAGTGACTTTATCATAGTGGCTAATAACCTATAGCAGCAGACTAGACTAAGGCAACCAATTCTGTACCAGCATCTGTGCATAGTTATCCTAACTGAATACACACTCATCAATTAAAAGAGACTTAAGCTTATATAATTCCTTTTTTGTCTGCGTGTTTGTTGCCATGTCTGCTCCTGTGGGACTGTGAATACCTGACAGTGTGACAGTGGAAGGCCGAGACATATTCTGCCAAAATGATTATAGAGAGATGTGGACTAACACGCACTTGTTAAAGAGAAAAGATTCTTAAGCCCAGTCAAGCAAAACGGACAAAAGAACGAGACTACGAATGTCTTTTCTCCCTGTCTCTCCTCTGCTGTGTTTACAGAGGCCCTTGTCATTCGCTGGGCTTAATCTCAGAAGCACTGCCTTCTGTAGGATACATTACTTCCAGCATGACTTAATTAATGAGCTTGCAAATACAGGGAGTGAACGTGTTGATTGTAATAGTGTCTGTGCGGTCAGAATTTGGGTTGGGCGGTATGACGGTTTATATCGTGCAACAGTAGAAATGTGTCTATCCAAAGAGATCTGGCAAGACCGTTCCCACTGCGGGAGCTATTCCATAATGCCTATTTACACGCTGTCATTCACAGTGTATGTACTGCTACCCTGCTACACAGCGAGTGGGCGTGTTGATGACACTGCATGAAGTGGAGCTGCTTCGAACTCTTTTCTGCTCATCTGTATATTGCTTTCCAACCTTTCGCTGACATTGCGGCTATGTCCAAATACGTGTAGTATTGGCATCAACGCAAAAATGGATGAGTCCTCCTCCTCCTGCACGCTCTACCGAGGCGTCACCCCACGTCCAAACCAAACGGAGGACTTCCAGTAAGTGTGAACATTTCTGACACAGACAAATACGCTACATGTGTGAAAGGGCTCTGGACAATGTTCGGACCTGACTGTGCAGACATTCTGCTGTGTCTGCTCTACCTTCAGGGCAGCAGCGTGATGTAGCAATCCAGCTGCCTCGCAAGGTCACATGATTTAGACAGCAGGAACGCTTAGCACGTTCTCATGTGACCAAAGTTGTCAAACCATTTCTTGATTGAATTTTCATAACAATTAAAATACCATGAAATAAACTGTGATGCAAAATGACATACACCATAATACAAAAATTTGGCCATATCACCCCCTCCTAGTCATTGTAGATCCACAGGACATATGTAAACATACCTGTAGGTCTGGATCCTCCTCGTGCTGTAGGTGGGCTTCCTCTGCCGCCATTACCAGTCTCTGGAGGAGGAGAGCGGAGGAGAAGGGAGGGGAGAAATGGAAGAGCTTCAGTACAAAAGTGAATTGATTAGCGGGTCAAAAAATAATAGGCAAAGAAACATTCATGCAGAAAGTAGCTTTACAATTGGCTATATAACTACCCCTTACCACTACAGCAACACTATAAGCCCTCAGGAAACACATACACACACATACATTCACACACATACAGACGCAGATAACAGACAGACATTTGGCCATCTCGTGAAAAGAGGCTATTTTCCTAAATGGTTCAGCAGTAGAGGTAATGACTGCCTCAGGTTCTTTGGACACTACCACAACAAACTCCATCATCTGTTCATGCTGTTTTACACATGCACTCTCTCTCTCTCTCATACATTCAACACACACACTCACTCTGTCATCACCCTCTTGCTGCTACAGCACCGTCTGCTGTGTGTGCCTGTAGGGTGATGCGGGTATCTGTGTGCCTTTGAGTCAACATCATGCTCTCTCTCTCTCTTTCCCTCGCTCTCTTATGAGAACTATCATCTTTTGAAAACAACTTTTTTATTTTGGCTAAAGCAGGGAACTTGGCACTATCATCATTCTGAGACGAAAGATAATCACGGAGAAATGTACGCTGCAGAGGCCCTTTTAAAATAAAGTTGTCCCTGCTTTATGGCCTGCATCTTTTGTGCAATGGAAAACAGGCGAGAGAAATATTACAGCATAATACGAATCAGAAACCAACCTTCACACACACTTTATGGCTGGTTTTCTTCAAAAGCACAATTAATTGTTTATTCTACCTTAGCAATGAAACAATGATTTGAATAAATGTGAGGCAATAGTGAAAATGTACCAAAAAAAAATATTTTCCAGAGGCCAAGGTGACACAGACAGTTCACAACAATATTAAACAGCAAAAACCAGCAAATGCTCACTAAGACAGATCTGGTTCTGCTTGATGAATCACTTGCTGTCGATAAATATTTGTTGCTTCTCTGATTGACGAATCATTTCAGCACTGGTGAATATGTGTGCATATGAGGTACAAAGTCTGTATTGTCCCAGTGGGAGATTTGTTTTCACGGCCTGTACTGTATGTATTCCACACAGAAACACACAATACATAAAACACACGCTCGGACACACACACAGTATACTGTACGGCGCAATCATGACCGTGCCTGCATCCCCACCCATACTTACATGTACGTGCACTCACACAGATTCGTCTAGATCTTTGCTAACACTGTCAACAAGGCAGTTTGTTCAGGGCTGCTGTGGCAGAAGGGACAAAGCGCCAGCCAAAGCGAGCTCTTCTCCATTTTTAATTCTGATATGTGCACAGTGCCGTGAAGAGTGGACTGAGGCGCCGATCAGTGTCATTCGTTATTATGAGAGCAAGGCGTGTCTCTGTTCATCATGTTTAAAAGATTGGGGGTATGCGAGGCAGATGATTTTGGAGGCACCGTGTGTGATGCTGATGAGTCTTTGTTAGAGATGGTTAACACAAAGCACAAACAGGAGGTGAGGTTTGCAGATGAGTTTCTAGTCTATAACAAGTCGCTGATATCTGAAGGTGCTGACCTGTTCTTGCCATCAGTGGCTTTGGTGTTGGTGATGACAGCTGAAGATGTAACTGTCTGTGGTCTGACGCCGAGGAAGCTTAATAAAGAAAGGTATGCGGTATAATCACTGGCAAACAGCGGCATTTCAAACAGGCTAAAGGTGGAGGACCTGATGGATGTTTTTTGGGCCCTGAGTAACAGCTGGCTCTCAGGGATCGCACACACACACAAGCCCTTCTTTCTGCTTCCAACTGTGATACGCATAGTATGTTCTCATAGAAAGTCATTTCTCTCATTCACAGCTGGTCCTGGTGTCTATGAGTTTTGGTAATGCACTTCCATTTCCATTCAAATGGCTTTACCCGTAAAACTACTGCAATCAGCCAGCTTATTTCAGCTGAGCCATGTGTGAGGTTGTGTGTGTGTGTGCGTGTGTGTGTGTGTGTGTGTGTGTGTGTGTGTGTGTGTGTGTGTGTGCGTGTGTGTTGTGCCGCTGCTGTGCGTGCAGCCAGGCTGTTTTGGGAAGTGAACACTGTAATCTAGAGCCTGGCCAATCATTTCCTTCACCATAGCAACACACCTGGCCACTGCATATTGTTGCATATCATCCTGTGCTTGGATCCATTCAGCTATTGCTTTGTTTGTTTGTGTGTGTGTGTGTTTGTTCTGCTGAAGACACAGTGGACGCCTCTGTGTCCTCTCTGGCCTGCACTTCTTCAGATCTGTCCTAGAGTCGAACAAGAAACTCTTACATGGTGTACATGTGTGCGTGCGTTCGGGCATCGAGAGGCAAAACCTCCGGCAGGTGCATCTGCTGGAAATCCACAACAAAGCATGCTCTAGGAACAAACAAAGATAAGGACGGTGGAATAAAGGGAGGATGAGAGAGGAGTGAGAGAACAGCATTCTCTAAAGGTCTGAATGCTTAGCCTCACACTCCCAGCAAAATGTCAGACGCTGCCTGTGAAGCCGGTGTCGATACAAACACACTTTTCAGCATTTGTGAGTGGGTGATGGTGTGTGTGTTTGCGTGTGCATGTGTGAGTGTTAATGTTTTTCTCAGCTGACACGTGTTAAGATATTAGCCCTTTGACCCATTCTGTCTCGCAGCCGCTTTTGCAAATGCCAATCATCGAATGTGAGAGTATGCAAGTATGTCGGTGTGTGTGTGATGAACTCTGTAATCTGAAATTGAATTTGAGTACATGCATGCATGGTATGTACCTATTAATCTCACATGTGTATATATAGGAAAAACAACTGCAATAAAAAATGCATAAAAACGACACATTACATCATCATCATGCATGGCTAGCGCTAATGCTGCACTCTGCTGAACATTTAAACACTTTATTCCCACCTGCGGATAATCTATTCTGGCATATCTTTCATGTAATGTAAGTTAGAAGCAGGAAGATGAGAGTTAAAGCTGTAGGGTAAAAATAACTTGCATAGTAGCAGGGAGCCTTTCAATTGGAAAAACAAATTAGAGATAAGTAGGAACTACTCACTCCTGTGAATTTCAATTCCGACATATCACCACGATAAACACTCCAGGTGGTGTAGTCGTCTTTGTGTGTATGTATGTCCTGTTGCTATGGGCGTACGTGTATGTGTGAGCGGCCTGTCTGCGTGTGTTTGTGTGGGTATGCATGTATTCAAATGAGCCTGCCATGTCTTTTTTTTTTTTTTCAATAGGTGGTCCTGCCAAAGTGTATGATGCAGTTTAAAAAGAGAGAGGAAATGACTTTTTTTTTTCCTCAAGTCATTCTGCCGAGGCTTGGGCTCGGGACGAGATGACAGCCATAATTAAACTGACACAGTCAGAGAGGCAGGCCCTGTTGTCTCCCTCAAAACACACACATGCACACACACACACCACGCTCCTACACAAGCGTACACATTCACGAGCCTTCACTGGAGCTGACAGGGTAAAAGCTGAACACAGAGCTAACAAGACTTGCCGTGGTGACTGGATTAGATTTGTTAGCGCCAGAGTCTGGCATCTCTACCTGATTACAGATCCTTGATGTGTTTCTGCTGGTCTCTGTCTTCACTGCGGAGCTTCGATTCTCAGCACAAACCTGATTAGGCCCGACCAGACTGGTCCGGTCTGGGTCAGGCTCTGTTTTCTTTTAATCCCCTCAGGCTAAATTTATTTGTCGATTTGTTCTGAGCCTAAATCAAACCACAGGAACCAAAGCGTTGTGTTAACAAGTTCATGTCCAGCCCCCTTCTGCTTTGCCAGCGCCTTCTGTGAGACTTTGGAGCTGTCAGGTTGGCTGAGGTGATGCATACTAATGCAGAAAATGATGCCTATGAAGAAGAAATTATAGGATAAGCTATTTATTTATCTTATCTTATCTGATAAGATATGTGTTTGGTAGATTAATTCCTATTAATAAGGTCCCTAGCTTTAGTTGTGATTGGTTTAGAACTTTTTGAGCATCAACAAAATCATATTTTCCAAATGCCCCCCATCCCCTTGTGTAAGTTGAAGCAATCACTTCCCCCTAAATTAAACACAATTTCCGTTCCTATTTCATCATTTTTCAACCCGCCCCCTTCCTCCCGCCCAGTCCATTTCCCTGACATTTGCACTCATCTACCCCCTTTCATTATCTGACATCCTGTGATTATGATTTGCCTGACAAAGGATTCAGCTTGTTTACACTTTCAAAAGTTCATAAACGATCCCCCTCATTTGGCTGTCTGCTTGATTGGCTTATTGTTCTTGCGCTGTACTTGCTGTGTAGTAGGTTTCCTGACGGTTGAAGCCACTGACCTTAACAAATGCCTATCCATTATGAATGCAACACTAAAACCATGAAAGTTAGCAAAATCTGTCATATATAGCTGAGCTATGCTAACAACCGCTGTCAGAGAAGCACGGGTGGACGGGGTCACATACATTATTGAACGGTAGCAGAAGTCTTGGATTTTTTTTAAGCAGTACATTAAGCCTCGCCTCTGCACATCCCCTCCACAGACGGGAGGGCTGTGGCCTGAATCTGAATGTTCTCCCGAGGTAGTCAAGAACAAGACCACAGCCAACTACAGTTCTAAATAGACTCGCATAAAAGACATTCCCAGAGGTGCCATGTGCTGTTGGTTCAGCACACATTTGTACTTTAAACTTAACTTTTCTTTCTTTCTTTTTCCATATAATCATCTCCTGGAGTACTAATTTGTTGAGAACATCTGAACATTTTCAGAGCTGCTATTTATTAAACAGGCAATCAACAGTGATCCATGTCAATGGAGCATTCATCAGCTCTCACATTTAAATGTGTCTGTAGCCTGCCTTTATAATATCGATATGTGTGACCCTCGACAAATAAAGTATACATGTCGTAAGCTAATGCACTTCAATAAGTTGCTTCTGTTGCACATTTGTTAGAATAAATGCTAAATAAGCCTTGGCCTACTGGATCAGGGCAGGTCCTACGGGTCTCGGTCCTGCCAGGGGCCTGATCCATCGTGGCCTGAGCTGGGCTGAGCGGGATTGGCTCGGGTCAGCCCATCAATAGCACCGGGGACAGCAATTAATATTGTCAAACCAACCAGGGAAGAGTTGCAGCATCAACAAAATGGAAAAGTGCTCTGTGACACTTTGCTTCCTCTGTTTTTGCACATTTAGATTGGGTGCAAGCCAAGTAGACAGAGCACGCCGGAGAGATGCAAAGGGAAAGTGAAAGAGAGAGAGAAAGACAAGGAGAGGGAGCAAATTTTGAAGCATTAACTCCCAATAATCAATACTTGACAAGTTCTCAGCAGTTCTGCTGACTGAAATGGAATATGGAGCGAATATGAAGTGTTTAACCCAGCCTTGCCATCCCTGTCTCCTTCTTCTCTTTCATTTCATGCTTACACTTAACTTTGGACTAATCTTTTTTCTTGACATTTACCTTCCCCATCCCTCCTGCCTACATCCCTATTTCATCATTCTAGAAAACAATTCCAATCAGAAGGAAGAGACTATCGCTGTCCTGACATCTACTGGCTGACGCTGCCTCGTCATTAGTAGGCATCACTCTTGGCAGACATTACCACGCAGACAGACAGACACACACACACACACACAGACAGACGTGGCAGTGGTCTGAGACTGAGGACAGCTAATGAAATGAGGGAAATGAGGAGAGCAGTGCTGTGAGCTCAGCGTGACAGTGTGGTATGTCAGCGAGGAGGGCAGACAGGAGGAAAGGGCAGGACAAGACTGCAGGGCCGGATCACGCCATTATAATCCCCAACAGAACTATACGCTAACAAATATGGAAAATTCCTGGAGTCTAGCTCTCATATGTGTCTGCAGTATGTAATCAACACATTTGTCGTTCATTTTCTCTCTGGTTTTAGGGGACGGAACTTCATATCAGGAAAAATCTTGAAAAATAAAATAGGTGACAAATGACATTAAGCTTATTTCCGTTCACATGCAGAGTATAACTGATGATGTGCATGAAACATGTGACTTCCACTGAGGCGTCCACTCCACTGAAGAGAAACTGTGAATATCAGATCGGTGTGGACCAATGAGGAGGCAGAAACGTTCCTCAAACTAGTACATGGGACAAACATTAATGCCATATTTCCATCATGTTGTCTACAAGGTTTGACTGGACCTCTTTGAATTACATCACTAAGCTGTGCCCACATCTTCTGCAATGGTTTAATGTAACCCGAGTGGAGAATTAGTGCCTCCGACTGTTTATCTTGATGAAACCAACTCAACATATTCACATAACAACAGTGGATGGAATTGCACATCAACTGATGTTTTCTTTTCTGGAAACTCGTTTAAAATTTGTGGTGCATTTGGATGGAAACTTGGATATTCTGTGACATTGCCCTTACAGGAAAATAGTGGTTGACTTCAACTTGGGTCTTGTTTTTGCAGCTTAAGCCATCATTTTGAAACCACTTTTACTGGAGGTGAAATCCAAAGAGAGCACTCAAACGTGGCACAGAAAAATTGTTTGTGTGAGGACAAAAACGGCAAGTATGGTGGGCCAAATTTGAAACTGGAAGTTAGTCTTTAAACAGTTTTGGTTTTACCATTCGCCTTCATTTCGTTCACCTTGTTTGGTTCCAGATAGGCGTGGTCTTTCTTGCTCTGTCAGACTTCTTTTTAGCAATGTTGTCATGTGCTCAGCAATTAAATTGCAATGTTATTATTACCAACAGAAAAAACAGCTGGAAACTCTGAAAAAGAGACCACAGTCTTAATAAAGCAGAATTTCTCTTTAAATGTTCATCTTAATTTAAATGATCTCCTGCAGAGGACAAGTTGTGCCACCTTGCTGAAATGCTAAATTTGTATTTAAAATTCATTGTGCATGTCAGCAAATGAAAATTAAAGTTCATGGGAGGTTTTTGCTGGCAGAGAAATTCCATTTAAAGTCCTGTGTGCGCCTTTTATTTTTAACATACACCCATGCAGACTTCCCCTGCTCAACACTGGTAATCATGTTGAGGACTACAGAGGCGTAGCTGCCACAGGTAAATGATATCAGCAGGTACAGAGCATGGAGGGACCAAATGCCATTGCAGGAGAAACAGCCCTGGCAGCAAGGCATCCACTCTGCTTTGAAGTGCATTTGTCACATGAAACACAGCCGTGCTTGACTTCAAAGAGGGCATTACAATAGCTCCACGCTTTTCAACTTTGATAACAACATGTTTCACTGTTTCTTTAACCGTCTGCTGTCGCTACCATTTCCAGTCAGCAGACAAGCTTTTTTTTGCCCAGAAGAGATAGAAAGAGGAGACGAGAGGAGAGAATGAGAGGAGAGAGGAGAGGAGATGCTGTCTGCTAGACGATGATAATATCCCAACAAATACCAACTCAGGAACTGCTGAAGGTAATAACAATTCAAAAGTAACAATGGAAGCTTGTATGCTTGCTGAGGAATAAACATGCAAATATACATAGATGCCTATGGATTTACAGCGAACACAGGCAAACTACAAACAAAGATACACACATGCGCGCGCGTGCGCACACGCACACACACACACACACACACACACCTTGGCAAGCACATGTTTATTCTGAAACATTGTTTGATTGGCCTTTTTTATCGTATCTATGCGAGTGGAGTTCCAATTAAATTGGCTGAAGCAACTCGAACACACAACTGCTCTTGCCGGAAGTTTCCTTTTCTGTCAGGCAGAGAGGAGGCTGAGCTTGCCACAATAATGTGGAGATGATAAGGGAGAGAGGACAGAGACATGAACACAATCAATCACCAATTCTAAATGCAATTACACATACATACACTCTGTCACTCTCCATTACTCACACAGCTTAAATACTATAAGTTAAGCTTAATGTTTCTCTCCCATATCATCTCACTCGCTCCAAATCAGACCCATTATCTTAACACACAAAAATTCAAGCACAAACCTTCTCTCACCTAAAACACACTTGACATCGACTAGCATTCACACATATTTACAGGTGCACCCCTTTACAGCAGACTGCTGTCTCTCGGCAGGTGGTGGTGGGAGATAAAGAGGGGGAATTGACGTGCAGACGGTTAGATAAAACCACGTTGACGGACAGGGGAGAGCGCCTGCACGGAAATTGAATCGCTGGAGCGCCACATATACTTTAGCAAAAAGCAGAGAGATGGGAAGAGGCGGAGTAGAGAGGGGAGAGACAGACAAAGGAGCGAGGGATGCTTAAGGGCAGCTGCAGGACTGCACACTAGGCCAGACAGATGAGAGTTTGGGTAATAAAAGCAGAGAGAAATTGGAGAAAGATGGAGGAGAAGAAGGAAAAGGACTTGTGGACACTTCCATTGTACGTTCGCAACTAACAATTCATCACAGGGGCAACTGGCAGCGCTGAAAATGAGAAAGGTGGAGGTCGAATCATGATGGCAGCTGACGTGGGTTGAGGTTGGTTGTAAACGTGGGGGCTGTTTTTTGTCACTCCTCCACCTTTCTTAAAGGCCCTCTTCCTCCCTTGAATTTTCATCTGTCTTTTGCTAAAGCGTCACCTCAGGACCAGTCCCTCTCACCTCCTCGTCAACCCCCATAACTTTTTCTCCCAGCACGTATGAACGCACACCGGCACACACAACCCCCTGAGACGTACAATTATCAGGCATCCAGCATCCAGCCAGGCGGCTTTAGAGAAGCTATTAGATAACCGAGTCCTCGTATCTCCACGGCTTTAATGCAATCTCAAGGAGATGGCACACACAGACAACTATGTCACAAGACTCAATACATCTAATCTCACGGCTCAATAAAAATTACACTTGTCAACATGTCACTTTATCAGACAGTTGAATCGGGTTGACAGCTGGCTCTCTGTCATGAAAAAATGAGTTACATAAGCTAAATACAGTTAATATTGGTTTGGAGAGGGTGCAGCAGTGGATTAATCCAAAAACAATGTTCATTATTATTAGAAAACTGATTAAGTCCTCCATTTTCTATTACAGGAGTTAATAACATAACCAGTAACAATATTCAATTAGAACCTTGCTTTCATGCCAGCAATCATTGTGTAAGACAGGAGTCATATTTTCAAAATGCTAGATGACTCATATGCGCATCAGTGAAAACTGATGCGCATGTGGACGGGTGGAAATGTGAATGCTTTCAAAGTGGATGTAACACTGTGAAAAAGGCATGGTCACGCAATCCGAGCAGGCAAAGGTATCATACATAAGAATAATAACACAGGCGCAAGCAAAGCTAAAGCATGGAAATGGTTTGTCACTATCTGTGCCCCTCTCTCTCCCTCCCTCGCTTTCCTTTCAGCTTGTATCCTTGGACCAGACTCTCAGAGAGAAATCCAATTTCTGTTAACAGCACCATGTTGTCCTGATAGGATCTATCACCTGGAGCTAGAGCTGCAGCCAGAGAGGCAGTGCACCGTGGACACATCCTGAACTGCACCTGTTACAGCACTGACAGACACACGCATGCACAAGTATCCACAGGCATGGAGACACGTACACGCACGCAGATATGAACATGTGTGTTCACACTGCACATGCACACACGTCCCGACAACAGTGGTGAATGAAACTGATATTTAAGGAAAAATAGTCCTGCATTCAAAATTTTTAAGTATTAAGAATTATTAACAAAATTTAGTAGTGTATCCAAAGTAAAAGTGCTCATTATGCAGAACTTATTTTATCACATAATTATGTAATGATTAAGTTGATGCATTCATATTTTATTAGTAACTTAAATGTTACTTAGATTAAATATAAAAATGCATATTTGGATAGTGGATCATATGTTTTCTCTCTCAAGTATTGACTATGGGTGCCAAATAAATGTAGTGGAGTAAAAAGTCAATATTCCCTTTGAAATGTATACAGAAAAAGTATTCAGTGCCTTAAATACTTAAACACAGTACTTGTCTCGCATAGGATATTAAAGGCAACAGATTAACACCTTCGGAAATTTAAATCATGTTATTTTACTTCGTCCTAAAGTGGCATCTTACAGTAGACACTGATGTTCGTTCTGAGCAGATCAATAAAGTGACACAGACACTGATGGGTGGATCACAGCCTCTCTCTGTCTGTCACCTCACCCACAGCACTCGCTCCGTCACATATCCCTCTCACACATGCACATAGCAAATGCATGACGTGTCCGGATGTTTCACTGTGGCAATGTGACACTACAGCACCTCTTCAGACATCCAGTAAGGTCAGAAATAAATACTTCACCAAGTGATTTCACTTAGCTCAGACAAGTACTTGTACTTTTAGTAATAGATGTGCTAAGACAACTGAAAATCACTTGTCATTATTTGCTATGCACTACAAAATAGGTGAAAGATAGATGTTATAAATAGAACTGAATAACATTCTAATTTCCTTGTGCTTTTTGAAGAGGTGATTAGATTTAGATTTAGTGCAGTGGGTGAAGATTAGGGTTGAAAACATGTACCTTCATTGCCTGGGCTTTCTTGTGAAACATCTCCTCCATGTCCTCTGCCAGCCTCTTTACCAGCCGCAGCCCATCGATCTCATCCACCCGCACTGCCCGCTCAAACTCCTTGTATTTCTGAAAGAAAACCACACAATCATGTTATCAGGTTACACAGTTAAAGAGGCCATATTTTGCTTTGGGGGTTTTTCTCTTTCCTTCAGTGTGTTACATTGCTTTTTTGTGCTTGTAAAATGTCTGCAGAGTCACAAAGTCCACGCCAAAGGGAGTTATTCTCTCCCACAGAAAACACTGCTCCTGAACTGAAATCCCTTGTCAGTAGTCAAGCCTTTTCTTCCGTTACTTGTCTGCATCACTATGTAACAAAGCACCACCTCCAGCATGGCGAACATCCACCACCTCCTGCACGGTGAACCTCCTCCACCTAGGTGATGTCCCCCACGCCTCGATGAAGATGTGGAAGGAAACGTTATCAGCAGAGCAGCCAACTTCTCTGTTGTCGGCTGCAACCAACCAACGCAAGTCTTCATCTACTGATGAAGATGATAAAGATGGATGGATGCCAGCTTAGTTTTCCAGTGTTTTGTTTACTGTTTGTTTTCTTGGTTTGTCTGTTTTACTTTGTGCTAGCATGTTGAAGGATAATGTGGCTACTTCGCAGACTGGGAGTAATTCTGTAATACAGAGCGATGGTCAGGAGAAACTGTGTGAACATTCAGCCTCATTTGAAACCAACAAAATAGCGAGAGTTGTAGGATTGATGCTTGTAACTGTTTTTTCCTGTTGTCTTTTGTATGTTGATACGACGATAGCTCAGTTAGCATTAGCTACTGGGACCGATAATGGACTAATTTTGTAATATTATGGGACAATCAGGAGAAACTGTGTGAGCATTAAGCCTCATTTAATAATAATAATAATAATAATGATAAATTTGATTTGTTAAAAGCTCCTTTCAGGACACTCAAGGACACTGTACATCACAAGAAATATCAAACAACAATACGATAAAATACAATAAAATAAAATAAAATAAACAAGTGATAAAACAAATTAGTGTAAAATCAGAGTGACCACTTGACCTCATGTAGGATAAGCGAGTCTGAACAGGTGTGTTTTGAGTGTGGATTTAAAACGGGAAAATGAATCAATGTTTTTAATTTCGGGTGGTAATGAGTTCCAGAGCCGGGGAGCAGAGCGGCTGAATGCTCTGCTCCCCATTGTGGTGAGACGGGCGGAGGGGACAGACAAGTTGATAGTAGAGGAAGATTTGAAACCAACTAATTAATAAGAGCAGCAGGGTTGATGCCTGTTTCATCATGTTGTGTTTATACTGCAGCACTGCCTCAGCTAGCGTTAGCTTTAATGTTATACGAGCCACTTCTAACTTTGATAAGCAGCCAGCAGCTAGCTTGCTCAGACCATACAAAGACAGGTACAAAGCTGTGATGTTAGAGGCCCACTGGGCAGGGAGGGAGCAACGTGGATCAGTTTTCATGCTTGACCATGTGTGGTAGTAAAATTTTTAAAGTCCTAAAAACAAACAATCTAACCTTATCATCAGTTATGAAATAACAAAATACAAAATAACATTTTGGTGGTATTTTGGCAGGGTGAGCAAATTCTAAAGTGTATTTATAGATGAAATGAAAGTTCACAGAATAAGATGCAATCTACCCTTACAGTAGATCTTCACCAGAGAAAGATGCAAAGATGAAAAAGAAGCTGAAGAAGTTAGAGACTAACAGAAAAAAATGTGAGAAACCCAAGGAAAAACCACAGACTTCCTGTTCCAGGATGATCAGACATGCAACAGGTGAAGCAATGGTAAAATAACAATATAGAGAAACATACATACAGTACACAAACTAGGACGGGTAGCAATTCTACAAAGTACTATAAATGCATTATCACTGGTTCAGAAGTGGAATATAGCTCAGTAGGAGTTGCTTCCCAAAACTAATCTACATATAAACGAAACAAATCAGCTAAGCCAAGAGAAATTATCAGCCACCTTCAAGTTTTATCAACCACACATTAAGCATCGATGACACACCACTGCCCTCAGTGTCTGCACTCCACTAAATCACATTATTCTGCTGGAAACCAATATTAGGGTGCTTAACTTAACCAGCGCCGTAACCGAGGACAGTGACATTAAGTCTCGCTAATTCCACACCCATACATGCCCCACACACATATATATGCAGAGCTGATCTAAGCAAGGGGGTATACTTGTACAGGAAATAAGGAAAAGAAGAAGAAAATAAAACCGTTTTTGAAATCTGTGCAAAGCTGAAGGCGGCTGTGTTTCACTCTTGGGGGATTTAACAGAAGATTACCGCCATATCAAATAGCATGCCCTCTCTAATGTTATGCCAACCTGCTTAGACGCATGCCCTTAGCTGCTCCTGTACAGCAACACACACGAGGAGCGGGGCGAGGGGGGAGAGAGATCATGGTGGGAGGAGGAACGGGGGCAGCATCAGACACTCAGGCAGCAGCTTTTGGATTTAGGCAGTCATCTGAAAAACTGCAGGACATCACCAAACAGAGAGGAATATTTTTCTGCTTCGCACCAAAACTTTTTTACGAGGGCGAGTTCTTTAGTTGTAGCTGAAGGTGGCGAAAGCAGAGAGGCTGAGCAAAATGTTCGGCCCCTCGACAGGACTAAGACAAGTCAGTTTATTGTGCAATGTCACGGCAAATAAAACAAAAAGCAAAAAAAAAAAACCTTCAGTGATAACAATCAAGCACAAAAGGGACACTGAGAGGGGACACTGGATTTGATCAATGATTATTATCTTATTGGAATTATGGGCACATTGCCTTCTCTGCTTCCCATCCCAAGAGACACATAGCCAGATAGACAAACAGACGAGAAAAGGAAAAGAGAGATAACTGGAAACAAAAAGAGAGGCGGACAGAGACAGAGGAGAGAGAGCGTGATAGGGAGAGCAAACACTGTGTGGGTGCAAAGAGGTTCAAGAGATGCAAAGACAGGTAGGTTGAGGAAGAAAGGGAGGGCGGAGGGATGTTAAGGGTGAAAAGTGAATGCAGAAAGTGGAGGAATCGGATGATGGATGAACAGAAAGAGCATGGAGAGATAATGTTGAAGTGGGAGGTCACAGGGGGGTGTGAAATGCTATCTGTGTTTGGAGAGCTGTAGGTGGGCACAAGTAGAGGGAGGCAGGTTCAAATCACTAAATTTAAATTCACTTAAATATTTCACAACATAAACAGCAAGCAGAAAGACTTACACTATAAAGGGTAATAGATAAAGGTCAAATCCATTGATTACTACATTCTTCATTACAAGCAACCAATTATAAGGAGTGCAAGGGTCAGAGAGCCTGAAGGTACAACATCCCTGTGATGCCAGAATGATCATGCAAGAGGGAAGTGCTTGGAAAAGAATTAAGAGCTAAGGTAGGAGGGATTTTTTGAGAGCAATTATAGTGATTAGAGGAAAGAAAGTCTGATTCATCAAGGTATTTTTGAGGAGAAGAGTATTCGACTTACAGTATAATGGAATCTGGGGGGAGGAGAGGGGGGCAGGAATGGCGAAGAGCTAGTGACAGCAAGAAGCCAGGGAAGGTTGAATAAAATCAGGTTCATAAAGGCAAACACTCACTGTTTCATCTTTATCTGCATATCATAGCATCAACACTCTGTTCACAGCCATAACACTGAACAGCCTGTGCGTCTTTGAAATGCTGCTGGAGTGGTGCCTCCGCTGCCAAATTCATTTGCATGTCATGGCAAAACAGTTTGGAGTATCAAAATTGTCTTCAAAAGCCCCGGTGAAGGCATCCAAAAACGCTTCTGTTTCGCATATGGTAAAGACTGGATCAGACAGAGAGAGAGAGAGAGAGAGTGAAAGAAAGAAAGAAAGAAAGAAAGAAAGAAAGAAAGAAAGAAAGAAAGAAAGAAAGAAAGAACAAAACTGTTTCTTCAGAACCGTTCTGCGCAACATCCACCACAACCCAAAGTTTGACATTTTCTCAAACAAACCTTTTTCCCCTCACCCAACAGCACGGCTCATTAATTGCAGCCCCAAGTAACGTCTTCTGTGGCCAATCAAAGTGACTGGCTGATGACTCAGAAGCCAAATCACAACAACCACAACCTTACAAAAAATCAAGGCGATAATCCCACTGGCTGACTGACAGCAGCTGTATGTCACAGCGACAGAAAATCCAAATTTTAAGCCAATCCTGGTGCCTGGCTCATGGTGGTGGGCTGTGAAAGCTGACAGGTCAGCTGCTGCTCAAACCTGAACTGGCTTGACTGGTTTCTTCAGCAACTTTCTCTTTGTCCTTTCTCCCTTTGCTGGCTCACTGGAGCTTTTTCTTCTTCTCTCTAGTTTATGTATCTCCTGCTTTCCTCTTTCATCTCTCCTCTTCTCTGCTGCACCCACTTCACTTTCTAATTATAAAAATGAATGGGCTGGCTTCATGGACGCAGTCATAGCTTAGAATTGTTCTCTCTTTTCTATTAAAACCAGTATATTTTTGTCCACAGCTCCACTAAATCCTTCGCATGAAACTGGCCAAGAACCGACAGATATTACACACTTCGCCGAGGCATAAGGAAAGCACCGAGCGCCCACGGCCTGAACCAAAGTGTTTATGTGTCTGTGATCACGTTTGTGTGGTCAGTGATAGGCTATGAAGGTCCAGCTGGCCACAGGCTGTCTGCAGCGCTATGTTCCGTCAGGCTGACCAGAGCGGACCAGACCAGGGTAGACCGGGCCTAATTAGCCTGCAGCCATCCTCTTCACATCACATCATCGTCACATGAAAGCCAACTGACACACATCCAGAACCACCATTTCCCAGGAGAAGGGAGAGGAAAGTCTTCTACAACAGTTTTCAATGGCAAGTTTAATGCCACAAATAAGAAGATTCAGGCCCCTGTGTCAACATCTACAGTCCCAATTTAAAAAAAAAAACTGGGCTGCTGTGTAAGACATAAATGAACACAGAATGCCGACAATGGTTTTACAAAGTGCTCCTGAGCCCATGTAGCAACAACATTTATACATGTGTCAAGCGGTGAGCCTCGTTCCATCCTTGCTTGTGAACGACTGAGCTTTTCGAGGATGCCCCTTTCATCACCGGTTACCAATCAACCTGTTTACCTGTGGAATGATCCAAACAGGTGTTTTTGGAGCATTCCACAGCTTTCCCAGTCTTTTGTTGCTCCTGTCCCAACTTGTTTGAAACGTGTTGATGGTATCAAATTCAGAATGAGCGGATATTTGCAAAAATTAATGAAGCTGATGAGGTCAGACATTAATTATATTGTCTTTGTGCTGTTTCCAATTGAGTTTATGTCAAGGATTAGCAAATGATTCCTTTCTGTTTCATTTAGGTTTTACACAGCGTCCCAGCTGTTTTGGAATCTGGTTGTATCTGCGGAGCTGAACTATCCTTGAGCCAGACAAAGAGTCATCCTTCAAGCTCCAGGGTTGATGCAGTTAAATCTGTGCTCAGACCTTTCTGCAGTATCAGAAATATTGTGGCTGTTCAGAAGATCCACCTGAGATCAAATAGTAATCTTACCTATCATACTGTGTTTAGAGTTGCTTTATGTAAATCACATTTGCACATGAAACACAATCGGTCCTTGTCACCTGAGCAGTACCTCACAGGTCCTGTGGCTTTCCTGCTTTGGAGGTGGTGGCTTACAGGGACGTAATGCTGGAGCACCTGTTCATGTCCACTAACCCAGCTGCTCATCTCCCGATGAAATGAGCACAAAATAATGCTTCCTCTCACTTTTCCCCAAGGATTGTCACGCGTGAAATGGCTCAGGATTGTGCACCTGGATACTGACCTGAATTACTAGTAGCACATGTACTGCTCATCTACAATATGGGCTGAGCTTCAGCTTCAAACTTTTCACAACTGGGGAAGAAGCTGTATCATTTCTTTTTACAACCCATTGCTCTTGTTTTGTGCATCATTCCTATTGTTTTCAAAATCATTTTACTTGCCAGCTTAGCTGCTGAGATACAGCATGGGGCCCTGGGGTGTTCACTTTCAGGGTCAGTTCTTGCATAAAAATCTGCGTTTAATGTGAGATATCCATCTCTGAAATTCCTGCTGCCACCCCAATACAATGGAGGTGAATGGAATTTCATTTGTGCTGCTCACAGCCTGAAATATTACATGTTGAATATTTTTTCTTTGACTACAAACAAAATTCCATCCACCTCCATTGTATAAATCATTCATGTTGGAATTTGAGTCAGATCCAAACCACTGCTGGAGGTTATTTGAAATGCGATCCCAATCACATTTCTGAACATGGGTGTCGGTCCGGACACTCTTGCCGCTCAAATCAGTTCTCAAAGTGTCTTTTGCATCACTCGCAATGTGACACCTGTGATGGAAGTGCATCAGAGAACAAATAAAGTGGACAGACGCTGGAATGAACTGTCTGCTGGCACACTGGGAGGCTGAGAGATGATGGATCTCCATTTTCATGCTTCCGCATTGGAAAGTCAAATCAAAAGTGTACATAGTCAATGTGCTACATCGTTATCACAGCAACCCACGTAGGTTGGTGATGCCTGGACACACAAATCTGATCTGATTACGAGCAAAAAACAGTGTGCACAGTCTGACCAGCAAGATCTGATTTGCCTGCAGTCTGAACAAAGCCTCGGTCTCTTCACCGCAGAGCAGCTCCAACAGGGCAGCTAGAGGTTAAATGGTGCTTCTCTAAGCCAAAATAACTGTGTGTGCTGATGAATGTAATTACAGCCCAGCCACATATTTATTTCTCGCCTAGCAAAACACTGTACATATTAGGCTGCTAAGGCTACCTCATGAAGAGCAGTTTCAACTGTGCTGAAGACAGAGACAAGCAGCGGTGGCACATACTGTATGGTCCGACGGTAACTCAATCCCTCTCCTCTTCTCTCCCCCTCACCCCTCTGCTGTGCTGCATCACATGAACGAGCTGATGCTGCTAATCTCTCTCCTACACAGTGTGTTCTGACTGTAGGACAACAATCAGGGGCTACAGTCCTCACGTCCAGGCTGCACTTTAGCACACGGAAACAGAGACACGTGCAATCCTGCATGTATACACACACATGCACAGAAAACAACAAGAGCACAGTCGATCCAACACATATCTGTAGAAGAGGGCAGATCTCGTGCTAATGATTTGTCTGCAGTTGGCAGGACAGGCACATGCATTTATGATGATTACAATAATATAATGCTGTATGTATTTGTATCTATGTATGTCATTTCCTCGGGGCTTGATAATAAAGTGATTAATGAAGGGGAAAAACTTCATTTCACACTAAGACTGAACCCCAATCCCCCAAATCCCAGCTCATTTTACGCGTCACCAGAGCCCACTTTACCTCGGCCCACTCTCACAGCTGTTTGAATCTTTCCTTCTCTCTCTGTCTTTCTCTCTCACACACACACACACACACACACATTCACCGGCACAAAAATGTATTTTCACACTTCAACATCTACGCACACACACACACACAAACATACAAACTTTACTCATCAGATTCTTCATTACATATCAATTATTGAATTTCTTTTAGCAAATATATGAATTACATTGTTAAAATGGCAAAGGGGCAAATCATGATTCATAGTTAGCTGTAAAATCATGAGACATGTGACTTAAGTGGAAATGACTAAGAGCCAAAACATGAACAGTGCCGTTGATTTTACGACTTTGTTGCGCCGGTGTTTCCTGTCTCTCTGGCTTACTACATCAAGATGAGCGTTCGCAGCAGAAAGAGGCAGAAGCGTGTGCCAAGAAGCCAAGCATATGACCCTGAATTACAAGGCTGGGTGCCATAGTATCCTGTCTCATTCAAGCTGTGCTATTTGGTTTTCATTCACAAAAGCAGCCCTGTTTGTTTTGTGTGCTCGTGAGCCTGCTTGTCTGACTACAAATGGATGGCTCTGGTTTGATGAACAAAAGAGACACAGCTCAGGGAAGCAACTGAATGTGTGTGTGTGTGTGTGTGTGTGCTGGAGGAGACAAGGAGGGACAACACAGGGACACAGAGACCAATAAGCCCACTTAACTGACTCTCTGATGTACTGAGCCCTTGAAATGAGCAAACATGTGGTATACACAAATAAACTCTGATGTAACATGACAAACTTTCTCAGTGAAACTTGGAAAATAAAACTAATTGAATGTAAGGGGAGAAGGAAAGATGGTGTTGGGATGATGAGGAATATCAATATCAAGGATAAGAATTCATTCATATGTTGCTGAGTGAAATTTTGGAAGGTTAGGCTGTAAATCACAACATTTGCAATGTTAAAGTAAATATATTAAAACTGTAAAACAAGACTGTATTCTCCATCAGCAGTAAGATTAAAACATCTTAAACGATTAAAATCATGAACTCTTTACCAATATGACGAGGGAGCAGTAATACATAGTGGTGGAACACACTGTTAAGTACATTAAGTCAAATACAATTTTGTAGGTACTTTATTCAGTGTCTCCTATTCATAAATGTCATGCTTACACGCTCTACATTTCAGGAGGATATATTCTACTTTCTACACCAACACATTTATCTGACAGCTGTAGTTAATTTCCAGATAAAGATTTCACATATAAAACACAAGATTAGCGAGTAGTTAATTTTAGCCACCTACATCAGCTAGGACATTAAAACACGGCTCACACGTGAATTCATTCGCATTAATAATCCTACAATAAAAACACAATAGCATATAATTGACAGGCACCATTCTGTCCACATGATGAGTTCTGTATGTGAAGAAGGTTTACGGTCAAACATCTGCAGCCTAATCTATGTATCAGCTGAATCATTTCCCAACATGTGGAGAACAGCATATAGTGTAAGTGGGAATACACAACTTTTCAACTCCCCTCCCCCAGATATTCCCAGCGGTATTATGTGTGGCACTGCTGTCGTAAAGACAACTGGATTGCTTTTCTTTTTGTCTGACCCAACTAATATGCAACACCCAACTACACGGGACGCGGGCACGTGTTTCCAAATTTCCACGAAGAAATGATCGACACCACTTTGGAAACAAGACAGAGGAAAGAAGCACGGAAAGTGAAACTGTTAGAATTTATATGGTGTAATAACAGTTTGAGAATTGCTTCGCACAAGCTACAGCAGGGGTGAAGGGCGGAGCAGAAAAAACATTAGGAGAAAAAGCGTGAGTTTATTCATTCAGCTAGTCTATAATGGAGGCATGAAAGCAGAGAGGAATTCTTTGGTTTGTGCTGAGAAATGGGAACTAGGTTGGTATCATGTTATCTCACATTTTTACAAAATGAATGAAACTGCGCAACAGAGACGGTGATAACATATTCTCTGTCCGTTGCTTTTCATATGAAGTGGATCGATCCAGTCAGTCTGCCTGCAGTTCTTTTCTGCCATAAATCGAGTCCTCATTTTCCCAGGAGATCGCAACTGGTGGCAGACAGAACTGCGTAGTGAAAGCGAGACTTATAGGGAGCCAATCTAAACACTGATGGTGTCATTATTCTACAGCCATTACATTGGACAATCAACATTTGCTCCATAATGATAAGTAAAAGCAAAAAAAACTTGTCGACTGTCGGGTAAATATTGGTTGAAAAGATTTCAAATATGTCAGACATAGACCTTGCTGAATTATTCAACCAAACCCCAGGACAGAAATCCACAAATGGGAAGTAATTTCCCTCTGGATGGAGTGCACTTTCTGAGTGTGTGTACACTTTCAGGTGCTTGCATGTGTTCATTAATGCAAGCTACATCCTTGTGCCTACAGTGTGCTGAGCATGTATTCACCTTAAACATGTTCAGGAGGCCAAACGTCTTGCAGTGTCATCATTTCATATAAAAGGACTGCTGATTCCCCAAAGCCATGTTTGTAATTACAGCCAACATCGTTCTGGGAGGAGGAGGGGAGCAGGGGTGGAGAGGCAAGGGAGAAGAGAGGAGGTGAGGAGAGAAAAAGGGAAAAGGTAGGACCCACAGGCATCACGTGGTTGAAGTTAATTCTTCCTGCCACAGTGTCACCGGGCTGCTGCTGAGTGTGCGTCGGAGAGCAGAAACGAGGGAAAAGGAGAGCGCGAGGGTGAGAGACTGAAACAATTGCACTTTGACTGATGTTGCATTGCGCCTCCTGTGAAACACTCAGAGTCTGTTATTTGGGCGGGGGACAGGAGCGTCAGCCCAAATCCACAGCAGGAAATCACTGCTGGATCACAGGATCTCCCAGGGACGGCAAATCGTTGCCGTGCCCTCCTCCTTTCATACCCTCCGTTGTATGCCAGCCGACAAATTGTTCCCTCAAAAGAAGAGCGCTGGCCGGAGATGAAGTGGAACAATTAATTTCACGCTTGTCCTCCCTGCCTCAAAAGCATGTTGGTCTGAGTCCCGTATCTGGTGGCACAGAGACACTCCCCGCGGATTGTAAAACACACACACACACACAGACAAAATGTAAATTAAACACTTAGTGTAAATGCTAATCACACAGACATGAAAACAAGACATCTTTAAACACAAATAAAACTCAGGGATCATAAACTCTCCTTGCCTGACTGGTCGCACCTTCATCGCTGCTCCATTCACCATAATGCAATCTATCAGTGGGGCTGAATATGGTATTGATCATAACGCAGAGATGTCTCAGAATCAGATCAATGCGCTGTGAGTGAATGGGGAGGACTGCGAGAACGCGCGCACGCACACATAGCTTTGACGGACCACTCAATCATGCGGGGAGAAGAGAGAAGCTCCTGATAGGAAATAGACTGAGCTGCAAGAAGCGAGCTGGGAAAAGTTTCGGCGCGGTCTGTCGCCGGGCCCCAGACATCTACCACACGGTCGGAGGCCGATAAAGCCAGAGCAAGACGCCAGATTGTGGAATGACATGGTGATGAACAGCTGGCACTCTGGTCTCAGTTTTTCTTCTTATAAAACAAACAGCTCTGGTCTCCACTCCTGCACCTACCGAGTCACTTCTGAAGGCACCAAAGCACCTGATGAACACACACACTTGACCACATACAGTAAAAAGTTAAAACTATCCCGCAGAACATTTTGCTTTTCAGATAAACACACTGAATCTTTCAAACAACCTAACAATTTCACGATTCCAATGAAAGATAGCTGAATTTTCTGTGAGACTTCACAACAGTGTTCCACATGTAGCATCCCTTCGCTCTTGATTGATGAATGCGCTGCTAAGTCCAGACAGATAACAACAGCTAAATAATGATGCTACAAGTCCTCCTTTATCATCACTGGTACACGCTGGTTTCCTATTCTTCACTGAGTTGACAGCAGTGACAGCAGCTGCAAATGTGTTATCATGGGAAGAGCTAAAATCAGAATTGACTGTTGAAATAGTTTCATTTACAACTAGAGTGGGGGATTTAGCAGGAAGCCATCAAGTGGAGTAAAAAATATGTTCATTATTTCAGGGGAGTGGTACTTTTTCATGCCCCAGTATGTGTGTGTGCATATACACTCAAGCTAAACCAAAGATTGTTCAAATGCATATAAAGCAAAGCTGTAGACTGAGACTTAAAACTTGGACTTTGGGGAAAAAACATTTAAAGTTTTTGCCCTTTAAAATCCTGAAACAATGAAAATAAATGAGCCAATGAGAGGCAGGGTTTGCATCTTCAATTATTTGACCGAAGCACTTGGCCTTAAATACTGTGACTAAGAAATACAACAAACAGCTTTGAAAGGCCAATTTCCAATTATTGTCTCTTTTTAATGGTCAGCATTCATACCTGAGAGACATCTTGACTTCTGTTATTTATTCATGTGGACAAATGTGATAGGTTTGAGGGGAAAATTAATGTTTCTACTATATTTCACTGCAATCGAATGGTGTTTGAGTCATTTCACTGGAAACCACAAATGTCAACCTCATGGTGGCACCCAAAGAAGTGTCATTATGATAAATGGACAAATGTCCTAGGGGCGGGGATTCTGTGTGTTGTGACTCTGCTTTTTGTCTATTGGTCTGATATTATATCCTGCAAGGAATTCTGGGAGCTGACAGCAGAACTCTGACACTATTTGCATTCGGACAGCAGAACTCCCTTAAAGTTAATTAAAATAATCTCTACTGTCGGTTTTCACCACTTATTTATGAAACCTCACTGCTGCCAACAGATATTTAACCCCATACTTTTTTATTTCAGCATAATTGCAACCACTTACACACCTCACCCATTTCACTCCTCACCACAATTCATGCACCCACAGCTTCTGAGTGTGTGTGTGTGTGTGTGTGTGTGTGTGCTTGTGTGTGTGGAAGAGCTTCTGCAGTGATAGAGTGTTTAACAGCTGCCTGAGGGCTATTGAGAGGAACGGTAGAATAACAGCTGTACGCTAACACCAACACACATACAAGGCCTTATGGCATAGCTGGTGGCGATGCTCAGGAGTTTTTCCCAGGGTGCACTGCGTCTGTTGGGCATGCAACATTGCCCCTCAGAGTGGGTGCCAAATGCCTGCTCTCTTTAATGACCACCATCTTTCAATGTCCTCACATGCCTTGCCATCATGGTTTACCCCCAACCTCCACACACACACACACACACACACACACACACACACACACACACACACACACACACACACACACACACACACACACACACACACAGAAGTTCCTAAAGGATGAAAATGTAGCCATCCCTTTCAAAACAAAAGAAGCAAGTACAGGAAGTAGCCTTTCTACCATCTCCAGTCCACTTTTTCTTTCATTCAGCAATAATTCACTTCACCAAAAAACATTATAGAACCAGGAGTAGGTCTAATCTATTCACACAGAGCTGATTAATAGTCCACAGTCTATCTGTAGTTGCCTGCATTCAGCCGGTTTCAGCAGAGTCGTGGAAAACATTTTTCATGCTTAGCAGCATGTACAACGTGGCCTGCTGCTTCCCGATTCCACTCCATACATTCTCACAGTCTCAAATTGATTTCAGCAGCATCCAGCGTGAAAGTGGAAGGAGAGAGCAAAACAGTGGTGGATGTATAAAGGTAATATTTATTGTTGCAAGTGGAGATTTATTATGGGAAGTTACACTTTTTGGACTGCAGTTTCATTTGAGTTTGCTTTGAAGGCCTCACACAGAAGTGGGTGGAAGAAACGCACTGTGGAGGGGAGCACTTTTGAATCGCAAAACATTCAACATTCCTTCAAACATCAGCAGGCACCATGAAGTTGAACTGAACTTATAAATTTAATGAACTATTTGAAGTTAATGTACAATGTAAAATGTAAAAGATGCAAAGATGACACCCAGTTCATAATGGAGTACATTTACAAACACAAACAGCATCAACATATCAGCAACAGACTGCAGAACACTACTCTCGGACTGTTTTACCTGAGCATCATTTAACGTAGCACTGTGTTGATGTGGTTTCACATCGTAACATCACTTGTTGCACCACTCCATTATTTATGTCAACATACGCTAATATCCATTACATCTGTGCAACTTAGCTGGTGCAATATCAGATATTTCTGCTCTGCTTATACATTTTCACTGTGCAATATATTTTTTACTGTGCAATAGCCCAAAGATACCGTATTTTATTATTCATATTTTACTCATGTGCAATTCAAAATCCACTGTGAAATTAAGCCATTCTTCACAAGGCAGTATTTTTTATACTCTTTTGTACATAATGTACATAGCCTCTATGGTTGATTTTATTTTGGATCTTTTTTATTGTTTATAGTTTTTTCTACCTCTCCTTTTTTATTCTTGCTGTTGCAACAAGAGAATTTCCCTGACAGTCTTATCTTATCTTATCTTAATGATTTTTTTTAACCATAACACAACTTTGATAGGGATCCCTTAGATTTATTTTTAAAACAATTGTGGGCAAGGTATGTACTCAGTGGGGCATTTTACAGTTCAAAATTATGTTGTCAGCGTTGCACAAACTGTCTGTTGGACAAACTTTTTAATGGAGACACTGTTTTTAAACCACACCAAATCTCATCTAATCTTTCCTTTACAGCGGTGCACTTTTGCCCCTCCTTAAAGGTCCACACACACGTTTCGTTCAGTGGTCAAGTGAGCCATTGTCTGTAAAAACCAGTCAAGCTACACGCCGTTTGAATTTTGATGCATGCCTATCTTTGTTGGTACAGTACCGGTGCTTGGAGGGGTCAAAAAGGACAAGCGAGTCACATCTCAGCAATGCTTTCTCACATTTTATGGACCAAATTAAAATGACATTACCATACCTATCATATATAAGTCTTTATATTATTATTATTAGAAGAAGCCTTTTTTTCTGTGAATTATATTTAAAGTTCAAGGGTTTTTTTTAATAAAGCTGAATAAATTCATGATGTGTCCAAAGTCTGTGAGTAATCGTGTTAAATAACCATGATCTCAACACTGACCAAAATAATTATGATTTTTTTTTCAAGAATCAAGCAGCCCTCGTCTATACTGAAATTTCTTGCTATCTAGTGTGTATACACAGATTCCAATATATCTGCAGTAAACTAAAATCCACTGATGCGAACCTGACTGATTTATAAGTCTTACTCTATCAAGTAGGAACTCTGTGACCAGAGCAGACTCAGTTCTTGAAGGTACAGGTTCAAAGTAATAAACCTTCACAGAGATCATAGTCCATATCACGACTATAATTACATGATCTTCTGGTGTCCCATCCACACCATGAACATCTTGCCCTGCATCATCTCACAGGAGCACTGAACGGAGTAAAATGATGGCCCTGTTGCACTCCCAGCACAATCCTTTTTTTCATTCTTTCATCATCAACTTGCCCACTACCACTACTACTACTACTACTACTACTACTACTACTACTCAGTACCATCAAAAACAAATCACATTCACAGTAATTAACAGGAACCCTGCATTTGTACAGCCATCAACTTGATCGGCCAGTCATTGAAAGTTTATTGATTTTCTATGGAGCTGCATTTCCAGTCGAAATAAACAGGTTACTCATTCATTACCCATTACTGTTAGCAGAAAACAGCTGGCCATCTTTCATTTTTGGCAGCCAGAGTTGATCACATTTCCTAAACTAACTTCACAGAATCCAAAATATTTTATCAGCCATTCAAAATTGCAAAATTATGACAGAAACTCATATAATATGCAGTGCAATCTCCGTACTATTTAATCAGACTTGCTCCTTTGTGAGGTGGTGCAACAGCTCAACAGTTTCTTGGGCTACAGATCCTCTTTGTGTGGTATTCTCCAAACCATTACTGACTTGTATTCAAAGACAGGAAATTAAAAACAAAGTATTTTCAATACAATTCAATCTGGACCCACCGTTTGAGCAGAAGCTGCACCATCCCCAGTTATCAGACTGATGTGCTCAATGTCCATAACTGTTACTGTGCCTCAGGTTGATTTTGTTGAATCACGCTATCAGCAGTAACACCCCGGACACAGAGTGTCTCATTATTGACTGTATTTTTATTTAAAACATCTAAACATTTTAAATTATACTGACATAGCAATGTTGACAAATCTACAATTAAAATACACTAGATTTATCAAATTGACAACAGTTTGTAAGAATTATTACAAAGTCAGTATTTGTATCTCAAGCTAAAAAAATACGATTACCTATGGAAAGTCCACCATCCGCAGGCTGCATGCTAACAGCAATTCAACCAGCACTAACTTCCTGGAAGGAAGCCACCTGAAAAGGTCTGGGTCTGAAAACTGCAGTGCTCCCCAGGGATTTTTCTTTTCGAGAGGGCAGGGGCTAACATCGAGGTCGTCATCGAGTTTGAGGTCGGCTCAGTCAGGTCTAGTTCAGTACAACTCAACAAGATAAAGAGCTTACGTCTGGAATAAGCAAGACTTTCTCGCCACAAACTTAAGCATGCATGATAAATTAAACTTTGGCATCTGAATGATTAGTTGAACTAATAGCATGCTGTCACCATACGAAAAGTCACAGGATACATGACTGGACTGCAACACTAAATCGGCTATATGCAGCTGAAAAATGGACAACTCCTCTCTGTGGACTAAATGTGGACCTCTTACCTTCAACACAGTATCTGTCTTTGTTACTGCATATGTCAACAACCCCATGTAATCAATGTGGCTCAACATCGATCCATACTGATCCTCCGTGTCTAAGTAATCGTTTGTCACTTACTCAGTGCTCAGCATTACACAGTGTCATCTGCACATTAGCCAGCGCAGGCCTCTAGCCAATAAATGCATTAGATGGCATGTAGTCTAAAAAAGGCACAAAAGGAAACAAAAATAAATTGATAAGAGTGAGAAAGGTTTTTGTAAAGTGTATTGAGGGAGAGAGTGTTAGGAAAGTAACAGAGAAAGGCTAACTAAAGTGCACATGTGTGTGCTGACATGTGCTCTCACATTGCTGTTTATGCATAACTGTGTTCCTCCACCCTGCGTTCGCAAGTGTGTGTTTGTGTGAGATGACAGCAAGTGCAGGTGAAGGTCATCAGGAGGAGGGGCCGCTGTTGTCCCACAGAGCTGGATTTGGCAGCACTCTCACAGTCTCTGGGAAGTGTTGTGCAAATGGGGCGCAGTGCGGGCCTCCATAAAGTACAGCCAAACTAAGTGTGCGTTTGTGCGAGTGTGTGTATGTGTGTGTGTGTGTGTGTGTGTGCGTGTCGGCAGAGTTGATGCCGAGGCAGAGGGGGGCGACTTGGGACACATATTGAGGCCGCCCGAGAGTGCAGCGAGTGCACAGCATTGTGCTGGGCCAGCGGAACTACTTTTTTTGAGGGTGTGGGTACCAACACTTGCTCCAAACACTGGCGTGTCCCAAGATCCCCTCCCATGTATTCTTTAGTGCCGTAGCTGCATCCTATCCATTATTAAAGCAGAGGGATGGAGGGAGAGGAGGAAAGACGTAGAGAGGGGACGGGAGAAAGAGAGAGAAATAATTGGGGGAGGCACAAGGGTGCAAAAGCACACGGGTGAAAATGTTGATAGAGGGAAGAGTTGACAGAGAGGTTGACGGTAATAAAGAGACAAAGTGAGAGGAAGTGAGGTAAGACAAAAGAAAGAAAGAGCTTGGGTGCCAGTTCATCTTTAATTCTGAGCACAGCGTATGAACCAGAATTATCTGAGCATGCAGAGGTTTAGGACATATAAGGAGGTATTTGTGATTGATGGAGCAGCTGTAATGGGTCTGCTGTCCTTTCTTCTGTTCAGTGTATTGCTTTATGCGGGCCATCGTTACCTACAGCACGCAGGATGGACCCAAACAACCGGCATGGATGATTGATGTGGACAGCGGCAAGTCACAGACAGTCCTTCACACAATGCCGCACACGTTAATGTGCTTAATAGTACTAGTCCCGCCCCTTTACCAAGTTGGCTAATGTTTACTTTCTGCACGTGATCGAGTCCGGAGCGCACCAGCCGAACAATCTGTCATAATTACAGAAGCCTGTGAGAGTGTGTGTGTGCATGTTTCTATATGTGTGTGTGTGTCCATTAATGTCCGGTGTATAGCCACGGTGAGACGGTCTTTATCTGCAGGCCAACAGAGGCAGAGCCAGACCTGAACAGCCGATGACAGATGACAGTGGATATTTGTCTTCAGTGTTCACATTCATCATCCTAACAGCACAGACACACAAGGTTTTACACAGTATGCAAACAGTGTGTGTGTGTGTGCGTGTGTGTGTGTGTGTGTGTGTGTGTGTGTGTGCCTGCAAAAACTTCAGGGACTGGGAAAAAAAAATCAAGTTCCTCACAACCACAAATTAACTACTAAATAAAACACTTTTCACACCGGCAAATGAACTTAGCCAGAGGGATTGGGGATGAATCAAAGAGTTAAACCGCACAACGAGTCATCAAAAGACACTTGATTTTTTTTAAGCCAACAAACACAGCGTCAGCATTTGTGCTCTTCGAGAATTTAAGTTCTTTAATCCGGTGGCAAAGGGCCCCGCTCCCTGCTCCTGAGCTCTCTACAGTAAAGGCAGGGTGTTTGATTCACAGTGGCTTTTCTCATGCTTTTCTCACCAATAAAGCACTAATTACAGTATGAGTGAGTGGCTGTGTTGGCTAAAGCTGGCCTGCTTGGACATGAAAGGATAGCAGCACAGGCTGCACTCCCGCCTGCTAACGCTGTAATTAACTCTGTGACACGACATTCCTCCTTCTTTCCCTCCCTTTTTCTCTTTTTCTCCCTCTCTTTCTGTCACACACACACACATTTATACACACACACTCTTTCTCCTCCCTCTGCCTCTATTAGCAGTGGCAGAATCAAATTTAGCAAGATCATGCTTTGGTCAATGAGAACAAGAGAGGGAGGGAGCCAGAAGCATGGGAAGAGATGGGAGGGTTAGGGGAGGTTAGGGAAAAAAGAGGGACAGTCGTCAGTACACACCCCTACACACCCCCTTCCCTCACCTCATCGCCAGCCGTGCTGAACCAAACCTGACAGCTATTCAATTTTCCCAAAGCTAAATCTAATCTGCAGCCGTCTCCCCCTCACTGACACACTGTTACACTGGAACGCCTCAGCCATCACCCACTCTTGGCAGCAGATTGGCACCATCACACATAGTTCCCCCTCCACACACACACACACACACACACACACACACACACACACACACACACACACACACACACACACACACACACACACACAATGTCATCCGCAGGGCAAGAAAGGCAAATACAGGGCAAAAAGTGAAATAAGTAAAACTGCTCTTCTAATGAGTCTGAAGGACAAGTGATGGAGTTTGACCTTACACTTTTGAATTTGTATCATATTTTTCTCTAACAAGCTGAAACACAGCAGCTTCCATATAGTCAACACTGAGGTTGTCCAATTTCCACCATAACCATCCAAACTATTTTTTTTTTTTGTCCCAAAAAGTCCGATAATACATCTCCCCACAGAATCGTCTAAAAGCCTCACAGATTTTCATTTATTTGTTTGAAAACACTTTTAAAAAATGACAGAAGCATCCTTCAAACTACTAAGTGTAATTTGTGCGTATTTGTAGATGAAATTCCACTATACTCAGATAATTAAAACTCACACAATCCTCAAAGTGATACAGTGAACACGACCTCAGTATATCCAGGACTGTGTGTTCTCAAGTGGTAGCTACGACACTGTATCTACATTCTTACATGTATATGTAAACACAGCAGAACACAGACATGATTCTAGTGAGTTTATCAATGTAACTTGAACACATAACCTATGGCTGTTATAAATAAAACACTTTCTTCACAATTTTTTGAAAAGGGCCATTAGGTATAAGAAATAAAAAGGCACTTCAATTACATCAATTTCTTTTTAAAAAAGTATGACAAATGCATAATATTGGGAAATAAAAACAGGAACGCAAACCAAATTAAAACTTTAAGTACTGTTTAATATGAGTATTGAGTGGGGAAAAAAAGCCCTCTTAATGCAGTTCTCCACACAGCAAGAGTCATTCTTCCACTGTTGTCACCCAGATATGTAATTAATTTTAAATGAACGTGAAAAACTGAAATGCATAATCATTTCCACTTCAAAATTAGATAATTAGTCATGCTCTTAAATCTGGTTAGTGTGACTAAAATACATATTCAGAGCCAAAATAGATCTTTTTTTTTCAAAACAGAAAAACATGAAACTGCCTTCTGTGGAAACGTTTAATTCTGTTTTTGTGCAGTAAGTCTTGTTCAAAGGTCTGCAATGGATCAAAACGCATCGCTGTGTGTAAATCACTTAACTCATCACTCAGAACAGACTTCACTGATCTCGTTGAAGCTCGCTAGATAATGACAAACAAACATGCGTCATGTAAAAACGGTGGTGGTGTCAAGCAAAAAAAAATAAAAAATGTTTTCTGCACTAACCAGCACGAAAGACGTTTAACCAATAAAGTTTGACTGAAAGAGTTTCAAGGAAAAAAATCAGATTCTTTTAAATTCTATTTTTAAAACCTGACACTGGCAGCTTGTCATTTCCATTATAGACTGTAGAACTACATCATATATGTACATATATGTTAAGTTTATTAAGGTAGTCTGGAAAAAAAGAAAGAAAAGCTTTGCATATGTGTGTTCTGCAGGATAGGAACTGCAAGATGAACACGCAGCCAGGGCAAAAATGTATTTATATCGGACATTTCCTTTTTTCTGACTAGTATTCAAAATTTTAAAAATATATTTTATTTGATGCAAGTCAAACATTTTAAAGCAATTGCTGTTGACTGGCGACGTCAGTGGGTTCAAATTTAAAGATGCTCTCTCCTCCCTCTATGCACCTCTTCCTCTCTGTACTCCATAAACCGGCTTGCGCACGATGCGCGTCTCTGTCTAAGCCTTTTTCCACTTCACTGGACGACTTTAATACTGGTATATATTTTTCACCCGCCGCTTCTTTTTGAGGAACCACTCCACTCAGTCTTCTTTGGTTCATTCTTCAGGAATACGGTCAGCGCGTGTGTGAGGAGCTTTCCGTAGTGAAGGATAACGGCATGGCGCCGCTCTGTATTGGAGACCATACGTGCGCACACGCCCAGACACACACTCTTCCTCCCCACCCAGGCAAATCGATTCCAGCATACAGCATACTCTTGTCACACATCATTACACCTTCCTATCATCCATTGCTCTTGTGCTCTGTATATACGCCTCTGAGTGTGAGGGAGGCGGTGTGTGTGTGTGTGTGTGTGTGATTGAGCATGCTTTAAGTAGGTATACAAACTTTACGCACACACACAGGCTGCAAGTGCATACATCTACTGCCTGTTCCTCGCCCTCAGGTACTGCTTCCGCTTTTAAAAATAGGAAGGCAGCGAGGATAACTTTCAAGACGGCAGCGGCGGCGGCGTTCCCACTGAACCATCATTTGTCTTGTATTTTCCATCACTAAGAGGCTTGAAGTTATGTCAGTGTGGCAGAATGTCGCACTACTTTGATTCCAGAAAGCCATAACATCAGTGAGGTGAAAACTAGTCCAGCCAACAACAGACACGCAAACACACACACACACGCACGCACGCACGCACGCACGCACGCACGCACACGCACGCACACACACACACACACACACACACACAGCCATCACAGCCAGGCTGGCTCATATAGACAGGTTGCTCAATGATTCATGAAATTAAAGATTTCAACAGAATAGCAGTGAAGACGGTAAAACACACAGAGCTAATTCCAACTATCAGTGGGAGATGTTTAATGTGTCTCAAGCAGAAGTCTCCTGTCTTTTGTGAGTACGTATAGAGTGTATACATAAGGTGTAAAGTGCTCAGTGTGTGCACGTATTTTACAGTGATGAGAATATTGCAAACATCTGATTTGTGTAACAAATTGAAGGCGTTATTGATCATGTTTTCTTTCTTCTTGAGGGACGCACAAGTGCAGGCACACTCACACACATACACACACACACATGCCCTGACTGGTATAACCTTGAAACAAGAGCTGTTTCCGATGGATACAGGAAGCGGGCTGTGGCGTTGGGAGGGAGGACGGATTAGGACAGGAATGGAGAGGGGGTAGGGGGGTGAAAAGCCAAATGTGGTTTAACTGGATTTAAAAAAAAAAAAAAAAGATGCAAGAAAAGCCATTATTTTCACATATTTAGATTTATATCATTTATGCAGTAATTTCATTGACTATTTCAGGTCATCAATACGTTCAGAATTGATCCTGTGAGCCTCTTTTCATTCTGACAGAAATTACTGAAAGCATCTTAATGATTTATCTATGAAAATATTAAATCAAGCAACTGATGTATTTGGACCAGGGCCATCACACATTTAAAAATAATTAAATAATTTACTGCACGGTTCTACGTGATCAATTGCGATTAGTCACACTTTTGCACTTTTTAAAGAACGTATCTCATTGAAGATGATTCAATTGGAAGTCAAATCGAGTCAACAGACAGGAAGTATCAAATTCCAAATGGCAGCATTTTAATTTGGAACACAAAGTGCCAGCGTGAGCCACAACAGGTGCACGACTTTAAAACTGGAGAGAAATTTTGACAAAACAGAAAACCTGACAAGCACTTCTTGATTGCTTAACATAAGATCTGAGTACTGTACCAATTAGATTACCACGTCATCATCAGGAAGGTGTTAAAGAAGTAGCTTCCAGCCTGCTGTTCCATCTTTTTCTTAATGCGTTAGCAAAAAAGATGGTACATACAGTACAGTGTATTCAATTAACATGAGCAAAAAACAACAACAAGTATTAAAGTATATAGTAAAGTATAGTATAAAGTATTTTGAGCACATTTGTAAGGTTTCAGTGTGATGGTGTGATTTTTAAATAAACCACATGAAGAATGAAGAATACCTCGCTGTTGTGCATGTGTGTGACGCACGCAGAGGTACGGTTGGGAGTTTTGTTACGCTGGGGTCAGAGAGATAACTGAACAGAGACCGCGTCCATCTGTCCTCTGCCCAGGGGAAAAACACACACACACACACACACACACACACAAACACACACACACACACACACACACACACACACACACACACACACACACACACACACACACACACACACAAGCCTTGGTCTTTTCTATTTAGTACCATCCTCCTCTCGATGCACAACAGTGTACATTCCTCATTCTTTCTATTTAAAAGCATATGTGGCCTCAGGGGAACTGTGGTCCCTCCTCTGCTCTGCTTTTCTGGACAAGAGCTACTAGACTGTACCAAACACACAATAGGGCACAACATACAGGACACTGTGACATGTTGCCAAAGCCTGCGAGTGAATGCATGTGTGCACTGACACATCCTGCACTTCTGACCATACGATCCAGCAACATACTAGTTTGGGGTGAAAGATGCACTTTTCCCACAAAGAGGTCTCCAGTCTTTTCTTTGCTCAATTAACCCTGCGGCCTTCATTTGCATTTCATAAAGAGGTCGTCGCTCTGTGGGAGGGTTATCTCCTTTTTGGAGGCAGAAAAAGATGAGAAGGGGGAACAGTTTTTATCCTGTCACAAAGATAAGACACCATTCCTCTGCCTTCTGAGCGGCTGATGAAATCCACGCTATAGGCCCCATTCGTGTCTATGCGACCGTGCATGTGAATATGCAGTGTGTGGTCATGTGCATACTTTTATGTAAGTGTGTGTGTGTGTGTGTGTCAGTTTGAGATTCTACATGTGTTCATGGTAGATGTGTAAGTGACACACACAGGTCATGATTGTGCATCACAGTGGATCTCTGGGGGCCTGCGTGGTACCTAACTACAGCCACACACCACAGTGGGTCTTATGCATCCACCAGGGCCCTGAAGTGCTGGTCCCAAGCACAACACCGCATCCGTGCACCTGCAGAGAGGTTAGCTTCAGCTTGGCCCTTTATCCACTGGCTATCCATTAGCCAGTTTTGACTCATGCTTCGTCAACTGACCCTCCATTAGGAAAATTTGCATTCCATCACACTCAAATCTTGCATTAATGCCACAAAGCAGAGTGGAAGAGGGGTGGGAGCAGACTGCAGAAGAGGTATGAAAAGAGGCAAGGGGGTGTTAGCAATGTGAGGAGCATTCAGTTGCTTAGCGAAAAAAATTGCGCTTCCCATAGAGTATATCTGTCTGTATTCCTCTGTGTGTATGTGTGTGTGTGTGTGTGTGTGTGTGTTTGAACGCATCTGCCGGAGTGGTTGAGAATTGGACACTCATTTAAAAGGCACATGTTCCGAATAAGCTTTTAAATCTGTTCCTACCTAGTCGACATGCATTACCGATTCTCAAGTGGATAAAAAGCAGAGGTCCCGCAGTTTAAGAGATGACATTTCTCTCAACTCAAAAATTACTCAACAGCAGTTATTTCCTCTTAGACAGTCATTTTGAAAGTCTCTCAAAAGGGTAGTTTTAAGCTTTTAAATAAACAGCTACTTTACGCACAGCGTCACATGATTTCAGCTTGGCAAAGAATATCTGTAACACAGTGTGTGTCTCTGTGTGCACTGGAATGGCGTTAAAAAAATTATTTGAATAAAAAAAGATATTTCACGGAGAGTGGAGCTCCTTTTTAAAAGAAAATCTCTTCTCTCCTCCTTCTACTCACCACTCCACTGCCCATAAGGAAACCCCGCTCAAGTCGAGTCAAGTGGACATTTGAATAATATTTTAAGAGCTTTGAGGTTCTGGGTGGTACTTTCAATTTGACACCTGAAGTCGTATTCAGACAATAACACTGCTCACCTTCTGCAGAAGCTGGGAGCCGGAGTACTTCGCTGAGATGGACTTCATCTCCCCGCCAAACGCTGAAGCCCAAAGCTTCACCCTGCAGACAGCGCGCACACACACACACACACAGACAAGCGAGAAATCAGAAATATTTTAAATACATACATAGATACAGTATAGGCTACAACTTCTCAGTTAACAGGCTGACTTAAAAACTACTGACTGGCCTCCTTTTTGACTGGTTTTGCAAGATCACTCATTTGCAACCCTGCCAATTGTATACCTGATATACAACAAAGGCAGAGAAATCTGGAAAAACAGCACCATTAAACAGCAGTGGAATGCATTCAGGCACAGATCGCAGTAAGCCATCAAATCGGTCATAATTGTAGACTCACACAGCTCGGGTATTTTAGATCAAGGTTAGAAACTTGCAGAATCAAGTGATGCGCGGCACCTCTGCGTAAAAGAGCATCTACTTACACGGACGGAGGGATGCTTTGGTGGGTTCCTCCCACATCAGTGACCCTGGTGCTTAGAGTTGAGAAAAGTAAAAGCAGAGACGCACACCACGCACTGGAAACCACACAGCTCCGATCCACCTGCATCTTGGGCAAAAACACCCTCCCGACGCGCACGGTGCGAGTTTCGGGCTTTATGCTATCGCCGTGGATTTTCCCCCTCCAGAGAATCCAAAATATGAAAAGAACAATGGGAGAAAGATGGAGGAAATCAAAAGTCACCTATGCTGACTGACTGGATCGTTCATGGCAATGTGCTCAGCTGTTCTTGGTGCGGGACGCGGATGAGCGACGCGCCTTGGCGAACGGCAGGATCCTCAGCTGTGTGAGTTATCCAAAGTGGCGCGGTGTGGCCCCGCTGACCGGCGCGGTGCACACGGCGCTGCTGCTCGGCGGAAAGTCGAGCTCGACTCCTCCGGCAGGGAAAGTCCGCTCAGCCTCTTTGTTTGACCGACCTCGCCGGCAGAGAGCAGAGAGTGGAGGTTCGTGGGGGGGAAACCGGGGAGATCATCAAACGATGCAGCGCACTAGAGAGCACGCCTACTCCTCTTGAGTGATGCGACTAGCCTCCTCTCTCACTCCCCCCCACCCCTCAACCCCCTTCTCTCTCTCACTTTCTCTCCTCCTTACTCTCAGGATGTGAGGATAGGCTACTGAGGATGCTGTTATTGTTGTTGTTGAATTACGCCATACTTCTGCCTCCCCCTTTCTGCCTCTTTCTCTCCTCCACTCGTGGGCTGTAATACAGGGCTATAATAGCTAGCCCTTAGCTTTCATGTCAGATCAAGTCATGCACTGTATGCCCAGTTCAGTGAAGCAGGAGTTACTGCCAAAGTGCTGACAAAAGACAGAGAGGGAGAGGAGAAAAAAGTGTGTGTGCGTAAAAAGACACAGGGAAAACTGGAGGTGTCCATCCTCCCGGTTGAAGAAGGGAAGGGCCAGATGATAAGTCATTTATGCTGCATAAAAGCACGTCAATTGAATGCACTCTGCAGCAGTTATGTGGCGCTGGCAGTGTGTGGGCATATGGGTTGTGAAAGAGGATGAGAGCCCCCAGGCGACGGACCCCATGCGATGGATCGCGTTTCACATAGAGCTGGAAGGATTCTGGCAAAGCGCAGGTAGGGGATCAGCGCAGACTGAACAGCCTATCTCTGCCACTGCAGGAGCGGTGCCCCGCTGATTACAGCCCTTCCTCTTTTACACTCCAGGACTCACCTTTGACATATGTGGGTCAAACATCAATGCAAAACAGCCACTCTTGGTTTGTCAAAGCCACCAAACAACCACAGAGTCTACAGAGTCTCTGTGCCAGATGTCAACATCACATTTGGTGGGATTACAGACTTTTCTAATTTAAAAGAAAACTGTGCATATGTTTGGAAAAATAACATGAAAAAACTGTATTATTTTTGGACCGTGTGTATCAAACCTTAGGTAGCATATGATCATACTGCACATGGGACATTAAAATGCACACAGGAAAGAGAGCTTTTCCCAGTGACGTCCCCACAGTGGCCAGTGCCACCAGTTTACCTGTGAAACATTTGCTTAATGACTTTTATGGCATGATGGTCGAGGGAAACCTTGTACCAAGCCATTATTTTGAATATCTGGATAGGACACCTGATCTTAAATAGTCATACGTTGTTTTAAAAGCGACACGTCTGGATGCTTTAGTAAGAAGAGAGAAACTTTGAGCTTAAATGAACGTCTTCCTTCATGGTGTTTACCTTCTCGATTCTGAGCATCACCGCTTCCGTCTGTTCCCGTCTCAGCATGTTCACACTGTCTCTGGTGTTGCCCGGTGGCAGGGCTGCCAGGTCGACGACCATTCGCTATCATCTCCTCTGAGGTAAAGAGACGACAAACAGCATTTAGGACAAGTTTCCATATTCCTGGAAACCTACAAAAATATCAACTGTGGTAGTTGGACTGATTTTTCTTTTACTGAGCGGGAGTTTTTATCCACAAGGCCAAAGTCTCCCCTGAGAGCTCTAGAGAGAGAAGAGTTATTGTGCATAGGAACATCAGCGAGCAAAACAGGACCATTTCACTTGACAGTACCATGTGGCCTAAATAATAGCAGTAAGTGAAGTGAACGGCCAAGTAAAAACCAACATAAAGTATGAAATAAAGAAAGAATATCTCTGCAGTTCAGTTCAAAGAAGTCTTCATTAGGAGGACTACAGGACGGATTGGACAAGGAAAAGTTATTTATGTGCTCCTTTGTTATTTGTTATTTTCATCCCATCCTGGTCCTTCTGCTGTTGTCCCCCCCAGATCTCTTTCAGGCGTCCGCACTGCTCTCATCCTTACTAATCGTGCTGCATTTTCCGAAAATAAGCCTTTATATCAACAGCTCACTTAAGTTGAGCAAACACTTGTACATGCTGAAGTGCCTCCAAAGTAAACAAAGCGCCATGATTATAAAGTTATTGAACATAAAGTCCTTGTCTCTTATCTGCTCCCAAAGCTTGTTTCTTCTGATAGGCCCCTCTGAGACAACACTATGTAGTACCACTCATGTCCCACGGGACCCCATACACCATCCATTAGTCGCTCATGATTTCCAACCCATTGTTATAATAGCTTGTAGCTGTGTCCCAAAAGACGCAGCTAGTTTGGAGAGCAGCCGACCACTTTTCCACATAATTCCTAGTGATAGATTCATGCACGTGAGCAAGAGACATGTCCCGGGAGATTTTCTGGATGGATGAGGCGTCGAGGGAGGAGGCTAAAGTCTGGATTAGCAGGGGATTCTTTTACACAGTATAGTCAACCTTGAAACCAATGGATATGGGCATGCAGTCGCCGTGGGGATGAGGTTATCAATGTGGTGAGCAAGACCTGGGATTATTAGAGGACACAAACAAAATAATGCATTGATAAGATTTAATAATATATTCATATATAATAAAGTGCTGCACATACACACTTTATGTGAACAGTGTGGAGGAGAATTAGTCATGGGTCACACCAGAGGGGAAAAAAAAAAACATCAAAGACTAATGACCCAGTACTCCCATCTTCACACGCCCACAGCTCCTCGTTTCTCCTCTAACCCTCCATTTCCTCAGTTCTGAATGGTGTAATCACACCTGACTTTGAGAGCAGAGCGTACCTAAGCTGGCGATAAGTGGGCTGGACCTGACATTTCAACGAAGAAGAAAAAAAACGTTTTGGCATCTTTGATGGTGCCCTTCCTTTCCATCCACTGGTGACGCCTTTCAATCCCTCCTAAGCCCCTCCAATGCAAAACCTGATTCTTAAATATGACGTACATCATTATCGTATCGCATGTATTTCAATATACCTTAATGAAGCGGAACGTAGATCGTAAAGGGCAGTATTGTCTCTCTCTCTAACACTTAGTTAAATCAAAATTAATCCCAATAACAGGTATCTGCATATGAATGCAGGAATCTGTAGGCAGGAGAAAAAATTCTGGTATCAGAAGCATTCTGTTTTCCTTCTGTAGCCTGAGTGCATCATGTTTGAGTGGGCTTTGTTTGCATGCAGGTTCTCACCACCTGTTCTGTACATCCTGCCCGATACTACGTAAGTTTGTAGGTCAGGTCCTGACGCTTTACCAGTGGGTCAACCCTAACTGTTTCCCTACTGATTATGTTGTAGAACAAACCGGGTTCCTGGTATGGATAATTAATAATGCTGAATAAAAGACATAAGATTTATCTAAAGAGCATTTACTTTACATTACTTTTTGGCACTGACCATATATTTCTCCTAACAATCACCATCTCATGTCTGAGGAAGTCAAACTTGTCAGATCTCAGTTCCGACAAAATTATCCGTGTCATTCTTTGAGGTCATATTAATAGACCGCGCGCTACAGGAGGTGTATAACATGTGCACAGCAGTGGATTATATGTGTTTGAGGGTCATTTTAAACATCTCACGTTACATTGAGACAACTGTCTACGGTTGCACTAAGAAGCTTTTGTATGTTCTGTGCTGCTGATCGTTTGCTGTGTTTACATAGACTTGACTAATGAGATGCTTTTGACATTACTGAAAGACAAAAATGTCTCAAAAGTCAACATGAGACTATGAAGAGCGTGAGAGCTCCATCATTGTGGCCACGTTCCTGTTTCTGTTGTCCTGAGTTTGACCTCATAGGCAAGCAGCTCTCCTGTATCTCTAGCAGCTCATTAGCACCAAGGTCAATTCTGCATACCACTACAGAATGAAGGATCAGTGGAGAAGGCGCAGGCGCCTTGGCACGATTTAAGCAAATATGCAGATGAGCTTCACGTATGATTTTTCGTTATCATGTTCCCCAAATAAGCAGGGTTTGTTTTTTTATTTTACTGGACTACTACTGGCAACAATCTTACACCCAGGTATGCATGAGAAAGGCCTGACTAGTACCCTGATAATACAACACATCAATGTCCAGGCTGGTTTGTATTTACACTAGACGGCAGGAGGCGGGAGATTATGTCTGTGTGTGAGCATCGATGTTCTTATCCATACGGACAGTGATGGGCTCAGTCCCATTAGTGCCTGGGAATTTCAAAGCACATTATAAATAATTCTTTGTTACCAGGCTCAGAACTCACCTTGCTCCAGAAATACCTCCCTTAATTCAATTAATAATGAGATGCCAAAGTCTTCCCTCCATCAGCACTAGCAGAGAAACAGACGACCGTATTTGATGAGATGGAACACAGCTGCCTGTGGAATATGCACTGTCATGGATCAAAATATCCACCGCATGCAAGATTCATGGGCCCGGAAAACAAGGACAAACCGCACCAAGCTTCGCCACGATGAACAGCGGGGGGTGGTGGTAGCCTGGGCGAGAGAGGTGAGCTGATGCGTGGTGTGTCACCTGTAAAATCAGGACAGGTAAAAACAAATGGTTAGCGGGCTTTCCTCCGTCGCTGGGAACTGTGTCCTTGAATTAAACATTTGATCTCTAATGTTGGCACAGGCTGACTGCGCTTGTACAAGTAAGTTCTTTGAAAAGGAATGTTAAAGCAGATGGAAAGTGAATGAAGGCTTTTGGGAGAAATCATCTTCAGTAGCGGCTGTCAGAATACAGAACAGCAGGTTGAATAGATGATTAAAAAGCTTATGCTCGGAGATTGACTCGGAGATTCCTCCGGTGCTGGTGAAAGGTAGCGTAATTTTCCACACTGGCATCTCTTCGTCAGAAAATTGCCGTGGATGTTTAGATGCCATTTTAGCACATTTAGAAAAACTGAGAAAGGTTTTCCCCACGGGGTACCTTTCAGTCACATTATGCTCATTATATATTATATAACATCTAATATCTACTCAAGGCATGTTTAATAACTTAATCCAGAATGAAAGAGATGCTACATAAATGCATATAATGTACTTTTTAGTTTGTAAGATGAAAAGTAGTTCCTGAGTGATAAAAGTTCAGCAATTCCTACTTGGATAAATGGTGCAGGAGACTATCAATCATGGCTAATGTTCCCATTTTCTCAAAAACTTTCACCTGAGAATATCTGCATAGCCGGCCTAAGGCATAAGCAGAATACAGTTAGCAGCTGCTTAGGGCCCCAAAACCTCCAGGAGCAGATTTTAAACTAGGAAGTCCTGTATTCACTTTTTTAAATAATTTAGACATTTAAATTAATTATGTTTTTTTTTGGGTTATGTTTGCACTTTAATGAACTTTACTGAGCACGTATTCGTTCAAATCACGTCCCGCATAGGAAACAAATGGCTGACACTGGAAGCCTTTTCACGACACACTAATATTCAGCACGGTTTCTTCAAGCTGTGTAATGAGCACTTACTCAAAAAGGCAGTATAATATCTGAACACCTGAAAGTCCCTGATAACACAATAGCTCGGTCTCTGAGGTCTTCTTTAAGGGACATCTCAAACATTTACTCTATTTAAAAGATGAAAATACTGAATTTATGTTACTGAACACAGGATGTCATTCATTCAACAACAAAAAAAACTAAATGTCACACCTTTAACAAGACAATTCCAGTGTCTATATTTTTCTTGCATGTTATTCTTTGATTACATATTGGACAAATGCCTCCAAGATCAAATTAACCAGAAATGAAGTAAAAGTTAAGAAAAGCTCCCGCACAGCAGGCAGATCGGGAGGAGACGCAGACCTGCACAGTCCTGCATCTGGTGTCTTCTGACAAGCAGTCAATAGTGAAAGGAAGAAACAGCTTGTTCAGCAAAAGAGGTGGGAAATGAAGAGGGCAAGACATACCCTGTGAAAAGCAGCAGGAGGAGACGAGAGTGAAATGAGTGCTCCAGGCTCTCTTGAAAGGACACCAAAGATTAATTTGCCATTGAAAAAAAATCTACAGAATGGGATGCATGTTAGTGAACATAATTGTGTTTAAAAGCAATTATACACCAGTCATTTCCTTTGCTCAGAGATAAGAATCAGAACATTGAGCCATTTATGAAAGAGAAATGAGCCGATGGAGGACTGCAAGTCCTATAATGGCCAAGGGAGCTGTGGTCTGGGTGACCCACCACACAGTAGCTGACAAAGAACGTCAAGAAACCAAGAAATGCCGGCATGCTATTTAATTAAAACAGGGGCTAATCTGTGTGCCATTTCTGTGATACACAACTGAAGTTGCTTATGTGTTTAGACAGTATTCAGATGTTCTGCAAACAATCGCACTGACCATGACCTTCACGTATATTGTAAAGGCCCCAAGATATACAATAGTTCCCCTCCACCAAACTGTGTGGCAGCTACAAGAACCTCAATTAGCGAAGTAATTAGGTCATATATCAAAACAATGAAGCGCCTGGGTGAGGAGGGACAAAGATGGTCGGAGAAGAGATGAAAGAAGCAGAAGAGAAAGAGGGTGGGTAGAGTTTAACAAGGAAAGGGGAAAACAAGGACGTGCAGGGAGATTTAAAAAATGACAGAGCTGGAGAACAGGTGAAAGGAAGACGGCGAGAGAGAGACAAGAAGAGACAGGTGGAAGCCATCTGCTTTTAAAAGGCTAAAGCTTAAATGAGAGAAACAAGAAGGCGCTAAGGAAAGACAGGCCAGTAAATTGAAAGCAACTGGAGCACAGTATGACAGAGGCAGAGAAAGATTTGTCTGGCCACATAATCTGGTGTTTTGAGTTTGCCGTGCTGGAAATTGGTGTCACCCCGGTGTCAACTCAGCATGGCTACACTCTGTGAGGAAATCCAAGAGCCAGGCTGCATCACGGTGCACAATGATAACCACGCAGAAGTATTCTGTGCGCTGCGTGTTGCATGATTATTCATCTCATTATTCTTCTGCAATTAGGGCTCAACGACGGCCACGTTCTCAAGAATTTGATGCACAGTCAGTAACTTTTATGACTAACTTTCTAACTTTTGTAACAACAGGAGACAGATACTCCAAACACTTAAGAGAGCACTATATCAGGCCAGGAGGATGTTAGTGTGTCACTTTGTATGTATACACACTTTGGACACATGTATGCATTCTCCCTTTTTCTAAACCGTCATGTCTGCACTTCCACTCTCCTGAGGGCCAAAGCATTTCATAGCTTACACTTTACACGGTGTCCTGACTCTGGGGTTGTGTTCAGATGCAAAGCAAGCTGAGTAAACAAACAGAGAGAGATAGAGAGAGATAGAGAGAGAGGGAGAGAGATACACGCATACACGCACATCTTCTTAAACGACAGTAATGCTAAAAGCACTATGACAACATGCATAATTGAAGGCACTCTACCTAAAAATAGAGGAGTTGGAAAGAGAGAGAAGAGAGACAGAAATAAGAGATGAGACAGAAATGAGAGAAAGACAGAGAGGGGTGACGGCGGGATGAGCCACGTCCAAAAAATCCAATGTACAAATTGTGTGGACAGTCTGACTTTTGTATTAAGGAGTAAACTTGTCAATTTTCTTTTCTATCTTCAAACAACCAGTGTGAAATGACTCAGCAGCTGTCTGATTGCCTGAAAGAAAAGACTTGATGGGAGAGGTGGCTTCATTATGTGGAGGAATAACAGGCAGCCGACGAAGACGCCTGTGATATTTGCATTATTTTGTGGAGCAGATTAAAAATGGCGCAAAAGCACTCTACATTCACAACATGTTCACAATTGATTTGCCCAAAGCATGCCATTACATTTTACATTTCCCAGACACTTCAATTAAAGAAAAAAACACCTTGCTGTTACAACTCCTCTCCTTACCCCCATTATTCTCTGTCTCTCCTTTATTCCCCCCCCGCCCTCCCATCATCAGCTTATTTCAGATATGCAATCTCCTTTTTATCTTTTTCTTGTGTCTCGTTGGCCGTGCCTCAGTGCACCTTATTAAAATGTATATTTTCAAATCATTCTTCAAAGGCGAACTGTTTGCCTAGAGAACCAGAGCCCTGCCCCATGTTACAGGAAATTACAGCGGGACTGAGCAGAACCAGATAGCATACCTCTTTCTTGCCATCTCCTTTCTGTGTGTTGGTTTGGCAAGGCTGTGCTACAGAGCTGCAAATCAAGGGACAAAACACTGTATACTTTGAGTGATCAGGCCTATACAGTTTATCACCGTTATGTCAGATTCTGAAATGCAGCCCAAACACTTGGAACAATTGTCTGAGCATTCAATTTTCAACCTTTTGCAACAGCAAATATTTATCTGTACACAAAAACCAAAACAAAATACACATATTCACAAAACAACAGAGCACATCTTTAAATAAAATGACTGCGCTACTGTGGAGCAGCACATGCTGTAGGGAAACTCGTCTGAACCACCCTTTGACTGTTTATTTGTTTAGCCGAGGCTGTCTTGTTGATAACCAGCTCATTTGCAATGATAACATGCCCAAGAGGCTAAAATGAGGCCATTCAAAGCGGCTGTGCTGATAGAGGATGAGGAAGTCGGAGGCTGTGATTGGCTTGACTGTGATGTTCAATTAACAGTCAACTCACCAAGTCCTAACGCACATCAAAGAGCCCCATTGGGCCAAATCAGTGATTGACAGCGCAGAATAATCCAAGCCACAGAAGGGCTGAGCAATGTTATCTCTAACTATTTACCACAGTGGACACACCAAACAAGGAGTATAAAAAGACAAACGGAAGAGAAGGTTGAAGAGTAAAAGAGGAAGAGGAAGAAAGTTGGTTTGTCTCCTGCCAGAGTTACTTTAAACAGGATGCTGCCTTCCAGGACCGGGCCAGCTACGTAAAAGGCGTGTGAACACTGATTTCTAAAAAGGTCCAATTTTCCCCACCTACCATCCATAGTGTGCCTCCCATCTCTTGTGCTCCCAGAATGCAAAGCAGCTTAGACAGTGGGACCCCGTCACAGTTTGGCTGCAACAAAGGAGTTGTGCGGGGTACCCTGCGGGCCTGTGCTTTCGGGCTGGCAGCTTTACATATAAAACAGGCAGGCCTATCTGTCTCTGCACAGGCTGCGGCCACAAAGTCCGAATCCCCAGCTTGGAACACTCTGAGGATCCTCGCACTGGAGTTCTGCACAGGGAGAGATTAACAACAAACACTAAACATGACTCTTCCGTCCATGTCTCAGAGAAGGACTACGGATCACTGAGGAGAAGTTTGGTCAAAATAAAGGCTCCAGCTTCACTGTCAGCACAAAGAATCTTTGCCGCTGTGCTTCAAAGCTGTTGATTAATCTTCTCTCTTCCTGCTTGAAAGTTTTTGTACATTATTTGTTCAGTTTAATATGAAGCTTTGGTGGTGTCATGTTTTGATATCAAGTTATAGTCATGTTAAAAGTTACTGGTGCTGGCAATGGTACTCTCTTCATCAAACAAACATTTGAACTGTCTTTATTTTTGGCTTTCATACTTGGTCACAGTAGGTCCAATCTGAATGTAGTGTAATTAATTTATTTTAGTAACAAAGTATCCAGAGAATGCCAGCAGGAGCTGTGACACAAGCAAACACTGACATCTAGAGCATGTCGTATGAAGTTACACTTTCTAAGTACTGATGTGAGGCATACTCAAACATAACTATTAGAGGTAAATTTGGAGCAAAACAGACCTACATATTTCATCATGACTGGTTGAGAAATAAACAAAGTGTTCATTTTTCATCATTAATCCAAATTTGGCTATGGCTCAAGAGTTAGAGTGGTTCTTCCACCACTCACAAGGTTGGCAGTTTGATTCCCACCTCCTCCTGTAAACATCAGGCCAGCAGTCTGCATAATAGTTTGCTGCCACTGGTGTGTGAGTGTGTGCATGAATAAGTGCATGAGGGGCAAAAACCTAGAGAGTGTTTCTGATAAAAGCGCTATATACTGTAAATTCAGCCATTTATATAATTATGTCTAAGAATTTTGCTCAAATCTATGTGGTCACAAAATTAAGGACCAGTCTTTCAAAGGGCAGATGAACTTTCTACACCAACTTGTGAAGAATGCACAGCAGGTTTATGTCTTATTGTATGGCTTCTGTACTTAAGGGCTATATCTATATTACAGGCCCATAAATTATTCATCAGGAAACTGACAAAAACAACAGCTTTATGAAATGTGTTGTAATTTATTTATATTTTTAGCAGATTACATCACATAAAAAAACATTAGAAAACACTAAAGCCCACTTTATCTGGTCTCTGTAAGGATAATATCAGGACATCTGACCACCTGTGAGCAATGTGCATTATGCAAGTATCTTGTAGTACAAATTCCATGTGTTCCCTGATGTGCACATTACTGAATGCATAGCTTTTTCTGCCCTCTAGTGGATGTATTACAAAATGACATGCTGCATGCATTCATTGAAGTCACTGTATGTGAGCAACTTCACATGTCAGTTCATATGTGTAACCTTAACAGCAAGGAATATCTCTGCACATCATAAAACACCCAGACAATGACTATGTTTGCTTTCTATGAAGTTAAATGTACAATTAAAACAAGATTACTCTAACAGTGCACGACAATAGGAATGTTTTACTCAAAACGTTGGTTCACATATTTCCTGTAGTTAAAACTTGTCTATTCTGCATGGTGTCATTGTTTCCCTTATCATTCAATGGGCCTAAGGAAATTTTGTTATCTCTGTCTGTCTTTCTGTTCAGTACTTTGGTCCACAACAACATATCTCAACAGCTAGTGTACTGACCAAACTGACATTAGATTTGCAATAATATCCCAGGTCTTTCCAGGATCAATCATGATATTGTTGGTGACCCCTGACCATCCCTTCAGCTTTACTCAGGCGACTGTGTACACAATCTATAAAACAGTGGCCAGATTTACATAAAATTTGCCAAACACCAAACCCTTATGTCGCTTACTATTCAATGCATAGAAGAAACACCACTGAACACTTGAACACACCACAGCCTACATTACAGACGCTGTTGTGAACGCTAATTGTTCGCTAGCCTACTAATTAAAATGTAACTTGACCTAATCGATTTCTAATAAACTTTCACCAACTTTTCTGGCCTGTTTGATTCTATAGGGTCCTTAGAAATGAGAAATTTAGAGATTTTGAGTCTTGATAAGATCCCTTTGTGGTTTTCTGGTATATGGGCAGGCACTGCTGAGGTTACTCGTTTGTGATTTGGGCGGACAAACGAAATGGGCTAATGTTAGCAAGCAAACACGGCAGGGTTGTTTCAACAGAGGACCTGCAGGGTTCACAAACCATTCACCTTTCTTAAAAAAAAAACGGGGAAACTCATACTATTTGCTTGGTATTCAGCTATGACAACTCTAGGTTACCTGTACGATACGCCGCTATAGCTGTTCCTCGTCATTGCCGCCCGCCTCCGCTCACTTCCGGCCCATTTCCGGGATAACTGATGTCGACCATCAGTCCAAACAAGCTGACCTCCAGAGATACCGAAATAGGTGGAATTAGTAACCGTAATGTAATCCTGAATTTCGATTTTTAATTCCGCTCAAAAGTAATCACTTTACTCAAACACGTCACTACCAACACTGTTTACAGGTGTCACGGTTCACTATCTGTTGTCGTGACCACCTATAGCCACCAGGTGTCACTGTCGTAGACGAGGATGTCTGGTTGAGAAAACAAGGGCATTTAAAATCCAGTTAGGACTTCTGTGAGTTCTGCTGGGTTGTAAATGACACAGCTGTATTTTTACTTTAATCCAGTCCAACTACTGTTTACAATGTTGACAAAAAATAGTCTAAATTTGCAGCTGGAAGTCATATTTGATGATTAACATTGCAGCTGCTCAGTGTTTTTATGCGATGCCATGAAAACCTTCCATACCTACCGATTCTAAATAATCAAGATAGTTATTGTCAGCTCAGATTAAGGTCTGTGTTGTATGACATTGTATTGGAGTAAGGTGAATAATTTCTTTTGAGCATGGCAGCTACAGCAAAATAAAATCCACCCTGCAAATAAAAAGATGTATAGTTGAAATGGTGTCTTCCCAGATGCAGTACCTTATGAGCCAGACAAGAGAGATGAAGTCATGGCTCTGGTTTGAGATTGCAATTTATCATATGGCTTTGATTGCCCATGGGGCATGCATGAAAGTGTTTGATTGGACAGGTGCCGGTGAGTAAACTGTTCTAGTCAGGGGTACTGGCGTTTTAGGTCAGAGAGGTGAGAGGAGAGAGCAGATGGCACTCAGGAGGGGAGACAGAGCTGGCACAAGACCTGGAGGCTGGTTAGGAAAGCTGTGGGTAAAGCAACAATTAACAACATGATCAAAATTTTAGGAAATACATTAAGCAATTAAAACAGGTTTGGTATCAGTTTGATTGTATTTGCCAAAAAGAAAAGCTCAGCAAAATGTGTGATAAGTGTGCTCCTGCATGCAGAACAACACAGCCGTTTAACATATAAACACAGAAGACCTTTTCCTCTGAATATCATTTATTGTTCAATCTACATCAGTCGGTCCTTAGACAAACCGCCTCCACTCGTTTCATAGTTTGTAGGATACATTTATGACCAAAGAACACATTTCACACTGCTACAGATTGACAGAACTGCCATATCGAATGTTAAGATATCTATTTACTGTCATGCTGAGTGTTTTTATCAGTAGTAATGACGTACTGATGCTGTTACTGCTGCTAGTGTGGCTTCTGGCATAATAATGGCATCTAAAAGTCCCAGTGGGTGGACGGCATTCCATAGTATCGTCCTTCTATGGTAGGAATTTGACCTGTAATTTACAGTTAGATGAGACTGGACCTTACATTGTCTGGCCCAGCTTAAAACAAATAGACAGACAGTGTAATATGTTAATACTTTGTAGAAAAAATCATATGTATTGATACTTTCACCAATCCTCATAGCACAATGTCTTACTTGTACCTATGTTTATTAGTTGTGCAATATTTTGAAGATAGTAAACAGCTATGATCGTATAGAGATCTTAATGTATCTACAGCTTTGAATATCCTTTTGGTTATGAGGATTAGCATAGTCATCCTGTACCTAATAGTATTTCATGATTACATTGTATATAAAAAAAAAGACCTCCGCAGAGTGACACTTCTGTACATGTATGTGTTTTTGCTTTGTACATAGCTGTAACGGTTAGCTTTCATTTTCACATTGTCTCACTCTGTCTCTCACCATATTTTATGGCAACTCCTTTGTAGCTTCACTTTGGCAGTCAAACCCAGTGGTGTGGATGGAGGACCCATGGCCTTCCTTGTCCAAACGCTTGACTCTCAGAGAGTCAAGTCATCGCGAGACCCGCATTCCTGCCATGCCCTCAGGCGGGCAGTCTTGTGCAGCATAGTTCCTTGTATAGTCTTTGATAGTTTGTTGTTAGTGCTCTCGCAACTAACCAGTGTTGTGCTAGTTTGTAGAACCCCCCTTTGTCTGGCTGGTCTGTAAAAGGCCGTTTCACAGTTAAGTCCCAAGCAGCAGTCTTGTTCAGGGGGGCGGGGTGAGAGACGCCAGAGGCTCTGAAGGGCCAGTTGTGCTGGTCCATTCACTCCAGCCAGATGCTAGACCAGTGGTTCCCAATATTTCCCTTCGCTTACACTCAAAAGCTTTTCAAGCTCCTTCTACTTTGTGCCATACTATTTTATTTTAAGCTGCAACTCATGCAAGACTCTCTGTAATCCTTTTCACCAGGAAACACTGTGCTAGCCCCGATAGACCAGCCTTTTATGGCATGCAGCTAATACGGCTATTTCAGCTATAAAACCGACTGTTTGAAGTATATATTTCTTGCAGCAGTATTAGACAAAGTACACTGTAATGAAAGCTCGAAGGACAATGTGTGTGATGGAAGCTTGTAATATGACACTTGTGAGCCATGTAATACATACGCATAATCAGGAGCGTCTGATGTTAGCTGTATTAGCTACAGGTGCTAGCCTTTTGTGGTTTTAATGGCTGACTGGGGTAAAGGCCGATATATGCTGATGCCCTTCAGGGCCCTGGGTCCGTCCTTGACCTTTGAGATTAGGATCATGAACCATCTCTCAGAGAGAAGCTTGAACATCCAAAGGCCTTATTCGAAATATGGATGCCAAGATGCAGGTCAATGAGGAAAGAAGAAAAAGTATCCAATCACGGTCTGTATTTACTTAAAGTAGTTAAGACTTAAAAGGTTTTCATATGAACAGGCAAAGTTGTCATTTTGTTGAACAAATATTCTGTGGAGGATACTTTTTCACTCTTGTATTCACTTGCACTCCCCTCAGCTTTGCTTCTCAGCCTTCTCTCCCCCTCTCTCCCCCCGTCGTCCTCCAGCTCTTCCTTTTCCCTCACAGGCTGTTCTTGTCTGGCAACTCAGCCTCTGGACTGCGGGGAAAGTAGACGGTGGCTTTGTGCTCCTCATAGCGGTCGATGTGCTTGAGGTGTACCACCATGTGCAGCGCATAGGCTAAGACGAGGAGCAGGATCAAAGATGTCACCAAGCCCATAAGGATGGCTGGCGTCAGGAACGTGGCACAGTCACTGGCCGACGCAAACTTGTCTGACTGCACGTTGAAGGCCTGGATCTGGAAGAACGCAGAGAGAAGGCGGAACGATGAGATTAGGCTAAACTAAAGAGGACAACTGGCTTACCAGGCACAGAGACACTGGGCAGATGGACAGGTTGAGACAGCCTAGCAGATGGCTAAACAGACAGTGCACAGACAGATTGACAGACTGCCAAACAGACTGTAAACAGACAGACTGACTGACTGACAGCCAAACAGGCGGAACACAAAAGGAAATGGCTGGCAAACATACGGACATGCACACACGCAGGAAACAGTGGGGAAAGGCTATGATATAACAGTGAATGTGCAGACGTTACTAGAAGAGTTACACAACGGAGGCTGCGCCCCCTTTGTGCGATCGTGTACCTGGAAGTCAGTGAAAGTGATGTGCCAGTTAGCGGATGTGTCAGTGTGGGAGCTGGGCACTAGCAGGGTGTCATATTTGTGCAGGCTGCTGACGTGCTGGCAATGGTAGGATGAGGTGGCAGGAGCGTAGACCTCGCTGGCGTTGAACGTAGCCTCCTGGGTCCAGTTGTAGTGGATGTGAACACTGTCAAGCGTGAACCAGTTCTGACCAGCTGCCTCATAAAAAGTGTTTGACATCTGAAGCCTGGTCCAAGAGACAATGACAGTTAGTTACACGCGCAGTCCGCACATTTGCACATCTGCAGCTTTTGAAGTAAACAAGTGCATTGTACCTGATTACTAGACCTCGCAAGTCCTCCACATCACCAAACCTTAATGAAAGCCTGTGGCAAAAGAAAACCATGACTATTAAAACATTTGATAATAGAGAAATTCTCAACTGACTCAAAACTTAAACTTTTCTTTTGCTTCTGATGTTGTCTGTCCACGGGGTTAACTTACGTTGCTTTTTCCTTGGTGCAGATTGAGCCTTTAGTGTCTACAGGTGAGTTGGGGTTGAAGACCCTCTCAGTCAGGTCAATAAAGGTGTGGTTCCTGTAGCGGATAGCCAGACGCTTTGCCTTGAACAGAATGCAGGTCTTCCCATTGTAAGACACGCTTAGTGGACCATAAGGCCCCATCAGAGACTGGAGCAGCTTCCTCTTACTGTGAGACATCCCAGGCTGATGCCAGTTAAAAGGCTGTCAACATATGAAGAAGGGCATTAAGCACAGGAAACATAAAGAAGCTGCAGGAGACTGGCAACCAAAGTGTGGGCAGCAGCAGTTTTGCATTCATAGACTGTCCTCTAGAGGGCGATCTCATGTTTGTTCAGAGACATCAGCTGTGCCCCATTTCAGGGACAAGATACATAATAAGATGTGGCCCACTAAAGGTGTGTGTCCGAAAGGTCTAGAAATGCAGACTTTTTAGGATCCAGCCACTGAACAGTGTCACAGAATTAGAGACCACACAATCAAGTTATCCCATTCTCCAACATATTCAGTCAGATCAGTGCGATCTATGTATACCACCACCATGCAACTCTTGATTTATTCTACACAAATGATCCAAAGTGAGCTTGCTTTGATGCACAGCCAACTGTACCTCCTTCTTATGCATGCTGGGATATACGTTTTCAAAATGCAAATTAAAAAAAAAAAATCACCTTTTTTAAAACTTTCTTTTTACGGTCATTCTGACCGTAAAATGTCACTACTGTGAAATTCTGTGCCCTAAACCACCACTGAATCTCAAACGAGGGATAAGCAGCGTTTGGCTTCTACTCAGAAAACAGGAGCTTTCTGAATTTGCATATAATAGCATGGTAGCTGTTCGAGTGTATTTCTGCACCATGCAGATAGAAACTGCCCCCTCTAGCTGTTTAATCTCTTCGCTCAAAGGCCACATCTCATTGGAGGGCATTTGGGCTAATCCAGCACTGTTTTACAACACATGCAAAGTGGCAGTCACAGTGGTTAAGAAGCGGTTATTATAAGTTTTTGTTTGTTTAAAGTAAAATATAGTGTGACTGAGAAGACAGTTCTCATAACATTTAAAAGCCGCAACACTCAATACAGTAGCTTGGAACGGCTACTGCAAGGCATCTGTTAATCTATAGGAAGCAGATGTACGTGTGCTTTGATGCATCAAGCATATAGTTTCACTGAATCTTCTCTCAGACTGGTCTCATGTGTGTGGGTGGCAAGGATATTTTACCTCTGGTGAATGTGAGACCAATAATATTCCCACATCCAAGGTCACGCAGTGTGTCTGAGTGACTATGCTCTGTTTTGTTTGCGTGCAGCCCGGTGTGTGCGTGCATGAGTGTGTGTACGGCAAAAGGTAGAGGGTGAGATAGATGGTGGAGATAGCGAGGGAGGAATAGAGAGCGTGTACCTGCAGTATTCTCCTGAGTGGGTTTTCATCTTCAGGCGTCAAAATAACCTCTTCGCTCTCTAAGCCGTACCCACCATCTTGACCTGGAAACACGTACACACATTACTGCACCATGAAAGATTATATCAGTATACATATTAAGCTGATTGCAATGCTGCATTGCAGATCGCAACATAGTCATAAAAGTTTAGCCGATTAGACACACGGCACAGACACGCACGCACACACACACACACACACACACAAGCACAACCAGATCCTGCGTACACCTCAGTGCTCAGGCTCCTATCTATTTCCAGTTGTTTTGCGTCATCGCAGTGACTCATCAGCAGTCTATTTCACAGTTACGGTCGCATTGTTCCATGTTTACAAATACTGTTCATCTTGTTCCAGCAACATATGATTTGGGATCATGAAATTTAAAGGAATGTCTGCATCATTTCTTCTGCCTTTTTTCATCAAAGGGTCTAAATATAGCCTCACATCTGAGGTGCATGGATAACACACACACACACACACACGCCACACTTCAAAATCTGTTAGTATTACAAAGTAGCAAAGATGTCTCCAGCATTAAGAATGAAGTGCTTTTGTCAGGACTATCTATCCAACACATCAGCATCAAAATTACCACGGCAGGTCTGATTGAATCAGGCCTTGTGTCGCACCAGTTTGTTACTTACTTGATGTGACTCTTGTTGCTTGTTTGGGGTTTTCTTTGCTGGGGAAAAGACAGAAGATACAATAAGGATATTAAAGTTTTTCTTGTTGCTTTGATAATACTCCATAATATGTGCTTATTTAGCATTGTTCCTTGCACAGGAAAGTTCATTGTCTACTGATGCAGCTGCAGCAAACACAGGGACAAACAGCTCACCTATTACCTCACCTATATAAGAACATTACGTGTTGTACAATGAATTTGATAAACTCATAAGTATTTTATATAGACAGTGTTTGTATATTTTGTCAAAAATGGTGCCCCCTTTCATACACATTTGAACATATTACTATACTTACGTGCTACTTAACTAGTGTAAACCAAAAAGTTTGTTAAGGTGCAGTGTACAAAGCTTTATGCTTTTAAGTACTAACAGACTTAAATTACTTTATTTTTGTATGGCATGCCATTTACAAAATATATACAGAGCAGCAACATGATCCTATATAAATGTAGTGTAGGTATATTGACAAACATTTACAGACTTGTTAAATTGCACACTGTATGACATATATGATCCATAAAGACTGGACAGTGCACAGCTGCAGGGCATGCAGTATAAACTCAGAATACTTCGCCCAAACAATTTTATTACAAAGTAAGAAGGTTTGCTGAGTGTCTCTGTTGCAGGAGCTCACTGTTTGTGTGGTGTGTTGCTTTTACTAAATGGCCGATCTTTGATGTAGGACTGACCTACATATGGCACAAGGGACAGAGGACAAACCACTTCCTTTTCCTTCACGTGTTTGCCCTAGCTGCCGTGCTCTCGGTCTCACTCAACCCTGCATAGCCCTGGACTTCTTGAAGCTTAGCCTGATCCTTTTAACTGTCTAATCAAAGACGTAATACGGCAGCAATGGGCTTACTGAGCGGAGCTGACATGGCCAGTTTTGCTTGTTGTTATGGCCCATCCAACGCTCTGACTGTGTGGCCTGTCCTTGCTTGTCCGCTGTGATCTTCTGGTGCTTGCTAATCTCCACACAATAGTCAGTTATAATGGGCTTGTAAAAGGTAAACCCTAAAACCTGTGGGAGTGAGCATGACGACTGGCGCCTGTCTTTTGTGTGACATCACCAGGCCGTTTGTTCACCAGCTTCAGTTACGAGTATTTCAGATCATATTATGAATCGCAGCACAACAAAAGCAATGTCTGTGAAGACGTTGATCTGTGATATCGGCTCTGTTATCTTTAGTTGAATAGTAATGCTGTGATCTTGCAGGAAAAGCCCTTTTAGACGATACACAAGACAGACTGAGGAACACCTGAATATTTATACTAAATTTAAACAAACCGAAGCCGGTCAAAAACGGCAAGGAATGTTTGTTTGTCTCAGACGGTGAACCAGTCACTAGTGGAACTACCCCAGACAGTTAAGTGATCTATGAAGAGCAACGATTCAACTGCTTAAAACTGACCAAAAATCTATATTTATACTACATTACTTCTTACTCAGAGTTACTCTTGTGATTTGTGAAGGGAAAACTGACACGTAATCTCAATTTGCAACATTATCAGCCTTGTCGGGTTCCCCTTATTGTAGGTGGTGGCAAAAAAAAAACCTGCATTCTCATTAAGATGCAGTTTTTCTCTGCTCTCCATAGTGTGAGTACGGAGCTATGTATTGTAGGACATTTGTTTCTTTCCTTTGCCTTTCATGCACAAAATCTCAGCTGGATTTTGGCCCGATTCAAGGAAATGATGGATCTTTTCACGTCACTATGACATTTTCACTGACTGGCTCAAGGGCTGTGTTGTCGGCTCACTCATCCATCTCATCCATGGATCTCATGCGCAATATCTCAGACACAGCTGACTACATCTTTCCTTTTTTCAGATTGAGGAAATTATGCGTCCCTCTTGTCCATTCTGACATTTTTAAAGATTTTCCTTTTTGGTGCCGGGTGAGCTGTGCAACAAAGGTCAAAAACAGGTGAGCAGACTTTCAGGCCAAGGTGCCAGACATATCAGTACCAACAGCGTGGAGCAGTTATCTACCCGTCTGGTGCAGTTTCCACCTGGGCAATATTGTGTAGTTTAGCGCCAGATGGATTAGGATTAGTGGTAAGCACAGACCTGGTCCACTGGAGCCCAAATGTGGAGAGACACAGGCCTTGAACAAGATGAAGAGATTAAGGCCTGATGTCAGAGCCGACGGCATTCTGGACAGTTCAGGTGCTAATTTATACTATGTGAACTGACCTCTTAAATCGTGACTTACTGTACACCCATCCAGTGAATTTGAACTTTGACTGTGATAATTTAAATTCTACTGGCTGTATGGAGCAGTTTAAATTTATTTAGTTGAATTTGTGTGGTTGGTATCCTCTCGTGAAATATAGTCAAACATAAACATCCACTTTCTGTCATTATTAGACTTGTTTCTTGGACCTATATTCATTTAACTTATGAAAGTATATCTGTATTATTCTCGTGATAATCCTACGGTTGTACTGAGAGTATGTTTTTTAAATCAATGATTGTTATATTTTCTCCCATAATGGTACTTCATGTTCTCAATTGAGAGAATAAAACAAAGCGCGTATGAGAAAACAGATGGTGTCATAGACGGGATCACATTCTGCAGTAAGACAAGCTCTCGTGGAATGAGATGCAGGCCACTCTTTCATTGTGCAGCATCGATTATGACTTTGTGTCAGGTCACCTGTCACGCAGCTGGAGAGTTATCAGGTGGGTTTTCTCAATAGATCAGAGGAAGCTGAATAAAGCTTCAGTCCGGCTGAACAGATAATGATGGCTGCATGATGATGCCTGTAGAATGTGAGTAAGTGATCAGCAGGGAGCTACTGTGCTGTCACTTCCTGTATACGAGCTCTTCTTCGTGTTCGTGCGGGCGCCAGCTCCAACGTCAGCACTGGCTAAATTAGAGACCCCCTCGCATTTGTGTGTGTGTGCGCGCGTGTGTGTGTGTGTGAGAGCACATTCTGGCACGTACTGTATGTGCAGACATTCCTATGAACTTGCTCGCACATAATGTCTGCATCTACGGTTTCAACTTATATGGTAAATCCAAATATTTACATTTGCCCAGGTGAATGCTGGGTAGGCATGTCTGTATATGAAAGAGCTGCCAAAAGCACTATGCCTTTGGCAGCTGGCAGTTGTGACTGAAACCTCAGCAGCATGGCAGATGCTCGGACACTGCTCACTTATCACCTGTGCTGATGCTTGAAACCTTAAAGTCTTATAACAACATAAAGGTTAAAAATCCCCCGAGACATCCTCATTTCATATCTGATTTATAGATTTATGAATTCATGTAAACAGCGCACAGCAACAGCCGCTGACTAACAACTGTTTGTGTCATTGCAAACAAGCTGCATATGCAGCCTCCCCCGCACCCCTCACCCCTGTCCATCCCAAACACAAGCGAATAAGCACTCCTTCCTCTGCACCTACCCTGGCCTCAGCTGGCTGAAAGGAGCCAGAGGAGTCTGTGCGAGCATGAGTGTGTGAGTGCTAACTAAAGCCCAGTCGTTTGTTCCTGTGCCAGTTTCGCGAGGTCAGCAACCCGGGACTGCTGCGGCCCCGTCATTGGCTCAGCCTGTCACACGGTGCCTGGGTGCTGAACAGGCCCTTTATATAATCAAAGCCATGCCAGAGCCACTCCTTGGCTCACCTCGCTCCCTCTGCACATATCCTCAAAAATGTGCACATGCAAGAGTACAAACATGCACCTTCACTTAACGCATGTCCAAAATATAAGTGCACGTTGAGCCTGAATATATTATGGTGATTGCTAGTGTGCTGTGATCACAATTACTTTTGGATAAGTAAGTGTCTGGCTCATAAATATTAACAACAATGTGAATCATCTGTGCTGCTGATGGCATCCCGATCAATACGTTTTCACTGAGTATATTCGTGGGACGTCCGTATTCAAGCCCGGAGATGGATAGACGATTATCGTGCCTCATCTGCGCCTCTGCTGTGTGCTGCTGAGCAGAGAGAAGGTGTGGTGCCTGCTCCCCAAACTTGTAAACAAATCCTCCTCGCCTCTGCAGCCGCGGAGTGCTGAGCCACTGCACTCGGACTCTCTGTGAACCGGGATCGGCCCATCCAAGCCCCTCTGCATCCTACTATAGGAATGCAGTGTTGGTGAGTAATAGCTAGTTGTTAGCTTTGCTGAGTACAGTAGTTAACTATTTTCTATGTGGTTCATTTAGCTCACTGTGAACTATAATTTTCATTAAGAACATTGCAAGAAGACAAAAGGCAGCACCTGAACGTGGACCTTTAGCCAATAGATGTTGGTTTCTCAGCCCAGAACCACTGTCATTGTGTATATCAATAGTGTATCAGACAATAGTGATGTGTTCTTGGACTCATATTTCCTTATATTATGCCTACATGAAATTTCAAACCCAGCTATGATAGTATTTCACAATGTACAGGGTGAACTACTTATGGAAAGTGATGTTAATGTCTGAGACAGTATTGTTTTAGGGGTATATGTGCTAATTTTCTTCATTTAAAAGTGTACAGTGGTTGGGCGAATTATTGTGTCCATGGCACTGCAGGCAAACATGTCTTAATCCCACACTGTACAGGTGCTGGCCTATGAATAGATTTATTAGTGCAGATTAAGCTTTAGGAGTTTACCAAGATGCCTCTCCGAGCCCTGCTTCTATTTCAGCGTAGCTTTGATTGCAGCTTCAAATTTGACCTCGGGTCAAGTGCCAGAGTTTCCCAGATCTTGCTACGCCTCAGTGCCGGTGTGTCCGCCCGGACATCATGACTGCATTCAAACGGGGAATTGTACACACAGTCATGATTATTCGCCTTTGGCTTGATCTTTTCTCACTCTGTTTGGTTTCTGTCTAGCTAAACAGCATGCACAGGAAGTTAAATTATATGTGATGTTTTTTTTAACCCTTTAATCTGTCTTTGAAAGAGGCCCACTGATCAGTCTTCCACTGGAAATCCAACACTTCGACCTCTAATCTGTGTCTGTATTTGGGTCAACTTGTCAATTTTTAACAGTTTGTCTACTATTCACTGATGGCCTTTTAAAAGTGCAAATAAAATACAACAAAAACTTTACTATGTAACTATGATCAACAAAAGTTTGTGGCTTTAAAGCATCTTGTTACCTGTAGTTTACAAAATCCTACAAGTGCTACTCAAATTGGGTCATATTCAATTGGCCATGTCAATTAAACACTGGTCTTTACTGGTAATTGACTGAAGTTTTTATTGTAAATAAAGCATGTGATGTGTATGTATAAAAATTGATTCCTTTGTATATCAAATTGTGCTTTTTAAATGTTGCACCTCACTCACTCTCTGTTGGCAAGAGACGTGTTTTGCAATGAAAAAGCTTACAGCAGCGTGAGTATTTTTTATCATTTGCAATCAACTATAAACAGCTGCAAAATCTCTTCTCACAGTACTTTTCCTCTCATTGTCTATCTTCCCCTGTGCTGCCGATGGACTCGGATGAGCGAAGAGGTCATTTCCAAAATTACAACTCGTCTTTGGACCCCTAATCTGTACCCATATTTGGATCATATTCATTTTCAGCGGAAATACGTTTGTCCCTGTGTGCTTGGATTGCTTTAGAAATATTACAACCATAAAGATTATTGGAGTTACATAAATATGTGGAAACAGTGAATTTGTCAAATTATTTATGACCTTTTGAATTGCAGTTATTTTGTTTTAAGCGGGTAAAAGTTAGTACTATTTCTAAAATGTACTTTTAACACATTTCCTAGAAAGTATTTGGATGATGGTGAATGGGGTGGCCGAGGCAGAAAAATATAATAACCGTCAAGTATGTTCTTTCTGGCCAGTATTTCAAATGGTTTTGTAAAGCTCTTGGCTATCACTCCTACAGTTCTGTATTTGGCATAGTACCACACGTCATTTACTACAGAAAATCACACTGAACATTTACCACTGAACATTTTCTCTTCATTATCTTCCAGCATCCCTGTGTCTATCATCAGTAGAGGCGTCTCACTCACTGTACCTTTGCTTCTGCAATGTTATGCACCCTACAAGGCCTCTGAAATGAAAGGCATGAAAGTCTGCTCTTATATAACAGCATCTTGGAGTGTGTCAGAGCCGAGAACGGAGCCGTGACTGGGGACCGCGACTGCTACGTTGCAGAGTTACGTGCAAAGTTTGATCCAGGGAATAGGCTCAAAACCCCTGGAGAAATTAATGTCGCCATCCTCCGTCGGAGTGACTGCAGTGAAAAGTTAAGATAGGGATCTGTGAGGGTTTCACAAGCAGCAGATTGAGCTGGAATGAGAGCAATCCCATGAGACTCTGTATATTGAATTCTAAATCCAAGTTATCTGTGCCCTACACTTGCAAACATGTGTACAGATAAGACTGCTTGTCCAATAAATGAAAGCATGACAGTAATAATCTTTCATTCTCCAACGTGCATCACCGACCTGGAAGTGCAATAACAAAGCAAATCATCTGAGCAGTGATTACAGAGCACTGTGTCAGAAACCGCAGCATGTTATGGCTGTGAAGCATTTGCGCTATAGAGGGTTGGTGTGAGCCACAATGTGTGGCATAGTTTCAAGATCCTTACACGGCTGTGGCACAGCATTACTGCCCTGACGTGTCTGTATGCAGGCAGGGACCGGTGCGAGCAAAGGCCCCCGCTGCCGGCTCAGTCCCGTCCCTGTGATGCTGCTGTGAGTGGCCCCCAGGTTTGAGCCTTGAATATTTTATCTAGATTTGACCTGCAGGACTGCATGTGCATTATGCAGACATGGCTGGCTAGAATTCCCTTCTCCACTCTCTCTCTTTCCCTCTCTCTCTCAATGACTGCATCAGTAAACAGACCCCAGCAGACCATCCCTGATGCATCCTCTCCTCCCTGTCCCATCCTTGTTTACCTTCCCTCGTCTCTCCTCTCTCCTCTCCTCTCTCTCTGTACCTCTCCTGCAGGCCCACTGCTCCAGCCTTATTTCGCTCCCTTCTGCCAGACCAACACTACTGTACAGAGACAACAGCCCCATCTGTGATCGATGAGCGGTGTCTGATGCAGTCCCCAAGACTGAGACAAACAAAGCCTCGCAGCTCAGGCCACTCTGACACACCACTGCTGCCTGCATTTGTGATGCACCCAAGGTGAGATGGGGAGAAGGGAAGGGTGGCGAGGGAGAGAAAGAAAGACCCCAAGAGAACATCAGCATCCCTGCATGCATCTCCCCGCACCCCTCCCCCCCACCACCACTACCCCCTTCCCCTCCCCTACACCCTCCTCTGTTCACAGCCATATACAGGATGGATTTACCTTCTGTCCAGGATTTCAGGCACTTCGTCATAGGTGAGTCCCGGCAGCAGCTCTTCCTCAGTGAAGGAGAGCCCGGGCCGGCTGAGAGCAGACAGCAAGGCGAGGGAGCAGAGGAGGAATGCGTGTGCAGCCATTGAGACAATGAAAGGAGACTGCCGCTGGTCGAGCTCCGCTTCATAATCTGCTCTCCTAGCAGTGCCTGACTCCCAGCTCCTCCGACTGGCAGCGGCCGCGGCCAATCAGCAGCGAGCAGAGCCGATCAGCGTGCGTCACAGCCCCCCCCCCCCTCCTCCCGCTGCACCCTCCCCTCCCTCCCACCCTACTCCCATCTCTGTCATCCTCCCTCTGCCTTCCTCACTCCGATCACCCTCCCACATCCACTCCTGCGCGCTCTCCCCTCTCTCCCCTGCACACACAGCCGCAGGCGAGCCCTAAGTATAGACAGCGGCTCATTCTTTTCCACAGCGCGTCTCATCGCACCTATGCTACCTACAGACGGAACAGCCTCGCACATGTAGACACGCGCATTCTCCCGCGCGTATCCGCAGACGCGTCGGCACAGACGCCTACACACGCTCTGTCACAGGGGGAGGCAGACACGCGCACACACACACACACACCTCTGTGGAAAATCACCTGGGAATGTCAAGGTCAGGTTGTGGAGGAGGATAGGAGGATGTTGACATGACTTTAGGTGGCCACATAGAAGAAGAAAAAAAGAAAACAGCGCCATGACTGCATGACCTAGATCTCCAGCGCGCTGCCACAATAGCAGAATTAATTCACTTGATCTATGTGTTGTTGTGAGCGCTGAGAGGGCCTGCGGCTGAGGAAATTGTCCACTGAGGCTGCAAATATGGATGACAGGAACAGCTGAGCATCCGCGGGACGAGACGGGACCGAGGGTCCAACCCTGACGACCCTGACGGCTGATCCCGCTGCCTGCTCGTTATTTAGGCCCCCGCGCGCGTGACGCCCCGGGATCTTGATACATCCTCTCATTTCTTTTATTCTTTCTCCATATCCGGCGATGTGATGGTTTTCAGAGCAGAACATTAAGAGTGGTTATATAACCCAGTGTTGTGACCTACTATCATGGATGTTCACATTGATGCGTGGCGATGATTCACACTGGAGGAGCAAAATGTTCGATTCCTGCTGTCACTTTCCTGCCATAAATCAGACGTTACGTTTCCTCCTCAGAGCCAAATTTGATCCAAAGTAGTTTGGCCTTTCTCATTATGTCATGAAGATATCATAGATGATACCTGATTTAACAGCTCTTACACAGAAACTGAGATTGTGTGACACACTGGATGACTGTGACACACACACACATACACTGCATAGCCATTACCTGATTGTTCCAAGGATTATTTTAAGTGATCGTAGTTATACTGAGTCAATAATAAAACCCATGTTATTAGTATTTTGGACATATGTGTTGCAAAGTAATTCAACACTAACTATGTCCTCTATGTGGAAATGAATGCAGTCTGGACTTTATCTGAACAATGTTAGGCGTCTCATCAATGCGCCTTTGTAATAATCAGTGGTGGAATGTAACTAGTATAAATGTGAGGTACTTCTTACAGCTTCAGTTACTTGCTACTTTTTAGATTGCAATTTTCATATCCTTCGTGTCCAGTGATATCTCCGAGTCTGGTGAATGTGAATGTCGATCCCATGAGACATACATGGTTCTCACACCACAGCCACCCCACCCACATATGATGATCTAATAGAATATGATGCACTGCTGTAGATTAAACTACCCAACCGTATATAAAGTGGATAAAATGAGCTCAACCTTGAACATCTACAGCAGTAAAATGCAACATACACATGAATGCAGCAGTAACATCAGATATGATGGTAAAACACTGACAGGAAGCATTTTACAGCACAATGACTGCTTTAACTTTTTTATCTCATCTTCCTCACACTGTCTATTTTTGTGTAACTAATGTGAGCATGAGCATGCTTGTGCAATGGTTTGTAAAACTTTATATATGTATATATATGTGTGTGTGTGCTCAGAAGGCAGAAGTATTGCTGAGGGTATGAGAGGTCAGCTGTGTCTCTGAGGCCTATACAGTAACAGGAGGTGACTAAAGGCTGTCTCAGCCCTCTGCGTCTGCCTGCCGCGGTCACTTCAGCAGGCCAGTGTGTCAGTCTCCTGGAAGGAAAGCGCAAAGCTGACTGTCACTACTGCCATCACAGAGCGACAGCATCACGGAACATCCCACAGAAAGACGTCCAGGTGTGACCGCTTTAAAAGACCTTTTATCTCTTTATAGCTCTAGCTTTACGTGCTGCTAAAGAACATGTGGTACCTGCGTCTGATTCAGGTCTGCGTGTGATATCAAGCACAGAAAGTATGGTAGGCCCACGGTGATGGCCAATGTTAGGTAATGTTAGCTGTCCTTATGACTTTGCTCACCATTACACTACATTTCAGCAACCATTATCTCATCATTGGCACCTGGCCACAGTGGTTGCTCTTCAACTAAAGCTACGTAGTCTATTTTTAAGCAATAGGTTACATTTTCTGAAGAAATTCAACAGTGGACAAAATAACAGAAAACCCTGTCAGAAAGTAGACCAGCAGTGTAAACAGCTGCTGTTTACACTGCTGTTGCTTCAGTTCTAAGATCCCACTTGAGGCTGTAGTCTGTGCTGGCGTTGCATTGGGATCTGTTGTAAGGTGCTCATTTTGCTCCACCCAGTTCATGAGTTTGTGTTTTTGCCTCTCTGGGTGAGTCATACAAGCATTTTAGATTATGAAACAGATCGAACGTACAGAGCTGGGGGGTTACTGTCTATTTATAGGTATGATCTCACATCCAACTTTTTAATCCTGCTCTTTATGCCCACATAGAGCACTGAGGCCTGCGATACACAGGGTGATGTAACAGGTTAGTGCAGTTTTAGATTGCTCTACATGCATGTGTTGATGACGATGATATATGACTGCTAATCTACCAGCTAGCATGAGCGTCTGATCTCTGCAACATTAAAGCTGTGGCAGCATTAATCAAAATGCTAAAGCCTGTGTTCATTAAGAGGCCTCGAGTGGTGTGCGCGCGTGTGTGTGTGTGTGTGTGTGTGTTTTGGGGGGGTATAAGTGCATCACTGTATCACTGTAAGAATTGTGTGTTCACATGTGTGTAACTTCACATGTATGTTACTGCATAAACGTGTACATTTATGATAGAAAACATGGGAGCAGGCGAAATTTATGATTATGTGGTTTTATTGGTAGACATATTTGCTTTCAGTCACGACACTGTCAGTCATAGCTCACTGCCTCTGTTGCCTTTTTTGATGACCTTGCTCCACACACTCACACACACACACACACACACACAAACACACACACACACACACACATTTTCATCTTCAAGACAAGATCAGTAAATAAGGCAACATAAGATGACAACGGGGGTCATCGCATGATGCAAATATCATGGTCCTTCATTTGAAGTGATGTAATGTATCAAACACGGCTCATTTGCCATGAACACATAAACATCCCGTCTTTCTGGTTCTTGGCAATCACATTAACACTTCTCAAATGGTTTTAATGATAGAATGAACTCATTACCTCTTTAAATAGTAAAAAAAAATGATACTGAGAAGTTCCAATCCTGTTTACTGAGTTTGCATTCAACTACACAGAATATATTTCCAACATTTATGCGAAAACATCCTTTATAAAAACTAGCCTATTTATTAAATATAGAACAATCTCCAGGTAAGCACACAGTTTGCTGATTAATCTGCTGGGATTACATAACGTCCTTAAAAGCTTCCAGTGTGTCACTGTTTCATGTCATACAGGCATTGTCCCAGGCAATATGATAAATGGAGGATATATTATCTATTGATATGCAACTAAATTATTATGTAGTATAAAGCTAAGAAATGAGGCCTTATTATCTCTCAGTGTACTCTGCGAAGACAATCTGTTTGTACAGCACTCTTTAACACAGGTTGTATTTTATCATAAATAAACACAGAGTCCTTCTATACAACTATACCCATTCATAAAACACTCGCCACGCAGTTTCTGCTTCTGTTAACCAGTAAAAGTCAGAGAGTTGCTCTACAGCTTTAAGCTCCCAGGATCAATCATGTGATTTTACGCAAACAAGAAACCCTCCACACAGAGCAATGCAAAGATTTGATTGGCTGAAACCTGTGAATGGCGAACGTTAATCATTAACATTCATGTCACAACACTGCAGTTTCATTCAGTCCGGGGTTTTTGTCTCGGCTGGCGCAATGCCAGAGAGCGCCACTTGAGGGCGCTCACATATAACCCAGCGGTATGCCTTCAATCCTAGTGTACTTCATGAGGCACAATGTTAACATGGGAAGCATGAGATACAGCATAAAGGGATAATAATCTGCTCTACAATGGAGAAGGACATCTCAACCCCTAAAACACATACACACAAGTCTGCGTGTAGCTCTATTAGCGACTCAATAAATATCTTAATAAATTAAATACATTCAAATTAGCATATGTAATACATTACCTGTTAGTGTGATAAAACACAATTCCACACCAGGAAATTAGTGTCGTTTATCAAGCTGATTAATTAAACAACTAACCATTTCCCTAGTCAAATAGCAGCAAGACCTCTTATGCCCTACAAGTGATTAGATTCAAGTCCCTGTCCACAAGCTAAGATCAGCTCTCCCTTCACAAAAGCTAAACTAGGATGAGAACTCAAAGTAATACATTCCACATGACTGATATGGAAAACAAAAAGTGAATATCTGAGAGATGAAGTGGCTTTTTTGATCATACAGTAGATGATAACTGATCTGTTAACACAGATTACCCACCCTCAGAATTACATTACTTCATTTCTGACCTAAAATGCCTGTTTCCTTCTTCCTTGTCTCCTTTCCTTCAAGACACAAAAGCATCATTCTAGCAAATGAAGCTCATTTATAGCTTTTAGATGCACCGGGGTCTTTCATAATATACTGAAAGACCCTCTGTGAAGACGTCAGGCCTTCTAGATCTATACACAGTGCTTTACCATAACTATCACCTTTTTTATTATTAAAACACCTGAAACTGACAAATATGTAGCCACGTGCCAACAATATTGTCTGCAAGTTTGCTTTTTGCTCCATACCTGACTAATCTAAAAGAAAAAGAATAAAATCACAGATAATACCAGAAGCACAGGTCTATCCTTGTATCGAGAGTATAGACAACAACAACTATCATGCCAAGTCTATGTTTATCTGACAGGTGTAAAGATAGTCATGATAATATTTCCTCACTTTGTTTAGTGGTTGGATACAGAGTTATCTTCCCATATGATTTGATTGTCTAGAAACTAAATGCCAGAGAGAGAGGCACCAGACTGTAAGGAAGGACGAGTAAAACAAACCAGTAAACAAATAAAGAAGTCTCTCTATATAAATATAAACTCTAGAATAGTCTGATAACTATGGAGTTGGTCAGCGTTTGATCAATGCACACAAATATAAAACGGCAGTCCTGGAACAAATCATTTGTTCTGATCTAGGATCAGCTTTAGCCTCCCTGCTTTCTTTGCCACGACACAGGAGAGGTAAAATTAACCCCAGGTCAGCGTCTAAAAGCAACTACCAGTCTATAAAATGCGCATAAAAGAGAGAAGGCACAGAAACACAAACCCACCGTGGGGTGGGGTGGACTGACAGCAGCAGTTTTTTGGGAGCAAACTGGATGAAGCTGCAGGTCTACCGGCAGCACATGGGTTGCTTACAACTTGCGATGTCTGGAAAAGAGCAGAGATTTATATATACTTTCTGTCTCATTTTCATTCAGTTTGTTTTGGACCTCTACACGGATCTGACTGAGTCCTGCGCCGTTCTTCTCCCGGCCCCAAACTCGGTCGTGAGCCTGACCACAGTCACTGGAGCCAGAGTCACATTCAGCGGATGACACACCCAGAGGTGACTCAGTCGTGTTCCTGAACGCACCCCCTGTAGACAAAAGTGGCTTCTTCACTGGATCCATTGCATAACTGTCCCTAATCTGCGCTGAGCACAAAAAGCTGGTGTACGTCATGTCCCACAACAGAACAGATCTACACCGCTTTCCTTCATTTTGTCTTTCAGGTGAAAACAAAGGCAGAAGCCACTTTACGCTACAGATGTGATCCACCCTATTTCATCACACCTGTCTTCTCCTGTGTTGTTTGATTGGCCGCCTTTGACTGGACAGGTTCTGTCTTTTCACCAACCGGCTTGACCACAGTCAAATTTGCCGCCGCGGCCCCTTTGCTCTCTTGCCTCTTCTCCTGTTTGGCCGTGCCTCCAGGCTTGCTGGTGCTACGTTGGTGGGCTGGGGTTGTTGTCTTCAAGTGGATGGGTGTTTTCCCCGGGGGCAGACGGGGGTCTTCTCCAATGTTGACGGTGAGGTTGGTGTAGAGAGGCTCCAGCTCTTTAGAAAGGAGCTCATAGGTCAGAGAGTTGAGGCCGTCAGAGCGCCAGTTGAGTCTGGTCCTTTTCAGAAGGTCAAATCTAGGAAGAAGAACATATTATCACAGAGCGGGACGTTATTGTGTGCATATTATTGAGATTTGTGTGAGTACCTGTTTCAGGGTCCAACTTTAAAGGAACAGTTTGACATTATGGGGCATTTGTTAATATGCTTTCTTGCCAAGAGTTAGATGAGAGGTTCAACACCACTCTCATGGCTGTGTGCCAAATATGATGCTACAGCCAGGAAACATCTTTCCCCTTCAAGTCACTACCCCTGATAGTTCCAGCACACGACCTCCATAAAACCACAACTTGTCATTTCGATCATGGGCTTTTGTACAGATTAGTAAGTTGTTTTTTTTGTACCTTTGGATAGAATCAGGCTAGTTGTTTCCAGTCTTTATGCTAAGCTAAGATACATGAGAGTGGCATCAATCTTCTCTGCAAACATAAACAAGATTACATCCTGAAAAGGGGAACAAGGTTCATCTTAATTAAGTCTGGAATATATTCCTATTTGAATGCGACTTGTGGTGCGAAAGCTGATTTGCAGGAGCTTGTTTTTATTATGAAGAAACTCTTTCTGAAGCATCATGGATCAAGAAAAATGGAGTGTTTTATTTTGTTAAATCTGAAAACAAATGAGTACGCCGCCTGAGGCTGTAGAAACTGTTGGCTCGACAGAGTGAGCAGAGGAAAATGCCAACCTCACACAAAACTCTGTGCAAACCAAAAAAAAACCCCCCCCCAAAAAAACACAGCCATTACTCTAAAAACTCAACATGTGAAGGGTTGGAGCTAGAACAGGTTGAGACAAAAATGGGGAAGACAACATCATACTGATGCCTGTCCTGCAATGGGAATGAAGCCTGGGCAAATACAAAATTAGTGTTTTTATTTGCCAAAGTGAAAATGACTGTTTCTTAATTCAGAGGGAAAAAATATCTCTACACAATCTTTGTGTGTCTGCGAGTGTGTCCATGTGTACCTGCGTGGGTTTTGCTCATTGCCTCTGTCTCCTTTATGCTTGATCATCTTGTAATGACCAATGGCCACCGGAGGGCGCATGATCTTCATGCCCGACAGACGCACTCTGGACAGGCAGCACACAACAGGCGTTAACAGGAACAGCAGATCCTCACTCACATGCATTAAACTGGAAAACTACATCTCAGAGTCAGGATGATATTCAATCAACAAAGCCTATCGTGCTATTTATATAACTCAGAACATCAGCAATACTCACGCTGTGTACATCTAGCCTCTAAGGGATTCATTTAAAAGCAGAAAAATGAAGAAAACAAACACAGAATTGTGGGTGACGTATGAGAATGACATACTTTTATGGCCTATAGGTGGTGGAAAACACTGTGGTTCCCTTTTCCATCTCTGATGTCTCTGTACCAAAACATGGTGAAACTGATGTTGTGAATGTCCAATACATGACATATTGTAGGTTGCAAACAGCATGCACAAAAGGTGTTACAAAAAGTATAGTATGAATATTGTTGTTGTTATGCCTCATGTCATAATTAGCACAAGCTTTTAGTTTTTCGTTTTGTTGTTCCATTCAGTTTTTCCCGTAACAAGTTGGCAAATGCTAGAAGACCCAGAGAGTGGAGCGAGGGGACCGCAGAGATGAGATGAGCCTGAAAACTGCCTTAAACACGCAGCCCAGCCCAAAACTACGAGCTATCCTTGCGAACGTACTCACTCACCGCGCTCCAAGAAACACACAGCACAGCCACAGCAGTGGGAGGGGACGTGAAGATGAAAGACGATGTTAGGACACATCAAATAAAAGTCAAAGGAAAACATGTGGTGCAGAAACAGTAAACATGAGAAAACAAGATGAGCGAGTGAAAAAAAAAGTACAAGAAGCGGAGAGGATGAAATGCATGTAGCTCTGATGATGAACACACATGTCAGCTGAGGTCACAGTCCGCCTCATGCAGGATGTGACCTCTGCCCCCATTCACCCTCCTCACCTGGCGGCGATGTCGTCATCCTCTCCGCCCCAGCCCCAGTACTGGTTAGGGAAGCCGTTCATCTTCATGTACTGGTCTGGGGTCACTGCAGAGACCCCTCCAAAATACTGTGGGTACGGCAGCCTGGGAGGGTCACATCGCAAACATGCAATCTTGAAAATAATGCCTCAGCACAATACTTCTTATAAAGTCCATCCACGCCCGCATGCACACCGTGCTTCTACCTGTATCTGAACTTGTCCATGGCCACAGACAGGTGTGTGGGGAACTGCTTGTGGCAGGTGTAGGTGTTGTGGTCGTTCTCAGGCAGCAGGTCGACGTCATGCAGGAAGATGCAGCTCCAGTCCTCATCTCTGAGGGCCTCCCGCACCCCAACATTCAGCAGCTTGGCTCGGTTAAATGTCCCGTTCCCCCACTGAAGGCAGAAACAGAGACAGAGGTTAACGCAGAGACACATGATTGTATTCGTTTTAAAAGAAATACAGCGTGTGTCAAGTATTCGATTGGCTGAGGGCAGTGATTTAAGGTGTGTTACTGCAGAACTAAAGATGAGTCTTTGACATTGTGTTTACAGTACAGCCACACTGTAGCTGCAGGATGGAGGAGACAGACATTGTAATATTTAAATGCACTTATTTGTAATATTCTTATTTCAAATATCCACTTATCCCAAATTACATTAAAAAAAACACATTTTGCCATTTACCTCTAATGGCATCTAGGGTAACCATGCACATAGTTGTGGTTTTATTTGGCATATCTCACAACCTGTGCAAATGAACCAAAATATGTGCATGGATATGTACTACAAAAATATGTTAGTATAGTACAGTATATTTTGCATTGCCAAAATTAAACCAGTGTATCACAGGTAAAACACTGTTTTTTCTCTGCACTAATACACCATCTTTACACTCAGATTACTCCGATAATACAAAGGTGTGCACCGGTAATATTCCAGTATTACACAGTGCTGGACTGTTTATACACCTGAAATGATCCAGTGCAACACAAATATAACACTAGTGGTACCCAAATATTACAACATAAACATACTGATACTACATCAGTATTATGTAATAATACAAAGTTGTAATACACCAGTAATAAACCGTAACAGCTCAGTAATACCAGTACTGCATAATGCATTTATATATTTACATATGTAGCACATCTGTATTGCACAAGGATTGCACTCATACGTAGTCTGACCTGCTGTACTATATAGATGCTGTAGTGGATCTGCTGTCTTTGCAGGAAGGGGTGGAGGTGGTAGAGGAGGGCACGGAGGTGGGTCTGCCGGTTCCGGTACGGGACCACTATGGCTGTGTGGTGGCGGGGTTCGCAGTCTGGAGGTCGGTAGCGTCCGCCTGGCAACACTAACGGATTCCTCTGCCTGATCTCCTCCATAGACAGAGGAGAGGACAGGTGGACAGACACAGGTCCGACTGGAGGAGAGGAAAAAAAGCATTAATGCCACACAATTATTTATATTTTATTTAAATACATATGACTGCACACATTTAACCCCTCTGTTTCTCACCCAGCAGTGGGGAGGGGATCTGGCAGTCTCTAAGCGGCAGCCCCGTGGCAGGGGGTCCAGTGCCAGAGTTGCGAGGCGGGGGAGGTGGCACTCCCAGATGACTGAGGTTGGTATAGACGTCGTGAGGTCGAGAGTAATCAAACTCCGGCTCCGTGGTGTGCACCAGCACAGACACCAGGCCTCTGAAGCCCCCGAGGGAGAAATAGAGAACAAAGGCGAACTGGAAGCCCACCAGCAAGGCTAGTGTGCACGGGGAGTCCAGAGAGCGGCCACAGCACGCCATAATAAAGTAAAGACTGTACAGGAACAGTGAAAGTCAATGTCGGTGGAAATGGATGGAGGGGTGGCTGGAGAGATGGGGGAGCAAACGGCAGCTGGATGAGGAAGGTGGAGGAAGAGGTGGGAAATGAGTAAGGAGAGGCAGAAGGAGAGGAGGGGAAGGAGGCAGGGCTGAGTGCAGGCTCAGGCGTGCAGGAGGGGGGCGTCCATTTGTGGGAAGGGGTAGTAGTGGTGGTGAAGCTCAGTCAGAACCGCCATCACCTCCTGACCACAGACGTCACTGAGGAGGAAGAAGAAAAGATTATTAGTTAATTTAATCTATTGCTTAAAATCGTTATCATTGCACGCCATCAGTCTAGATTTAGGGTACCTGGATTTGCAAGGGTCTATTTAAAACCTGTCCTTGGCCAGGAAGGGCTCACTCCACATCTCTCCGCCTCTTCCTCCTTTCATCATCAAGCTTTCTGCAATCATAATAATAATAATAATAATAATAATAAATCTGAGTGAGTAACAGCACAGCAACAGCTTTGTCTCAGCACTACTGTGGAGTCTAATGTGAGATAAAATAAACCGGGGGGGGCGACAAGCAGCTACAAACAAATGTCATGTTTGCTGCTTTATTTAGAAGGGCTTATTTTCAGCAGTGACATTTTCAAGGGGCGTGTGTGGAAGAGATGCTGATGCCTGCAGATCTATTAATCCAACACCACAGCTTCCTGTTAGTCCATACCGTTACATATAGCAAGCTTTGCGCGCCTGGAGTTACCACTGGATCTGAATTTCCCGACACAGGAAGGTGAAATTCACGGCTATTAAAAGACAGATCAGCGTAGAGCAGGAAAAACGCCATGGTTATCAGTGCAGAAAGCTTTCAATCCAGGTGATTAGCCTATCAGCATCCATCGTTAGGCCTGCGCAGGCACTCATGGAGCTGCATTATTTATTCGACAGGACCACCGGCTGCAAGATCCCTCCTGTCGACCACAAAGGCTGTTTCTTAATTGCACCATTTTTATCATGGGGCTCCATACGAGCTCTGCAGCGGCAGCCGACTCACCAGCACATCCCTGCGACGTTTCAAATCCAGCCCCCGGCTTCCTCCGACAATCGACGGGCCGCCGCCACCGAGCAGACGCGACGGACCAAAAGATACCGTTTGTTTTTCTGATGCTGGTCGGTCTTCCTCCTCCTCCTCCTCCTTCCTAATCTCTCATCCGAGGCGAAATCTCTCCGTGGCTGCTTAGAGACCGCTGCGAGCGATTTCGCACGCAAGAGCATCGCCGCATATCCGTCCAGTGTCAACACAGGCAAGTGCGCTCTGCCCCATCGCTCCGCTATCAGTGAATCAGACGGGCTGGGGCGCACGGCGGTGACGCGCTGAGCGGCAGATTTGAAAAAATGAAAATGAAATTATGATTTCTTTGCCACCAATGAATCATTGATAAATGCATCCATATGAGACCATATCAAATATGGTCTCATATGGATTGCACAGATTATGTTGAGTTTTAATCTGGATGCAAATTGAGTTGAGTGTGGAAGTTGGTTCGGCCATCATACAGCAAAGTGTCTTTCAAAGATCCAAACAGGATTTAACCCACAACTTCCAAATATCACCAAACCTCCTGAGAAAGCTTGATTATGGAGTTATTGAACATCAGCTGAGTCATGATGTTCACCAGAATTATGATTGTAAATATGCAGTCTGAGTTATTACAATACCACTATATTATCTATCTCGTTATGCCCATAGACATGCAGTGGGAATATTTGATTGTTTGAAAGGTTTTTTGCCTTTCTGTGCAGATTCATTAAAGAGAACTGTCCACAGTTTCCTTCCTTCACACTTCCTTCTGTGTGTTTGTGTGTGTGTGTGTGTGAGAGAGAGAGAGTATGTGTGTGTGCGTGAACTGAACTGAAGAAACTGTGCTACGACCAGTCAGCACATGTGTCGTGGCTAAAAATAATTCTCAAAAACATCTAAAAGCAACAGAAGACAAATTCAACATTTTCTTTCTTTTCATCAATGATAAAAAAATCACTATTAAGACAGTTTAAGTATATAGTATCGACCCTGACTGACTGTTCTGACTTAATTTTCCCTTTGAAGACATCAGATGAAATGTTCATACTGAAATTAATTAATTAATCATTACGGATTCAAATTGTATTATTTGAATTTAAGACATTTTAAGGACCTGATGATGTCCTGTTCATGAGGTCAAAATTATATTAATGACTCAGGATCCAAACTCCTAAAATCCCACAAATCACAGCGTCAGTTTTTTTGTCATACGTCTAATGTAATGTGTGCTCGCTCTACATGCTTGCATCATAAATTGCAAATTATAAAGTGTGGACCCAATATTTCTCTACACAAAGTGATAGTTCTTCTTTATTTCTCACACAGCATCCAACGCAGGGGCATCAGTTGTTCTCTGGCTTTATGCAGCAGGCTAAAAATGTCTTTATTCACATGCAGCAGTAGCTTGTCAGATTACAGAACAGAGACAGGACAGAATACTTAGAGTAGTTCCACAGAGATCTACCAACGTAAAAAGACTAACCCTCCAATAACCCCGAAGCAGATAAGCATAACAGAAAAGCTGTGCAAAAAATGCATTAACACTACTAATGTTTGTAGCTCTATGTAAACACACTGCCTTCATTGTCTCAAAGCAAAGCGGATGTGTGTTTTCTCAAACTGGGGCAACCCCCCACTGCCTCAGTGTCCCCTCAAGGAATACTGTATTAAAGTATCATACAGACAGCATATTAGTAAAGGCACAGAATAGACTCTTACACAGGCAGGCTGGTGGTTCAGTTATCTCAGGTCAATAAAAAAAATGTCTAGGACTGATCAGTCAACTGCCATGATACTGTATATATACAAATGTTTTTAATTGCTTAAGTTGTATAATAGTTTCTACTTTTTGTGTCTGTAAATGGTGGAAATAGACCCAAATCCGTGACTAGTTGTTTATTAATACAGTATAATAAATCACAGAATTGAGCGCCAAATGGCTTGGGACCAGTGAAACAGGGACAATGTGATGTATCTCCCAAATCAGCACACACAGAAAGTCATACAGAGCACCTTTTTATGTATATATATATATATAAAAAAAATCTAAAATGCATTGCTGTTCTATTTCTTTACTAGTAATCTTAAAAATGTTAATAAAACGAAAATGACTTCTATCACAATTAGCACTACTGTGTAAAAGATATGGAATGAAATGCTTCACAAGTTTTCAGTACTCATTTTTCATGGATTTCGGTTGTGGGGGAAACATTCTTCTCAGACAGTCTCCTCTGTTTCATCCGTTTCAGATGGCAAAACTTTCAGAACCTTCAATTCAAAAAAATGCAAAAAAAATGCAAAAAAAAAAAAAAAAACTCCGGCGAAGTACTGCAAGGGCTTTGCTTTCCACTCCCTTCAAGTTATGTGATTGTATTTTTCACTTTTTCTTTCTATCCCATCAGTTTATTGCCCATCTTCTCCATCACTCATCCTCTCCAAAAATCAATCAAATCAATTAATGATAATAATAATAATAATAATAATAATCTCAAATAACTCCCGACACCTCTCAGGGTTTGTTTTTTTTTCATTACTTAAATTATCTGCTCCTCCTCCATTCCTCCATCCCCTTCCCCTCACTCTCTCCACCTCTCAGTATCCCCCCGTCTTTACTTTTTGTAGTTGCCAAACTGAATGGCGAGCCGGTCGCTGACACAGCGGAACGTGGCCGGCTGCACCTCCCAGTAGTTGACGGGGTTAGCAAACAGGCTGATGCCGTTATAGAATGTCCTCTTCATCCCGAATCCTCGAGGGCAGAAGTCATCCACACCCACCTGGTTGATGTTGTTGGAATGGAGGTACACCACCTGGAAAGCACGAGTGGCATCGTACAGGGTGAGAAGAGCATCGTGTGAAACATTCACCATCGGATGGCAAGCAAAATGTGTGCGTGTTAGACTCACCTGCAGGTATTTCATATCTGGGAGGCCTTTGGGAACACGAGTGAGGCGGTTGTGGTCCAGATGTAGCTCTCTCAGTCTGGGCAGGTACGACAGACTGCCGTTCTCTATGTTGCGGATATGATTAAAGCCGAGGCCCAACCTGGAAAAAGTGAGACCAGGGGAGAGAGGTGAAACAGGCATGCAGAAATTAGGCCGCTGCATGGGACATTTAGCTTAAGTGTTTTACTTGTGTGAGCTGGAGTAACAGCAAAGTCCCTGATAAATATCAAAGAAACAACAAGATATTAAAGGTTTACTCTGCAGGAATTTCCTTTAAAAAAAAAAAACAATTTATGGACCCTCTCAATCATCATAAGTGTGTGGTGGTGTATTTGTCTGCAGAGACCAGGTCCTCTGCCTGTATTTTTTTATGTCATTATTATTTTGCTGTGATTGGGACCTTTGCTGCACAAGGTGAAACGCCAAGCTGACTGAGCTTGTTCGTGGCTGTAGTGTGAAAACCCTCATTCTCCTACTTTTTATTACCAAGTCAATGTCGTTCACAGTGGCGTGCACAGACTTTTTGAAGGGCAGGGGGGGAAAGGAAAAAAAGGGCACATATAGCGTGTCCTCGCCACTGAAGAGGGCACTTTAGCATGCGTTTTGGCGTCCAAGAGGGCACTTTAGAGCGCGTTTTGGTGTCCAAGAGGGCACTTTAGAGCACGTTTTGGCGTCCAAGAGAGCACTTTAGCGTGTGTTTTGGCTCCCAGAGAGCATTTTAGCACGCGTTTTGGCTCCCAAGAGGGCACTTTAGCACGTGTTTTGGAGTCCAAGAGGGCACTTTAGCGCGCGTTTTTCAAAAACTGGGCCACGAAAAACAACAAACAAACAAAACTGCCCCCCCCCCCCGTGCACGCCACTTTATTGCCCTTGAAGGGCACTGCTGACTGGGGATGTGTTTTTAAAAAACACACAAGCAAGTCCCTCAGGAAACCAGGACTCAGTTATGGTCAGAAATGAGTTTGAATTTGAAGTGTGACAGATACCTGTACAGGTTTTTGTAGCGGCTCAGGTCCTCCAGTTCCACGGCCTGGATCTCGTTGTGGTCCAGATGAAGCTCGTGAAGACTCTCTGGGAGATCTGAAAGACCGTACCTTTAAAGCTCCACTCAGGGGTGAGATTTCATTTTGTCCCGCATTAGTTTCTGTCCTATTCCACTTAGTTCTGTTGTCTAAACCTGACCAAGCAGCTCTGTCTAAATCAACCAAAAAGTTTTGGTGCCTAAACTGAAGGAAACTGACTGCTTCACACCAATAAGCTCATGACAGCGAGGGTGTGGTACGCCTATCACTGGGGTTGTCTCCAAGGGTCATATGTGTCATTTTCACTGACAGTCACTGGCAATCAACCTATTCAATCATTTACATATTACAACAATGGTCAAAGAAAACACATTCATTTGCGCTGCTTGAAGCCAGTCAAAAGTGTCTTAAATGGCACAAAAGGGAGCAGCCTCTCTAATTTTGATAGTGAGGTTTCCCAGATTCTGTATTAATATGCTGGTTGTTTAGGACCAGATGGTCTTGGGACTCTTGCAGTGACATCATTGTCACTTGTTCGGCAAGGCCTCGAATGTAATGGATGTTCATTTATATATATACAAACCTGCACTTAAACAAACAGGATTAGTGAGTTTGGAGGTTCTAGCAGCTGATATCTTTTTCCCTTTGGACAGAGCCACCAGGTTAGCTTGTCCCCTTGTTTGCACTGTTTGCGCTAAGCTAAATGGCTGCTGGCTTCATATTTAGCATACAGACATGAAAGTGGTCTCAGCCTTCTCATCCAGTACTTTCCAAAAGGCTGAACTATTCCTGTAAACATAGCCTCAAACTATGTGATGCCTCCATTCCAGATATCTCAGCCACACAGATGAGTTGTTACCTTTTGGCACCCCAGTCAGTTTGGCCTCTGATATACGCAGATAATTCAGTTTCAGTCCCTTGAAGGCTCCAGGCTCAAAACCGCTGTTGTGGAGGGGGTTTGCTCCCATTTCTGCAAGATGAAGGGAATATTTGCGGCATGAAATAAATTTCAGTCTCTTTAATCTTTAAAATCTGTTGCCAGTGCTACATGGTGGCAAATACAGTGGTGAGCACCACCGAATATAGCCTAAATTTGTTGAAGTCATCAGCGTTTCTGACCTATGCAGTTCATGCTGCCCAGTCCTGCGAAGGCTCCGGCTGCCACCTTCTTGATGCGGTTCTCGTGGATCCTCAGCTCAACCAGAGAAGAAGGCAAGTTCTTGGGGATGGTGGTCAGCAGATTCTTGGAGAAGTAGAGCTTCTGCATGTGCTTCAGAGGCACAAATGCTCGGGGGTGGACTTTAGAAATATGGTTATTCCTCAGAGACAGACCCTGAAAAAAAAAAACTGTAATCACGGAGAGGCAAAATTCAACACCCACTTTATTTGATTTGTGTGAAAACCTCAGTGGCACGCAGACAGTTGGCAAATTCAAAGAAAGAAAGCTAAAATAATACACAGAATGCCAAAGAGCTTGTGTTTGCATCCTCTCTCTCTACTGAATGTGTGAATAAAAACAGTTCCCAGCAGTCCATCACATTAGCAGACAGTCTCCCCACCTGTGCTGGCTGAAAGATGGAGACAGATGTAGGCTGAGGTAAACAGACCTTAATAGAGATGTTATTGTATAATGTCATGTCTGGAGTTTCCTGCGCTGCCAGACTTAATATTGCTCTTGGTCAGCGCTTTTGAAGGCGGGTCAGGAGTGAGCGCAGCCGTTCTCCAAAGAGAGGCACGGATGTGAGCACACTCCCATTTGGTTTGGGCTCAAACTTAATACAATTAAAGCTCTCAGAGCGAAGGGCGGCGGAGGGCGAAAAAGAAAGGAAATGAACCTCTAAACCTCCGAGGAGACGGAGGGTCATGATGATATTTCACACCGCCGAAGCCAACACAAGCTGAGCTGAGACGGTTACACATCCTTGAGAGGTGCTGAGCGAATGCTGAGTGGGACTTTATGATTGTGACAAGGCTGTGTGTCTCTTACATATAAGTTAGTGAGGCCTTTGAAGTCGTTCTCTTTGAGTTCGGTGATATGGTTGTTCTGCAGATCCAGGAACTTGGTGTCCCGAGGAATATTGTTTGGCACCTCGGTCAGACCTGAGGACAATCCAGTAAAAACACAGAGGGGAATCACACTCCATTAAATGCTTCCATGGAGCAACACCCTAAAAACCAGTTTGTTTTCAATGGGCAAGCTCTTTGGATATCTTAGTCAGACACAGACCTTGGAAAATAAATAGTCACTGTGTGTTTTAAAACCTCCATCAGGCGCAGAAATTCACCCAATCACACTCCCACACATTCTCAAATGAGCACTTTGGGCCTCCTCGTCTATTATTTTAATGAGAGGTGGACATAGACACAACCATGGAGGTCACACAGAGACGTCAAAGAGGCACATAACTAACATTACTGGTTTGTCACTGACAAAGACAAGCACACACACACACATGCGCATGCAAATTCCCCTCACAGCAGATGGGGACACCAGATGTTTGCCATCTGGCTTCCATTCGACAGAAGTCACAAAGGATGTGACTTATATGAGCAAAATCACACATGAAATAAAAGGGAGACGGGCACAACCCTGACATGCACACACACATACACAGAAACACAAGCTGTGTGAGTTAATGTGCGAGTGGTGAAGCTGTCATCCCATCTGGGAGTGTTTTCATTTTGGCTTCTTCGTGACAGAAACACCTGCTAAGAGGTAGTTAACACCAGCAGTGACAAGCATAAGCACCAAAAGCTGTTATGGTTAGTGTTGCTTATAAGTATTGTTTACGGAGCAATAACTTCAGGCAGTGCTAAGGACGGGCTACAAGTGGACAGTGTTAACAAATACACCTGCGTTGTTCCGCTCAGGGATCTCTCTGGAAAATGACTCAGCACACGCACAAACACAGCAACCAGTGATCATTAACAAGACCACATCACAGGGCCACGTGGACGAGTGTATCAGATGTGGTCCGTGGAGCAGACAGCCCACGGTAAGCGAGCCCCGACCAGGGCCGACCTCATCTGGACCACGACCATGATGCAACCAGACACGCCGGTGAGAGAGCGCCAGCTGTCCCACTGGGATCCAGTTTGCCACCGACCACATCTGACCCACAGGCCTCTACCCAGAGCTGTCCATCTAGAGTTAAGTTTAGATATATGGCTTTGGCTGTACTGTGCCACACCCTCCATGTCACCACACAGGATCAAACCCTCAGCAGCTCCCTCTGGCATTCTGCTCCAACCACGTCCTCACAGCACTGAGAGATGTGGAACTTTATAGCGCAGCCTCATCCAAGAAATCAAGCTTCAGGGAGCAAAGATAAATTCATTAAAGATGTGGATGAGAGTTTAAATTATAAACCAAACTCCGTCTCTATGATTTACTTTCCTCAAATGTAATAAAGTTATTACAGCTGCTGCGAGAGCAACCTGACTCCAAAAGTGCAGAATGTTACCAGGCGGATTCATGTGGTGGGAAATATTTACCTTCCAGTCAACACCTGCAGCTTTCGACATGCATCCTGCCAACTGGAAACCTTCAAATTTGTATGCCTGCGTCGAACCTAACAGACACCACAAACAGACCTGAGAAAACTTTCACCGACACCCTGATTAACTGAATCTCTTAACCCTCTAAACCCCCAAACCACAGAGCTTCACCCGTATCTACCACAAATCTCAAAGCCTTGGCCGCAAACTGACAAAACTAGCACCCTCTCAAACCCCAGCGCCCCTCAACACAAACAGCCGACATCATGCTGGGATGCACACAGAGAGGAGACAGACGCCACCGCCAAAATACATGTGCTCTAAATAAGCACTTGACATCTCGGAAATTATACGCTTCCACATTTACCCGCTGCAGAGAGACCGGGGACAGTAAATATATAGAGCTTGTAAAATGATGATTCGACGAAACCATGATGTCTAAACACAGACAGCTTATTAGAGTTATATAGCCAGTATAATGTCAGGAATCTTTATATCCACAAGTAAGACTGAATGCAGTTTCTTTGGTCCTTTAAAAATAGACAGAGAAGGAATAGCATGCACTACATCCACAGTCATGAAACTGTAGCGTGTGCTTATATGGAAACATGTCTAAAATTAAGCCAGACTGTAAAAGCATCGGAAATCATATTTTGAGGTACGTTTTGTTGATGCATCAAGAAATAGCTGGATGTTTTTGTGTCCTTTTCTGCGTGCATGTTTTTCCGGTGGAACTCATAACCGAATATTCATAATCCTCGCCTCCTTATTTCTATTCAAAAACGCTCCAAATGCGCACATACTCACAACTTTTATCTCTCTATCATTATTTCCTTTTAATCACCTCCTCCGTCTTGAAATCCTTTTAAACTAACCCATCCTTGCCTCCATCCTCCCCGCCCGTTTTGGCTTTACATTAAACATCCTGTCGGCGTCCCAAAAACAACATGAAACAGCTCTTTAAAGACAGTGAGGAAATTATAAACTTTTCATCTCCTCCCATCAAAGTGTCCCTGTTTTTGTCGACTGCTGTGTCTTTCTGCTTCAGACCATCTCTGTCTCTTCCTTTCCCACCCAGCATCTACACACATAGTCTGGGACACAAAATCCCTCAAAGACATGCCTTTCCTTGTCAAAATACACCAGCATTATCCGCGAGGAAGACATTCCTCTCTTAGATAATACACCAAAGGGTGGGGGGCCTTTATTCTCTGGAGCTATGAAAGCCATGCAAGGCCCGGGCCACGCTCACTCACTCTGTCATTCAACTCATTTGCTTTCCTATCTGAGCCTCTCGACACACACTTAGAAATGATGACGAAGCATCGCAGACATGCTCTCTCGCTCTTTTGCTTCACACACTCTCACTGACCGAGGTCAGAACACTGGACGACCCGGAGCTGACAGTGGCAGCCGAAGGGGCACATGGGTACGTCAGGGGGGAGGACCTCCTCCACGGCGGAGCCCTCTTCCTCATCCCTCATCATCGTCATTATCCCGCCGGTGTCCATGCTGTCCATGGCAAAATCCCAGAAGCCTCGCTGCTCGAAGGGCAGGGCAGAGGAGGAGGAGAGCAGCTGCACCGCGCATAGCAACAGCAGGAGGGAGCAATGTGGCAACATCTTTAACTTACACACCTGAGGAAACAGAAGAGAGAGGGGGGGCAGAGTCAGTGGTTATTGTGCATGAATGTATACACTCAGTGGAACGAGCTGGAAGTAATGCAGTCTGATCCAACAGCCCAACAACAGATCCCACATTCAACAAGGTTGTAATATGTATAAATATGTTTTTAAGAAAGGTACCGATTCAACATTATGATCATTTTGGTGCTGTTGAATTGAGCTGCATTACACAGAGAGGTGCTTCTAATATTTTGTCTAAGTGTCTGGGACGTTGTGAAGTGACAAAAAGAAAAGGTGCATAAGCCTATGCCCAGGGGCCCCAGAAGCCTCAGATTCACCTAATATCAGCAGATATTAGATCATTTGATTAGTTGTAAATGTCTTATTAAGGTTTAGGATGCAGAGCCTTCATTCATAAAATGGCCTTGATCAATTTTGATCTTGATATGAAATCTTACTTCGACGTGGAAATGATCTTCTCTCTAAGCAAAGCCTAGACTCGATGTCAGTGACTTTCCTCGTGGTCGCGCAGAGGTATTGCAGCTTGGCACACATATGAATCCGAGCCTGTGTTGAACTTTGCATGAGCTTTTATGAACAACATTCACTTTCTCCACTGATTGCTGCGATGCACTGGTCCATTTGGGAGAGCTCGGGCGTGCCAGGCTCCCCTCCCGTCCCCTTAATGCCGCAGTTTTGTATGGCTATTCTTTTTTTCCCTTGTATTTTAAGGTCAGACCACTTTTTTTTAAAAATCCTGACCACAGATCTGTCTTTCTGCCCCACTTTGTTCGCTGCTTTGGCGACACACTCCAAAGCTGCGTGTTTGGCTTTGTTTGTCACCCCTCTACTGTATTTAGTCCACCAAATAGTACATGTGGCCTGGCTTCCATCTCCTCTGCCATCGCTGTGATCTCATCTTCCAAAACGTTTGCTGTTCTCTTTTGGTTCATGGTCACTCCTGACTAAACCCTCATTTGCGCTGGCATCGTATGCGGGGAAATTACAAAGCAGGTACTGTCAATTTTAGTTGGTTTGAGATTTATTGATCACAGGTGCGTAAGTTACAAATGGGGTTCTTAGAACCTGCATAAGCAAGACTTTTAAAGCCCTGCATCGTTTTTCAATAAAACATACGTGCACTGTGAGAAATTAGCTTTAGATCAAGTTTGAGTATAAATCTAACAACTTTATTTTTAAATGAGGTCCCAAGTAGTATTATTCCACCCCAGACGTACTGGTTGGTTTCAGGCAAATAATGATGCTGCCATGTATAGCCTGCTGTGTGCACTGGACTTAATGAGAACATGTGGGCGAAAGAGTTCATACACAATCCACAGGGTGGGAAATGGTGTGTGTGTGTGTGTGTGTGTGTGTGTGTGTGTGTGTGTGTGTGTGTGTGTGTGTGTGCTTATATGTGTGTGTGTGTTGTGGGGGCTTTCAGAAGGGGCCAAATAGCAAACATTTGCCCCAGGGCTCCCTAGTAGGTCAATCCAGCCATGTGCATGAGGGCTTTAAATTCATAGCTAAGTGTAATGGTCAGTAATAAATGGACAATGAAATATTATGAAATGGTCTGCTTAGCCTTAATTACAAGGCGCTACAGTTTATACCACACCTCACAGGCAGGCCAGGAGCTGCAGGCTGGTGAGGAGAAACGGACTCATTCCCCCTGGGAAACTCGCCAGGAATCGACTCTGGGAATGAAAGTCACTTAAACCACAGTGGCAAAATGTCACTGTCTGCTTCCTGCACACCGAGTCCTTTCCTAGGAGTGCAAGTCTCTTCTCACCGGCCAATCAGATAGTCTAGCGGACATCACCTCAGAGGTGGAAAACTTTATTCCTGCAGCCGAGCAGTCAAACAAAGCCACCATTCACTTAGAGGGGAAACTGGCTGTGCAAGTGCGTCTGTGTGCATGTACATGTGTCTGAGTGTGCCTGCATGTCATGAAACACAGACTCCATGATGTCATAGCTGTGCACACACACACATACACACACACACACACACACACTGGTAATTGAGGTCACCAGACATGTGAGCATGTGTGTGTCTGCGTTTGTTTCCTTCCTTTATCCTGTCTGCACTGACCTCACACTTCAGTGCAGCCACCACTCCTATTGAACCTAACATATAATTCCTAGAAAAACTAATTATTACCAGGCCAATTGATCCTTACAGCAGGAAATCCTGACCCTTAACCTGAAGCTAATCCTATGAAGTGAAGCCTAGAACTGGACCCTTGGGTGACCTAAAACCCTATAATCTCCAGCCTCGTCGCGTTAATTCCTCCTCTGATCCCCAGCTCTGTAATCCTACAGCTGCAAAGTGTTGCCAGCGGTTAGCATGCAAATTGACTTTCCAGGGAAGTTTAAGAATCCTGTTGCAACATGATCGCAATTTAACTGAAAGCAAGAGGCGAAGTTTGGCTGTCAGCTCTATCGGGCCAAGAGATGGATGAAAGGAAGGAGCGGGGAGACGAGGTTGAGAGTGGGAGAGGGAGGAATGACATAACAATCAAAAGGAGTGAAAGTTCAGACAGAGGCTGGTAGAAAAAAGATGCACATCGTTTATGTTTTAGGGTGAAATTTTGGACAGTGTGTTCAGGAGTTTACACTGTACTTCAGACGTGACAGAACATTTGACTTGAAACTGTATTTTCTCTCTGTTTGTTACTTACTTGTCTCAAGGCTACTCCACTAAATGCAACACTTGCTTGATCTTTGCCCTGTCTATTTCACCTAATGTTCCCAGGATATTTTAGACGTGCTGACTGTTCACTTTGAACATTTTGAACAACTTTGACTGGCTTAAAAGGAAGACTGCAATAATAAAGCTTGTGAGTGGGGTTTAACAGGCTTTTTAATGTTGGGGAAATGCTTTTCATTCCACACTTGGTGAAAAAAATGTTGTCTAAACTGATACTGGTCTTTGAAATTGCAAAAGTAGAGCCTTAACAAAAGCACCCCACAAAGACGAATGTGGTCAGAGTAAATACATCACAGCGTGTGGGCGATGAATTAACAACACATCAATTCAGCACTTAGTGACTATCCATAACCTCACATTCAAACTGAGTTTCCAGTCCTGAATTATTCTGGACTGTGCATGGCAAAAAGATCCATTTCCAGTTTGTTAAAGTTGCTTATGCAATCCCCTGCAACTGGAGAGCGTTTTTGCTCCATTCAGAGAAAATAAAAGCATTGTTTAGGGACATTAAAATGAGTAAAACAAAGGGCCTGTGCATGATGTGGACCTGGCTTGGAAGCATGAATAACTGGCCCCTGCAGTCTGCTCCCTGCAATAAAAATAGCTGCCAAATTATACCATTTTGCAGAAAAGAAAAAAACACCACTGGCCTTGGCTTGGCCAGAAGAATGCAGCCAAGAGGACATAACGAGGGCATATATGGTCAGTATCACACAATGACACGCAACACAGAAAAGAGCTGGAACGTACAGAGAAGACACCGCCGCACTTATTTATACACCTACAATTTCTGCAACTTGTGCTTTGCAGCATTATGGGATAGCACAAGTGTATATTGTAAATCAAGAACCGTGGCACCCATGCTCTCATCTGTGGAGCCATTTTTCATCTGTCAAGCCGATGATTTGTCAGCCATTTGTGGACTTGTGGTAGTTGATGGAGATTTGCAGACCGAGGTGTTGGGAATAATGGAGGAGAGGAAAAAAAAGGGAGACGGGAACAAGAACAGTCTGTCATCATCCAAGAATGACGTGTAGGGCTACTATAAACACAACATGACGATAAGACTAAACTACATCCCACGATCGAGCAGCCTCTCTGGCTGTAATAACCACTTTAATCTGGACCTGGTGTGTGTATGAATTCCTCTTCTCTCCCTGCTGTTAAAGCTGTGAGCCTTCAAACATCCGGTGTGGGACAAAAACAAACTGAAGGCTTCAATCTTAATTGTTGTTGCCTCGGCTCTCCTCCCATCCAAAGGCCAAGAGCGGTTTAATGGATGGATGGATGGGCAGCTATTCTCGTCTCGCTCACTGTGTTTGTCTCCGAGGTGCTGTGGTGTGTGTGTGTGTCTGTGTGTGTGTGTGTTGGGGGGTATAGGAGGAGAATGACAATTATGAGGGAGACAGACGGAGAGAAAGAGTGGGAGTTGAGATTAACCTGCAAAAGACACAGGGAAGTGTCTAAACAACACTTACATCACCGGTACGACAAAGCAGAAATGTTTTAGCTGTTCTATATGGCCAAAAGTATGTGGACATGGTAGTCAAAGGCAAGTCAACAGATATGAATACAAAAGCATCTAACGCCAACCATGAGCCAGGCCCTGTCTCATCAGTTCCCTGTCTAACTGACTAACTCTCTGGAAATGGGAGGAAAAAATCCTGCAACCAGGTTAAAAAATCTTGCAAATAAAAAGCCTGCTTAGACAAGTGGAGGCTGTTATGGAAGCAGATTAATGCCAGTGCTTTTCAACCCAACAATCGCTCAGGTGTCCACATACTTTTGGCCTCACAGTCTCGCTCATCCCCCCTCAGAAACGTTTAACGAGATCGAGGCTTCTCTCTCCTTTGCAGCAACAATTATTTTCCTTCAATCAAAAGCAAAGAAGAGAAGGAACAGGAGGAAATTCCCCGTCCGTGTCAAAGGTGTGTCAGCTCATGCCCAGTGTGTAAATCTCTTTCTCTCTCTGTCACACACACACACACACACACACAATAAGAATGTCTGAACCTCTAAGGTTGGAGGTTGAAGCTGTCATAACAGGCACCAGAAGAGAGACACTTTTATGAAGACGTGAATCCAGCGGTTTACTGTTGGATTCGAAGGACGTAAATAGGATTAAGGACTGAGACGGAGCAACAGAGAAGACATGAGACAGGATTCAGAGATGGATAGATGCCGGCTGATAATAAAACACAGCAGTGTCGCTGAAAGCACCATCTGGTGAACAATCAACCCAACAAGTGTACCAGTTGTTTGAGTTTCCCACACCCAGTGTCTGAGATTAGATTTACATTTCCTATATGCACAATCCATCAAGTGCTGGGTACTTGTCAGCCATCACGTCCACCGCAATTACTTTGATGTGACCAGAGTTCCCACAAGGCAGCCTTTGCCCTTGTCAAGCTAAACAAACATTTAAACTATATGCTCGCTGTGTTGCCAAGAATAATCATCTCCTCAAGATACAACAGGGTTTGGTCTCCCATGACTGCAGGAGAGAAAGGCAATCACTGCTACCTCCCACCCAGTCATACACGCCACCCCCAATTTCTCTTGACTGGGATGAATTGATGCCACCTTTTCTCCACAGAGAAAGATTTAATTGCTATGGCTGTAAAATCATCAAATTTTATATGCACACAGCCCCTTTTATTACCGCACATTTTATGCTGCTCTTGTCTGTGTCTTCAGCAAATGTTGGCACCGCCATGAAACCTCACCGCTGGAGGTGCCAAAATCCATTAAGTCTTACATTATCAATCACGACACGAAATGCTGGCTTATTTTATCTTTGCATTCATACTTAGGAGCACATCAGCTCTGCTCCTTAGATTACTCTGCAGTCGTGTGAGCAGAGTTAAGGTGGGGCAGAGAGCTTACCAAAAGTGCCAGCTGGCGCCGCACTGTTGGTATATTGGCTGCTGCCACGTCAACACTCAGTGGCGATTAACATCGCATGGTGGCTCAAAGTGATCACACTGCTGACGGGGCACAAAATATTTTACATGGCTTAGCATTGTGTTGCAGAGAATAAATCTAATTCTGGCGGGCGTTGCTCCATGGAATATTCGTTTGTTTTCAGGAAGAGTGTTGTATTTTTTCCCAACCCGTCATGTTATTCTGAGCAGGATCCAAGCTGCAATAAACTCTGACACCTAAAAAAAACACAAATGTAAAACTCACACAAATGTTTGCTTGTGGGCATGCAGGCTAGCCCAAACACATTCTCACATGTATACACACACACTTAAACCATCTATTTTGGTCTCAAAATCTAAAGTCCACCTTTAAAATGATCTGGTCATTTGGTTGACCTCCCTCGCTCCTCGCATGTGAACACACACAGGCAGCAGGGCAAGCACACACGCACGTATGCACGCACGCACACACACAAGCCAAATTCATGCACTCTTCAGACAGTAGAAGTTAGTGCTAGGCGGGTCCGGTAGGAGAGTTCGGGTGGAGTTAACTGCCCCAGCGGCTGTAATTTGGTGACTGCTATCCCTAAAAAAAGGAACAGTTTGGCAGCTTCTCTGTTGCCGCCAAGCTTGGATGTGGTGGCAAGCTGCTCAACGCTGCAGAGACGAGGCCTAACCAGAGAGGAACAGAGAGCAGAGCGATACAGAAGAACAAAAAAAAGAGCAGAATCAGTCAACAGCAGGGAGACAACTGACCTGAGGATGTCTGTGGGCAGATGAGCCTCATTCAAAGTATGTGGAGTATTCCAGAGTTTGTGCCAGTTATAAGTGGGCTATGAATAGAGACTGTCAACAATGGCTGCTTTTTCAAAAACCAAAATGGAACAATCAGCAAGTTTTCCTGTCAAAACACGGAAACTGAAATATTTCCAGAGCTCGACTTGAACTCTGACTTGGATTAAAAACTGTGAGAGTCAGGGAACAGTGAACCAGTGATGTGGCATCAAACTGACACTGATCAATGAGGGTACAAAGAACCCAGCCCTCTGCAGGGCCAGTGTGGAGCTACAGGGGAACTGTTATACAAAATCAAAGATGTCGAGACAGGCGGGTGGATGGACAGACAGGCAGAACAGAATCACAGGTGCAGAGCGGTCAACCCGCAGACTGGCTAATAGGCAGGTGGGCTGGAAGGTCAGGAAACACAGATTTAGACCTTCAGTTTGACTGTCTGACCATTGAGTCCACAGTCAAATGCTGTCTTTGTACAGTAAGGTGACTCAGTTAAATCCACTGGTAGCCCAACAAACAGCTCATACATGGTACTTAAGCGTTGCTGGACCTGAAGTCATCAGCACAAGACAGAATGGGGCCACAGATGGGGAAGAGGTCCTTCCACAAAGAGCTGTATGTTTATCTGCATCCTATTATGCCACAAAATAAAACACGGTGAGGAAAAGAGCAAGCTATAATAATCTTCCTATCAAATAAATTTTCTCAGGCCACAGTTCTCTCAACACATTTCAATCTGGTCGCAGCATGCGTGTGCAGAGGCTGAATTTGAGGGTGGTGCAGGCCTGTGTACCAGAAGGGGTTGACTTGATTGGCATGTTTCACTGTAATTATTCTCCCTAAATGATGATGCAGGGGTGGATGTAAAAGACCCACTATGAATGCCCTGTGTTACATTTACAGTGTGATGAGAGCATGAGGACGCATTGATTTGAGGATGAAGTGAGTGGAAGGAAAAGTTGTGCTTTATCAGTATCTCGTCCACCAATGATAGCTGCCATTGAATAGTCTTTGGAGACTTGTTGCGCCATCTAGTGTAACTCCAGAGTGAGAGCTGAGGGAAAAACCACAGCATCAGACGTACGAGGTTGCATTAAGTAGCCGACGATACAGGTCATAGTCTTATAATGATCATGAGGGGGGAAAAAAAATTGGCAAATTATGTGGTGCAAAATACAAACAACATGAAAGTGAAAATATAAAAGTTAAAAAATTGGAAAACATGTGAAAGTATGTGAAGATGTGACAGTAGAGTTTATAGCTACAAGAATCTGAATTATATTGATATCACTATGATAAAACTAGTTTCAAAGTTTCTATATGTCACAAAAACTTTGTAACTACTATTATTTATGTATCATTATATTGTCAAATAAAATCAGCCTAGGTGGGGGAATGAAAAAGTTTCCCCAGGCTAATTACAAGACTGCATAGTACATATAATCAAATAACCCATCTCCCCTACCTGATGGATAGAAATAAGATATTAATTCCAAATTCCAAAAATAGCAGGTTGAAGACTGTTTTCTCCCTCTGTGCGTCAGATTATCCTGGAGACTTGTTGTCCTATATTTTCATCACATTTAGGGATTATTGCAGTATTTCCCCGTGGTCCTCTGACATCCAGCTGCAGCTCCTCCACCACTGTGTGCCACTGCGAACCGTGTCAGGGCACCGTGTGTGCTCGCTTCAGTCCAAACCGAGGAAACGACTGAGAGCCGGGGGGGTCAAGCCCATAAAGTTAACAAGCCAGCCTCCTTTCTCCCCTTTTGGATGGAGGAAGGAAAAGGAGGAGGAGGAGGAGGAGAGGCCTGAGTACAGTACTTCTGTGCTACCATAGTAGCTGGTATATAACTTTATGTTATGTAAAGTTAGTAGTACTCTTATGACAGTTCATAAAGTTGCATCATGCAAATGTTGCATAAAACAGGGATAACATACAAATTGACGAAATACTATGACAGTAGCATTTTTTTAAATTTTTGAATTCATCATATCTTTGGGTGTTTTTTTTTTCTTTTTTTTTTTTTGCACCCACAAGATGAGATTGTTCCAAGCACAAAAAACATCCCCCCGTTATTAATATCATGTTGATGTTTCCTACAGGAGAACAAAGAGAAGAAGACGCTGCAGTGTTTGAACTCTTTGCCCGCAGTCTGTAATTAATCGCTTTTGAAGACATTTCAGATAAAAGACATTGTAATTTTCGCACTGCCACTTAAAACACAAGCCATAAACATGACATTGTCTGAAACATCTGGGACAGACTTCGGCACAGTGCAATTGCAACATACAGTAGCAGCGCGGGGACCCACAGTAAGTCATAATTGTGGCTCCTGTAATGAAGTCTTAAAGTAAAGAGCATCAAAACTGTGTCTTCATGCAGTGGTATTAAAACAGGTTCCATCCAGGGCTGTTTTCTCCCAAACACCACCTCGGTGACAGGGAGGTTTTGTAGTGTAAAGCTACATAGAAATCTATTTAACCTGCTATTCATTTTTAGAAAATGTTGATCTTGTATATTACTTTAGGGTGGCAGAAACCTCAGTGCTGTATATTCATCCTACTGGTATCACGTTGTTGATCTGTATTAAGAGTCTGGACACAGAAAAACGCCAGGTCATTCTTTCTGGGACGTTTTAGTCATTTAAACTTCTCTGCAAGTGATTTTTTTTATAATGTGTGCTGAGTCACAGTTAACTTTTTTTTGAATCACTCCTTAATTGCACAACACCGAGTCACACATTTCTCTCTCTGATTAGTGCTGCCAGAGGACACGGTGATCCCAGCAAGCTCCACCAAAATCTTGCAGAAAATGTATTTCTAGCACTGTGATTATAAAACGTATGATTTTGTGTCTTCTCACGGTTTTCTATTAAATTTTGCTCTGGCAGGGGGAAGTGTTTTTCTCACTGACTCTGATTTCCTCTCTGTATTGCCAGCACCCAGAGCAGAGGCAGCGAGTTTGGCAAGCCACGCCATCTGGGAACTTTTCCCCAGCCCTGCGCAAACTCGGCCCCATGCAGACGTTGCTGTACATTATCTGTGAGCTCTGCTGCTGCAGGAGCGGCAAATCCTAATCGTTTTCCCCACCATCCATATCGATGCAAGATGGGACCGACGATCCTGCCTGTATTTTAGCTCAGTTTTGTGCCTTTCTTTCTCTCAAAGCGTGCAGTATCCACAGTGGCGGAAAAGGCATGCAGACCAGATCAATGCCCTGCAGGGGTGTTGGCAGGGGACAGAGTTTTGATAAAGGTCTTTGCAGATAACATTCCTCCTGTCTCTGCTTCCTCTCTCTCTCAGTTTGTGGATTCAGTCTTTCTCTCTGGTTCTCACTCCGTCTGCCCGTCTCTCTCTCTCTCTCTCGTTGTGGTTCAGTTGATTATGGTGTTGGTCTGTAGCTAGAGGGCTTGGCATCCAAATTAAACTCTTTTTTGTCCTACGAGTGTTCAGCTAACGTGTCTCTAGAGATTAGCACACCCACTTGTTAGCTCTTGCGTAGGTGCTGCCATGCAGCGAGTGTGTGTGCGCCTTTGTGTGCAGGAGAGAAGAGAATGATATTGACTAAAGTGTTGTTTCTGCGTTTTTGGATTTGGAATTTAGGCCAATAAAAGTTTATTTCATACTCATTAAAGTTGATGGCTATCAAGAGTGCGCACACCAGGGCTGATGGCCGAGCAGTTAATTCTACACGCTGCAGTAAGCACATTCTTGTTGACCCTTAACACTAGAACCCAGTCTCCTGTTCTAGCAAAGGATGTGTCCTCTTTCTCCTTGTCTCACTTTATCTCCTTGTGATGCCCATTCGACTCGAGAGAAGAAATTCTTCAGCTGCTTTTCTCTCTGTGTGTGTGCTGGTGCTTTTTATTTTATCAGCCAGCACTCCCCCACTCCTCCAATAACAAACACAGGAAGCTGCTGTCGCCGGGTAGAACATGCAGAGCATGGGAGAAGAAAAGCGCTACGCCGCTCTACGGTCAGCCTCTTACAAATGGACTCTGGCCTCGGCTCGACGGGATGCGAGACATCTGTTGGGTTTGATGGGATGTCGGTTTAACAGTTTGGCCATGTCAAACGTAGTTTGATTGACGGCACTGAAGTGGCAAGCCTGTCAAATTTGAAAATACCCCATGTGACAAGCTGTGGAGGGGAGGTTGAAGGATTTAAGATCAAAGCTGGAGCATCCATCTGCGCAGAACTACAAAGATGGGAAACTGCAAAACGAGGACAGGGTGCAGTTTGCTTGTTTTTGTGCAAAGCTTCGGCTCTGCCTGTACGTGTGTAGGAACTTCAGCATAAATGCGAATGTGCAGTTTCTTAGACAGTAATGTGCTGTTTGTAAAATGACTGTACAATTATGGAGACTGCACCACATGCAAAAGACTGAAAGGAGAAATCTAACATGTGATTACACGCCCAGGCTGAGAGAGTGAAAAGTATAAGTGTGTGTGTGTGTGTGTGGGTGGGTGTGTTTATATCACATATTCAGACCATGCATGTACTCTGTTCTCATAACCTTGTTCACTTTGTCATCTGCTTGCCTCTTAATAACCCAGCTTCATCCTCTCTCCGCCTCAGTCCTCCTCCCTCCTTCCCTCCCTTGTAACTCTAGTATCTGCAGGGGACCTTCTGTTCTTCATTTCGAGCCGCAGAAACGCTGCTCGCTGTTAAAAACTTACACCTGGAGCCAGCTAGTCAACACAGCAAGTGCACCACCTGTAAATTACGACTTCACACACTGAGCACAACTCAACGCTTTACCATTTTAATTACATTCATTAGTCTAAGTGATGTGCTTTCAAGTGTGTTTTGTCTTTGCACGAGCAGATTAACAAATTAACAAACACAGCATTGCTTGCACTTGCATCAGCTCTCATAAAACATTCAGTTTGTAATTTTTTTTCCCCAATATCGTGTTTGCTGCAGCGGGATTTGGTGTAAAGCACAGAGACAACATTAGGTCTACATCTCACGATCACTTCACATTCCTGAACTGAGTTCTGGGTAATAATGCAGGATGAGAGAAGTAACAGGAAGGAGAGCTGTTGTTTCACAGAAAACAACAACAGAGAGTGCAGCAGCCTTTGAGCTTCTTCCTCTGGCTCTGTTATGTTCTCATCGAGACTTGTACCTAGCCCAGAAACCTTATTGACAAGGCTCTCAGTCACGTCACACTCGCACCGCAGAGCTCAAAGCATCTCTGAAGGGGCCTGAGATCATACATACGCTGAGACGGAAGAATGGTACATTGTTGGCTTATTTTGAGCTGAATTGTGCAGGGGGGTGTGGGGGAGAAAAAGGCAAAGGGAGGGGAGACAAACAGCAGAAGATGGACAGTGAGATACAAGTGGTGATAGATACAGAAAGACAGAACGAGAGAACACTGAGATCTGGGAAGCCACTTTGTAAATAAGGCTGGCAGTACACCAGAACTCCAGTGGCTTTAGTTCCCGAATGGGAAAATGACTCTGAATGTAGAACTTTCTCCCTTCCTCCCTTCTCTTAAATCTCTCTTCCTCTCTTTCTTCTAGCGATGTCTTATTGGGCTCAGCTAGACATGAACTGCTGCTCTTCTCATCTTTCACTGATACTTTCTGAGGACAATCGCTGTATTGTGCCTTATAAGTCGGCTTGTTCCTTGTACCTTCGCTCCACTCTGCACTAACATGCTCCTTGCCTTCCTCCCTCCTGTTAACCCAAGTAATGGGCTTCCCCACTCCCCTCTCCAAATACATAATTGCACCCCAATCCCTGTATATAATCCCGCAGTGGCTGACGTCACCTGAACATGTTTGGAGGCCCTGGCTGAGGCCCCCTCACAGTGGTGGATGTTTATGTTGGAACTCATCTGGTGATAGGGAACCCGCGTGATATTTAGATTTTCCTTCCTAATGGGCCCCTTAGGTTCACACTGTGTCACCAGACATTTCTTTCAGAGACCCCGTCCTAAGATCTGACTGCTTCATGATCCCCGCCAGTATCCCTGTCACATCCAAACACCCCTATTTCATTTCTACTTACCCTGACTCCTCCTCCAAGCCGCAGACTAGAGACATGGGTTAATCCATTTCAGTCTTCATTTTCTCAAAAGTATCACTTTAATACCTCTTACTTTAATGAAAATACACATTAAACCCAGTGTTCTGAGCAGATCTGAATTCCACTGCATTGCAGCCTTATCATTTTACACTTCCAAGAGCATTTTATATAATGTTTAGTTCCATTACAGTGTAAATTACATGTTTTCGTAAAACACACACAAAACACAGTATGTAATTTCTGCTGCTATAGGGGACTCTCAGTTAAAACAATGAAAAGACGCAGTGAAGCAGCATAGGATCATGTTGTTTTCGTTGTTGAACAACCACCATCGGCGATGAAAATCTATCCGACACGAAGAAATCATGTTCACGGACGAGGTTATATATATCAAAGTTTAGTCACACTATGTTAAGTCACGTACGCTGACTTCCCTCCTCACTCTCAGACTTATCTTCTCGTGTTTGCTGTTTCTCTTCAGACCAAATTAATGGATAGAATTAGGGATTCCTCTAGGTTTGAACATTGTTGGGAACTTTGGGACCATGTAAGTACAAAACTCAAGAAAATACATAGGTCTAGTTGTTTTTAGACATTTTAATACGGAAATGTTATTATACCATCAATACTTACAATGAAATTAGGGTTGTTTTCTATTCAAATAAAAGATGCGAAAGAAAAGGATGGATTTGGAAATTATAAAATGATAGCACTGACTAACTGAGCTAAACTACCAGACAATGCTATTTTTCTGTGAGGCCTATATTGTGTGTATGTATCTGTCCATGTATGTCTGTCCCACTGAGGGGGCTATTGGTCTTATGAGTGCCCCTGCTGTGGATAGAGGACCAGTCCCTGAGCGTCACTGAGACAGGAAAAGGCATGTGGGGGAATCCTTTCGACCTCCAGCAGATTATTTTCCAAGTGGACCGAAGCCAAGGTGGAGCCAGGATTACGAGGGTGGCACACTCCCCACTGCTTCACCAGCCTGCAAGCACAACAAACATGCAAAAATTTTAATTCAGACAAACTACATCTGATTTCTGCATCTCAATTCAGCAGCTTTGAGACTTGTCATCTGTCACCACTATGAGGTTCATATTTGTGGTTTCAGCTATTGGATGGATTGCCATGTCCCCCTCAGGATGGATCGTAATAACTTTGGTGGTTCCCAGAATTTCCCTTGAGCATCATCATCATTCCAAAATTTGTCCAATACGTCAGTTTGTGACCAAATACCTGCTTTGACATAACTTTCACATAACGACAATGTCTATGCTTTTCTTGCATGTATTCAAAATCTCGCTGTCTCACTCTAAGAAAAGACTTCCTGCATTCATTTCAACTTAACCTCAGGTATTTCTAACACTTCTCTACGGTAGTGCATTGACTGACTTTTGCTAAGTTTTCTTGGTTGAAGTGCGTTTATGGATTCTGGCTGCTGACCGTGATTATAAACAAAAGATCATGTAAATCTCAGTCTTAATTGTGGCTTTGGCCGCCAGGGCTACTGTGTTAGATCGAGGGGAGAAAGACTCTGGTACAGTCACTGTTTTTGGCTTATGCCAAAAACAGTGACTGTACCAGAGTCTGTTGTTAAAAATGTTGTTTACAATACATTTATTTTTATAAGACACTGAATGTGCCATAATATCCTTGTTTGCATCTTTGCCAAGCTCCTTAGAGTAATTTCCAAAGGGAGCTGCACTAACAGAGCTAATGTTATTAGGGCAGGATTGGGTAACTGGCAGGGAAGCATTTAGCTTATCTTGGATTTATGACGCTCTTATAGACTTTTATAAACAGACTTCATGGAAAGTGTGATTCTACCTGATCTGGTTGTTATCCAGCCTCAGCACCTGCAGGTTCTTAAACTGTCGGACGCAGCGAGGGACGTCCCCCAGACGATTGTGGTCCAATAGGAGTTCGCCCAGAGAGCGGTATGTTCCAACAAAAGAGGCTCGTCCTATACTCTCATTGCTCAAGGCATTGTGGGATAGGCGGAGGGACTGTAGGCCGCGCCGCAGGTGACGGAACACGAAGGCGGGGATGTGACTGATGTCGTTGTGTTGGAGGGTCAGTTTACGGAGATGGCGAGGAAGCTCCATTGGGACGGAAGTGAACTGGTTGTAGGACAGGTCCAAGGCTTCTAGGGATCTGTGAGGAACCACACAGGGGAATCATGAATCTTATATCTTTGTTGGTCCATGACATTGATCCAGACTGATATATCTCGACAACTATTTGATGGATTGCCTGAACAAACATTCATGGCCCCCAGAGGATAAATCCGACTAACTTGGGGGTCTCCTAACTTTTCCTGTGGCACTGCCAGCAAGTTTTCACTCACTGTGAAATATCTCAACACCTACTGGATGGATTGGCACAATGCTTGGTGCACACATTCATGTGCCCTGATCTGTAACATCCTTGATGATCTGCTGACTTTTCACCTAGCACCATAATCAGGTCAAAATTTCTTAAATACTTGGCTTGTGACAGAATATGTGCAAAACAAACAACATTGATGCCATGAGCCTCAGCTGTACCTGGGGTTTACTGCTGTGTGAAATGTTTATGTGCCGACATGCAAAACTAAGATAGTGATCATGGTAACATTACACCTAATGGCTCACTTCCTCTACGATTCCAAAGCTTTTCACTGCTGACCTCATGTTATAGAGTGACTGGACTCCTGCATAGCACTGCTGGGGAGGAGTGCAGAGTGGGAGGCTTTGCTGTGGGGGAATTATGGGGACCAGCAGGGGGGGAAAGTGACGGGGCCTGAGGGGTACAATGCAAACGAGCATGGCATAGTGAAGGGGAATTTGTGACTGAGTTGCAGATAAGGGGTATGAAAATGAGGCGAAGATGTAGTACAGGGGTTCAGTGTTTTAGTTGGAAGATCCCACACAGCTGTTGTGAGTTTACAGCACAGCTCACAGCAGGAGAGGAACCTCATTTCCTGTCCTTCCGCCATTCATAGACCACACTGAACAGCCAATGACCGCAAAGTGAAGTGAAATGGAGACCACTGAGGTTAAACAAAGGGTTATGGATGTGGGGAGACGCTTGGACTGGCATCTGGTAGACTGATGCTCAGTGCCCGAGCATTTGTGCTACTCATAAAGGTGACTTACAGTAAGACCTCTGCATTAAGTCTCCTCCCTTGAACTTTACGACTCTCAGGTTACATAAATCGTGGTGGCTTTGCAGGGTTTTGGGTCATGGGTTAGGGTTTTCATGAGATAGATTATGTGTAACAATGAGAAGGGGTTAAAATCCTTAAATCATTCAAAAAGGTTGGTTTGTATGAGTCCTCCTTCAGTTTGGGTAAGGAAGGTCCCCCACAGACTTGAAGAAACCTGAGGCTGGTTACATGTCTCTCTGCTTAACAGAGGCATAGTAAACTATCACATTAATACAACCATAAATGTTTTATTGAAAACAAAGTTAAGACACAGGGGAGTGAGCACAATGACTCAACTCAAAACACACGAGCCAACACTCACTCAACACACAACATTTTTCCAACCTATGCATATTGTGGCAGTTATGATTGTTATGAAAATGCGGTTTCCCTATTTCTATGGGTTACGCAGGACCAGGTCAGACCAGTTGTTTGCTGCTGATTTGTATTCTAAATCTTTGCCAGGAAGCTCAGCAGCAGTCCGCCGCTGCTTAGAGCTCCACATGGTATTAATGAGCGGAGGGACACACAGTCCTCTCTTCTCAGAGCCCTCCACCCTCTACACTCCCACTCACTGGCACCTACACACATGCGCGTACACCAACACATACTCACCCCTGAGTACGTGCAACACGACGCGAAGAAGAAACACCAACACAAACACGGACGGAGAGATGTATGTACAAACACAAACGTGTGAATTTGAAAATGCAAATTCACCAATAGATGCTACACACACACACACACACACACACACACACACACACACACACTCTCTTTCCAACATTAATTTATTACTTCATTTCTGGAGCATTTATAGAGAGGCACACTTTACTCGTATAACACCAAATGTGTTTGTGTGCACAAATCAAGCAAGGCGTAATCAAGCCGATAGCCTGCTCATCTGCATGGTGGTGGGTTCCAATGGGAACCAGCACACAGAGGGGTTTGTCTCGCCCTCCCACACATGCAGACACAGAGGCACAAGTATAATATCACATATACGTATAGTCGCCCACAATGCCAGTGCTACACAAGCTGGCTTTCACACTTTGGCAACCTAACCAGGACAGAGTGGCTACTACAGGCAGGCTCGACAGACCAAGACAGGACTTTAAAAGAAATGATGGATGGATGGATGATGGCAGGACATGGCTTTAGCTGCACAATGGCATGATGGTGCAGGCTTCTGTGAGCACTGAATTTTATGAAGCTGATATCTGGGAGTAATTTCAGCCATTTGTCACATTTGTTGAAAACAAACCGAAGCACGTTTGGATGGAGTTAAGCAAGGAATATGAGATACTGCAGTATTAGTGTATGCTGTTCATTCATTGTGAGTATTTGAGTGCATATGTAGAAACACACACATAAAAGGCAACCATACGACGTGTTTGCAACCAAAGAGGAAAACTTAAATTAAATGAAAACCAAAAGATCACTTCATTGAAGTTAGAGGCTTTTCACTTGACATCTGTGTGATGCTTTAGCGCAGCTGGGGTGTTTTTGTGTGGTGGTGTGTGTGCATGTGTGCTTGTTTCCCCATTTATGCAAGCTTATTACGAAACCAATTTGTGCTGGTCTGAAGATGAGAGAGCTTTTGTTACACGTCCCACGGGGCTCAAACATGTCACAACGTGACATGACAGACAAATCTTTGGCGTGAGGATCGCCGAACCTGCGCCTACATGCAGTCAGTCTGAGTCCACAGCGATGATGGAGCTACACAGAGATCCTCGCTGTCAGAATGACACAACTAATGAAAACCAAATGCACAAAAATATAATTTGATCAGCCCAAACTGCTATCTGTTTAAACACACAATAAAATAAGGCACCACTTCTATGCCACTCATTAATTTATATTCCCAGTGCAGTTTTTCTGGATAATCTTTAAGCAGATGACACATTTACAAGGCTATTATGTTAAACTGCAGAACACCCTGTATTAGGTAATTCAAGCAGAAAGTCCAGATTACGATCATTTTCCTAATAAAAATGTTTGATGGCATGAAATGAAAACTGCAATTGAAAACACATTACCCATGAAACATAATTATTTTGGACTTTTGGGATGAGAGATGTTTATGTAGCTTTAATCCCTGCAAGTAATTTAAAACATGTCCTGGTTGTGTAAGTAATCATGTGGAGTTCGGAGTGAAGTTCGTTGGCCGGCAGCAGTGACGTGATCAACGGTAAGGTTTGATCGACTGGAGGAAGAGCGAGCTTGGAGGCATGTAGGACTGTTATTTGAACTGACAGGTTCATAAAGAGCCGGGAGAAGACTGCAAACAGGCACGTTTGTGTCTATGTGTGTGTGTTTACATGCATGTGTGTGTTAAAAGATGAAAGTTGTTAGTTGAGCCCCTGAGGAGAGACCTTCTGAAGTACAGAAGTATTATCAGCAAAACTTACTGAAAGTATCAAAAGAACAAGTATTCATTATGCAGAACTGTCCCCCTAATATCAATAAATGTAATAGTATTTAATCAGAATTATTGATGCTGTAATGTATAAGCAGCATTTTACTAATACCACAGAGTATAAATACTCTGTTACAAGTAAAAGTCCTCCATTCAACATTTTATTTAAGCACAAGTACAAAAGTATGAGCATCAAAATATACTTATAGAGTAACAATTAGAGTACTCATACTCTAATGGCCCATTTCAGAATATTGTGCATCATATTATTTGATTACAGTCATTGATAGATTAATGTATTATTTTATGTTGCATCTGGTAAAAGAGGGGCTAATTTGAATTAATTTAATCTCTATAAACAATTGTTCATATTTTGTAGTAACAGCCTGAATCTATAAAGTAACTAGTAACTAAACTTGCCAGATAAATGTAATTGAGTAAAAAGTACAATATTTTGCTCTGAACTGTAGTAGAGTATACTATAAAGTAACAAAAAATATAAAAGGCACAAATACTCAAGTCTATACTTGAGTAAATGTATTCATTTACTTTCCACCTCTGATAATGCATCTTTTTTAAAGTTATATTTAAGTTTAGATAAGTGCATCTTCATGCTTAAAATCTTTAAGCATGAAGCTTATCTTTTTATAACAAAGCAACTAGCAGCTAAAGCTGGAGTGAAGTAAAAAGTACAATAATTGCCTCTGAAATGTAGTTGAGTCAAAGTATAAGGTACTGTGTAATGGCAATACTCGAGTAAAGCACAGGAACCTGTACTTAGATACTTTACTTGAGTATAATTAATTCCCACTTCTGGTTGTTAATCATGTGCGTATGCTTACATGAGGTCCACACATCAACAGCAAGTGCGAACACCCAGAGGAACACAAGCTAAAGACAGATCTGGGATAAGTTAACTGAGTAAAAAAGGGTCTGTGAGAGACAGATAATCTAAATATCTAGATAATATTAGGTTATAATAAATGCATCTAAACATACACAAGCACACCTGACTGGCCATAGATGAGATATGTTAACAAGGTAGACAATGAGGTGAGACGCTGGCAGCCAAACTGCAGCTCCCTGTAACCTCCAGTATCCTGCACAGTAGCCTTCAATCACCCAATCCTTCAGGAGAATAACAATGACTCCATGACATGGAACAGAGGCGCTCCACTAACCAGAACCAGCACACTGCAGTTCCTTTTATCATTAAGCAATTTGCTTTTCATTCTGTTCCTCAGTCCTTCTCTGTCTGCTTTTCCAAACACTTCTACAGGACGAATACATTCCTCCACAAGCAGGCCAGTGTGGATTTAATTATTAAAGTTCTGCAGAATAATATATAATCCAACTACAGGGAGGAGTCTTGTTTTATGCCACTTGGGTCTCACTAGTGACCTTTGCCCTCTGAGGTGACATCTCCTGCTGAGTTGGCAGAGTTCAGGTCAGTTGAATTCGTTCACACTCTGTTGTCTATGCGGTGCTGCAGAGAGCTTTTAAACTAGAGGAGCAGCTAATAAGTCTGCTGTGCCATTGGGAAGGCTGCAGCTCTCGCCACTAATGAGGTCGAGTGTCAGATGTGAAACGAAGGCTCGGAGAGCAGCCTTGCTGAAACTCTTCCTCTTCATCTCTCTGTCGCTCTTTGGAGAGGGTTTTGCATTTTACTGTTTTTTGTGGTTACAAGAAAATCATCATTTCTTCACTCAATTTTCACCCAAATATGTTTTCTCAATTTTATTATTTCTAAATCATCTCGGATGCAATCGTTCAGTCATACAGCACAGCCCAAAGGCACTTTGCTGTCTTTCTTTCTTTCTGCTGCATTTTCTTTTCCTCAGTTTTCCCTGAAGCTCCCACTGTGGTTCACAAGGATCCCAGGGAGCAAAGAAAAAAACCCACTGGAATTCACTATATTTAAACAACACACACGCACACACACACACACACACACCACCATAGACACATCGAGACATACGTGCACAAACACACCCATCCAGGCACACAGTTGCCCTCCAGCTCTCCCTCACAAGTACGCAAGGTCAGCTGTCATAACTTATGTGATATGTGTGCATGCATGCTGTGTTTGTGTGTGTGTGTGTGTGAGAGAGAGAGAGAGAGACAGAGAGAGAGAGACACAGAGAGAGAGAGACAGACAGACAGAGCTAGAGAGAGAAGAGGTATATAGAAGAAGAACATGTCTGTTTTTGTGTGAATCAGTCAGAATTGTCACTGAAATGACAGCCATGATGAAGAACCAAAAGGTTCTGATCTCTCTCTCTCTCTCTCTGTGTGTGTGTGTGTGTGTGTGTGTGTGTGTGTACATTTCTCTGTGTGTACCAGAGCATCAGCCTCATCTATTGATATAGATGGCTGGAATAGTAATCTGATCTACAAGAAGATCAATCATCTTTTTGATGGAAATGCATTTAAGAGGGGGCAGCAATGGCCTAGAGGTTGGAGAAGCAGCTTGTGATCGGAAGGTTGCAGGTTCGATTTCCAGAAAAATTGGCAGAATTTTGGCAGAAAAATTTGGGTGTGGTGGAGTACCCCCTCTCCCTCCTTTAGCCGGCTGATGTGCCCTTGAGCAAGGCACTTAACCCCCAATATGCTCCCCGGGTGCCTGATGCAGCTGCTACTGTGTGTATCACTTCATGTTGCATGCAGGTTAAATGCAGAGAAGTAATTTCCCAGTTTGTGATTAATAAAGTAAAATAAAAGATAAGAAAATGACCACAAATGTGCTCAGAATTCAAAACACCAGTCTGCCCTCTTGTGGCTGGTAGAGGAACTGCATAATGTTATTTTTTTAAAAGATAGATGGATGGACATACTTAAGATGGGTCCAGGCACGGGTGTCGATGCCTTGCTCATGCAGCAGGTTGTGACTCAGGTCCAGCACTCTCAGATGGATGCAGCCCCTCAGTGCCTCATGTGTCACCTCTTCAATCAGATTCTTATTCATCTCCAGCTCCTGTAGGAAAAAAAAAAAACAGACAAAAACAGGCAGGGATGTCTGATTTGGGGTATCAAGGTGGCTTAGTTTTTGTCCTTGTGAGTGCAATGAATCCCAGTTGGCTCCTTTAGCTGATCCTAACATTTTTAAGGATTTTATCCACAGGGAAGTATAAAGTTATACCGCGCACCTGAAGAGAGGGAGGAAGGCCCAGAGGGAGGGAACGGAAGCGGTTGTTGTCCAACTGGAGGTACAGAAGTCTCTCTAGGGGTCTGAAGGCGAGTGGTGACACACTGGCCTCATGCAGAGAATTCTCCTCCAGCTCCAGGGTCAACAGGTTCTTCAAACCTACAAGGGAACACTGAATAATATTATTTTCATACAAGACACCGTTTCTCTTCCATTTACACAGACACAGGTAATACCTTCAAGACAGTGAGGGGTGAGTGTACTGAGCTTGTTGTTGTTCATCTTGAGCTCCTCCAGAGATGGAGGCAGTGCTGGGATCCTGGTGAGCTGGTTGCCATCTAGGTTCAGCCTCTTTAGATAGGTCAAGTTCTGCATGACACGCAGCAAAAAAGAGAAAAGAAAGAAAGAAAGAAAAAAGGGGTGAGCGGGCCAGAGAGATAAACCAGACAAAATGGATACAGCTCTCGAAATCCATAATTTTCCATCCTGACTTGCCAAGCAGGACACAATCACAGAGTTCACAGAAATACACCAAATGAGAGAATGTCAAATCTGTGCATCTCTTCCATGTCATCTATCATGTGGTATTTTTAGTAAAGCCGCTCTGTGTGGCTCCTCGGTGGAAGCTGCTGTGGTCGATGTGTGTCAAGTAAAAGCAGTGGACTGAATCTTGTGCAGTGTCCCTCCAGCCAGTCCGTCAGTCCTCTGTCATTACTGGGATGCGAGAAGAAAACGAAGAAAAATCTTCCTCCAAAAATAACTTCCTTTTATTCTCCACATCATTGGCTGCAGCTGTTTTCCGACAGGTCTGTCCAGCCAATGCTATGAGAGTGTGCTGATGGTGGCGTGTAATGATTGGTCGGAGTGTGGTGGGCTGCCTGAGTGTGGTCAGGATCTGTGTTCGGCCTGTGGTCATTTAGAGGTTAGACCAGAAGTTATTCTTAGAAAAGATTAGTTAATGCAATTTTCAGTGCTCTTTTATTACTGTAATGATACAGGATGAAGCCTGCGTTTTATTTTAATTAGATGCAAAGTGACTTATAAAACTGGCTTGTAACTCACAAACTTGCTCATTCGCATTCAGCAGGCTGCAGGCTCTTCACAAAAGGGAGCTTTTTGGGTCAATATCAGACTGATTCTGTGCATCCTAACCTAGGCCACCTTTTGCAAACGAAAAACAGTAGCTGCAGTTTAGACCTGCAAGGTGTAGACATGTCAGTGTTGTCTCTTACTGGCAAAGAAAGTTGTGTCTGCTGCAGTTGTAACATTTGAACCACCTGCAGGCAGTGAGCTTTACTGCAGCAGCTGTTTCTGACAGCTTCAGTTTGCTTATTGTGTTCTGTGTGTTCATTATCGTGTCACTCTAACCTTCAAACGGTGTTTAATACTCAATTAAGTACTCAAATACTCAAAGCTCAGCCCATAGCTCCCAAAGCTCATATTTTAAGGGTTTGCAAATTATTTATTTTATTTATCTTCCTTATCTGTTATATTAAAAGGCGTTTTCAGGCACCTTCAGGCAAATCAAGGCAAGTCTAAGTGTTAATTGATTTCAATCGACCAAAAAGGAGATCTTAGCAAGCTGTTTTGTTGTTTCTTTTCGTTTCCTCTTTGTTTTTTTTTCTTTTAGACAAATAAAACCTGGTTACCCCCCCCAACCTTTCTCTCCCCAGTTCTAGAAAAGATGCACGATGATGTGAAACATGTTCAAGTTCACTTTACACTTTCTAAGTACAAAATGCAAAGTAAGAAAATAAAAAAAAGAGCTACAGTTGCAGCGCTCAGGCTAGACTGGCTCTGTGGGTCTGGAACTGCAGGTCTGAGACAGCTGGCTCTGCAGCAGCTACATGATCAGATGATGTATGACACTGTGTAACACTAAGTGTTTTAAAGCACAGATACCCTTCCAGGTGTTCCAGGTGTACATTAAATGCACAGAAGACAACTTTATAGCACTGATGTACTTGTAGATGAGCTGTGTGGGTTGCTGACTGATTACACACAGATAGAGCGGAGTTACTTACAGACACGAGGTTTTGGCCTAACGACTCGTCATCCAGTTTGTTCTTGCTCAGGTCCAGTGTGTCCAGGTTCGGCAGACCAGAGAACGCTTGTGGAGCGATGGCTCTGATGTTGTTCTCTTTAAAGGTAAATAACATGGAAATGATAATGTAGTATATCGTGGAAGTACAACCCTGATTCCAAAAAAGTCTGGACACTGCGTAAAACATAAATAGAAACAGACTATGACGGTTTGCAAAAACACTGAAAGTCCATATTTAATCGAAAAAAGCACAAATACAGATCAGCAGAAATTCTGCTGTTTTTGAAAATGATGACTGGGACCAGAGAAGGAGGTGACTTGGATCTGGTTTATATCCGGTTTCCTCTTTACCTGGTACAGTTTCAACTTCATTTGTTGATGCAGTGATGAACTGTGTTCACAGACAATTTTGGGAGTGTTCCTGAGCTCATACAGTGCAGTGGTGAACCCCTCCTCATCTTTTCTTCAGAAAGACTCTTTTTATGCCCAATCATGTGACTCACTTGTTGGCAGTTTGCCTACTCAGCTGTGAGATGTTCCACCAGCTGTTTTCTTCAAGCATTTCACATCTTCTTTATGTGTTGTTGGCATCAAATACTAAATGGGGAAATAATTTCCAAAAAACAATGAAATTTCTCAGTTTCAACGTTTGATCCTTTGTCTTTGTGCTATTTTCAATTAAATATAAGGTTTCAGTGTTTTTGCAAATTATTCTGTTTCTATTTATGTTTTACACAGCGTCCCAACTTTTTTTGAAATGGGGTTGTATAAAATATGGCTTAAAACATGTTTTTTGTTTACGTTTGTTTGACATTGATCTAATCTTTTTTGATTTTCTAAATTCTATGTACTACTTTTAGGACAAACATGCTCCTTCTGTATGATGAATGTACCACCACAACACACACACACACACACACACACCTGCCATGTCCAGGTTTGTGGCCTGCAGGTTGTGGATGATTGGCAGGTGAGTCATGCCGAGGCCCCTGCAGCTGATTTCTCTGTCAGCAGTCTGACACTCGCTCAGAGGAGACTGTGTAGTGAAGCTGGACTGTGTGTCTGTTTGATTGCTGGGGGTCTCAGTTGCCTCTTCTTCTTCTCCCTCCTCTTCCTCTTCTCCTTCTTCCTCTCCTTCTTCTTCTTCTTCTTCTTCTTCTTCTTCTTCTTCCTCTTCTTCCTCTTCCTGACAAAGAAAAATAAAAAATAACTGAATGACAGAAAAATGCTTCACTAACTGAGTAATGTGATGAACTAGAGCAAAGCAACGGGCTAATTTGTACAAAATATTCAAACCTCCTCCTCTTCATCATCATCATCATCCTCATCATCATCATCTTCTTCATCATCATCGTCATCTTCTTCTTCTTCTTCTTCCTCCTCCTCTCGGGCTTTCCCTTGATCCATCAGCCGCCTCTTTTCAGCATGAAGCTCCTTGAGTACAGCCATGAGAGCGCTGGTCCTCTCCTCTCCTTTCCCACGCTTCCTCCAGCCCATCAGTGGCCGCCCCAGCCCTGCCTGCAATGATCAGCACACACCAACACAGTCACGGTCCAGAGTATGAAGTGGGTGTCCAAGCGGAAGATAAGATGTGCAACTTTTCGTTACTTTATCAATCTGCATTTCTGCGTTCACACGGCAGAATCAAGTGCCATACTATTCTATATGCAGCGGCCTCCACGGTGGCTGCATGTTTCCTCTTCCCCCAGGCACCTCTTTTACTTCTGCCGGCCTCCAGCTTCCTGAAATCAACTCCCTGATACTCCCTCTCCTCCTTTGCTTTCATGTGGAGCTGCTCATCCTCACTCTCCTCTTCACCAATCATAGAGCAGAGTGGGGAAAAAAAACAATAAACAATAAAGAAGTTAGTTTTTAACTCTGCTGTATACGCTTAATAACTTCAAACCATTCCAGTTCTTAAAGAATTTATTAGCCAAGATCATGCAGACACAAGCAGGCAGCATTTGAAAGACATAAACATCATCTTACCAGTAGGGAGGGCTGCACTTTGCACATATGCATCCAACAAGGTCACTCCTATCTCTGCTCCTGGTGGCTGAACGGCTGCTGTTTCTAATTCAGTTGTCTCGGAAGAGGCTCCAAAGAATGCATCCATGTCCTGCAAAGGGTTTAGGCTTTGCCCTGATGAAACTGTGCCACACAGACAAATGAACAAGATACACGTCCCTGGCGTCTGCATGGTTGGATGCCCACTTAGTTTCCGCTGTTTCAGTCCAAAACTTTCAGATCTTCAGGGCTGCAGCGAGGGTGAAGCAGGTCCACAGAAGGTGCAGACGGTCAGGCCAGAGTGGGAAGAATCAGTGGAAGTCAGCATGAGAGTTTACACGAGAGGATGGACCTCCAGAAAAACCTTTGAGATAACAAAAACTTTAAGCGAGAGCTGTTGTTGGTTACTCAAAGGCAGAACTAAACCATATTGCACATGCCCCCAGCTCAGAGTGAATGCTGAAACGAAGAGGGTGAGAAGGAATATCCAGGAGGCGGAGAGGTATAAAAAAAATAAACTCTCACATTGTTAATAAAGGCCCTTGCTCGTTGTCCCATGAAATACACAGACCCGCCCTGCTCCTCCTTGTCTCCTCACCCTTTCATAACTGTCTGCCAACGTTTTGGTGGAAAGCACATATTTGTGGAGGACATGGGAGACAGACAGGGAGCAAAAAACAGAAAGTGGAACACAATTAGTTTCATACACCTGTGATAGATTCCAGTCGGACATGATCGTGTGGGCTGACACACGAATTTGTGATCCACTGTCAGCCTTGTGTTTTTCTCCTGACTGAATCAGACAGATCTTGGACCTTTTCCAACAGGAGACAGAGTTGGTAGACAGTTCAGGTAGGAGACAACCATGTTTGGCAAAGCTCCACTAACATATATGCATGAAAACAAACACTGCGTCCGAGAAATGAACAATGAGCCGTCTTTACATGCTGTCCTGTGCTCGTGCTTACAGATGTACTCTGGAGTGTGTGAGCTGCACACTAACCACTAAGCCAAACAGGTGCCACTGGCTGAGTGTTGAGCCAAACTGGCATTTTCACTGTGGGGTGAAACCTGCTGACAGACCCTCTTTATTTGCTCAGTAACCACACACACACGAAATCTGTTCAAATGTGTGTGCATGTTGTCATGTCGCAGATAAAACCTTCTGTGATTAATAAGACCGATGTGACCATTTCTGATTATGTCAATTAGGTCAAATTTATGTGTTAATTATTGGCTGGTTTTGCTTTTCTGCACCTAAAGCTCAACTGATGAGATGGAGACAACACTAGAATCCAGACATATTCCAAATGGCAACCTGGACATCTTAACACTAAACACTGAAACACTGAGGTCCTGATGTGTTCTTTCAAGGTAAACAGTGATGTGTCCAAAAACCATTCATTTAAATCTTGACAGGAACATGCAGTAATCCAGACCACAATCAACCCCTTCTGTAACCTCAGTCTAACAACACCCTGGTTTAACAATTTCCACTGCAGAGAAGGTGCAGAGGCCTCTGATTCATCCAGTATAAATAATCCAGTCACTGTTTAGGACTTTCTACCATCGCTGAACACTGCTAGCTCCACAACATGTATGACACGTCTGCAAAGCCACATGTAGCAAACATTCAGTGGAAGTAAAACAAGGCTCCACAGCCATGCCAGCAGCTCTGAAACTACTTGGGTCAAGTGGTACTTTGAGCTAAATGCCAAAGTCAATGTGCTAACATGCCGATGTTTGCCATCTTAGTTTACCATATTAGCATGCCAACGCTTGCTAATTAGTAGTAAAACATTAAGAACAGCTAAAACTAATGGGAATGGGATTTTGTCATAAACCAAATTAGATAGTGATATTTTGATCTCATGATGGGACATTTTGCTTGATACCACAAACGTAAAGCTCATGGTGGCACCAGTTGTAAGTCATTAGGATGCATCCTCCGGGAACAAGGTATATCTGTACTAAATTTAATGGAAATGCCATCTAAACTTTCTCTCATTTCTTTGAAAACCACTAATGTCATTGTGGTGTAGCTAGAGGAAAAGTCAGAATGTTCTGAGGACCATGAATGTCTCCAAAATTTGGTGCTGATCCATCCAGTGCATGTTCTATGTGTAAAGACATGTGAAAACTATGAGCTGTTGGTGGGAAGAATCAAAGTCATTAGGCTTCATCCTTTGGGTACCACGAAAAGATGTCATTGCAAGCTATCCAAGAATTCAGACAAAACTACTGGCTGACTGACACCTCCTGGCTGACTGACACCTCCACCCATAGAGAGAAAACAAGAAAACAGCATTGGGTTATTTATTTTTAATTCAGCACATCACAGCTATAACAGGATGACACCAGTGGCCTGGAATGCCAGTAACATTGTGCCATGCCTGTGTGGCCAGGAATCATGATGAATGCTCAAACAGTTTATAACTAAACAGGTTAACTTTTCACACTGGGTCTGTAGAAACAGTTCTCTACCACAACTAAGCGCTACGAGCTTTGAGCGAACACATCGAAATAAAGTGATCTAGTCCATTAGATTCATGACAAAACAGTAACTGCTTCTGAGAAAAAAGAGGCATGAGTGACGAGACATGACGCATGGTTGTAAGGAATGTGAAAGAAAGATGATGGTTGGAATGGAGAACAGAAATCGTGGCCTGACAGTTGACAATAGACCAGAACCTGGACAGGCAACTGGTGTGACAGGTTAATGTACCGCATTTATAGCATTTAGTGATGCTTTTTTTCTTGCAAGACACCTTTTTGAAACCATCAGGATACAAGACAGGAATGTTGAAGAACAGCAGAACCCACTGGGAGCAGAGGGCACTAGAGGGTGCACACAGAGAGTAATATTGACACTACAGGCTTCAACAACACTGCCCTCCAATTCCCATTTCTCTCCATCTGTAATAGTAATAACATCACAGGGTTAAAACACTGCACTCGAGTTAAAGCCACAAGATAGCACTTGAGCACAGAAGTTCACAGGTCTTCACGTGATCATGCCAGGTAGTTGCAAGTTGGGCAGAAAGTTGGTTGTGATGCAAAAGAGCAGTGAGCGGGAGATCAGGCGCAGTCCTTAGTTTGCAAAGGTCTGACGCACGGCGGCAGCAATGTGCTTGGCACTGATGCCAAAGATGTCGAGCAGCTCTTGAGGCTTTCCGCTGCGGGGGACACCGGACACAGCCAGCCGGGTCACAACGATGCCAGGCTCCTTGCCCACTGCTGACAGCACTGCTTCACCAAGACCACCTGGACAGAGGAGGCAGACCATCAGAGAAGCCAACAATGCATCAATACATAAGGCTGGTTATTTTTCTCCGGAGAACCCTGTAATAGGACACTTGAGCACAAAAACAGAAAAAAAAAAAAAAAAAAAAAAAAAAAACCAACCCACCCTCCTTGTAGTGGTCCTCAACAGTGATGATCTGTCCCCCTGTGGCTCTGGCACTTTCCAGAATGGTAGAGGCATCCAGGGGCTTGATGGTGAATGGGTCAATCACACGGATGTTCTTCCCTATAGGAATTCATCAGGAAATCATTACGTTAGAGATGATCATTCGGTCATATAAGCTCAGTGAGCAGCCTATGACTATCTCTTCAATTGCTAAACATGAGAGATGTGGACGTGGTTAAGAAATGTAGGCTTCAATAACTACATCCATCCACTAGAGGGCAATGTGAGCTTACCTTCACTTGCCAGCATATCAGCAGCGGCAAGGGCCTCATGCAGAGTAACCCCAGCTCCAATCACAGTCACATGGTCATTGTCAGACTGGCGCACCACCTGGTGAGGAGACATTTACTTAATATTTATATTGTTTTTGTTGGCAATGGCCACTTAGTGCACAAGCAGTGTGTATAATCATAGTGTTGATCATTACCTTGGCTACACCCACTTCAAATTTCTCATCTGGAGAGTAGATGACTGCAGTGTCTGGTCTACTGGTACGGATGAAACAGATACCCTGAAAGAAGCAGAAAGAGCGATGAGTTAAACATAAGAACATCGTTCCATCATCATTGTAAAGACAACTTACTGGACAGACTCTACCACAAGGTGGCCAACCAACCTTTATGTTGGCTGATAGCTCAACAGCTCTCTCTGTGGACACTGCATCACTAGGGTAAAAAACAGTGCATGTTGGGATAGCACGGAACATGGCCAAGTCCTCTAGGGCCATCTGGGAAGGGCCATCCTCACCTGAAGACATAGCAAGATCAGTAAGGGACAGGGCTCACTCACTCTGTTCTATGGAGCACTTGTGACACTTTGGCAGAGAGCTTACCGATGGAGACTCCACAGTGGGACCCTACCAGGTTGACATTAGACTGAGAGATGGCTCCCATACGAATCTGGTCATAGGCTCTGGAGAAAAAGGCCGCAAACGTACTTGCAAATGAAACCGTGCGGTCACGGGTGGCACAGCCAATGGCCACTCCTACCTGCAGCAGCAAGCAAAGGCATCAGCAACATGGGTTAGTCTTAGTGGCGAGGGAAGCGATTAAGAAAAAGTGTGGAGGCTCACGTAAACTGGTCACAAGAAACAAGCAGCGGTGAAAGACTGGGATTATCATGCTTGAGAATGAATAGAAACAGATTAGACCAGTTTGGATCAGATTATGGTGAAGACTGCAGGTTGGGCCAAATTTATCCCTCTGTCATAAGCCGGGGTTAACTGTGCTGCACTACAGCATCTAAACCACCTGTGAAGACTGAAATATTGTGTACCATGTTCTGTTCAGCAATGAAGCACTCTATGTAGCGATCAGGGAAGGCCTTCTTGAAGGTCTCTGAGAAGGTCGAGTTTTTGGTGTCTCCATCAAGGGCCACCACTCTCTGGCTTGACTGGCCGAGTCTGGCTAGTGCCACACCGTATGCACGCCTTGTTGCAACCTGACAGGGCAGGGAGGAAAAAAGTGTAAATAAAGACAGACTAACAAGGTGATGAATATGATAAAACAATACTTTACATGTAGGTTTAAAAAGTGATCTGAAGTGCTGATGACAGCATGAGGCAAGGCAACCATCCATCAACAAGAGATTGATGCTAAAACATCAGCAAATTTATATCCAATTCATTGACTGTTGTCATTTATGACACATGCTTTAAGTGTGTCCTCCCCCTGAAAAAAAAAGTACCTTGTCTCCCTTTTTGTATGCTGGAGGTGAAGGCAGGAGGATGGGTCTAAGGTCTGCAGGTGCTGTGTCCTCTTTAGGCAGCTCAGGGCACAGGGTCTTGTTGGGGACCTGGATCTGAGCCTGCAGGTCATTCAGAAGGTCATCTACTCTATCCTTGGGGATGGGCTTTCCATGCCAGTTATCAAGATTCTCAATATCTACAGACAAGGAATGAAAGGGTTTCAAATTCAAAGAATGCACTAGTTCAGTAAATAAATACTCAGCATATGAATACCACACTTACTTTTGAGTCCTTTGCCCTTGAATGTCTTGGCTACAATGCAAGTGGGTTTGTCCTTAACCTGCTGAGCCTGCCAGAAAGCTTTGCAGAGCTCCTCCACGTCATGTCCATCCACAACATATGTGTTCCACCTGCACAAACATGGCTCAATTTAACAGAATACCACACAGTGCAACAAATATTAACCCAAAACACTGGGACATATTAACTTCTGAACAGACATGTTAAGGATCAGACTTATTAACTGGCTGATGGGGAGCAGAGCTAGAGAAAAATGGTGAAAAGGCCAAAGGTGGGTAGAAAAACTCCAGAAAGTAGCGGCTTTTTAACTGTCAATAGCAATGTCTTGATTATACTCATAAATACAAAAAAGATTGATCAGAGATTGGTACTGACCCAAAGGCTTCACAGCGCTTGCGGTAGGCCTCCATGTCGTGCTTCAGGGGTGCGGCCTCACTCTGCCCGAGCCGATTGACATCCATGATAGCCACCAAATTGTCCAGCTGGTAGTAGGAGGCAAAGGCCATGGCCTCCCACACTGAGCCCTCTGAACACTCTCCATCACCCATCATGCAGTATACACGGTAGCTACAACACAATATAGAAAAGGGGAAAAGGGAATATTAGTGCTGTTGCTGCAAACATGAGCCACACAGCTGTTACAACATCATGAAGTCTGTCAAGTTGAGCCTTGAGGTGGACTACTCAAAGGAAAGGTCAGATCATCAGACTGCAGAACTTTTGCCCAAGAATAAACCACTGGCCTTGAGTGAAGAACACTACATTCAATCTGATTTCTTTCACAGACAGAAACAAAACAGGCTACTTCACTGGAAGCAGTGATTCATATCGTCTTTCCACTTATAGTAGAAAAACAACAACTGGATCCTGTTGACTGAGTATTACTCTGTAGCAGCAGTGCAAACACCTTTTGGCCTCACTGCAGGATCCTGCCAGGGAGTGATTTAACACAATTACTACTACACTAGCCATTAAACAGATTACAGTGCATCAGACGGCACTTTAGAAGTAAGCAGTTCCACGCCTACAAGTCAAGGCATTACACACTTTAATTGTACTCAACTAGAGCAATGCTCTAGTTGAGCCTTGCCCTTAAATAACCTACTTTAAAGTGAGTTCACAATAAGGGTGTTCAGACTCATGGCAGACACTGAAACTGTAAAAAGATGTTTACATATACCAGTTTTACCTCCTTAATGAATTCATCTAGTTTTTGTACACATACCTGGATTTGTCAAAGTATTTGCCGGTATAGGCCATTCCACAGGCTGCCCCAAGACCCTGTCCGAGAGATCCTGTAGCCACGTCAACAAAATCCAGTTTCTAGTGGATAGGAAGGAAAGAAAAAAAAAATTAAATTAGATATATAAAGCGATTGTACATCATATTCTATTCTCCAGGGAAACATCAACAGCAGAAAAGATCTCCGGATTCTTGGCTTACGGGTGTGGGGTGGCCCTCCAGGTCACAGTCAATCTTGCGCAGGTTGAGCAGATCAGACTCCTTCACGAATCCCGCCTCAGCCCAGGCAGCATACAGGACAGGTGCAGCATGACCCTGCAGACAGAGGGGAGAGAAAGACAATAGTGTCATCTAATCTCAGGTGGGCTGACTAACTGAAGAATGTCAGTTTCTCATAAAACCAAGAAATATATGCCAACCTTTGAGAGCACAAAGCGATCGTTGCACTGGTTGCGGGGGTCCTCTGCTTTGTAGCGCATGGTGTTGAAGAAGAGCACGGACATGAGCTCTGCTGCACTGCAGCATGATGTGGGGTGACTGAGGAGTTAAAAATTGAGACAGCCTATTGATCATAGTTCACAGAAAATCAGCTATTACTTAAAAATAATTAGATTTTAAAAAAATGCACACACCATGCACTTGCATGCATGTGTTGCTAGAGTCAGGAATCCTTGGGTTTAGTTTTAGTTTGACAGTATATCACAATATGTACCATAATCAGTCATTTCAGGAGAGCCAAGGATAAATTTGGCCTCTCTTTAGGGATTAGGAAGATCATTCAAAAATAGTTAATCTGCAACATAATGCCACATCAGTTACATTACCACACTTTAGAGCCCTTATAAAAACTAAAAACAACAGGCAAACTTGTGAAACTGTTAGTTGCTGCATAGTGGGCAGAGTATTGTAATCCACATGTTTAGAAATCCCACGTTACTCAACAGCATCTCAGCTTCCCTATGAGGGTTAAGTGACAAATAGCATCATTGAAATCATGCTGTAAACACACCGAGTTATCATGTTCAAACATACATCATGGTCACGGTTACATTTCAGAATAAAAAACCCAGTGCCTTGTTTACCCCTTGTCCTTTTGCTGAGCGATAACCTGCTGAGAAATAAACTGAAGTAAATTCAAAGCCATAACAAAGCAATCAGATCCTCGAGTTTAATGTTCCATATCACTCAAATAATGAGGAACAACATGTGTTGAAGGCATTGTGTGAAAACTCAAAGACCCTTTGTTAAGGGAGACAGCAGTATCAGATCAGATGCCTGATAATCAGACATTCGGGATATAGTTCATCCATTTCCTTGCCAGCTGACATGAGGAAGTGACAATAACAGGTTTACCACCAAACCTTTCCTTATTAAGGGTTACAGTGGCCTCAAGGCAAAAATTGCACAATGCCGGATTTCTTGAAGGACGCAATGCATATGCAATGAAACAGTGTGCAGGTAACACACACACACACACACACACATATATATATATATATGGAATGTCCCTGGCCAGATGAAGCGATTCCACATATACGATGTTTAACAAGTTGTGGTCCTTGACACATATTTTTTAAAAATCATTTATTACTTCTCTCCATTATGTTCTGGTTCAGATTCTGAATGCAAACAGATGGAAAAAAAAATACAGAAATATATTGCAACTGTCTTGTTTTCTGTGACAAGTTACATGGCAGGAAAAGTTCAAACTTGCCCTCCCTTCACAGCTATCACAGATGTGACATGTGACCACCAGATGCTCACTGAGAGACAAATGCATTATTTCAAGTGCAGGTATTTGGATACCTGCTATGTAAATTGTGATTTTAGTGTGGGATCTGTACAGGTGTACAGACCAAATGGTAATACTGAAAGAACACTAAGGAAACAGGCAGGCAGAATAATCTTAAACAGATGACAGAAGGAATGAAGTTACACTCCTGTCAAGCAGGAAATGCTGGAAACTATTCCTTCAAACCATTCCTAAACTTCAACATATAGAGCCATTTCCTACAGTGAAGAGGAAGACGTCGGGTTGTCATAAAGCTTCTGGTAGTTGAAGCAATGCCACAGGTTTCCTTTTGACAGGGCATTTTTATGGTTACCACACTGAGACACATTCCCTGACTGCAATTCAACTGTCTGGCATTTCAGGACGCGGCTACAACTTTAAATTAGAGCGTCAAACTGACCACGAGATACATCCTTTGGCGTGATCATGTGATTTCAAGCTAGCTAGCAAAAGCAGACCGCTGCTAATGAGTTTCACCAAGCGATCGACTGAACTGGAAACAGAGTTAATAAACAGCATGAGTTCCCAGCTAGCTTGTACTGACGATAGACAACCCATTTATCGCTACCGACGCTGCCATTTGTTTTCATATATGTCAGCCGCTTGAAAAACATCCAGAAATTGTAACCTTATGCTAGTCTTAGCGTAGACTGTAAGCTCGGACAAACTTAACTCACAAAGCTAACTGAAACGCTTATGAAACAGTTAGCATAATTACTTGCTAGCTGTCTGCAGTGGTTACGTTTTCCACCGCGTGAAGACAGTCTGCAGCACGTGCAGCCACGGCCCGCAGGTGAAACGTGCGTCTAATACAATAACGTTACGACGTGTGGTGCGTTTTCTTCGTATCTACGTCGTGTGATTTCCAATAATCATGTATAATACTACTTTGAATGACTTACCCAGAGTTAGAGGCGCATGTTGCCTTGATGGAGTGGATCCTGAGCTTGTTAGCGATGTCTTTCAGCCCCTGCAGGGTTTTTTCATCGGGTTTGTGGTAGCTAGTCATGGTTACTGGATTACTTCGTGAAAATCGCGTCCGCTTGAAAAGTTAATTTTGGTTATTTTAGTCACACAGCTGCTTCCAGGTGTCGCAAGTTCAATGCTGCGCAACGCTGTCGCTAGCTGCCCGGTGAAAGTACAGCCGAGGAGGAGGACCGAGTAAGAGGAGGGGGACTTATGTCTTCTCTGACAGCCACTCCCACCTAATCCAATCATTGGACGGAACAGTGGTGGTGCAAGTTGAGCAGGAGATTCCGCTTTCACAAATCCTGTTTGACTCATGAAAAGATATAGTTTTGAGGTCACTTCTTGTCATTTCTTTTTTTTAATGAGCAAATCACCTGTATATGGACATAGGCCATTAAACACAAGCATCATGGCAGGTGGCCACAATATAGAGAACTTTATGCAGCTTTATGGCTTTTAATGACATTATTGGGGAATACAATGAGAGAAATTGCACCCAAAACTTTGAAGACTTACTTAAATGTGCATTATTTACAGTGTGGTGGACACTTGACTTTCTGCTTGTGGCAACAGTGTGATGATGTGATGTGGAAAATTTGCTGACAGCAGATTACTACTGTTTGTCAGACACAACTGCATTATATAATACAGTGTGCATACTTTGTACTGAGGTGGATAGTATAACTCGGTATACTGTACATATGGTGATTTTCCATTCAGATCCAGTATACGTCACTGTCCCTTTAAAGCTGCAGCTGGATGACTGCCAACAAGGAAATGCTGGTAGATTTTGTCCTCTCATCCTAACTCAGGGAAACGCAGTACAGCTTGGCCAGCAACAAAAGGTTTACATACTCCCTCATTTGTTATTCCTTAGTCACTGACACATGGCTTTTTTAACTTGACCGGGTTATCTGCATTTGTGCACGTCAGTGGATGCATCAGAGACAAATACTTTCAAACTTTTATTGTTGAAGAAATAGATTAGCTTTAGTAGTTGGTGTGCAAGAACATGACACAAGTAGCACATTGAGGGAACAAATGATACAAATAGCATACAAGAAACTCTATCAAAATATACATTAGTTTTCATACACCATCACAGACACCCACCTATACACACCAGGCCTGTGTTTTCAGGGAAGTTGAACACTTCCTCATTTGTCCATCATTACAGATTTCAAGGGTCATATATTTCCTCCTCTTTAAGTTCCTGAAATGACATACATGCCATTAGAACAACTAGCAAAGTTGCAGTTCACGTCTGACCATGCAACAAAGAGAAATATGTTTCTTAGCTTCACCTTGATTCTTTCCTTGGCCTCAGTCCTCTCTTCAGGGGAGACAGGATCTTTGTCAAGTCGCTCCAGCTGTGGCAGCAGGATCAGCACAGTCAGCCGGTAGTCTGTCGTTTCCACCACAGGATTGTCAGAAATGACCAAGGCGCGTAGACTCTTTGACACGAGCCCAAGGCATCGCAGGGCACTCTCATTGATGATGGCATTGCCTCTAACCGAAAGAGACCGAAGTATATAGGATATGTAATCCGGGGTATATCATTTTATTTGGTGTTTTCGTGAAGTGATCTCTCATGTGTCCTTTTGTGATACAACTCTATACCTGACATTGAGGTATTGGAGACACTTCATGTTGGGGCTGAGGCCATCCAGAGTATCTAGCAGGTTATCTCGAAGGTGAAGGGTGGTGAGGCGCTCTAACTTTCCCAAACCCTCTAGATGTTTGATAGCATTTTGGGCCTGAACGGAGCAAGAGAACAATTATAGACAGTCTGTTGACTGGGTCTTATCATGGATATTAAGGCTGATGCCAATGGATAAACCTCATCAAGTGTGTTAGTGCTATTAACCAAATCATACTAAGTTTATTACCAGATATAACCGCTGCAGGTTGGGAAGGTTGATGCTGTCAGTGGTTTCCAAGTTGTTTCCCCTCAACTCCAAAGTTACCAGATTGGCAAAATAGCCACTCTGAAGTCCATTCACTCTCTGAATACCATTACCTGCCAGAGAGGTTCCAAAATGTCAAGTCAGTGCCTTTCCAAATATATACACCAAGATATTTGATTAAAATCTTGCTAATGCGTAAGAGTTTTTAGACATAAGACTGAATGTGATAACATTCCTCATTTGACTGACCTCACTTGAGGAAACTTTGGACTAGCTTAATCCATCATTAGTCATTCACATGGTGTCACAAAAGTATCACTAATCATGACATAAAACCAACAGACCAACCTGAAAGATTGAGACTCTCCAAGGCAGGCCCGACCAAGCCATCCAGGTCTGTGAGCCGGTTCACTGCCATACTGAGCCACTGCAGGTAGGTCAGCTGAGCAAAGGGTTGCCCTTTGAAACATGCCACAGCATTATTGTCAACCTAGAGAAGAAGTTGCATTCGAGATTTACCATCAGTTAGAGTGAATGATACTATAGCCTTAGAAATGTGCTTTTTTTAAATGAATAAAGAGCAGCGCTCCTTGCCTTCAGCCAGAGCAGCTGGGTCAGAGATGCCACAGGAGAAAGATCAGTAAGGTGGTTGTTGGATACATCCAGAAAACGTAGGTGAATGTAATTGCTGATTGCAGCTATATCATTCAGTCTTCTGCGGAGTTTCAGGAACGAAAAAGAGAAAATTAACATAAAATAAGAGACAGCCACAATTAAAGGAGGATAATCTAAATTTAACAGGGCAAAGGCAGTCAATTTCACTTTGCATGTATTTCTGCCTCCTTACCTGTCTTTTAGGTCCAGTTTGACAAATGCATGTCCAAGTCCATTTCCTGTTTGGCACAGTAATGAGAGCCCCTGGCTTATGGCTTCTTGGGTCAAAAGACAAACCTGTTCCTGTGAGAGGAAGACATCAAATGAGTATACTCATCAAAATTGTTGGTGGTACTAACTCACAGGTAATTAAATGTACAACACAACCCAATTGACAGAATAAATGTTTACATTGTACATTTCTGCAAACCACATATATGTTGTAACTTTAAATTTCAATTTTTTATGCCTACAGCATTTTCAGAAGGTAAAATTGAAATTAATACTGTTATTTGGTTAGTTTTTAAGCACAAAACACCACATCCTTTCATTAATGTTGTGGCCTAAATGGAGTATAATGCCAAACAAACATTGTAGGCATTTCATGATGACATCTGACACATGTTTAATCCATAACCCTCTAGCGCAGGGGTCGGGAACCTTAAGGTAAAACAATAAGGTAAAATTTAACACAGATTTGTGCATATTCTAGTGACATATATGTATTAATCATTAAATGCTGCTACTATTTGATAATGTATGGGCAGGGTTTCCGCTACACGTAATTCATCGTGTCACACCACCACGCCTTCAGAATGATGATTTTTTTTTTCCAGATTTAAAACAATTTTAAATGGATATATATGAACATATATGTATATGTATATACATTGTGCAAAATGTGAGTGTTTTAATGTGAACAAAACTTTATGTCTGAGAGGTGTGTGTTATTTCTTCCAGAACATGACCCTCACCCATGCCACAACTGGACCTTACCCAGGCCCCAGCAGGACTCTTCCTATGGTTAAAGCAGGACTCTCACATATAACATACACATCTCATGAACGATATTTTTGTCTTTTTCATTTTATGTGGGCAAAATCAATTATATTAAAAGTAAACTAATGAAAATTGCTGCTGTAATTTGATTCTTTTAATAAGCCATGTAACTTGCTATGATCCAAGGTTTTGAACAGGCGTGATACTGGTGTGTGGCAACAGCGTACACATCTGATGTTGCTCACGGTGGTCCTCAGTGTGCTCAGGGAGCTTGTGTGTCTGCTCAGACACATGAAAAATTAGAGGGAACTTTGCTGCCTCCTGAACTCTTGATTCTTTTAAATCTCATCTTCAAACTTTTCTTTTTGTGGAAGCTTTTGGAAATGTTTGATACATTTCTGCCTCACCTGGTTTTATTTTGAGTTTGATTTTGTAAAGCTGTGTGTAACATTGTTATGAAAGGTGCTATATAAATAAAGTTAATTGTTGTATTATTATTATTATTATACATGCATTTTTTTTCTGTAGTGTGGAAGTCAGTGTCGTATGCCAACACCTCTGGCATCTTAAATCTCCTGGACTTTTACCTGAAAGGCAACTCCTTGCTGACATCTTCACCTTCTCAGCTTGTTGACGTGATGATATTATGATTACAGCTCACCTTGGGACGACACACCTATTGCAATAACTGAGCTGATCTATAAGACTCAGTGTTTTCACCCATTGTCTTTTTTGCACCTTTCATTCATTTTGAATTCTGACCTCCATCCAGTTGCAATGAGAGTAACTCATTCATGTCGACTTGGTTGCGACCTAAGCAGTGTGCATGTGTTTCAGCTGAAAGACTGTGATCTCTGCTCTAAAATGTCCATGCAGCCAATCACACAGATGCTGTCATTAACCTGCACTTGTGCTGATTTGGTCAGCCGGGCTGTCAATCACCGCTGTTCTCAACACACCAAACCAACCACTGGAATATAAAGTAGTCACATCTGTGACCTTTTTCTTCCTCTTTATAATTATAAGACACACTTTGGTTTTTCTGCTTCAAGTCCAATAGCTTTATTTCAGGCTGTTAACAATCCTATCTACACAAACAAGACACTTTAGCCACCACCTAATTCCATCAAGTCAAATACAATTTGTATTGGGTTTATTTTAAATTTGTTTATTTTATCGAAATGATTCGTTCTTTGGAGTTACATTTCATTTTGTTTTTGGAAAAAAATGTAAAGGTAATTTATGATAAGGAGGGTCATCAAATTTCAAAAAATAGCCTCCTGCAGCTCTTCTTCTTTGTCTTCTTCTTCGTCGTGAGTTGGATGTTTTCTTGCGTCGGTTGTTGGATGTCTTCGTTCCTTGCTGCCTCTTCGTGGGCCCATATTTGGTCTTTGACCAGCAGCATCCGTTCCAGCTCTTTCTTTTCTTTTTCCCACTGCTCTGCTCTTCTGGCCCAACTCTCTGACAGTGTGGACAGCTCCTCTTTGCACTTGTCTCTGTCGTCTGAGAGCTCCTTTCTAAAGCTCTCCTCTCTCTCAGAGAGCTCCTTCTGGTGGCTTCGGTCTTCTGCTGCCAGCCGCTCTCGTAGTTCTTCGCAGGTCGCTTTGCTCTGATTTAGAGCCGACTCTGCGGCAGTCAGCTGGGCCAAGGTGACGATGTAAGCATTAGTTCGAGCTCGTCTTTTCTTGGTGGCCCTGCTGATCTGTTTGTCTTTCTGCACGAGGACCTCTTTCAGCTGGCTCACTTCTGCCTGCCACTTCTCATTCAGGGCTGTCGCTCCACTGGAGGCTTCGAGCTCTTCTACAGAGGCTCTCATCCTCTCGGGTTCGTCTTTGAGGAGGCTCTGATTAAGAGAGACCAACTCCTCAGCTCTCTTTTTCAGGTCCTCCTGTAGCGCCCTGCGCTCGTGGTTCCAGCTTTCGATGGCTTCCTCATGTGTGCGCTTCAGATCGGCGACACGTTTTTGCAAATAGCCGATCCATTCGTCCCTCTCGCCGATCCCCTTGATGGCATTCCGGAGATCGGCCTTTAACTTTTTGTTCTCCTCCTCTGCGCTGGAGAGTTTCTCCCGCAAGGTCCTTCTGTCTACCCATCTGCCACTGTCCTGTCTACAAGCCATTGCGGTTAATGTTGTTCTGAACTGATGATCTGATGTTCTCAAAAAAAAAGCTAAACTGTCTCTTAATCCAACTAGTCAATATTCCAAAAGTGAGGGACTGGCTTCTTGGCTCTGGGGTGCCTAAGTATAGGCAGTGACAGTGACATCAAAGATCAAGGTATGCCCATATATGGAAGTTGACTCCACCTTAAAAAGAATGCACTTTTGAAAAAAAAACAAAAAAAAAGTACTTTTGAAAAAAAAAACAAAAAAAAGTGCATTCTTTTTAAGGCGGAGTCAACTTCCATATATGGGCATACCTTGATCTTTGATGTCACTGTCACTGCCTATACTTAGGCACCCCAGAGCCAAGAAGCCAGTCCCTCACTTTTGGAATATTGACTAGTTGGATTAAGAGACAGTTTAGCTTTTTTTTTGAGAACATCAGATCATCAGTTCAGAACAACATTAACCGCAATGGCTTGTAGACAGGACAGTGGCAGATGGGTAGACAGAAGGACCTTGCGGGAGAAACTCTCCAGCGCAGAGGAGGAGAACAAAAAGTTAAAGGCCGATCTCCGGAATGCCATCAAGGGGATCGGCGAGAGGGACGAATGGATCGGCTATTTGCAAAAACGTGTCGCCGATCTGAAGCGCACACATGAGGAAGCCATCGAAAGCTGGAACCACGAGCGCAGGGCGCTACAGGAGGACCTGAAAAAGAGAGCTGAGGAGTTGGTCTCTCTTAATCAGAGCCTCCTCAAAGACGAACCCGAGAGGATGAGAGCCTCTGTAGAAGAGCTCGAAGCCTCCAGTGGAGCGACAGCCCTGAATGAGAAGTGGCAGGCAGAAGTGAGCCAGCTGAAAGAGGTCCTCGTGCAGAAAGACAAACAGATCAGCAGGGCCACCAAGAAAAGACGAGCTCGAACTAATGCTTACATCGTCACCTTGGCCCAGCTGACTGCCGCAGAGTCGGCTCTAAATCAGAGCAAAGCGACCTGCGAAGAACTACGAGAGCGGCTGGCAGCAGAAGACCGAAGCCACCAGAAGGAGCTCTCTGAGAGAGAGGAGAGCTTTAGAAAGGAGCTCTCAGACGACAGAGACAGGTGCAAAGAGGAGCTGTCCACACTGTCAGAGAGTTGGGCCAGAAGAGCAGAGCAGTGGGAAAAAGAAAAGAAAGAGCTGGAACGGATGCTGCTGGTCAAAGACCAAATATGGGCCCACGAAGAGGCAGCAAGGAACGAAGACATCCAACAACCGACGCAAGAAAACATCCAACTCACGACGAAGAAGAAGACAAAGAAGAAGAGCTGCAGGAGGCTATTTTTTGAAATTTGATGACCCTCCTTATCATAAATTACCTTTACATTTTTTTCCAAAAACAAAATGAAATGTAACTCCAAAGAACGAATCATTTCGATAAAATAAACAAATTTAAAATAAACCCAATACAAATTGTATTTGACTTGATGGAATTAGGTGGTGGCTAAAGTGTCTTGTTTGTGTAGATAGGATTGTTAACAGCCTGAAATAAAGCTATTGGACTTGAAGCAGAAAAACCAAAGTGTGTCTTATAATTATAAAGAGGAAGAAAAAGGTCACAGATGTGACTACTTTATATTCCAGTGGTTGGTTTGGTGTGTTGAGAACAGCGGTGATTGACAGCCCGGCTGACCAAATCAGCACGAGTGCAGGTTAATGACAGCATCTGTGTGATTGGCTGCATGGACATTTTAGAGCAGAGATCACAGTCTTTCAGCTGAAACACATGCACACTGCTTAGGTCGCAACCAAGTCGACATGAATGAGGTGAGATTTAAAAGAAGCCAGAGAGTTTCATTGTGTTGAGGGTCTGATAGCAGAGGCCCATCACCCTCAGTCATAAACCGAGACCTGTGAGGAAGCAGCATTTCTGCAAAGGCCCACAAATAAAGCAGAAATAGTCACTAAAAGGTGATGTTAACTGTAAATTGACTGGCTGTTGGAGGCATACAGCCACGAGGCGGCAATTCCAAGTTTGTTCTGTTGTGATCAGCACAGAACCCGATGTTAGAAGCTTCTAGATGGGCTTCCCTGTGGGTTGAAATACACGATAGCTGAGGAATTTCATTTATTTTCCTTTTCTGTAATATAACAGCTCCTTTTTGTAACATAATTATTCATGGACGGGCCTGTGGTGATGTTGAAATCTCTTTTTAAAACTAGGAGCAATTGTACTCAGTTAAGAGTAGAAAGTGTGTGTTACATACGGAAGCAAATCAAATATTACTTTAACAATAATAATGGTAATAAAGAAAAAAAGATTGATTCATATGGCTTTTCACTGTATTGTATAATGAAGTAACTGGCATACCAAGCTCAACACTCTAGCGCCTTGGAGAGAAAAGGGTGGGATGCAATGAGAGAATGAAGACAAGGACCTTCCTTATGTCTCGGGTCGGTACTCGGATGAGCCCTGATTTATAAGGTAACGTTAGTAGTAGACTGACTGTGTTATCTTCACCTGTTTAAAACATGATCCTGTGGCAATAGCAGTTTTTGTCGAAATGCGTGTGATTAAACATAAATCTATAGTTCACGAAATTGACTGTAGTCCACCCCCCAGTTATCAATTAGCAAAAGTGGGGTTAAACACAGTTCATAACATGATTCGTGCTCTTTAACTCTTATGAAGTTGCCCCTCAGGTAACGTTTACTCTACCTTCTCGTCCTCTCCGACTCCTTGATGGAGTTCTTCCTCTCCATCTATATCCGACAAGACTGCATCTTCATCCATGTCAGACATCCTGGTCAGTTTGGCTTATGTTTTCACAGAAAGTACCTGGCAGGTCACTGCAGCGGATCAGTTGGTAGGTAGACTAACTGCATCGGGTTTAGCTAACAATAAAGAACTGACTAGCTTAGCTAAGATAGAGCTTTATGTGACTTTAACAAGGTCTGTCAATTCACTGTAGCTAACTTTAGCTAACCTGTTAAACCGTCTTCAGCTTATTAACTTAACATTACAACTATTCCACTGATACTGAAATATAACAACCAGTGTTAACTTACTAAGTAAACTGAACAAAGAGAAGTTAGTCTTGACTCTTAGCTTCTGAAGCTAGCTAACTCAGCATCCCCAGGAGCAAACCACCAGCTGCGTTTGTTGATGTTACCATGGAAACTCAAATGCCACAGCAGGAGCGCAGGTTTGTTCAAGACTCGAATGAGCCTTGCAACAGCTAATCGATTTCTGCAGGTCAAGCTGTTGCATTACAGACGTCATGACAAGAGTTAAGAGTATATTCCTCTTTTTTAACCACCGATTTGCAAAAACACACCTTTGGAAATTTCACTTTAAAATGTCAAAATATCAGATACTTTACTGTCCTGCCCATGCAAGACATCAATCAGCAATAATGATGTAAATGTGTTATTCAGAATTAATTTACACGAGCTTGATGAAACACAGTCACATTATTGAATACAGAAATAAAAAATAACTTTTTCCAAACATAAATGCATTAAGTTGTGAATTCATACCTGCAATATGACAAACTGAGACACTCTTCATCTACACTCTTGTTAGCACGACTCTGTCCGGTTCACAAGGCCACAGTCTCTACTAATATTTATACACAGTTCATGTCCAGATCAGTCATTCACTGAATGACAAGGCATGTAGCATTAAATAAAAAAAAATCTATGGTGCATAGACAATAATATTAGAAAATCCAATTTGCTGCCATAAAGATCTACACTGATCTTTCATTTTCCAACAGCAAATGTTTCCCAACCACATAAAGCTTGTTTATCACACACAAGCTCTGAAGCAAGTGAGAACTCAAAACTGCATCATTCAGGAAGAAAGCAAAAAAGTGCATTCTGTGCAATATCCTGACATCCACTGCTACAGGATCAGTTCATATAAGTGTATTACCACTGTTGAGGTAATTGTGACGTCAAACCAGAAGTAAGAGGTTTATCTATAGATATCTATATGATGTTAATTGTGAAGTGTTGTGTGCTGGGCTTTGTCATTGTCCTGTCTGGGCCAGGAAGTTAAGACTCCGGGGTGATGGCTCACTCCACTTGCATGTTGCGCAGTAGAAGCCCCTTTTTCACACCTCCCTGCAGCATTCTGGCACCAAGACTAGTGCCTGTGATACCATCACTAAAGAGAGAAAAGAGAATAAAACAACGTTGAGTGCACGCACACAAACCTGTAAGTAGATAAAGTCACATCCACCATTGCTGACAAATGATTGTATTGTCATAGTTATGTGTTGTATGGAGGAAGCAAAAGAGTTTACAGTTCCAGTCAGTCCAGACTACGACAAAAAAGAACATCACCACATATATGTAGCTGTAGCTAGAATAGAAAACCCTGAATTCAACAGTGCAACAGGAACAATGCACGGTAATATCCGGTATTTTGTAAATGGTAATTTCTACACATCTGACACCAAGTGGGAACCTGAAACAATCGTAAGACACAAAAATGGAGAGTCTTGTTTGTTACTTCACTATTGCTTACATGGGGCTAAACTTCCTCCTCTTAGGTTCAGGAGTTTCAGGTCCATCTGCAAGTACCTGCAACCAAAAAAAAAAAAAAGACAGAGAGAAGGAGAATGAAATTATTAACTGAATTCAATCATTAAAAACAATTACTCCATGCAATGCTGTCCAACCCCTCCAGTCAGACCCTAAGGCTTGACCAACCTCTTTGCCTGCAGCTTCCTGCTGGACTCTTCTCTGCTCCAAGTTTTGCTGAGGGCAGACAGGTAAAGAGGTGCGAGTTTAGACATGATTACAAGAAGAATGTCATTAGGCTGAACCTCTGCCACTTTTAGACACCTTTTTAGATAACTGATAGTAATTATGTCTGAGACAACAATCTCACAAAATACACTGAAAACAGGTTAGCGTTCCTGCCTGGAGAGCACTGTGTGGAATGCATATTTAAACTGTTTGTGTAACCACCTTATGTAGCTCAGAGAGCTGCTGGTGCCTGATGAGGGCCTCCTTGCTGGGGAACTGCCTCCTACACAGCAGACAGGCCAGCTTAACCCAATCGGTCATTCTCCCTTCCCTCTCATCTTTCTCTCCTCCTCCTCCTCCTCCTTCTTCTTCGCTGTCTGTTTCTCCACTGTAGGCTGGGACCAGACCTTGCTGCTGTGGTGGGGAACGCTACAGAAATAAGATGCAAGATCAAAGACTGAGGAACAAATAGACACAGATAATGACAGAATGCTTGAAAAGTGAGTTTTGTAACATCCTCTACAAAAAGACAGTGTTACAAAAACTACAAAGACAACAGACACATAACAAGTACATCACTGTGACCAGGTCCTTACTTCAGTACTTTGTCGGATCTGGTCCAGAAACATTTGAGGCCGTTCAGACAGTGCCCCCTGCAGGACAGAAAAGCAAACTCAGTGGGCTTACCAGGTCACACAATAATACCTGAGCTGACACAGACATTGTCTTATTACTTGCACTAGGGCAGGATGGGTGGTTGTACAAGCCTAAGCATGAGTTCTCTGGTTGTTGGACACCCCATGTCCTGTCAAAATGGTATCCTGCTGCCCTGAAGGTGAACAGGTGTTTACAGCAAAGCATGTGTGTCTGTGTAAGGGTCATATACCTTTTTCTCCAGAACAGCATAGCCTGCGTCAGCACTCGCAGATTCTCGGCGATCATCTAGGCGACTGTGGCCAGGTGCCCTGGTGTAACCGGGTGGTAGTGCTGTGGATCCAATGGCAGGGGAGGAGGAGACAGAACGCATGTTCTCCTTCTGTCTATTGAGACTCTTAGCCCAGCGCTCCATATCTTTGGCAATCTATTAATAACATATACCCCAAGAGGTGCACATTAGCCAGTAAATGGTCGGAACAGACAAGATTTACATTTTTGAAGTGGCTTAATCCAGCGATGGCTCAATGCAAAAAACACCTGCACAACATAATGCAATTCATGTCAGTAGCTCTTCAATAAATACTACCTTGATGAATTCTACATTTTTAAATTTTGTTTAGAATACTGTATGTAAGAGGTGGTAAATAATTATGGAACTGAACTGTATTATATTGTAAGGCATTATTGTTATTTTGTCCACTAACAGAAGTGCTGAATCATACATATTGAAATTTAATAGCAGTTTATGTTACTGCGTCCATCCTTTCACAGAGTGGTACAAATGTCCAATCAAAAAACAAAAAGCAAAGCAAGCGAAAAAGCAAAAATCTAAAGCTAAATGACATTTTCTGTGCACATCTGTCAGTGCTTGAACTTGTATCCAATGTGTGAAGTACCTGTTGAGCAGTTTTATTCTTGGGTTTGTCTTTTTTCTCCTTGCTGCCAGGGGAAGCAAACAGTGAGTCTGAAGGGGCTGCGCTCATGGGAGCACCTTCTGTGTTTGACTGGCCGGCGGCAGCAGGAATGTAGGTTTGCTTCTCTCCGTCCCAGTACATGTACTGCTGAGTGTGAGGGTTGTAGTAGTACTGCAAAGAGGACACGCACACAAAACCAGGCTGAAATGCTGAGTAAGAGGGCACATTGAGAAATGTCTTTTCAAAAAGTGCTGGCCTAACATTTAGACTGCAGTACATTCACCACTATTTACCTGGGAGTTAGGGTCATAGTAGAGCCCTGTGATTGGGTCGTAGTAGTAGCCAGAACTTTCGTCATAATGGTATGTGGACACATCTGGCACAGCTGCAGTCAAAGACACAGGACATTCACCTCAGGGTCAGATATCAAATTTAAACCATTAAACTGATCATAAAAGATTAGACTGACTGTTAATCAGTAGCATCATTATTCATGCACATTCATATAAAAACTGAATAACCATTTAACAGTGACCCAGATAAAACAATTTTGTATACATGATTTATTCTTAAGAAAAAAGTCTGAAAATTAGCCTGCAAGAGTGGCCTGACTGAGTTAACATCTTCACTAATAGCTGCAAATAGAGTTGTCACAGACGTTTCAATACTTGAAACCAACTCTAGATTCTTAAAGCTGTTTTTGCATTAAACCTTTGAGCTTCAACACCACAATACATTCTCAACCTGTACAGAACACTGGACACACAAACCCTTACGGTATTGCTGGAGCTCATGTTCAGTGCCTGGGGTAGCAGGTTGGCTGGGAGTAGCTGGTTGTGGTTTTCCTACTATCTCGACCTATGGAGAGACATAGCTCTTAAAAACTAGAAAGTAATTGCAAGTAATAATGTAGCAACATAAGAGGCGAGACAAAGAAGAAAAGAAAACAGTAAAACTGTACCTGTGAGACTGGTGTGGTTGTAGCTGTGGTGATGAGAGGAGTCTGAGTGAGAGGCTGCTGCACGGCCGATGATCCAGATGTCACTGCCTCAGATGAAATGGCAGCTGCACATGGGCAAGTGCACACAAACAGATGGCTGAAGTTCTATTGCAGTTCAAGTTCAATTCGGAATTATACAACTGTGTAGATCATATGGTTGATATGCTTTATATACTCAGCAAACATGATACCAACCTGCTGCTCCTCCTGTGTATGCACCCATCAGGGCTGGTCCTGCACTGGGCAAAGATGCAACTCTTGCATCGACCTGGGCCTTGAAAGTTGTGCCATCTTGCCCAGAGTATTCATTTCCATCCTGACTGTACGTAACTGCTGCCCCCTGCTGATAGACTGCTGTATCTACACTCTGGCCTGCACCAGATCCATTCTGAGCAGTCTGCGAATGAAAGAGATTTTTAAAAATAAGGCAAAAACAGAAGCACGAGAATACAATCATAAACATAGAATCTGAAATTTAACATATGTTGCAACTTCACGTTTGTCATTCAGACAGGTTACCTGCGTGACAGCCCACTGTGCAGCAGCTATAGCTGTGCTGGCCACTGTGGCAGCACTCACTCTGCTGCCATCCGTCAGGAACACATCACTAGCATGGAAAAGGGGGACAAAGAGGGATTCAGTGGGTTTCTGGTGACCGACATTTCAAAACAGCTTTTTTTGCAATACTAAAATACAGCAGTCCCTCTATTTTTGGGCTACTAATTGTTTTAGGTAATCTGCTCCCAAGCTATTTCTGATCCACTTTATTCACATAACAAATCTGAGTGTTAATGTGACGAGGTAATTTTTGAACCCACAATACTATTCTTTGTGCAACAGCAATCAAGGGCAGTGCTCTTGTTTTTTCTTTGCCGCCAAGTTTGGGTGTGTGAGTGTTTACCGTTTGGAGCCTTTGGCAAACTCCACCACAATAGTCTTCCCGTCAATAGAGAGAGCTGGCTGGAGAGCCTGCAAGATCTGAAGCAGCTGAGATGCCTCCTGTTGAGAAAAGAGATGTGTGAGTTAGTGTGGGTGTATTTTGTGTGGAATTGCTCTAAGCGCATATGTTAAAGTTAAGGCTTATTTCAAAATCACCAGTACCAAAAAATGACAAAATACTTACATTTTAGTAAAATATAAGTGAATAACAATTCCCGAATACATTTGTCTAGCACTTGTGCATGTGTGTGTCTGTCTTTTCATGTTTCTCACCACGATGGTAGAGAGCTGTAGAAAGGCAAAGCCCCTGTTGAGATGTGTGTGCTTGTCCTTGATTAGGCGAACATTGGAAGGGGAGAGAGTGGCAAATGGAGCCAATGCAGACAAGATGGCTTCCAATGACGTATGCGGGCCAAGGTTTCTTAGTATCAGAGCTGGTGTAGGAGAGAAAGAGAGAATATTATTTTCAAACACAAGATTTAACAATTCAGGTACCAGGTAATACACAGTGTTGCGAAGTATCCCACAATGCTCCCTTTTGGTATGTAACAATCAAAAAGACAACTAGAATCACCACCTTGCCACTGTTTGCCTCCGCCAGCCAGTCAAATTGGAGTTTACATCCACGTCTGTCCTGACTCATATGCCTTGAAGACTTTGAAGGAATTAAAAACAAATCTACTCAAGTGTATTTTGTGGCAAAATGGAAGTTATCACTATATTAACGTATGACTCCAATGAAGAATTTCCAGTGAGAAACATGCAGTCGTCACTTGTAGACTATGTTTAGCACAGAGGACTGATAAAGAGCTTCATCACATGGTGTAAAGACAATCACCTGAAGTTCAATATCAGCAAAACCAATCAGCTTCCGGTAAACTACGAGGCTTGAAATATGGATTGTGAATGTTTGGGACAAATTTAAAGAAATTCCCTCAAGGCGTTGCTGAGAAATCGCATTCGCATTGTATAGATGTACAACCTGAAAAAACATTATGCCTTCAGCCATGGCTGTCTTCAGCACAGAGGCATAAAAGAAAGGTTATACAAAAAGTAGATCTTTCTGAAAGAGGAGACTATGTGAAATGTTAATAATTGGTCTTACTGTCATTGGCAACATCGGTCTGCTGTGTAGCCTGTCCTGAGTTGACAGCAGGACCAGAAGAGTGGTAGGGCGCTGGCAATGGCAGTAAGCCTTGGGCTCCCTCCTTTTGAAGACCAACAGGCAAATCCCTCTGCAACTGGGGCAACTTCAGCTCAGCCTCTGGGGAGAGACAACGCACCATTTATTTATCATGACATGGTGAGAGAGAGCTTGTGGTGTTGTAACAGGGAAAATGGGTGACACTTTACCTGATTTAGGCACACTGCATTTGAAGCACTTCTCTCTTCTTTTAAAGTTTTGCACACCACACTGTTGAAATGTTATATGACCTACTGTTAAAAGATTTCTTAAAAGAATGAGCTACTACAGAGACTGATATACATGCATACAATGCACAAACAAAATTTTAGATTTTCATGTATGCATGCCAGACAATGTAAACACACAAAACCTTGTTGCAGAGCCAGTCCTCATTGGCACGCGGTTTTGGGTCGCTGTAGTGCATCGACACTCTTTGTCCCAGAATCAACAGCACTCCCTGAAAGAAAAAGAAAGAGAGGGAGGGGGAACAAAGAATGATTATCAGCAATAATTAGGCCACACATGCCAGAGAAAGGCCTCATCTCACAAGAGACGAGAGAGAATGAAAGGGATGAGAGGGAGAGGGGGACAGAGAGAAAGAGAGCAGAACTGAGGCTGAAAGAAAGAGGACACCAGAGAATTGCAACCTTCAGCTTTAGGAAATTGGGACGGACTGAGGTGGTGTGTAGTGTGTGGGTGTCCATTTTTAAGGACACAGTGTATTTTGTTCAATTGTGTCATCCCTCCCCCCTTAAGGGGAAACCTTTTCACAGTTTTCCACACATCCCATCCCTCTGTCTCCACCTCCACCCCCCAGATAGACAATAGCTTCATCCTAAAGATGTAATAATGGTAAATGACCCAGATATGAAAGGTTCAAAAACAAGAAAATGAAATACTATAGTGGTTCTGATTCAACAAACAACATGCCATGTGAGAAATTATATTCACACTGTCATACTATCCCAAAGTGGTACTGTAAACTTAGGAGAGAGAGTCAGAGCATGTCACTGAAGAAAGAGGAGTCCTCTATTAAAAGAGGAGCTTGTATTGGACAAAAGATGAGCAAATGTGACTGGGAGGGTCCAGTTATGAAAATTATGTTGTTGGGGTTCAGACAGACAGACGTCAGCATGATGTAACATGAATTTGCCTGTTTGTGAAATTCTGTGTAAGTAGAAAGATAAGATGAATTTTCCCTCATAGTATAAAGACTTACCTACCTACCTCAGGGACAAAAAATATTTCTCCACTCTGTTTGTCTATACCATACGGGAATGCAGCATGTGCACGTGACAGGGCATGATGTGACTCTACATTTGTCCTGATATTAATCCGTATGTCCCATTGTATGCATGTTTATATGTGTATGTGTGTCTGTGTAAGGGAGAGTGACCTGGTTGGTCTCCATCCAGCGGGTGGCCTCCTGTATGACATTAAACTCGACGAAGGCGAATCCTCGGCTCTGACCTGGACACCGCCCAGCGCCATGGTAACCGAACAACAACAACAACAACATAACAACAACGCAGTGAGGGGTTAGTGCTTCATGTCCAGAGGAGAGAGAGAGAGAGACCCTGTATCAGCACTAATAAAATATATCCTTGCTTCCTCTCTCCCTTGGAAATAACACACTTGACAGCCAGTTAGAGAGTCGCTGTCAAATTCTCTGCAAGGGTGAGAGGACGCAATGTCAAGTATCTCAACAGGGTCAAGGAAAGAGGGAGAGAGAGGGAGAATCCTACCCACTCATCAGTTTGAGTCTGAGCTCTTTGGCTTTGAATGATGAAGCACCCAGGCAGTACAGACACACACAGACACACAACCACACCCACGCATACCTCTGCTCTCTAGAGTCAGAGTGCAGTCTGAACTATGTTGTGCTGTGGTGTAACGTCTCATCTTAAAACACTCCACGTCCTGTCCATGCATTACTACAACTGACTCACAACACATAACACAACATATTTAGATTTCTAATGTGTTTACAAAAGGTCATCATTTACACAATTAAAACTGAGGGTGACTTGTCCTATAAACAGAGAAACAATGATGTAGGGGTGAGAGAGACAGAGCAGTGCGGGGGACTGTAAGTGTGCCTGAGTCAGATAGGCGCACCTTACAGACAACCAGTGAGTTAGCAAAGGGGGAGGCCAGTGAGACAATGACCTTAATGGGAAACCTTTAGAAAGAGACAAGCTTTTCTGGGTGGTATGGATGACGCTCGAATAGCTGAGAGGCAGCTGCAACACTTACTATAAACCAACACTCTCACATTCAAAAATAGCTACTATGACACACACAATCAAACAAAATTCTGCTTCCGCTGCTCATTTCTCAGCTGACACTGTTAGGTTGTGAGCACTGTTCTACATCTACTCAGACACATCGCACTTCAAGATGGATGAGGCAGCATCATGAAAGGGTAAAGACAATAAGAGCGTCACGGTGAGGAGGAAAATTAAAGGCATGGAGTGAAGATTTATAACCTATAGCTGTATGCATGAATTCTTGTCTTAAAGGCAAACATGGATAGGACTCTCCTTTGAAGCGTGCATGGATGTTTTGCAGTGGGTTCAAGCGAGAATTCAGACACCAGCAGACCAAAGAATCAAAGCAGGAATCTAAGCAAAAGCCAGTATGAGTATATAAATATAAATCTTTGTATCAGCTACCTATCCCGCTGTCAGAGTATGAAGAAAGACAGAAAGAGAGAAAAAAAGGAGGACGCTTATTAATAAAAGGGCATGAGTAGATAAGGGAAAGTCACCTGGAAGAGCACTGAAAATGAAAGAGCTGGTGATGAATGAGTGTGACACAAAGGAAGAGTAAAGAAAAGAAAATAAATTCAGGCCGATGGACAAATTCTCACCTGAAGATTTGTTCCTCATGAGGCGAACCTCTCTTGGCTGAATCCCCTGCTCCTGAAGTTGTGCCCGGATCTATGAACATAGAGGTATTAATGCCATTTAAGCCTACTAACAACTCGACCCTTCCATCATCAGACCACTGTAGAGACAAACACACATACGAACACTTACCTCATTGGCAGTGGCATTGGGTGGCAGCATGCGAAGCATTATGATGTTGCTTGGTTTCTGGTTGTGGTCTAGATCCGCACGGTAGTCCTGGTCCCTCTGATCCAACTCCTCAAGGGACAAGTCTGGACCAGCACTCCCAAAGCTGTGCTCCTCTGCCCCCACTGGAAAAGCCTGCACAGAACAGTCACAACATAGCAACTGATGTCAACAACAAAATAAAAATGTAGCAGCTCAATAAACAGGAGGATAACTTGTTATGGCTTACCCTTCTCTTCACTGGGCCACGAGAGAACCTGTCTTCCTCTCTCTGTCTCGCCGCATTGAATTCCATCTGTTCAGAATGGGTACCTCCAAGACCCCAGTTGCTATCCCTACTCCCTGAATGAGGGGCACTGTTCTCAGGAAAGCCTCTTCCACCTTTCCCTCGACCCCTTTCCGGCAGGACAGTCCGTAACTGCTCAAACTCGCGCCTGGATCCCTCCTCCTCTCTCTGGAGCATGGGAAGGGCTAGATCAGGCTGCGACTGAGAGCACGGGGGCCACAGCAGACCCTTCCCCTCACGCCCAATGTCTCCTCGACCATCTCCTCTCTGGTGATACCCTGGGTGGTCATGGAGACGACCTGGTGAGAAATCACGGACACCCAGTGACTGCTCGTCATGGCCGTATGGTCTGTCCCCTTCTGCTCTGACATCATATCCTGTTCCTGCCTCATCATCCTCTTGGCCGTAGCCTCGGTAGTCCATGTCCCGAAAGTTGTGATCGTTGTGGGTGTTGCCATAGCGACCTGTGCGGTCAGCTCGCCCGCCCCTGGTGTCAATGAGAGACAATGTGAGAGACCTGTCTGACACATGTACTGTACGAAGGGGTAGCATGACATGAATGGTTAACTCACCTCCGCTCATAGTCCATGCTGATCCACTGTCTCTGTCCTTTTTCTATTGGGTTACAGCATTAGATATCCTGGAAGAACATCAACAATCAACTGTTTTGAATGAGGAGCAATAATCAAGAGAAGCACAGCTAACTTTTGCAGACTAACTGTATCGTTACACATGCCTTGAATTTTTGAAACAAGGAGTCTAAACTTGCACGCGACTATTTGCCTTAGACAACAAGAGCCTCGAGGCAGGTCATTCATCAGTTCCGTCATCAGGTTAGCTGACATTTCCAACTGAAGTCACTCCTTTACGAGCAACCCACCAAGAGCCACAAATAAACAGGAGCATAACCTTGCACCACGAATGAGCGCGTGTGTACGCAATGCACGTGCTCATCCTGACAAAAAAACAAGTATTCAATGCAATGACGTATAGCGGTCATCTCGGTTAGCGGGCAAGCTAACTATTTTGGCATGACGTTGGCTAGCTAGTCCAGGCAGAGACGCTGCCTCCGAACAGCTGTCGGCCGTTGCAAACACAACAGCTGCAGTTGTACGTGAAATAAGACAAGAACTTACCGGTACCCCGTGTAACCAAAAACAGTTCTTTAAGTGTCACGCTGAAACACTGGTGAGAAGAGTATTGTATTTTTCCGTATGCCAAGAGTGATTATTTTTCAGGGAAGCAAGTGTAAAATGGCCACAGCAAGACAACATTTCGGAGTGGGAGGGACGGATATCTGACTCTGGTATGTGATTGGTACTTGGAGAGCGAGCACAGTAATGTCGACGATGATTGGACCAGACAAACAGGCCAACCCGAAACAAGTTCTACATGACTGATGAACTGGGGGGATATGTATGGCATTATGGCAAATGCCTTCATATCAAAAATAGAATCATAGAGTCACATATTTTGGCGGGTTATGAGTGTTTTTATTCAGGGAAAAAAGTAAATTAATGCCAGAAATATAAGTATGATTGTTGTAATTATTAATGAATGATCAAAGAACACATAAATACCTTACAACAGAAACCCCTAATAACAGCTTTATTGGAAAAAAAAAATCCAGAAATCCTAATATATGTCACAGTACAAAAACAAACCAAAAAAAGAGAGAAAAAACTGCTCTAGCAGCCCACCCCCAGAACCTTCCAGCCTTGCACCCCAAGCTTGACCTTCAATTAATTCAACAAAACAACACTACAGTTACAACTTATCATTTAACTGACTTAAGCTGATCATAACAGCAGGATTAGGTAAAATGATTAAAACATACTAAGAAAATTAGAGACATCAACAATAAAAAGTTATAGTACAATAATGACAATATCATTTAAGGGGGAATGGGGAGAGTAGAGTAAAAGGCAAACTCGAAATACACATCAATAACATGTCCTTACAAAGCCTTGTAAGACATACAGTACATAATGGACATTATAGTAATAAGATAAGCCTATCATCTATCTGAAAGAATATTCAACTTATCAACTACACCACTCATGATTTGACCCACTGATTAACACAATCAAATGAATCACTGGTACACACAAAAAAGGTCCTAAAAACTGATAATATGTTTAACCTGATTGTGCCTCTAGGTATAGTACAATGTCTTCCAGTAAAGTGAAGGTTTCTATGTCACTCTGAGTAGCTGTTAATTCCATTACCCATCTGAGCCCTAAAATGTGGCCATTAGGGGTAACTTTGGCATGGGAAGAAGGGGTTAGGTTAGTGACGCAGAAGGCCTTTCCATGCATACAGTACATAGACACATATGTTAATACACACCCACACAAATATACACACATTCACTGCATGCAGACCTGCACTGGAGAAAACAAACCAACATACAGTTGCACACATGCGCACACCTGCATACATACATACACGCACTCACGCAAACACACACACACACACACACACACACACACACACACACACACACACACACACACACACACACACACACACACACACACACACACACACACACACACACACTAAAGTACAGGTAAGTAATTCGGTATGGGAAAAGATCTCATACAATCTAGTTTAGGCATACCCCTGCATAGCGCCTGAGTCAGAATATGGGCCTGAAGGAGCCAAGCCAATGACAGGGAGAAAGTATTCACAAATGTGATGTGTGGACACTACAAATGACAAATACCCCATCTAAGTTATGAATCCCTACCCCACAACTTACTCTTCTTGACCACTGCTCTCAAGGCACTACATGTAGGCGATACTGTGTAAAATCCACTTAGACATGGTCTTAATTCAAACCTATTTTATGTATGTCTTTTTTTCTGTCTTTCTCTTTCATGTCCCCATTGTCTTTGGCCTGGTAAGGACCTTTTCTCTCTTCATTCCAATCATGGCACGTTTCAACCTGTTTACATCTGCTCAACTTCAAATCACCCCCCACCACCTGCCCTACAGACTTAGATCTAGATCTGAAAGGTTTTGATAGATGCTAGCAAAATGGCACAAAACCCAATGTGTAGACCAAGGACCAAGATGTAGACGCCTATCAAATCATTTAAGAACTGCATTAATTTGCTGAGGATAATCGGGTGATCAGAAATTGAGCATCAGCAAACTTTTCAGGGCCCTCCCCTATATTCTCCCCCATGTAAAATCTCAATGGAAGCTGCCCTCCCCATCTGTGCTTAACGGCAGCTCCCTCCTCTCCCAGAGCTTATAACAGAAGGCAGCCGGACTTCTTGCAACGTTTCTTGGCCTGCAGTGCTGCTCTAGTTGCCATCTCAAAGACTTCCCTCACACCATCTTTGGTTTTGGCAGAACACTCTTGGTAGCCGTAGGCACTGATGCGATTTGCCATCTCTTTGCCATCTTCATATTTAACTGGCTCCTGGAGACATCGGAAAGGTTTTAATTATGGTAATTATACAAACAAATGTTGTAAAGTGTACATATGAGCATGAAGGGAAAAAAAACTGACCTGTTTCATTTTGGCAAGCTCTCGTCTGGTGTGCTCATCATTGCGCAGATCTTTTTTATTGCCAACCAGGATGATGGGAACATTTGGACAGAAGTGTTTCACTTCAGGCGTCCACTTCTCTGGAATATTCTCTACAGTGAATAGAAGGAAAGAATGCAGTGATTAGCAACATACACCAATTTCACAATCACAAGGTGTTCAATACATAGTGGTGTGACTGTTGCAAAGACAATACCTAGACTGTCAGGGCTGTCTACAGAGAAGCACATGAGAATAACATCAGTGTCGGGGTAGGAGAGAGGCCTCAGTCTGTCATAGTCTTCTTGACCTGCTGTATCCCAAAGTGCAAGCTCTACCTGAGAAAAGAGAGAGAGAGAGAGAGAACTACATGTAAAGGATAGATGCATGAAAAATGAGTTTGTAAAGAGGGTCAGTTGAGCATTTAAGTTATATAATTAAGCATATCCATTTTCCAATATTCTTGTACTCACACATATCAATATTATATCATATCACTTTAAAATTAAAACTATTATCCCTCAATTTGATAGGCACATGTAGAGGCTTATCAAGGCCCCTTCGGGCTCTGCAGACCCTATCCTGCAGCCAGTATTTTATGTCTCACCTGTTTCCCATCCACTTCAATGTCTGCCACATAGTTCTCAAACACAGTGGGGACGTAGACCTCTGGGAACTGGTCCTTACTAAAGACGATGAGCAGACAGGTCTTCCCACACGCACCATCCCCAACTATCACCAACTTCTTCCTGATAGCAGCCATCTGTAGAAAACATTACAAATCAAGTTCATTGCTTTATAACGTAACAAGGTTATTACAAGTCACTATTATCCACGAATAATACATTCAAACGTAATATTACCAATAGCGCACTGGTGCACAACTGGATGAATAAGCCGTTTAAACTTTACGGTGCAACTACATTTTGTGCTATGTTTCAACAACAGTTCCCCTGGTCGGTACTAAACGTTAGAAGTAACAGCATAGACCATGTTAGGCACGCCAGCACACCGGCCTCCTTAGATCCTAGAGATCATACCCTGATGTACGACATAAATGTTCACCAAAACGACCCAGCTTGTAAACAGGGAGGCTGCCTCGGAGCTAAAGGGTGTAAACATATAACATTTCCGTGCGGTGCTACCATTCCTGCTGAAAGGCTGTGCAGTGTAGTCTGGGCCTGTCAAACCAGCTAACGTTAGCTAGCAGGAAAGCTAACGGTGTTTCCCGTGGTTTGAATTGCTGTCACTCAAGGTATTCTCTCTGAATTTATAACTACAGCGTTCATCACACTACCGTGATACTCCTGTGACTGAAACAAAAACCGGCTTAAAGTGTTAAAGGCTATTGCTGAATATGATTACCGCTTGATGTTTCTGTGTCCGCCTTTCTCCTCTTCCTGACCGACTGGAAAACTCCGCCCACCGCTCATACGCATGTGCGTAATTGCGTCATTCGTCGGCAGGCTGCGGCAGCTTTACTTACGTGTATATAAAATATGACATGCTACAGTTGTATTATTTATTATATATCAACAAACGACTGATGGAACAGTATAAGACAACGACGAAGAGGAAGACGAAGACGAAGAAATAAAGAAGGATAAGAAGAATTTCGTGAAAACTTACCTTTTCACTAGCCGTGACTTTCTTTATGCAGGCTGGAAAGAATTATTCTTCATCTTATTCTCCATTAATTTTCTATCCCTGTTTTTATGTTTATTTTGTATCTTTTATATGTGATTTCTTTGTTGTAAAGCACTTCAAGCTGCATTTCTTGTATGAAAGGTGCTATACAATTGAAGTTTATTATTATTATTATTATCATTCATTAAAAGTTCAAGTCTAATCATCAGACATTTTCATTGGTCTTTTATTGACTTTCAAATTTCAGTAATGCAATACATTCAGTTAGTCCATATGTACAATAGCAGTCGACACAAATGTAAAAAAATATACATAAATATATGAGTATATTTACATAGAATAGAATACATAGAAATTATTATTTGGTTAGAGGGAAAAAATAGCCCATTTGAATATTTTCAAGTTTCAGAGTTGACTGTCCTTCCAGAGGTGGGATTAAGATTTAAAAAAAAAAAAAAAACAGCAGAGATACATAGGCTACAAACAATTACATCTTAAAGTTTTAAATATTCAAATGTAGTTGGAGAGTTTGCGCAAACTCTATGTCACAACTGAGTTATGAAATGTTGCCTTATTTCTATTCCACCCAAGATTTGTTTTTGCATATTTTGGTTAATGTTAGCAAGCATGAATTACAATGATTTTACATTAGGAGCTCTGAGTCATTTGCAAATATACCTCTCACTCCTGCCTGAGGACTTGGGCAGAGAGACTCTTCAGTGTATCTGAGCCGTCTCGGCTCTCGCAATGAGACTCTTCAAAAGCATCTCCATGATTTTGGAGGGGAGATCACCTCTTCAAGCCCCCTTAAAGTGAGTGTGGCTTCTCTTTCCTCCTCCTCAGCACTTACTCGAGCTCATCAAGAAGTTCATAGAGTTACAGCACTGCTGCTTCTATTTGTTTCTATGGACACTGGAGGTAAAATTGCTCTGATTGGCTGCCTGGCTCAGCCAGTCTCGGGTCTATTTCCTGACATTGGTGGTGGTGGTGCTGTTGCTGCGCTGGTAAAACAGCACATAGGCTTGATTGGTCTGAAGCTGGTTCTCTGAGACTGGAGTCACGCTGTGGGGTGGGTAGATGGAGAGTAATCATGAGTAACAGCTCCAGGTTTATAGAGATGGCTTGTCAATACAGATGACCCATCTGCACATTATGCATTTTAAAAGACTCTGTATGACATGCAGGAAGCAGGGTATTGCAAATTAAAACAAAATTATTGAGGTGGTGAGTCTCACCTGGAGTCATTGTAGAAGCACCAACCGTTTTCGTCTGAACAGCAGGCTGTGTAGTGGCCCATGTTCACTGTCCCAGCATGATTACATATTGCATATAAGTCATACAGAACTGGGCCTGCAGGGACATATATTGACATAATGACTCCGGTCTTCAGAACCGTGTCAGTTTCGCAAGGTTGCAAATTATGGAATAATCTTTTGTAAGAAATGGTCTTCTTCTGGTCATCTGTGACATACAAAAAAACCTACAAAAAATATCTAATTAAAAATAGCACATAGGCCATTAATTTACATTGTATTTTAAATCAAATTAGTTAGTCAACATGTAACTGACCGTAACCTCAGCAATTTCTTATCATAAAATGAAGCGTGAGCATTTGTTATTATGTTTTTAGATATTATGAATTAAAAGAGCAATTGATGATTCATTGCTCTGGTAGCCCATCTTGCCATGAAACCATAATATCCACAGTTCAAGTAGAGCTGGAGCTCTTTACTGCAAATCTGTCCCATCTCTTTCTCCCCAGGTCTTGTTTTGCTCAGTTGTCAACTATCAAAACAACATTCCATAAAAGTTTTTAAAGAATCTAGTGGTGTCAAAAGACTAAAAACTAAAAAACCTTTTGTTGAAGCTAAATTAAATGGCTCACAGTAACACACCAAATCATTCACGCAAAAGGAAATAATACACAGAGGGAATAGTAAATGAGACATGTACAAGGATAAACAGAAAGAAAGACTTGTTTGTGTTACCACAGTCAACGGGTCCATAAGGTCCAAGATCCAGGTTAGTGAGTGGGAAGGACACATATACTGTGCTTTTACTGATAGACCACCGTGACATCGCAAAACGATTCAGATCTGATGGAGACCGTTAAGCATCATCATAACCTCCTGCACCAAGACATCACTCGCTGATAAGTTTCATACACCAAGTAAGAGTTATTTTAAGAGTTATTGTTTAAGGATACGGATCACAATAACCTGGGGAAACCTCTGGATGGACAGCCGCTTGGTGCACTCGGTATGCCTGTTGCACCTCTCACACATCTGAAACACACAAACAAACACACACACCATTATATGTATGTTGCAAATACAAAAGATCCAATGTACGTAGCTAACTCGTGCAAAAAAGTTAATGAAATGAATGCAAACAGCTGGAATGTGTGGTCCACCACTTTTGTCATTTAACTTTGTATTATAGTTTTATTTATTCATATATTAACTATTTTAATGTTGTTTGGAGGACTTCACACATTTTAGCAACCTGAAAAAAAACAGCATCATTGTAAGTGCACGCTGTGTTTAAAATATGTTCACTACTCTACCTTGCTGTCAGATATTCAGCTAATTCCAACGGGAAACTGAAGCTGGTATATCCATCTATGCTTTCTTCAAATCCACCAGACTCCTTTCACAAAAACAGTAATTGTACCTCGCAAAACACGGGAGTTGTCGGTCTACTACCGCTGACTCAACTAGTTTGCTTGTGTTATTGTGTGACTTTCATGTATCCAAACTAACCGTTTAAAATGCTAAAGCCACATATTACACAAACAAACTTGCTGATTCAGGCAGTAGTAAATTGGAACTTCCATGTTCTGCGGGGTAAAATTACTGTTTTTTTCACAGGGGTCTTGCGGCTTTGGATAGAATCAGCTTCCCATTGGAAAGGGCTTTCTGACAGCATGGTAGAGAAGTGAAAATATTCTAAATATAGCGTACACTTAAAACGGATATTGGCAGCTTTAGGTGGACCTTTTTTTAGTTTGCTAAAATGTGTGTTGTTGCTGCCTCTGTGCACAGCAGTCCATTGTTTAGCTTCCTACACCAGTGCTCGTGCTGCTTCTCATAGAGTCCCAACTTTTTGGGGAATTGGTGTTGTAACTCACAGTTTCCTTGACCTTTGACCCTAAAAGTAAAGACACACTCATGTATCGTAATCTATTGATTTTGCACTCTGTCTGCTTACTGGTGAATTCTCCTTGTCCAGTTTCTCCTCCTGAGAGAAGAGGTCCAGACACTCCCTCAGTGTGACCTCCCCGGCAGAGCTCCTCTTGGGGATGGGCAGCGACAGATCACAGAACACGTCAAATGTGTTGGAGTAGTGGGAACACACTGAGCAATGCAGCGAGCTCCGCAGCTGGCCTGAGAACAGGTCTGTGTGAGAAGGGTGGCAAGAATTAGCAGCGCTTGCCTTCAGTGAACTTAGAACACAGACAAGACCGGATGGCTGTCCTCACCCACTATTTTGCTGTCATCTCTCTCCAGGTGCTTCTTCCACATGGCAGCTGCCTCCTCCGAAATCCTGAGCGAGGAAAAGAGATGACAGGAAGAGAGAGAGAACAAAATGTGGACACTTGAACGCCTTGAAAGTTTCAAGGATTTAATTGTTTCCACATACACATACACACCTAAATCTGGCATATTTCTGTTCGGGCTCCTTCCCTGCTCGTCGAGCGAAGGGCCTGCGGTTGATTTCTGTGTGCAGCTTGTCCAATAGGAACCTGAGGAACTCTTGTGCATCCTGTTGACTGGGTTAAACACAGAGATACAGAGATATGTCTTCTTCCTGTCACTGTTACAGGCAGCTATTTCTATACATTGCCTTTGCACGCCAATGACGTCGCTTGCACAAAAATGTCTCATGGGAAGATGCAGTTGACCTTGAGGAAGACAAAAGCATCATCTGTATTCTCACCTGTAACCACTGAAGTATGGCACTGCTTCTTTAAAAAGATTGTAAAACTGTCTTGGGTTTACGACTGCGTCCGCTTCGTTTTCATCCCAAAGGCCCGACAGCACCTGAGAGAAAGCTGGAAGACAAGGAGCAATGAGAAAAGGTGATAACATTGTTTGAGAATGTGAATAATAGGAAGAGGGAGGAAACAGCAGGAGACAGGAACACACCTTCTGTGAGCTTAGCATCCTCTTTGGAGAACTTCTCCTGCCTGTAGGGCTTCAGGAGACAGTAGTCCCGTAGGCCATGAGTGTGAGACAAACACTGGACTATTGCATTCAGAAAGCACTGTATTGGAGATAAAGTAAAGGGGAGAGTGAACATGTTTGTGAAAAAATCTGGTAATCCTGCAAGTATTTCTTTATACTATTAAACACTTACTGTGTTTCCTATGTTTCTAAGGCCAACCCTTCCACTTCCTAAGGCGAGTTGCTCTTTCTGCAAGACAGACAACACAGGAAGCTACTGATCCAAACTCACATCTGCAGGTATATAACCTATGTCAGTTAGCTCACTGCATGCATGACCTACTATTTGACCCCTGCCTGTCTGCCTTCACCCTGCCATGTCAGTGTGTGTACAGCACTGGTGGGACAGATTTAGCCTCCTTATCTCATTAACATAACAAGAGAGTCTAAAAGGAGGTCAGCATCAAGCATTCATCCTATTAGAGACCGAGGAGTGCTGACAGGTGCTTAAACACGTGTGTGTTGATGTGTACTCTCTCATTAATTCCCATTTCTCTGTCTGTGTTTACGTTTGTCTCACGGGCATCCCATAACTTCCACATTAAGAGCAAACTTTTGCGACTACCAGCTTTGAAGGTTTGAGCCTAAATGAAAGGTTTATATGGTGCTGTGTGTTGCACACCTCGTTGTCAGCGACCAGAAGGAGGCCCATCAGTGAGGTGTAGAGGACAGACTGGGAGATGTCGGCCGTCTCTCTCTGGAGGCCGTTCTGAGACACCAGGGTCCGACACAAGGCCTCACAGGAGCCCTCCATGTTGACGCCACTGGCTCCAGGCATCCTATTCTTATTGGTAGACCTCACTGTGAAGTGTTCCTGAGACAGACTGGAGGTCTTCCCAAAGAAATGAAAGCTGGGAGGTTTGCAGGCTCAGGCTGGGTATGTTGCACCACCTGAGCTTTTTCCACATGCAGGGTCAAAGGTGAGCAGAACGTGATGGTGGTTCCTATGCTGACTGACAGAGAGAAAGAGTCCTCTTTTTAAAATGGTCTTCTCTTTCCACGAACATGAAGAGCAATGTTATACAGAGGTGAGGGAAAAAGTACAGGATCAATTTGTGAATGAGCATCCCCTTAGGGTAAATCCTTATCATGAATAGATCAAGTTGATCCACCCTGGCTCACAATTCCCACTCGTAATTACAGCTTTCAGGACAGCCCTGAAAGTCAAGGTCTGACAGAGACCTGGCTGAATGCGGACATCAATGAATCAGCTTGAGGGCACATATTTACAAAAAGAGAACATTTTTGAAGACTTTACCTCAAGTATTCATTAATTAAAGAGTCAAGCATGTAACCTATAAAGCACAACATGCCAGTCTCACTGCCAATGTTCTGTGATTTTACCAAAGCCAAATCTACACTCTCACTGCTGTTTTTGTGCAGGTGAAGCAGAAAAAACCTTTCAAACACATTTAGTTGGCAGATAACTTGACAAATGCTGTATTAGCGAATAAACAGAGCGGTTTGGACTCACCTGATCAGTTGGTCACTCTATCTGTGGACAAACTGTCCCTACCAAGCTGTTCCCATCACCTGCTGAGCTGTTAAAAATGCATAAGGGGACATCTACTGTTTCACTGTGTGTCTGTAGGCAAGAACTGAAAGTCTACCTCTCTCCCCTGCCCTGCCACCGGTGTCAGAGAGAGAGAGAGAGGTGGAGACAGAGGGGGAGGATAATCATCACTAATCTTTTCTTTCTGGATCTTGTTGCTATACTTAGACTTCTATTTGTGTAGTTGGCCATGAGTACCTCAACAAACTTTCAAGTGTCAGTTTATTTAAAAAAAAAAAAAAAAGAAGACATTTTACACATTCAGTAATACTGCTCCCAAGATACACAATCACCACTATCACACAATCAGGAAATGCATGAAAATAATATTCTCCATGTAAGGATGTACACGAGTGTGGATAAGCACAATCATCTCTCGCAGACAGTTCATCTTTCATCTCCTCCGGCATCAATGTACAGATCTATAGTCACTCCCCAGGCCTCCTGGCGACCAGTCAGCGACTGGTGTGATCTGCCATTTCTGTGTCCGAGCTGAGGCTGAGCTCGGCTATGTGATAAAGGGCGGGATCGGGGTGGTGGGAGAGCTGCGACTGGCTGGTCTGAGCCGTCCTGTCTCGCGACTGGACGATGGCTTGGCGCAGACAGGTGATCCACTGCTGCTTGCTGAAGGAGTCGTTGGCCTGCAGGCTGTAAGGGTGAGCTTTGGAGCGCCCTCTACTGCTCACACGGAAACAGTTCCTCACTGGTGAGATGGAGACACAGAGATCAATGAGATGGAGGCATTGCTTCCCTCCCCTCACCAGCATAAATGGAATAATTAAGGTATAAATAAACCCAAAATAAAATAAGCAGGCCATGAATACATTAATAATACTGTATATTACTGCAGCGCTGAAACAATTAATCAAGTAGTTGATCAACAGAAGATTAATCTTCAACAATATTCGATAATCAAGTAATTGTTAAGTCATTTATCAAGGAAAGAGTCCAACTATTTGCTGGTTAAACCTTCTACATTAAGACAATTACTGATTTTCCTCTCTTTTCTATCAGTATAAATTGAATATTTGTGGGTTACCTTTATCATTTCCTCCAGTGAAGGCTCCTCGGAAGGTGCCCCCTCCACCTGCCTCCCCATCTGGGATCTCCTCCAGATTTATCAGGGCGTTGGGCAGAGGCTGCCTGTACACATGGAACACCTGACCTCCATCTCTGTCCTCGCTCGGCCTGCTCAGCACCAACGCCAGCTCAAACAGGAAGACGTGCAGCCGCTGGCAGACCGGACAGACGCACACAAAGGGAGAGATATGGCTTTATGAGAACATTAACCACAAAAAAAATCATGTTGTTCAGATATTACAGCATCATCTTTGTTGGGGTTACTATAAAACCAAGTTTGGGATTTTTAGAAATTAAATAGAAATGAATATTACAATACAGCACTCAGTCTGTAAGTATATGGATCCACCATGTCATCAAAGACATCAAAGACCCCCGGCTAACCACTCAAAGGTAAATCAGTGACAACAGAGAGCCGCTACCTGGCCCTTGTTGTTCTTGAGCTCTCCGTGGCAGTAGAGGAAGCGGGACTGCTGGATCTCTGGTAGCCTCTGACTCTCCTCGAGGTAGCTGAGACCCCGCCTGTAGAACTGGCACTCCGCCTCTCCTGTCTTCTTGTTCACCTCTGCCACGATGCTCTGGATAAGCTCCAACTGAACAAAGCATGAGTGTATAGCGTGAGTCATTTTGGTTTGGTTTTGGGTTCTGAGAAGGATACAACTTGTACGATATGTCTAAAATGTAACACACGCAGTATGTTGCCGACAGCAAATATGAGCTGTTAATATTTCATATTAAACTAGTATAGTTGTAATAGTATAATAGTCACATCACAGGATCACTGGCTGCTGAAATTCAAGCTTTATAAAACAATTTTCTCTTGTCGCCATTTGGAGGCGCCAATGTGCAAAATACTAAAGCTTTCAAAAGGAAACATTGGCTACAGTCAAGTGTCTGGACTTTCTACACTTGTAGACTGATGGACTTCATCATAAGGAAAAATAAAAGAAGGTTTGTAGCAAACTCTAAAGCAGGCATGCTGATTTTTATGCTACTAGGGACAAAATCTGACCACTGATAAGATTCAAAACTATGACACATTATATTAGCAATTTTAAAGGACACTCAGGTCTATCTAAAGCAACTGAGTCTGCATGCATATTGCATGAACTGCCATTGTGGACATTATTCAGAACCTATTAGAAAACCACTTCAGGATACGGATTACAGAGTCCAGACAGTGGCATTTGTTTTAGCCATTTCAACAAGTGGACTCAGGATTCAGCAATTATCTCAACTAAGTGACACACATGACGTGGCGGACATCAACTCACAGCGTCAGGCAGTGTGTCCTCATCCGGGTGGTCTGGAGGTGTGCACTTCTGTATCTCTTTCAACAACAGGGGGTATTTGACCAAACGGCTCCGAGGGAGATCCAGGAAGTTCCACAGGTCCAGTTTCCTGCTGAACGAAGACTCCTGACACAGGCGCAGGAAGTGCTCCACTCTTTTCTCATGCTTCTTCTGGTCCAGCAGGGCTTTGGCCCCCACCTGGTTACAGCAGTATGTAACATAGGCCTCCAGGCAAGGGAACTGCAGGGAGGAAGAGGAGCAAAGGAGTCAAATCAAGTCAGATAAGAGCAGACTGAACTCTGACTCTGGTTTAGAGAGGAACATAATGGAGTAAATACAGGAACTGGGGAGAGCGAAGGTGGGTTGTGTCCGTTTTTCTTCTTCTCTCTCAGTCTCTTTTGGTTTCCATGGAAATACTCACCCAGTTCATGAGAGTAGGCCCCACCTCTCCGACTGTGTTCTCCGATCCTCTCAGCCGCTCAAGGCGACCCAGAAGATCTGGTGTGGAAGAAAAACAGAAGTGTTGGATTCATATTGATTTTTGCTGACTGGATGCCAGTGTTGCTACAGCCCAATGACAGAGATGGCACATTCAACACATTCAGCTCATTACTTTATCAATCAATCACACGTGTGATGGAAACCTTCAGTAACTGTGTTGTTTGCAAAGCGGAGAGACGGATTACCTTGATGGAGAGGAATGAGAGAGTCCAGTGTACCAAAGATCTGTCCAAGCTCACTCTCAGTCAGGATGTCCAACTTCAGCATGGGCTCATAGTACACCTGGCAGCACAGAACAAAGTGAGGGAAAAATAAATGCAATGCAGAGGGAATCGAATCAGAGTGGGAGATGTCAGGAAGTAGAATTACATTTTCAAACATTTTCAGTGCACATCAGCAGGATTTGTTCTGATATAAAGTCACAGAGGTGGTGTTTAGCGGACAAGTACCTTCTTGACCAGGCTCAGGTCAGCAATGAGTTGTCTCTCTCCCTGAGTCAGCTCATAGATCACCTGCAGAGGAGTGAAAACCGCTCAACAAGTGGACACATTAACACCAACGTATGGACGCAAACACACGCTTGCACACGACGTGAAACACACAGTCGGACAGCTGATTGTTCAATAAGGAAGTTGAGCCTCCAGTGCCAGCTCACATCCTCTTTCATAATCGCCGTGCAGAGCTGCCAGCACGAGTCACCCTGCAACCACGGCCTGACCCACAAACCCCCCAAAACACGTTGCATTATAGTAAACACAGAAGGTTTGGCTTTCATGCAGCCTGACTAAACCTGGCACGCTGCCCCTCGCACCTCTTGACGTTTAATCTCCTTTGCCGTGAGGTCGTGACTCTCCACGGTGTCGCTCCAGCACTGGCTGTTGCGCCGGCGTGGAAATGACGAGGCCTTTGTGCCCCCTCGGCGCAGGGGTGCTGGGGGCAAAGGTCGAGCCTCTGTGCGAAAACTGATAGACCGCTGTGAAAAGAGCAGAGTGGTTGAACATCAGCATGCAGAAGTCATTTATGTGACAACAGGTGTGCGGGGGTGTTTGTGCACGGTTACCGAAATGGACTGTCCAATGCGTTTCAGAGCGGGGGTCTTCACTGGGGTTATGACACCTGTTAGACTATTGGACTTTGCCACAGGTTTGACCCTTTTATTGCTGGGCTCCTAAAATGAAATCAACATCAAAACTTAAGAATCCAGCTTTGATAGGCGTGAACAAAGTGGTCCACAAGCCCATCAAGCGAGTCACTCATCAAACTATTCCCTGGCTTTACATTAGACAACTCGAGGCAGCTGAATACACATGCAGCCTCTGCAAAAGAGGAACAATCACCTCTGAATCCTTCAAGTGGTCGGACGTCATTTCACCCTGCTCGTCGTCCTCTTCATCCTGGTAAAACAGGTCATATAACAGAATAAGCTACTTGAGAGACAGACCTGAGAGACTTGAGGAAAGTGGAGAGAGATGTAGAGAGATGTGGAGAGAGGTGAGACGGTGCATGGTGCAGATCTCTCATTTCCTGTGTGACACTTTCAAAGAGGAAGAAGGTTGAAACTGTGCCGTTGTAGTAAAATACAAGATGTCTGCCTAGTTTTTGCCACACTAACCACATCAGCTGTATATTCAGTGTAGAGAGATATGTTTAAACACCGGCGGTAAAAGTGGATCTGTTCATGTTAATACACATGATGAAGATGGCAGCAGAACAAGAAAAATCGAAAAGTGGAACGTCACAGTGGCTGAAAGACCTCATAAAAACAAACCCGGTTTAGGTCTGTGCATTCAGAGAGCTTCTGCAGCCGCACAGCTGAACATAATGTTCACGCCTCTCGTCAGCTCTGCACTCAGCACTGTGGTCACAAAGGTAAGGTTGACTAACTTCCGCTTGTTACAGAGAGAGACACAAAGAGAGATGTGAAGATCAAGAAGAGGCAGTGGAACGCAGTTTAATCTCAGTCTCACATATCGCTCACCTCCATGATTTTCATCACAGGTTCAGGGGCCGGGTCTTGTTTTCTCTTCTTCTACAAGCAGAAATTCATGTGAAAGTCAGTTTCTTGGCTTTTCTTTTAGGAGAGTGGCCACATTAGTTGGCTTTAATAGGGTTTAGACAAGATAAAGGAGGTGAGAGAAGTGAAGCAGATGGTGTGACTTACCCCAGCATGGTCACAGAGGATCGAGTGCGTCTCTCCTGGCGCCACAGGCCTAAAAAGGGCAAAAAGGTTACTGGGTACAAAGCAAACATCCATACACTCGGCTATTTTACTTGAGATAAATCTAAAAATACTTTAAGAATCTGATCCAGGTATCTTGTGACTAAATAACTAATCTGACAGATTTTTGTGCCTCGAGTCATATAAACATGACAGAAAGGTAATGATGGCAGAGATTTGGGTACGTACAGTAATATAGAAAGGTTAGGTTTTGTCACCATGATGCCAGATGTGTACCAGCGTCAACTACATTTCATGCCTGCTACATAATGAAGTATACTGTCCTGTTGAATGTTAATCTCTGCCCCAGTCAGCTCTCAACATTAATATACAGTATGTTGCACGTCAGTTTAGAAACAGATTACGATGAATGTAAGAGGGATCATACCAGGAAGTCCTTGTTTCACCAGTGTCCTCCGCTTCCATCTTCTCTTCAATGCATCCTCACACAGAACACATCCTCAAAATGAGAAAGGCTGAAATAATCCAAACGTAAACCAGTGTTTTTTCCGTTTCAAGTCACACACAGCGAGTTGTTTGCAGGGAGACTGTCAGAGTTCAGTGCACTCCTTCCTCGTCACTTTCTTCCTCATCTCAAAATCGACCACATCCTTTAGTTGCACATACTCATGTATCCGCTCCTCTCATGGAGGAGGGCTCAAAGCTCAACTTGTTCAGGCTAATCACTCAGACCCGTCGAATGACTGATCACTTTAATGCTGCTTTCAAGAACCGAGGGGCCGCGCGCACTAACTAAAATGCTAGCAGGCAGAAGAGGAAGTGAGCGTAAATTTACAACTAAAGTATTCATGAACTGTCTTTTTTGCATTTCTTGGAGCCGCTGCATTTAAAAAAAAAAAAAAAAAAAAATCTGATTAGAGTTTTTCATTCTAAGTTCACATGTAGGCGTTTAGCTGATTCAAGCTGTGCTTCCCGGATATGCTCTATAATGAAACTTCTGATGAAACGGCCAGGAAGAACACATCAATGCCTGACACAATTCTGGTTTGCTTAAGGTGTCACACCAAAAGTTACACTTTTACCAGAAGCAACTTACAAAAAGTCAAATAACCACACAGAGTCCAGTATGTTTTTACATGTTTATTCACTATCACACTAAGTGCTCCCATTTCAAGATACATCTCATTGCCTTGTTCTTGTACTGTAATGTCATTTGGAGTTAACAAAGTAGAAAGAAGACAGTTTATGATCTACAAGGTGTGTGCACCAAAACGTTGTCCCCCCCCCCCCGCCCCCCCCTCCCAAAAAAATAAAATAAAATAGAACTTAACAAAACACATGAAATATAAAGAGAAAACTGATGTCATGTGCAAGGGCCCCTCCAGAGCCACAGAGTGCTGGATGAGGTGGGGTTGTAGAGGCGCCTCAAATCGGCGAGGGTTCCTATTCTGCTGCCATGAGATACTCTAATTATTATTCCAGACAGCAGAGGCTGCTGACTCAGCTTTAGCTGTGTCTTCAGGTGCTTCTACAGTTTTCAAATTTGGGGTCTCAGGTAAAAGTAAGGGCAGTGATATGACCTGGGGATAAAATGGATCTCAATACACGTGTGGCTATTTCCATGATTCTTGGCTGAACTTCTTTCACTTAATGAGGTGCATCTTTGGAAGAAAAAAAAAACAAAACAACAAAACCCAGTAATGTGGGAACAGGTCTACGAGACAGGGGCTGGAGGAGGGAAGAGAGCAAGTAGGGTGGAGGGGAGACAGTTGGCTGGATTAAAAGATCCCTCCTTTAATGCTGAAGGCTAGTAAGAGTGTGAGGATGTCTCACAGGGACACTAGCTGGGCTATGGAGTGACAAGAGAACACTAAGGCTTAGAATTAAACTCAGCGGAGAAGTTCTGCTACTGAGAACGTCAGGACCAGTATACGTGCTCCCTTCCTCCCACGACACCCTTGTTCCCACAGCCGAGCACCTGGATCCCTAACACACATACAGGTCCTTAAATCAGCTTACTGGGGCTATGTACACTCAGGCACAGGTTTCCACAAACCACAGGCCTAAAAAAAAAACTGATTGATCCAATAGAGCTGACCTGGATCAAATCACCCACCCCCAATCCCCAAACTCAACTCCTCACTTAGAACACCCACCCTCTGTCTTCCCCCCCGTAACCCCCACCCTCCTGTGGGTGGGTTCAGTGTGGAGCTCAGCGGATGGTGTATCTGACATAGGGCACTTCCACGTCTTCATCTGACAAGTCATTACAGCATAGCTCAAACACCAGCGCTTTCACATGCTTGCCCAGCTTCTTTTTGGACACCTTCGTCACAATCTCTGTCATCCTACAGGACAGAGGAACACAGTTCTGAAAATTAATAAAAGCACAAATTGTGTGAGCTAAAGACAGAGGCAGGTGCATATAGACAGTATACTCACGGCAGGTCCAGTCTCTCTTTAAGTTTGGCAGCAGGCATGAAGAAGGAATAGAGCATGGACACTCCCTGAGAAAGCATGGTGATCTCCAACTTATGCTCGTTCTGACAAAGAACACAAGACAACAACAGGGTTTGGTTAGTTGCACGCCAGACGCTGCATGGTGGCACAAAGACGAGGTGAGGTGATGAGAACATACTTTAAAGTGGTCCAAGAACTGTCGGAGTGTCATCTCTTCCCCATTGGGCTGCAACCCTGTGACCTCGAAGCGATCCCACAACGACCAATCAATTTCATAGTACTGCAAAAACAATAAAGAATGAGGACTGATGCCAATAATGATGTCAGTCACAGAAAGAGGTCACAAACTGCACCCAGTTATTGCTGTTCTTTGCCAAAATGCATTCAAACAGGATGGATTCATTATCAAAAAAAAAAAAAAAAAAAAAAAAAAAAAAAAAGACCACTTTTCATTTTTCTCCTCAGCACACACTGATAACATCAGCGTGAGAAGGTGAGTTGAACTCACTTGCACCCAGGCAGACATACTGCATCTGCCTGGTGCATCAGTATTAGCATGGCTGGATCATCATCGGAGGACTAAACATCTAGCGAGTACATTTGGGTTGCCTTTTAGAGGTGACACTGAATCACTAAATATTTTCCTATAGCGGGAACACACATCACAGAGGCATCTAAGCAGCTCAAAACAAGCTGTGACACACATGCAGCGGCCCACCTTATGTCTGGGAGCAGCGATGGGCTCTGAGAAGGCAAAGAAAGGCAGGGCCAAGTTCATGAAGCCGTTCTTGAATGATTCCAGCTTCTTGTGTCCTTGGACGATTTTGATGAGCTCCAGGCACACCAGGCCCACCACTGCGGCCGTGGTAGTGGCGATGGCAGGAATGATCTTGCCAGCTATCAGTTTGCTCTGGATTGGATGGTGAGGAGTGTGAATGTGATGAAGTAAGAAGTTAATACTATTTCAAGGTTTAAACTCGCAGCAGAAGAAAACAACATGTGTAAAACAATAGTAAAATAGTTTGGCTTGAAAGACTTATTGCCATTTCGGTTTTGACAGATAATGAGCTGGTGTGAAATTTGCATGGCTGGCTTTTCAGAATATCACATTCAGCAGCTACATTTCTGAATTTCTGGGGGAGATCTACATGTGCCATGAAGGATCAGGAGTCTGTAAGTCATTATTCTATCTTGAGCCAGTGCTAGGTTGAAAAACATGTGAACTCACCTTGTGCCTGTCTGTGGGGGGAATGTCGTAGTTCTCTGCTCTCAGGTTGGATGCTGCTACAATGAAGTCCATGTGGAAGTTGGTGTCATCATCCTGTTAAGAGAGGGCCCACCACCGTCACGCAAACAGGCATAGTCGAGGCGATCACACAGAATTCAGATAGAGAAGGAAAGACAGTGTACCTTCTCAAAGTCAATGGAGCAGAGTTTGAACTGGGAAGACTCAGGGGAAGGTAGCTGGACCTTCAGCTCCTCCAGTCTGGAGTCATCTGTACACAAAGAGGGCCGTTGTATATGTGTCTCACAGCATCCGTACAGATGAACACCTTTCTTTAGCGGAATATCTCCAAGAGACTCAATTTACGACTTAGAATGCTTTGTTGTACATTCGCTCATCTTACCAACAGAGGAATTGCTATTCTGCAGGTCCTGATCAGACACATGGATTTTAACCCCTGAACGAGGGGTAAAGGGTGGCACCTTGACATCCTGCAAAATCTTAACCACGCCTGCACGATCACTGCTGCCCTGCAGGCCGTACGTCTGGGCATACAGGTTGGCTGCGGCCAGTACATAGTCCATGTGCAGCTCCTACAAAAGAGAGCACTTCATTCAGTATCCTAAGACTGGATAGACAAGTTCAGAGCAGATAGTGGTCAAGCAAGTGCACATAAGAAATGTAATAAACCTATACTTACGTTGCTAGTGCTGAATTCTAGGGGGTGAGGACACCTCTTTGGGCCAGACCAGAAGGGGGCACCAGAGCTGGTAAGCTGAGACACAAATAATACTTTAGGACAACTAAAATGCAAAAAAAAAAACCCCAGAAAATGTGCATTATATAATGAAGGCCCCATAACAAGTCTAATTGCTTTAAGATATTGTTGTGCACTGTATGCCTTAATGACAGAAAAGACAAGAGGTGAGTAGAGATGGGAACAACAATGTGTTGTGGTTAATGGTTAGCGTGTTAAACCCTAACCTATTTATACATCTGCAGCATCTCACTGACAACTGTGTCAGTGTCAACTAATTTGAGAGGTGTAATTAAAAACATTTCACTTTTATCCGCACGAGAGAAGGACACCATCTGTGAACAATCTCCACCCTCGCTCTTCCCTTCCTATCTACTGACAGTCACACACGCTCTGCAGAGAAACAGAGATGTTCTCTGGTATTACATCCCTCCTGTGAATGCACTGATGGTTGTATGACCTCTCCTGTTAAATGCAGGCCTACTTATGCCGTTGTTCTGTAAAAGCCCCATATCAATCATGTCATATCTATCTATAAATATCTTAAACACAAGCTGTGTTTTTTGGGCGACTTCATAAAACATAATGCTGACGATTCAAAGCCAACAGAGCAGAGAGAGGAAAACAGAATGCCGGTGTACGTGCAGTAGAAAACCACAAGTATAGGTATGTGCATGGGGAACAGAGAATCGAAGGGAAAAGCAGTTACAGTCATTCTGTGGGATACACTGGTATTGTACCATTTTACAACAGCCATAATTCCAAAAGTGCAAACACACCACTGCATAATGTGTGACAAAGGCTGGGTGAGTTTAACGCAGAAGGAGTTGAGTTTCTCTGTTGGAATGGGAGCAGTTTCACAGCAGTGGAATCAAACAGCAACAGTAAAAGCAAGAGGACCTGCACTCAATCCCCTCCATCTAACATCTAGTTATTTCATTCAATTGCAAGGGCAATGCATAGAAATGAACACATTTTAATCACCATGTGGCTATACCACAGAGTCACTCACAAACAGCTGGGGTGAAACGGTTTGAAACTTAGCAAGATCTTGAAAGTGCAAATAAAATTTGGATAAATTGAAAAAATAAATAACAAGAGCAAAAGCAAGGCAAAAAAAGAGTCAGTCTAAAATGTCTGATAATCATTACGCAGTGAGCTCAATATGTACCTGATCTGGGGGGAAGTTGTGCAGTAGCTGGCGGATGTTGTTGCTGTACTGGCACTGCCAGTGGTTGCGTGCCCAGGCTACACAGTCAGCCCAGCTGTGAGGGCAGTCTGTGACAAGACTCTTGTAAACAGCCTCCAGTACCTCCACAGGCTGAGCCCCGGGAAGTTTCAGAGTACGCTCCATGAACTTTGGATCTCTGCAAGGACAATAATCATAAACTAGTTACAAATGTGTGAGATATGTCACTTCTCATTCATCTGCTTGTTACCCCAGCAGGATCACTTAAAGCATGAGGTTTTGTATGTTGTTCAATGTTTAAATATAGTCTAAAGTACCACAAAAGCAACAGCTTCTTAATATCAAACACAAAACAATAGGGGGACCAGGGTGAGCCCTTTTGGAGATTGATGCACTGGCAAGCTTTTACAAGTACTGGGGAGATTAATTAAAAATGCTTGAAAAAGCTCCAACATTTAATGTAGAAAGAAATCATTGTCTGAAATTAACACAAAGAGAAGAAATGTTTGTCAATCTGAACAACTTGAATGATGCAAAGAGCATGTGATGCCACATGGTCACCGGAATGACAGGAAAGACGACTCACGTGAGGTACTGCATGGCATTCTCCGGTGGCTGTTTGAATAGTCCCTCAAATTCATCACGAGCCCACTAAACAGAGAACACATCAATTATACACTCAATTCACTAAACTAGAAGTATAGTGTGTGTAAAACTTTAAACTGTTTCAGAGTGAGGCAGTGTCACCATCTGGGGTTGGGCAATACAATCAATCACTATTTTTTCCTTTTCATCTTACTGTGACACAATTCACAGCATAGTGTTGGAATTATTAAACACATTTGGCCAAAAGCTGTTATGACGTGACAGTTCTATAATACATGATTTGTGCTCTTGTGAAACACAGAAAAAAATGATATAACTCATTTTAGCTTTAGAAGTATAATGTGGCCATATCACATTGAATTTACCATGCCATTTCGGCTTTGTAAATATCAAATCAATCGAGAAAGCGGCCATATTTAATGCAATTTGAAACTGCAAGACAAAAATCTGAAGGTCGCCCGCCATTTTGACAGATTAGAACACTGAGGGCAATTATATGGGAAGTAATTCCACCTGTAGAAGACCCCGTCCAGTTGGTGGCGAGTGTGAATATTAATTAACTATGAATTAATTATAGTTTTGTCTCTGATCTCACATGCATGACCTCATTGTCAAGCTGGCTAGGCTATATTGGCTATCATTATCATGTTCAGTTGCTGTCAAATAAGCTTTGTCTGATTATTAAAAAATGTAAATGACAGTAAGGTAAGGGTAAGTAGGAAGATGTTGGCTGAAATGAGGGACAAGAAAGTCTAACGCAACCCCTGGAGCCTACTGACCTGCAGTGTGTGTTCAATGGCATTTGGGAAGTTCTTGAGGGTACAGATGGGGATGGACTTCTCAGGTGGATCTTGACTGGAGCTGTATGACTCTGTGAGGAAGGGGATCACAACCTGGACATTGCCTTTGGTACCAAGAGTACCAGACTCCAGTAGGGGTTTGCGGTAGTACACACACCTCCGATCCATGTACATACCTGGTAAATGGGCACAAACACAAGGCACGTTTGATTTTCTCACAAACAAACACTTTGCTGTTAAAAGGATATAAAATAATTGAAGTTTCTGTGTCTTACGTGCATCAACATTGTCAAGCGCATTAGCTACTCCATCAAGGCTTTCAAAGAAGTCGTCGTCGTAGATCCTCTCTGTGTCAGGGCCCACCCTGTTCTGGTGACCTGTGATCCTGATGGAGGGGTTCATCTGCTTCACTGCAGCGGCAGCTGTGTCACTCTTCATTTTCTGTTACCACATGCAAACACTATTAATAGTGACCTTTTCACTTTCTGATCAATCAAGTCCTAACATTAACAGCACTGTGAAACACCACAAGTACACATGAACTTTAGATATACAGAAAACTGGTGCAGCTGTGCAGCAACAATTATTTCAGCCGACTGCACATGACAGCGGAGGCAAACAATTTCATCTAACAACAGTGTTCTCACACCAATCTGTACTTTGAAATGTCACTGCATTTAATTTATCACCACATGAAAGAACCAATACCCAAATACATCAACAATGAGCCATTATGACCCCAGGCATTCCATTCCCTCCAACTAATTCAGTACCATGACATCATCCATCAGCAGCAGTTAGATTAAGTGCACTCAGAAGCAGTTACAATAAACAGGAAATTCACATGCAGCACTGCTCGGAAATATCAAATTCAATCAATAAATGGGCAACTTAGGTGCACTACCTACTTCATATCTACCAACAGACAGGGTTGAGCAGAGATCATACTGACCGTAACGTCGGAGGGTCTGAAGAGGAACTGTCTGTTGAGGTTGGACTTCTCTATGGTGTCCATGTCTGTCACAATGACCTCACCCTCCCCGCCTGCCAGTCCAATCATGGCAAAGTTTTTCAACAGCTCACAGCCAATGGCACCTGCTCCGACCTGGAATGATAAAGCCTCTCTCACTGAGAATGCTATTCAATTGTGCTGTAGACATCATCCGTTTAAAGCGGTATGTTGAGAAACACAAGTATTATGATATGATAAATGAGCATGCTAGCAGTACACATGGTCAGAAATATTTTGATGTGGCAATGTCAGAGAAATGCGACTGTTAAAGGATGAGGCTGGCCATACTGTAGGTCTTTATTCAAAATTCAAAAGCAGTCTGTCTATCAATGCTTCATGTCCTTCTAGCCCAAAATGCATGTTTCTACTGAAGACACAAATCTTTAAAAATAGGTCACCAACAGTAGAGTCCTTCCATCTTTTAAAAACAGGCTAAATCATTACCTAAATACCTTCCTGAAATCCACTGTAGTTTTTGGATTTGGCTACACAATACTTACTAGAATCAATTCATCGCAGGTTTTGGTCTTTTCAAGGAATTAGTTGGCAATGAGAAATTTAGAATTTCACCAGACTTATCCTTTCAATCTCCCTTAGCAACAGGATGCCAGAGGAGGTGTTGGAAAGTTTTCCATTGGCAGACTCACCAGGAAGTAGCGCTGTTTTCCAAGCATATCCTGCAGCTTGGTGCCAAACACTGCAATCTGCCCATCGTATCGGCAGTTCCTCTGGGAGAAAAAGACAGGGGAAAAACAAGTTTAACACCATCATTTGTTATCATCATGTGGATCCATCTTCAGTAAAAGTGTGTGAGATTTGTTCTTAACACCTACAGGTGTGCACTCTTCCTCTGTGAGCAGGACCCCTTCCTCCTCGGCCAGACACTCAAGGGCATCAAAGTACAGCCACTGCATTATGGGCATGAATTTTCCTGTGCATGCCTAAAAGAAAAAAAGACCATGTAAAAAATGTTTTGGGGCATTCATGCAAAGATGTTTCATTATGTTTGAATCGTACACATTCAAACATGTCTAAACACCAAACGGTAACACCACTCCACAAAAACAATGAAACCCACTGCCTTCCCTTACACAGAGTGTGCCAAAGGATGACTAAACCTTTGGCACAAACAAAGCAAACAAAACTGAATGAATCCACTTTAGTTTATACACAGCATGCCACTGACCTTCATCACTTCCTGTGCAGCCAGACCCCCAATGAAGGCATTGACAGGGGCCAGGTCACCAGCAGCAACATATGACAACTTTTTGATAAGAGCCTCATCCAACTGCTCCACTTTGGCTGACCCTGTCTGGGCCGAGTTCACCTCTTTGGCCAAAGTCAGGAGCTCATCACCATCAGCCTGAAATACATACAGCTCAGCATGTTACAACAAGTTACGATGACTAAAACTCATTAAAAATTGCTATTGCAATGTTAAGTCTGCCATGCAGTGCTAAACAATTATCAATGGGTAATTCTACAGTGACTTTAGTTATTGCATGTAATGACAGAAGCGAAATTATTTCATTTAGAAGACCCACACTGACAAAGTTTCTGAATAACACAAGTAATAAGTCTATAATAAGATCAGTCAAAAAAGCCTAGTGGACAATACTAAAACATGGAGCAAGTGGTTGCATTCTATCCATAACTATTAAATCAATCCAAATAACGTCACACCACTGTGGTATTTACACTTATATGAGTGAGAATTACCTGGCTCCACGGTGCAGGAAGGTGGTTGTGTTTCTTCTGGAAGGCATGGATAGCCTGGAAGCCCACATGCAGCTGTCCTGGACGATCGAACTTGGCAAAGTCTGTCATTATGAACTCTGGCTCAACCATGGAGGAAGAGATGGATTTCTGCACAGGAAAGACATAAAAGATAATGAGTGAGTGAAAGTGAGAAGTCAGAAAGTTTGGAAAAGTAGTGCTATGTTACCACGACCTTCACTTGGTATGGAAAATAACAGCCACTTACAAAAGCAATCTTTTTGGGCATCTTGACCTGGGAGACGATTCCTCCTCTTACATAATCTGTAAAGCCAGCTGTGTCACAGATGCTGAAGGTGTAGGGACCTGGACAGAGATGATGTCTTGTCAAAGGCATGGCAGTCATAACTAACTAAAACTTGTCTTTTCCTAAACAAAACCAAGTCTTACCCAGAACTTTAATTTCCACTGGTTGACAACCATTTAGCTCTGTCATGCCCTGGACCTCTGTGAAGGTGACATAGTCTCCACTCTCAAAGCCATGACGAGCCTCATCCAAACATGTCACAACCCCTGGATTGTCCTGGAGAAACCAAGAGTGAACGTATTGTGTCAAAATAAAAGCTTGTCTTCTAGCTTGTCCTTATTCCTAAAAGCAACAAGTCCTTTGAAAAACACTCTGAGGACTAACCTTGGTGATCATGGAAATCATGGCACTCAGTGGCTGCTCTCCATTGGTGTCATACACTATCATCTCCTCACCAAAGTCACAGAAAAGCTGGCTACAAACAGAACACATGAACATTAAGACACTGACAGACAGGTGGGATATATACCTCATGTGGATCGTAAATGGACAAGTGGGTCAGAATCTTACCCAAACAGACCACGTGTGTCTGCGATGATCAGCTTGATTCCTTTGCTGTGGCAGAACTCTCCCACTTGCTGCTGCTCATCCAGAGCAGAGTTAGTCAGCACTACCACCTAGGTTGCAAAAACAGACAAATATAATAACCAACGTTTCTTTCCTTTCTGAGTGCTGAGTGAGTTGGCCACTAGCTTCTACCTAAGTCGTACCTGGAACTTGGTCAGGTAGTCTTCAGTGAGAGTTCCGGTGTAGGCAGTCACAGGGACATAGTTGTTGAGTTCAGCCAAGCGGGGCTGACTCACCTCTGCTCTGTTCTTCCCTAGGTCCTCTTCCCGAAGGTAAAACTGACCACACACACAAGAATAATATGATGTCAGGGAGGAACTGATATTAAGACAATCACAAAATCACTACCAATACCAATGGATGAAGAGCCAAATATGGAAGGAAAGGAAAATTGAGACCATGTCCACACTAATACACAAATTAAAAAAAACAATGTTTACAACCTAACATGCCTCCTGTTCAAACAAGGGTTGTTTTTGGAAAGGTTCTCTATCCACACGGAAAGGGCAAAACACAAAAACAGCTATTTTCTGTCTCCTCTTTCAGCAGCTGACAGATGGAGTGATCTTTTGGTAAAGAAAGACTATTTAGTCACTGCATTTGGCAACAGCAGTTTAAACCTATGTTCTTTCACCTTAGTCTACATGATGACTTAAGTGTTTCAATACAGCCAAATATACAATTAGTAAATAATTGGCTGTACTGACATTCAAATGAGCAAGTTGGAGGTGACTGCTTTCTCACAGCTCTGCTGCGTAACTCTCGATTGTGTTTGTGCGTGAATGTCATTGTTTAAGATAATGTGAAACTGACGAATGTCAGGTTTATCCAGCTACCTCAGTTTTTTTAGCATCTGTTTTCAGGTGTAAAAAACACTAGCTTGGTGTGGAAGAAAGAAATTAGGGAGGAAGAGACACATTTTCAAAATTTCGCCTACTGTGGACATGGCCTAAGATTCAGTGGTTGATTGATGGCCACCTCCTCTCAAAGACTGATGACAGAATTATAAATAGACTATTCAATTCAGCTTCAATGAGAAAGGACATGGGCTATGCCAGGGGCTGAAATAGAAATATTTCACCACACAAGGTTAAACTCAGACTAAATGATCACAGATACATCTTACATATTGCTCTAAACACTATTATACATTTCTGAAAGGTCTCCGCTGATCCGCCTGACTTAACATCTAAGCAGTTTATTCACACATTCTATTTGCTTGTTCCTTTAATAGAGGCTGATAGACATAAACAATCTCTCCACTTCAATGATGTCCTAAAACAGGCTTTAGCTCTACTATGATTATGACCAAGGGAGAGGCCACCCACTGATAAATCTGGGTCAGGCCATGGTTAGCAAGGGTGGGGGTGGCTGCAGTACTCTTTTTGGAAGGCAACAATACAACAGTGAGTCATAACAGATAGAGCCACACTGCACTTTGGAATCAGGCTTAAAAAGTATGGAATACCAGATAATCATGCAATAAAGTACAGTGGCTGACTGAGCCCATGTCTCCATGACTGGGTGGAAGAAAAAAAATGTACTCGTGTAAAGCGAGAATATCTGCATGCTTCCACACACCTGAGAGGAGAGGTCTCTCCATTCTGCAACTCCTTGGTCATGCACAGTGACACTTCTAACTCCTCCCAGGATGACATTCTTGGCAATCTCCACTCCCAGACCTCTCATACCAGAGATCAGGACATTGGAGTTCTGCATGCGTTTCATAGCATCATGGCCTAACACGTAACTACAGAAAGAGGAAAAAGTACTATTAGCACAACTATGCTATGATTAACAATGCACCCAACAATACCTCCTGAAAGTTTTGCAGTTTTCCTGTATTAGGACAAGCATTCTAAGGAGATGAGGCTTACAGTTGTCTGGAGTACAGGCCTTCATCGATCTCAGCATCATTGCCATTCTTAGCCATGCCCTGGGGAGACACAACAGGGGTTGCAATCAGTCTATGGAACGGGTTTATCTAAAGGTATTAAGTGTATTTGTTAGTGCTTACGTTGGCAGGTGTGTGGGACAGATCAGTTCTGACAGAGTTAGAGGAGGAGCAGTGGGATCCCGTCTTCGTCTCTGTTCCTGACAAGCGACGCTTCTTGGACAGCGGCGAGCTGGACATCTGCACACCAACACACAATTTATTTATTCATAGTAAAGAAACTAAGCATCAAATTTTATATATATATATATAAAATTGTATATAGATACAGACATGCATGTGTGTGTAATTTAAGTTTGAAATATTCATCAATTTATAAGAGAAAACACAGGCAGAGGAAACACAGTGACCACATGCTTGTATTTCATGGCAACACTGGCTTCAAATTCAGATTAAACCAAGTGAAAAATATATAAAATATATAATACTATGGTTCCATTATGATGAGTATCCAAGCTAAATGCTACCGAATCCCCTTCACATTGAAGAGAGGATTTCTAGTCTAGGGAGCAGCTGGGCTGGCTGTAGGCCAAACACAAATCTGCTAGAAAACTAACTGCCTGGGAAGAGACATGAATAGCAGCATTATCAGTTCTTTTCATACTCAGAGACAGCGCTGGCTTGTTTATGTACTTCCATTGTGTATTATACCGGTATTTAAGGACCGCCAACATCGTTTCAGCAAAAAGAGCTGAATCATTAAAACTTCACTGCGGAAAAGTGAGCAACACCTCACGGTAGCTTGCAGGTGTGGACACAGAGACCATACAATGCCGCTGGAACTATCCTCGGTATGAAGACAAAAGGGGCATCTTTTAGAATTACAAAATATAAATAAAACATCCTAACAGATTGTGATTAACGGAATAATCCGGCCAAACCCAGCCACATCGGGAAGTGAAACAGGCCGCAGGATCTCGAACACATTCCCACCCCACGGCAAACAAGATCGGCCACAATTTCCGCATCCAATGCAGCTAACTCACCTTACCTAACGTCACCGTCTATAAAACATCCTATAAATTCAAATCATTAAAGTGTCACAGTAGGCTAAAATACATTTTCAATTTCACTGTACCATTAACTTGAAATGTCGCTATTTGTCAAAAACGAAAATGAAGGCATCCGGCATGATACAGCAAAGCACCGAGCCACCCGGTTAGTACTGTTACTGTAGCTCATTTGCACAGCCCAATACATAGCTGGTAACAAACCATTTTAAAGCGTTTAACGTCTGAGAAAGGTGGATCAAATATCAGTTAACAACAACAAGAAGAAACCGATTAAGTAGGTTGCGTGCCACTAATCAGTTAAGTGACTTGGCAAATGGACAGAGTCGGAACATTAATAACTTAGAGGCAAGAAAACACCAGGCTGCCAACCGATCCATTAGCGGCTCGGCCTAGGCCTGTATTACCCCCAGTGCGGAACACAACTTTACATGCTAGCAGCTGTAGCTATGTTGTAACCTGCTCGCAAAAGATAGCAACGGGTATATTGTGACAGCTAGCTATCACAGCTCACCTATGGACGTGGTTTAATGTTTCAGCAACGGGCAAAAAACATCACACAACTTTAAAGCTCAACCTAAGCAATTTTTGCGAATGAAAGACTAGCCATTCCACTCGTGCTCCATTGATATCTCTTTTCTTACCAATAATCCTTCTCGGTCCCTTCCCAATGCGAACCCGCTCCTCTCCCGCAATATCTAGATGTCAGTAATATCGATGGTTGTAAATTCGACGGTTTGTACAAAGAAGAGAAACGCGATGCGGGATTAGGATGGTCTGCACTATATTGTCGAGTCACTATGTCGCTGTGCTGAGAGTCTCTTCTATGTAATTGCGTTGCTGGCTTTGCGACTGCAGACGGGAACAAAACCAAAATGGCAGATGGTGGAGAAAGGGGCGGAGGAGCTGTGACGCATGGGCTAAAATATTCAACAGGAAAGGGTGGCTGTGAGCATGCTGCTCAACCAAGCGCTCAGCTCATTGGCTGGTATACCGAAGCCAACGCGCACTCATCCCGCCCCTGCTACCAGAAGATGCATGCCATGTAAATTACTGTACAATGAACTGCAGGACCTCCAGCAATCCATTCAAGAAATGTCTTACAGTTCTTCTTCAAATGCGCACTAAGCATGTCTGACACAAGTGCAAGAAACTCGTGTTCTAAGTACCGAAAATTTCGTGATCTTTTCAAAGCGAAGACTCGTCTACCGGTGCTGAATGAAATCCATCAATAACAGCATCTTTGTCTTTCGGTGATAGGTTCGCGAGAAGTCCTCTCGCACACGCAGAACTTACACCAGACATGCTGCAATGCATTATCAAAGGAAAAAGCACGTCGTAGACTGTAACGCAATGGTATATATCCTCACTGAAGTGCCAACTGGTGTTCAGTCGTTTGAAGACGCACTTTTCCGGAGTTAAGCAAAACACATCTCTAGTCAAGTCTACTGGTTCTGCAATGATCATTCAGACAGGTACTACATTAAGTGCGCTACTTGCTAGCTATTGATGCTGAGCGTCTGGGCCCTCAGTCACATTGAGGTTAGGGGTGAGCATTCCTTGCAGAGGAGGAGTATTGGGGGAGGGGGTGCCTGGCAAATGACAAAGGCCCTGGAAAAGACTGGGCCGCACATTCTCGGGTACACATGTCGAGGGGATCCCCATTCTCATCTCCTTGCTGCGAAATGATAAAAATAGTATTCCCACCATTCTATCGGAGGTCAAGCGTATGGATATCATTCACGTTAACAGGCTGCCTTTTAACTTGACAAGCTTAGAAGAGACACTAGCCAATACTACGTTACTGTGGTAACACCGATTGTCGAACTATCGTAACGTTAACCAAAATACATCTATACAGATGAGATTTTGAAAGTACATTCTATCAAACGTTGCATGATGCAAGTTAGCAAGTCTCTGCCTCTCAACATCGCGTACATCTAATGTTTGTAGCCAAGTAGCTAGCTTTCAAGCTACCGTTAACGTTAGTTATCACATAACATTAATTAACACAACACTCTTGATCACATAAAATGTGCAAATGCCAATTTAACGTAACTGTTAGGTGACAATGGCTCGTTAGCCATGGTTAGCTAAGGCGGCCAGCTGAAATGGTCACGGTAGCCGACGGCAACTAACGTTTAAGACTACCAATAACGCAGATCAAACGACTGCGTAGTTGTTAGCTTGTGTGCGCTAGCTATCTAGCCACCCAACGACTTTTTCCTACTTGTGCCGCTATGTTAGCTAACTAGCTAACGTTAGCCAACTAGCTGGGGCTAACATTACCAAGAAGGGAGCTTACACAAGTGTGCAGAACTTACCACATCCGATATTGCTCGGCCTGATCTGTAGTATTAAAATCGGCTTGTATGTAAGCAATAAACCTTACAAACAACGTGACAATTCAGAACTGCCGTTGATTGCAAACTGAAAAGTGTGTCAGGGTGGCGGGCTCTGTGTGAGTTTTTCCGCTGGACGGCTGCCTGCCCGGCTGTTCCCGTACTGTTTCCCCTCACTCTATTTCAGTAGAAAGCAAAGCAAAGCAGCAACATGTGCACGTTACAGGCCCAACCATCATTGCGGTCTAGAGGGTTAACCGAAAAGTGAATCTGATTGATTTATCTTTAGTTAATTTTATTACTCATCTTTATTGTTCAACCACATCACCTACGAGGTTAAATGTATTGGATTTTACTCCACTACATGGTTTTGTCGCATGTTAACTGCTTAGACCTACGAATACGTTTTGCACCCCCGCGCCTTCACCAGGATAGACTAATCCGCTGCTCACGCAGGGCCAGATGGTACTTGTAGGCATGGCGTGATAATATAGAACCTCTGTGAGAAATCACTGGATAAGGATTATTTAAACCCTATCTTTAAAAAAGTAGTTGTTTAAGCGTGGTTTTAACCAATGAAACAACTCACGTTCAAGCTAGATTTTGTACTTTTATTGAAAGACTTGCAAACAGCACAGGTTACATAGGGACAGAATAGTGGATGTATAGACTTGTTCAGGAGAAAAGCACAGAACCTGGTATTACATACCAGGAGATCCAAAAGCAGAATGGAATTCAGAAATACTTTTTTACATGATAAAAAGGAGCAAATATAGACAGCACTGTCCATTAAACAGTAGCCTACCAAATGAATGTGTTGACAAAACTGGAGAAAAATGAAAACAAACTTTCTGGGAAAAACTTTTGGAGAACTTTAGAAAAAGAAGAGGAAGTGTGTGTGTGTGTGTGTGTGTGTGTGTGTGTGTGTGTGTGTGCGCGCGCGCGCATGTGTGTGTGTTACTGCAAAGCCATTATACAATATCTTGCATCTAAAGATTTTTCCCCAGCTCTCCAACAGGTGTGGAGCAAGACTTTGAGTGACAGTTCAAGTTTAAATACATTATATAATAAAACAAATCTCAATCTGCAGCAGCCAATGTAAAGGCTTGATCCGTCTGTTTCACTTACATCTGTACAACTGTGTGACCACCAGCTTATGATTTTGCAGCCTCACTATAGAATGAATAGCTACATAAATTAAAAGGAATGAAAAATAATGCAATGGGATAATTTGAAAAAGTAAATGTTGGTTTGGATATGAGGAAGTACACAACATGGGAGTTGAGCAACCCAGGTCTTTGTGTGTATTTACAGTTTGTAGGGAATAATGCAAATCATCATTCCTCAGGTGCTAACTCTTACTAATAGCTGAGAATTTTACCACAATGTTCTTTCTTGTGTAGATTTATAATTTGCAAACTGTGCTAAGTACTTGGATTCCAGTATGTGGAGGCGTGGTGAGCATTCATGCATACAATCTGGACTTGAGATGCAAACAAATTTTTGAGATCTTTCTTTGCAGCTGTCATACAGAGAGATACAGTAGACTACTCTCCATACACTCTCGCCACAAGAGTATTTGAATGCCATAGGGAGATTTCTCTTTACCAACATTCTCAATATGAACACACAGCCAAGGAGCAAGTGGATGACACTTCTGGGTGATATAAAGTCTTTAAACCCTCAAGTTTAAACTATAAATCCAATGTTCTGGGTGTTGTGTATTGCATCATGCACACCTGCTTCATAGCCCCCTGCCCATCCCAGCTCTGGGGGACTGGCTGGAACGAGCAGCATCCCTCTGTCCATCCCTGTCTTCCTGCTCTCCCACAGCCTGGGGTGAGGACTGCGTGGGTGGGGAGGGTGGGGGATAGGAGGGAGGAGGGATAGTAAGGCGAGGGAGAGATGGTAGCGCAGGCCTGGGAGAGGTTGGAAGAGGTGGAGGAGTGGCCGAGGTCGTAGTTGAGGGGTGTTGAGAGGAGCGTGCGCGGGAGGTGGCAGGTGAGGCGTGTGTGCTCCGGGCACGCGGCGGTTCAGCGGGGCAGTCACTGATTTGCTCTAGGAGTGAGGGCATGTCTCCCTCTATCTTCTCCAGCACAGCGGCCATTTGCTTTTCTATCTGCTCGATCACACTGTCCATTTGCCAGTCGCTCGTAGTGCTTCCACCTCCTCCGTGCTGTAGCCCAGTCCCGTACATCCCCACCGCTCCAGTTGTATACAGGGAGCTGTATGGACTCCCATAGGTCCCTGCTATCCCCATCCCTACAGTCCCAATATCTGGGTTGTATGGTGTGGCATGACGGCCCAAACTAGCAGAGCTGCCAACTGCATAACAACCCTGTCCCGTTGCAGGACCTGCCCTTGCTATGCTAAACTCAGCACTGTGTCTGTCAGTTCTCCTGGCATCTCTATCCCTGCTACCCATGGGGCTAGCATCACCTCTTAACCTAACTCCTAGTCCTATGTCCACCCCAGCTCCAGGCCCCATTGCTGGAGAGACTGATGCTGCAACTGACCTCTCTGCCACTGCCTCGGGTACTTGTGTCTGACACCAGCTTCCATCAGTCTCATCCTTCTGGTCCCTCTGCATCGCTGGCCTCTTCTCTGGTGAGGCTGTTGCACCAGCAGAGCCTGTGGTTGGAGGCCCATGGAGCGTTGCAGCCATCTTACGTTTGCTACTGGGATCAGGGGAGGTGGATGTGCGTTTTTTGTCAGCGTTAGTGCCTGAAGAACCATCTGACAGCTTGGATGGGTCGGCCGTCATCACGGGAGAGGGTTTGCATTCTGGAACAACTTTATTTTGACCCAAATTGGCAGCCATTTTCCTGGTTCCATCCCCTGTTGCTTTCTTTGCACCAACCTTATCAGGCTGCTCCTGTGTGACTCTGGGGCTTTGCTGACATAGGGACTCCTGAATATCTGATGGGGAAGTTCCGACAGATGGGCCTATGCTCATCTTTACCTCATCCTGTTTTTCTCCGACCTTACCCCTTCCCTCATCCTGATCCACACCTGGTGGTGCATTTTCAACAGTCACCTCTAAAGACACACTACTTGATGTCACCCCTCCATCACTCGTCCCTTTGTCTCCCTCATCACTTGTCCCCTGAGACACACCTCCTTCACAATCTCCTGTCTCTTCACTGGCCTGAACCTCGGCTGAACTGTCAATCAGTGCCTCTGAGTTCTTCAAGCGTTGCATGAAGGTGGTGACACGGATCGCTTTCTGCAACACAGACAGAAGCAAAGAAAAAGGAGAGAGGATAGCAGTGTAAACTAAATTAGATTTACAGTGTATAAAACACACATTTTGACTTGTATCCCTAAAAGAAAACAAACTTTGATAGTTGGTTATGGCAAAGCATAAAAAATAAGCATTGAAGACAAGCATTTGACAAAAAGCCTGTCAAGGCACCGTGATTAAGCATCATCATACTAAGCGCTGAGATGCAATTTGTGTGAAGTGGACAGTGCAATAAGATTTGTGCCAGTTGTCTACTTCCAGGAGGCTATGGCATATTGTACCCTAGTTTAAATCAATCTCAAGACTCACTCTCCACAAGCCACTCCTTGAGTGATTGTTGACTGGAAAAGCCCAGATAAGTGTAAATCTCCTTCTCCTTCATTCTTACACCCATCTGACTCTTTTAGATCTGCAAACACTGAAGGAGTTAGGGAAAATGTGTGAGCTTTGAAATTGTTTCTAAACCAGGGAATTGATTCTCTGGAAGCGAGAAGCCATTTGGACATAGAAATGTAACTGAATACAATACGGCTTGACTGAGCAGCTTCAGTATACAGTAGCCTCAGGTATGACTTGAATGTAACACTGAGAACAGTATGGGGAGATGAGCCAGGATTCACGTAAGAGGAATGACAGAGGGCCTGATAGTTCAAATCACTGTAGTTCAACAGTCCACGGTGGCCTATATCCCTTGTATCCTTTCCATTTCTCCCTCTCCTTATCTACACAAATATACAAACTAGACAAGCAATGAGCAAACCCTCTTCCCTGTTGCTGATTATTATCTTGTTTTTACCAATCTGGTTTCATAGACTAGTGCAGATGAGGAGTAAGAAAGGAGCAGAGTGGGCCACTTTGAACATCTGGGTCTAATCCAATGAAGAAAAGTGGGGCAGAGTGGATGGATCTCTTCTGGGACAGACAGAGTGACAGTGGGCAGGAACAGAGCTTATGAGAAGAGTTTCACCAGCCCAGACATGATAAATACATCTCAAGGCTGGCTGAGGTTTAACTGGAAGTGTTATCTGATTGATTAGTTATTATAGACAGCTTTACTAGTAGAAAACTATTTTTTTTAATTAATGAGGATGTTAGCCATTAGAAAGATGTTTTGTTTTTGAATCATGCCAGACTGATGGTGAGTTTCCACCCATGCTCTGTCCTTCCACTCTCCCTCATAATGAACTACAATACCTTCAACTCCTGGGACCACATGGGGAAAGAGAGAAGAGGGTTATAACTGTTACTTATGCTGTTAGGTCGGCACTGCCCTCTCGACTTCTTTCTTCTTGGTCTTCTGCATTCACAATCCCAGGACATCCTCATGACCATCACCATATCATTTGCAAATTTAAAAACACCTCTGCAAAGTTGTTTCAGAGCTAAACGTGCATAATGTGCGAGCATCATTACAAATAAATCAACTATCTTCATAATCACTGGTGTAATTTTCACTGTAGTCATCTTTATTATTGGCCTCCATCCTGTTTCTTGTCCTTTTCCTTTGCTGCTTATTTGGCTGTATTTTCATCAACTTCATTTGCTGCTACAGAAAGAGAGTGAGAGAGAATTCATACCCGCCATTTGGCCTTTGCAAAGTTCTTCTCAAACTGGGCGCACACACCATCCTTAAGGTTCTTCTCTGATGCACCATTTCCTGCAATCCTGGCATAGATGACAGACAGAATATGAGTGGGTGCAAACCCTCTGGAGGTGTGCTAAAATGTTTGTGCTCTTGTGGTTGGTTACCATTCGTGCCAAAGTGCATCCTGTGCAGTGATTCTCAGCATCTGGTCCACTTCCATGAGTCTACAGACAAGCTCCTTAGCTAAGAGAGAAACAGACAAATGGCATCATCTACTCCACTACATGGTTTCATCAAAATATGAATAGGTAGTCTTTTTTGACAATAGAGAATGGAAATTTCTTTAGTCATAAATCTTTAATGATAACTAAATACTTGATTTTGAAGGGTGGGATACAATAGGGCAATTTTGAGCTATGTGACATCTTACTTTCTATTTAGGCTACAGAGCACAGAGTAGACTTGTTTCTGAATACCAACACTTCCAATGTTTTATGCCAATAAAAATTCAACTGAGTATTTATTGCCATCGTGTGGTGGAGCTATGTACCTGCAGGTGAAATGTCATCCCAGTATGGAGAATCAAACTCAAAGTCACCAGCAACAATGCGACAGAAGATGATGCGATTATGTAGATCTGTGTTCTCCTCCTCTGTCTCATCATAAAAAGGAGGGTTCCCTGATAGGCTGCAACAAGAGGGACATACATAAAGAGACAGAGGATGGGAAGTTATTTTGAAACAAAATAATACCAATATAACAAACATATAGTGTAAACGTCTATTATGAATGAACAAAAGTATTCGGCTGCAGTTCAGTTTGTACTGTCCCACTTGTTGAATTATATCTTTGGTAATAGCTGATGAAGACTCACAGTATGAACATAATGACACCCACAGCCCAGCAGTCCACAGGACGACCATATCGGTGACGAGCAACCACTTCAGGAGCTGAGGGACAGCAAAGAGAAGCGCAGGCATAGACAGAGAGATTCATAATTCTACCCTGCATAGGCAAGAGCTCCCTTTTGCACTCTCTCCTCTTCTCATTCCTTTCCCGACAGGGCCTCTGTTCCCTTTCCTTATTTATTTGTCTAATTATTCTGCTCAGCATTATGAATAACTGTCCTGACCTTTCACTGGAGAAAACCAGGCCAAAGCACAGTTCTGCACTCCAAGTTGCCCTCGCATACACCTCAGAGAGCGAGAGAGGAATGAGACAGTGCACAGGAGATCAGAGGATATGAAAAGAAAGGAGAAGTGGGCGGAGGAGGGTGAGAGTTAGATGCTGTCAATTCTGTGTGTGTGTTTCAGTGGATTTCATGTCTGTTTTTCACTGTAACAGTTTACCTTTGACGGGTTAGGACCTTTAAAGGCAAGAAGGCTGTGAAGAACTCAAAAAGGTAAAGTACAGGCCTATATTGGCAACAGAAGGTAAAGCTAATGGAAGGCCATAGAAGTGGATGAAAGATGGAGAAAAATAGAGAAGTAATATATATATATATATATATATATATATATATATATATATATATATATATATATATATATATATATATATATATATTACTAACAGAACCACAAATAGTGGTAAATAAAGAGTATCCTACCCAGGTATTCTGGTGTTCCACAAGGTTCTGTGATGGGCCCGTTCTCAAACCTGGACAGGTAGAAATCTCGCAGAACTACTTTGTTGTGGTTGTTTTCTGTGTAGTACATCAGGTTTTCCAGCTAAACAAAATAAGGGACAGGATGAGTATTCTCATACAAAAACACACAGACTGAAGTCCTATTCAGACTGTCATTGAGGGACAAGTCACTGAATGGGAAAACACAGGAACTGATACCAGTGGAAATTCAATTACAACACCGCTGCAGGTTGAAAAAAAAAATCTCAGCAATGATGGCACATCCTTTGGACGCTCAACCAGTTTGGTTTGTGTGTGAAATTCTTCTCCAACCCCATGGTAGAGTCAGCAATTACTTTTTTCTTTTATTACTTGGCAATATGTGTATTTCTGCACGGGTCTTGACAGGTGACAAGAACAAACTGCACTACATAAAATTGTTAAGCTGTGTGAGGCGGCCAGTATGGTCATTGGTGTTCCCTGCCAAAAAACTGCCAAATGCTCAAGATAAGTCAGGGGGTTATTAGTCTTCCATATAATATTGGTGGATGATGATGCTGTTCAAACCATCGGTGACTGCGTGGGAGGATGATGGTTGGATGTATACCAGGTTTTATTATGCTGTCACTCACATACATTCTTTTCAGGAGAGCCTGTGTGAGGTATTTTAGCATATGAGCCACATATGAATTGCCTTCTATTTTATGTTCAAGTCTGTGAAACTGTCAGCCAGAACTAATGGATCATCAAGAAGTCTTTACAGTGGTGATACTGTAATATGTCTTATGATGATATGTCTAAATTGAGGTAATTTCTTGACAATGAAAGGTACAAAAGAGTAAGGCAAGAGAATGGCCAGAAACACAACTACGTGATTCAAGGATGAATTCGTTATGTGTATTTCTGCACGGGTCTGAATATGTAATTTTCATTCAGTTTCATGGGTGCAAAGACTATAAAGGTCCAGACCATAAAGACTGGAAGAAAATTGCAGCTTCTACCAGTAGGGGGAGTCTGAAGCCCAAGAGATGCTGTAATACCATCCTGATGGGTTGATAATGAGGGCTAAAGATTTGAATCTGCCTGCATATGTGTGTGTATCACTAGAGGCTGCATTAAGCCATAGAAAGTGTTTATTCCCTTGTTAAATATGTTATCAAATGTTGAGTCATTAACCGAGATGGCAATGAGTACAACGACTTTATGTCTCCGTAGAGATTCTTCTGGATATATACTGGAAATTGCTTTCTGGGGTGTGGCTGCAAAGACGGTCACTCACTCTGTAAATCTTTTTCTTAGATTTCTTACTGTATTTTTAGAAGTAAGTTGACAGTCTTTTTAAATCTGTTTATGGTAATGGCACTCGCCACCACCACACACACACACACACACACACACACACACACACACACACACAACACAGCCACCATGCCATAATGTAAGGAGTGGGAGTAAGAGAGTGTACCTTCAGGTTCCTGTGAACTATATTGAGGGAGTGTAAGTACGCCACAGCCTCAAGGACTTGTCTGATGACATTGGAGGCGTCTCTTTCTGTGTAATTCCCTTGGTCCAGAATCCAGTCGAATACATCTCCTCCTGTGGCACTGCATCAGGTCAAGCACACAAACAAAAACATCAGCACATACATTGCCAAACATACAAATAAAAACTAATGCAAGTTGGTGTGACTGTTAACCACCAGTTGCAGCACAATAATTCACTTTAAGCTGTCAGTAACACAGTTATCAACAGCCCTGTGCTCTTCTGTTTTTGTCCATTAGTAAGGCAATCTGCTTCTATGTGCCTAAAGCTAGTGTTGCTGAGCAATTAAAAATTAGAGTATTGATCATTACTCTAAAAGACTTGGTTAGCTCTGGCGAGTGTGTAAATGATGATGGGTGATCATCACGCATCGCCCTCAGCGGGAAGACTATTGCCTGGCCAAAAAAGTGAGCTACAAACAGACACCAACACACGAACAGACTGATGCACACACACACACAGATGACTGCAAATGCTTTGAGTGCAGTCTGTCTCTCTTTATTTCAGTATCAGAAGGGAAACACGTTGTCTTCCGAGCTTCTATCAATGTTACAGCTTTCAAATAAAGTTACAAATGCTGAAACTGCACTTGTCACAAGTGACACGGAGTGGGCCCGGTCTGGCGTATCGATCCCAAGCTCTCCGCAGAGACCCTATAATGGCATAGCAGCGTTTCAGGAGCACTGAGTAACGCCGAGTGTTACTAAGAGCAAATATCTCATAAAATCTAACACCTTCCTGTGTTGCTGAGGGGAGCAACAGAGCACACAGTAATAAGACGGCAGACTAAACCCATACCCTTCAACTGATGGATTTGTGTGTGTCATGCTACATGGAGGCACATGCACAATTAAGACACACACACACACACTTAAGCACACATTTTCAAAAATGCTTATACAAGAAAGACAAATAGTGAAACAGTACAAGAAACACGCACAGTTCCTGGATGATGAAGTATTCTTTCCGGGTCTCGAATGTGTCTATCAGCTGAAGGATGTTTGGGTGGTTGACCCTGGAACAGCACAAAGGATTCATAGACTGTAACCTTATAACAGTGAAGGGTCTCATATGCAAGTGAAAGACACTAATCATTCTCTGACTTTTGAATAGTCTGACACAGACAGAAGATTATGTGGGTGCAAATCTCTTAAGCTGTGTAGATACTTCAAAAACAGTACAAAGCAGAAGTTGCATACACTTGAGCTTGCATTATTAACCAGGGTTATTACATGGATTGTGTGACTGGAAATATGAACAGAAATTTCAAATAAGCAGACATTCTCTCATTCTCCCTCCCCCCCTCCCCCTCTCCACCCCTCAATCACACATCCATTTGTCTGACTGACTGCGTACAATTTCAGGATCATGATTTCGTTCTTGGCAGCCTTGCGGACTTTCCTGCCGTCTTTCTTGAGGAATTTCTTGCAGACAAACACCTTGTCTGTCTGTCTGTCCTTGGCCAGGCACAGCTCGCAGAACTCCTTCCTACGCAAGAACAAAAAAAAAACAAAAAAAAAACAAAACAAAATAGAAAGACAGAGAAAGGCACCAAAGGTAAATATAATGTTAGAGCACGGAAGAAGTGTAGATGCTTTGCAGAGACACAGCATGAGATTCAAATTAGGGAGACAAAGTGCACTGGCTGTTTAGGTGAAATACAGTGAAAGAATTTAATTGGAGGGAGAGTCGTTGGGTAGAATGAAGGGGACAGGAAATTGGTCTATTGCTGCCATCCACTGGCAATCATCTGGATTTAAGCCTTTGAGGCATAGGGTACTTCACCAAAATGGATTTTGAGAAGCTGTGTGATGCAAAATTAAAAATTAATCAACATCTCATATTAAATCTATAATGCCAAATAAAAATTACTCGAAAAATTAAATGGCATGCTTTTTTTCTTTCTTTCTTGATTTGATTTTGAACATCAAATAAAATACAAAGCAATATGCACGTAACATTCAGAACATTAACATGAGCACATATCCAGCAAACGTGTGCACTTAATTCTGAGTGAATGTGTGTGTTTGTATGTGTGTGTTATATAAAAGATGAGCAGAAATCTCTCGGGCCAGATGCTGATGTTGCCATATGGCTTCTTACACTGATTGGTGTGTGTGTGTATGTGTGTGTGTGCCTTTAATGTGTCAAGGAGAGGTGTTCAGGGGAAGAAAACAGCCAGTACCCGGCCAATCAAGAGGCAGAGTGATTTTCACAGCTCTTTGAAAATATGTCCAAAATATTTTTTTTCAGGCTTGAGACACAATATTCAAAATGAATAAAAAATAAAGACTTCCAATAGCGTATTTCATGTACTGCTAAAAAACAAAAGCATATACAGACAATTGGTTGGCTAGAATTTGAAAAATGTGTCTCTTAAGTCTGTTACACACTAGCCTCATGCTATTACCTTCTGTCATTCAGTGAAACTGTTTGATATGCCAAATCAAATCTGCAGGGGAAACATATCCAATGCAATTTGAAAAAAATCATGGAAAGACTAAAATTTCAAGATTATTTTGATTTTTAGATAGATATTTAGAGAGATTTAAGAATACTGGATTGTGCCCATGAATTCTACACGGAAGAGGAGGGAAACAATAAAGCTTTATGGTACTTACGCTCGGAGGACCTGTCCAATCTCATATTTGTCCGTGACATCAGACATGCTATCATAAGTCCGCCCATCTCGCAGGGCAAGGCACCCAAATGGCATGACGGCATTCACCTAAGAAGCAGAGAAAGAGACATTTCAGTCATTGCACTGCAAAGGGCTGAAGTGAAGCCTAAAATATTTTGATGACACCTTTAGCTAACAGACAGATAAAAGGATTGCAGAGCAGCATGGGCAAGCATGTTAAAGAGGAGAAGAGGTACTGATGAAACAATACGAAAGCTTCCAGTGGTTTAAGTCAAGTGCACCAGGAGTGCCGTTACTATTAGCCTTGAAAATATACAGTACGTTGAAAAACCACAGATACGGCCAAGTCAACTTCTGAACAAATCTGGATTCTAACACTTCTGGCAGCCTGGTTGCGTGCCAGCCTTGTCAACAGATACTAAGCTACCCACTAAGCTTCTCTCTACTCTGCTAGAGTCTGCAGATTCTGTGCAACGTCTGTCAAGTTCAAGTTAAACTTTATTTATAAAGGGCAGTGTCCCTGTGTCCCTAAAGCAGCTGGCTTCTTCAGCAATCACTGGTGACCCTGAGTAACACTGACAGTGCTGGATATTAATGACGGGAAATTAGTTTTTTGTTTGTAGTCTCTCTCTCTCTCTCTCTCTCTCTCTCTCTCTCTCTCTCTCTCTCTCTCTGTGTGTGTGTGTGTGTGTGTAAACTTGGATTTGTATTCTGATCTAGATCAGTGGTGCATGGCCTTTTAAACTTGCTCCCTAAGAATGACTTTTAATTCCTCTGTTCCCTGTAACTCTGACTGTTAGCACTGCGCCTGAAACCGGAACTTCACAGGGAAAAAAAAACCATCCATTCCAGTGATTACATACAGTATGTACACTATATATATATATATATATATATATATATATATATATATATATATATATATATATATATATACGTGTTTCAGCAACACATTCGTCTTAACATGTCCGCCCTAAAATAGCTTGTGACCCCACAGGAGGTCCCAAACGCCCAGGTAGAAAATCAAGGATCTAGATAGTGAATCAGCAATCGATATACCATCTCACCACAGTCCTCAGGCAATCCTCACCCACATCCTTTAACACTCCATCTACTGTAGGAGACAGATTCCCTGAGAAGGTTCAGCCATCTATCCTCAAGATCCTTTCTCCACTCCTAAATACCTGACAAAACTCAATCCTGTTGGATGATTCATTTCTATTGGTTTGACTCTCCCTTGGTGGAGATACCTACTTACAGTTTATCTTCTGTCTCTGTGGGGGCTTAGGAGAATCAAGACATATCCATGGAACTGACCAAGTCAGGAAATAAGTGCTAGGAGGGAATGGGACATTTGAGATGGAGCTTTGATTAATGTGAGCGATGCTAGGGGCAGCTAGTAATGCTGTGAAGATGACTTCGGGATTGTGTGTAAGTTGGGGAGAGACAGAGCAAGAGATGAGCTGAGAAAAGTAGAGAACATGATGTGAGGAGTGAGAATTGAAAAACAATTGAAATTCTCAGAGGTAATGGTATTTTGCCGGTGCTAATTTAGGATTAAGGAATGAATATCAATGATGTAAAAGCCTCACTCTCTTCCTCTATGTGTGAGTGTGTGTGTAGCATCACCACTGTAGATGATAGGGCCAGAGGTGCTTCTGATCTATGGTGGAGGAGGGGCAACAGAGTACTGTGTAATCCCAGTGCTGGCCCTAATCTCTAATCTGCACCCCTAATCCAGAGCGCTGGGATATACTGTGTGTGTATGTGCTGCATGTACGAGCGTGTGCGCGTCTGAGCAAGTGCAAAGGTTGATGCGGATATGTTATGTGTGCAGATGTGAGTTCGAGCAGAAGGATGTGTGTGTGTGTGTGTGTGTGTGTGAGTGCATGTGTGTCCATATGTGCGTCCTTGTGTGAGTGTAATGCCCCAGTGAGACCGTCGGGAATTTAGTGGTGGATTGAAAAGGCCTAGTTTTGCCAGAAGATTATGTAAGCACAACAGCATTCCCATAACAAGGTCCAGGACAGTGAAGGTGAAGGCCAGCTTGATATGAATGGATGACATCTATGCCTGTGGGAACAACGAGTGCAGACTGAAATATAGTGACAACTGCCAAGCACCAAATCTCATTAATCGACAAGGGTCACTTTTTAACTTTTTAAGATCCTGCCACTTGAGAACTGTGGTTCTACACGTTTTAGTTTTGTGCCTGCTCTTGAACTCAGTGCCTGCTGGCCACCTCACTCACTATGAAGATAAAACACTCCCCAACTTTGTCAGAGTGCCCCCAAATCTCTGCTGTTGGTGTTACAGAGCTCACCACAGGCCACAGTTGATTTTCAAAACATCAGCGGTGACCTGGGAACAATGCTGGGGATTTGCTGGAGCTATTATAATATCACTGCATGTATCTTTAAGCTTTTATACTGGCATCAGTATTTTTGGCAAACTTTCCTCCCGTTTCTCCACAGTCAGGATGGGTTTAACTTTAGTTCTGCTTCTCTTTTTAATATGAATTCCCTAGATTCTTGAATGGTAGCTGTTTTCATAAAGAATATCAGCGAAGTGTGTGTTTTAGGTGTGAAGATGAGTTTATGGTTTGTCCTTTCTTTTATATACAAATATATGTTTGTCCTCCTTCTCTTGTGTCACTGGTGATTGTTTCTCGCCCTAAAAACTCAGATGCCTCAAACACACCATACCTGCAGAATACTGAGTCAGTATGAACCTTGAAGTTGGCAGAGAGTAGGAGGTGAGATGGGAGGATATGAGAAGAAAAGAGATGATAAGGGAGGAGTGGAAAAGATGGGCGATGAGGAAAGAGGTGAGAAACAATGGGAACAGAAAGGCAAGGAGAAAGGTACACTGTGAAAAGGTGGATAGAGAAAATACTGTACATGAGAACAAAGTGTAAAACACAGAACTGCAGAGGCAGATTGAGAGTACCTCTCAACCTCACAGCTTCACAACTATATGCGTGTGAATGTTTGCACAGGTAAATGTCTGTGTGTGTGTCTGTATGTGTGTGTGGGTGCTTGCAGGTATGTGCCAAAAGGCAATGTGTGATAATGCATTGTGTGACTCATAATAATAAGCGCATGAAGGGCTGTCCCCAAAGTCAGAAAAGCACTTGAAGGCATGCTGACAGAGCAAAACTCTGCGCAAAACAAATTCACAGCACACATTCGGAATATCTGCTAAACTGGTGAAGGTGGCACAGCATCAAGGGATAAAATGAGCACCACCAACAGTGATCACACAGCAGATCACAGCTGCTTTGAATCAACACAACTTGGCACCGTTTTCTGGGAGATTTGACATTTCGATGGCAGAAATCACTAATGTTTTCAAAAACAATTTTTTTTTAAAAGATCTGCAGTGAGCAATCGGTGTCATGTTTGTTATAGTGTTGAATTTATCCTCACTGTACATAGTAAAACTGTTGTCACTGATTGTTCAGGTAATGTGACTGTTAATATATTATTTTCTGAAATGATGAAGTATCTCCAACCAGTCAATGTGCCATTTTTAGTCAAATCTATCCTTTCAGGATGAACCCTTTGAGATGTATCATCTAATTTTTAAAGAGTGCTTTCACCATACTGTATTACACAGACACAGATATAAATAGTATATTTGGAAACAGCAAACATTAGGTATTTCAGATTCAATTTGACGATATACAGTAAAAAAAACAAACAAAAAAAACCCCTGAAATCCAACACCACCCCTCTGATGGATAATAACCAGTTTGCTTACCAACAGGTCTGCTGAGGATGCTGCTAACTTCGCCCTCCACCACACACTTCAACACTTAGAGTCACCTAACACCTACGCCCTCATCATCAACTTCAGCTCGACCTTTGGTATAATAAAGACGGTCAGTCTCTTCAGTAAACTGTTGAACATGAATATTGACTCCTGCATTTGCCACTGGATCCAGAGCATCTTCTCCCTCTTGACAAAGCCCTTCAACTCCCACCACAGCTCAGGCACAGCCCCTCTACCTCGAACTCCCATCCACGTCTCAGGAGAGCAACACACTGAAATTGCCTATCAATACAGACCACATTACTGAAATAAGCCCAGCACAGACTGTTTGTTTTGAAGACAGCTGAAAGATTCAAAGTAAAACAAAGCCCCCACCTTCAGGTTTATACAGCCATTGTTGAGAGCACACTCACCTCATCCATAACCTCATGCACAAATGCCAAAAACTGCCCCGCATGTCAATAAATCATCCAAGATTATTGGCAACCACCTCCATTCAGTTGACTATTTTTATCACAATCAAAAGGCTGGATGCCTAAAAATCAAGTTCTGCTCAGACAGTGCTGACTGTCAAATGTGATCCAGACAGCTGGTCACTTTGACATGGCGAAACCAACTTTAAAATGAGAAATATTGAATGGATCTTGATTCACTTAATTCACACAATTTGAATCAAAATCCTTATGAATAAGGATGTGAGGGTGCGTCACATCCAAGGGTTGTGGGTGGGTGTGTCACGCAATGCAAAGTGAAGAATTGTTGACAATTTTCTTATTTGTAGTAAATTGTTTCCTCATGCCTTTGAAATGCACACCCATTAACGCACACAGGCACACACAGACTCAGGTGTGAAGGCACATCGAGCTATCTAAGACATCACACTTTACCTTCAGCACCTTTAAATCAAATTGCCTGTGCATGTCTCTGTGCCTGAGTGTGTCTGTGTGCTTGTTCACAAGTGTTGTGTTTAGGCTGCAGCCAAGCTCAGAAATGAATCAAATGGAATAGAATATCTTTTTATCAGCTCAGAGGGGAAGTGTTTCAGAGGTTCTCGGCGTCAAGGTTATTCTAAGAGAATCTGCTTTTTACTGGCGCTCATCTCTTTAGCCATCCTATCCTATTAAGCCCATGCTCGGGAAAGAAAAATGGTGCATTTTGCAGCTCATCGCTAAACATAATATGCAAACAGAGAGACATACTGAAGAAATCTATCACAGTAGGTGTATGTTCTGTGTGACAAGCTGCCATGACTAGTTTGATGCGCCTCCATTGCAGAAAGCTGAGAATAATTGCAAATATGCAGTATGTTAAGTAAGTTTTTCACTGATTGCTGTGTGAAGCTGCTTTTGCAGAGTCTTTCTGTGTTATCAGTCAAGTGCTCAGGTGTGTCAGTGTGTCCTCGTCACACAGACGCAGCGCATCGATAAATCAACAACATTATCATTATCAGCACCACCACGACCCAAATCCTGATATCTGCACAATGCGATTAATGATGCCACATCGGCTTTGGTAAGAGGTGACACTCGATCTGTGGTACGATAAGATGAGCTACAACAGTACACATGAGTGTGTGTGAAAAATACACTGACAAGTATGTCAATGTTTGCCTCGGGAGAAGAGTCAGAGAAGCGAAGGGTCTGTGGCTGACCTCGGCTTACTTCTGCCTGTGTGAACGAGAGATGACAGGCCTCGCATGTCAGACTGCGTGTGAGCGCTAACCACCTGAGTTATTCACATGTGCACATAAACAAACACACACACTTACACACAACTGTACGACCTACACAAGGACCATGCATGTGCATCCGTACGGTACATAAGCACACACATCACACATCATACAGTCCTTATGTGACAAAGAGCGTACAGAAGATACAGTATGTGCCCCTCATTAGTGTTTGACATGCCACTCCGCCCGCATCACGGCAGCATGGACTCAGGTGCGTGATTCTACAGGAATAACACGTTATCCTTTCAACCAGACAGGATCGTTTCACTTAAAAGCCTCTTTGTCTTTCCCGGCCTCTCTTGCCTTCTCCCTTTCTTTTTTCGTTCCGCTTCCTGCAACTTTCCCTGCCTCTGAGTGGCTTTCATCTCATCATTTTCCCTCGCTCGTCATCGTCGTGGTGGAAGTCTAGTCCGAGAGGTTTAATCATGGCGATTTCTCACCGAGATGGGGGAGAAGACCGTCAGGGGTTACGACAGATGTGGCAACCCCTGATGTTCTAACTGTTCCAACACTAATGTGACTAACAGAGAGGAAGATTCTGGACAGGTTAGCCATTCCTGCACTTTACAGCCACTAACCCTGCTGCACTGGCCCCTTGGTGTGTGTCTGTGTGAGCCAGTAAATTAAATAAATACATTTCAGAGACACTCACACAAGGACACACACCATCAGTGTAATGGAAGGAAATTTTCTGTGTCCCAAAATCCCCCTTAGGAGTAATTAAGCCCACCATTATCATCAAGTTTCCCACCCTTAACGTTATTAGCAATTGTACAAACAGTTGTACATGTATTTGCTCTCACCTTGATAATCATTTGTGTGTTACTTGTGTGCAAATTAGTGTGTGTCTCTTCATCTGCGTTTAACAAGACAGGACAGCTGAAGCCTGTTCCTGATTGATCAATCAAGACCACACATGATTCACTTAACACACAGAAAAAACACGGCCAAAACTGACTTTCTACGCAGCATCTAGGGTTTAAAATTTCATTAGAGTCCAAACCTTGTGTAAGAATTGCACCGGGTGTAATTAGAAAATAATAGCACAATGAATATTCTAGACACAGCTGAAAGCACTTTCATATTGTCATTAATATCATTTTGGCCTACAAAACATATTTCCAATAAAAATATAATGGCCTTTAACAGAAATCAGTCCAGGGGTTCCGACTGAGCTCATTACCTGAGTCGAGTGTGCGTTCGATATTGCGCGGCGCCCGAGGTTGGTCCCAAGCCTTATCAGGATACTGTGACGTGAAAGTGGGGCAAATAAGAGTTGTGAGGATGTGTCAGGGCACACAGGAGAGAAGAGCTGAGAGAGATGAAGAGGAGAAGCGGATAAGGGGCCGACTATCAGCGTTACTGTGCTTCATAAAATCAAGTGTACTACAGGATACAGGAGTGGCAAAGAAGGTGCATGGATTACCGTTCTAAATGAAGACACTTAGAGTTAGAGTATTATGAGTTACACATGTGTGGATACACGTGTGTGTGTGTGTGTGTGTTGCATCAATACCCAATTACATTTGCTTCTTCCGCTGAGTTCCCAGAATGGGGTCTTCTACAAGCTTGTTATAAACACTAATACCCTTATTGCTCACAGAGCGGCTCTCATCTGTGCATGTGTGGGGTGTGTGTGTGTGTGAGACTGCAAGGCATACACAAAGGCCAGGAACAGGCTTAATAAGGAAACGCTCTAATGAAAATTCATCACATCTGCCCAAAGAGAGGAAGAGAGAGAGAAACCTGTTTCCACATGCAGACACATATAAAATCTATCAAATTCATGTAGTCTCACACACACACACACACACACACACACACACACACACACACACACACACACACACTGGTGTGTCCATCACTTCAGAGGACATTACATAGATTTACATCCAATCCTGTAGAAATCTGAACCCTGGGTTAGTATTATTCTGAATGATACTGTGGGCCTCATCTACTTCTAAACCTTGCACACTCTGTCAGAAATGCTTCCCTCCTCACCTTTCACTCTCTTTGCTCTCTCTCTCCCATCCTGTGTGCCCTCTGTTTCCTGTCCCCTCATTAGGAGAGTGGATCTGTGCGGGTCTTGCACAGTAAGTGTGTCCTCAGGGAGAAAGGCCACAGAGTAGCTTTTTTATTTGGACATAAGTGTGTGTGTGGGTGTGTGTGTGTGTGCATGTTTCTGTAGCTTATGTAGAGTGATGCAATGTCTGGCTGCCGGGCTTGATCTTTTCTGACACCAGAATAGCCAGAGGCAAGCCCCACAGGCACACACGTACACACTGCATGCATACAATACACAGACTGAATGGTGGATACTGTGTGCCTTTTGTGAGTGTGTGCTAAGTAACTTTTGGACTAAATCCAAGACTGTGCGGATAAATTGGATATATAATGCCCATATGTACATAACCGCACAGGCGGCAGCAATAACAAACTCTTCATCTCCAAAGTTGGATGTAAAAAACCAAAACAGAAAATCAGAGGTCCACGTGATCGCAAGCTAGAGAGAGAGAGAGAGTGATGGGGAGGAGAAAAGGAAAGCTATCATAAATATATTATACAAATCTATTGCATAAAGCATAAACACGCATTTACACGTTTTTGACGTCTCTTTCTCATGAGACACGCTGTAGAAATATTTATGAACTATCTTCCTCCTTTCAGTGACTCTACTATGTGGATCTGTGTTGCTTCCATGTTATCCTGCCTCGTCTGGCTTACACTTTCTATCCTGAGTAGTAAAAGCCATCTGCTTCCATGCCCCCCCCCCAACACACACACTCTTCTTTACTTATCCTGTAATGTAATGGTTTCTCATCAACATGAGTGTGTTCATTTTGTCTTGAGACTGTGTTGATTTAACTCTATTTTGATCGGATGTTCATATAGTTGCGAATTTTTGTTGGTATGGTATTGAAAGGTGCTCATAATGCTTCGTCTCGCCCATATTTTGTGTCTCACATCCCAGATATGAAGAACAGCAGTCACTGTTGAGCTGCGAGCACATGTGCCTTCAGAGAATTGTGTGCCTTTGCGTGGAGCAAGGACATACAGCAAATACTGCCAGTGTACAACAGCGAATTTAATTAAATTAACAATCGATACTCTGCACTGTTTGTAAGCTTGTGTAACCCTAAGTATCAAGGAGCACAACTTCCTGCGCATTGGTGAATGCTTAACCAATCTTAACCAGTGAGTGAGGCAGCGTTGCACCTGTGCTGCCTCCTGTAGCAGTCAGTTTTTTGTTTGAGGGATTTTTTTTTTGGTAGTTTGTCTTTTTGACTGTTCCCAATAATGTGGATAAAACTGAAAACACCACCTTAATCTCTTGATTTTGGCCCTCTATCCCTACTAAGCTGGCATTTTCTATGCGTGGAAATGAAGATTTCTGAAAATACCTAGCCATGTGGGCCTTGTTGATTTGAAATTGCCAGTCTTGTGCTATAACGAGGATGGGGGAGAACAGCTTTTTGAAAATGCTGAGGTGTAATTGTCAGCTTGTCAACCTTACATTAAAATAGCCATAGCGCATCCGCTGGCAAGCAGCGATAAGGAGCCAGTTGCCTCTTGGATCTCTTCTCCACTCTGTCAGTATATCAGTTTCTGTGTCTTAAGACAACTGTACAAATAGAAAACAGCGATCGATGAAGAATACAAACCAGCCATTTAGGAATTACCATAATCCCTGGACAGCTGGTAGTAAATCTGACCATCAACCACAAATCAATGCTACACACCCCTGCAGTCATTATAAAACAGTCAGATTTTTTTGTTTGTTGTTGTCGTCACATTTAGTTTGCAGTTGTAGCACATTTAAAAACAGAAGACAATCCCAACTCTGCAGCCACAGACACTTCCTCACTGTTTCTTTACCACAAAGCTTGCTCCTCATCCCGATGTATCTCTACAGCGCCTTTAAGTACGAGGAAAACAACGCTGCTCTTTCTCATATGTCTTCATTGTGAATAAATCTCGCATTTATACAATGTTCACAAGTAAAAAAACAAAACTATATTTCACGCTTCGCTCATGCATGCAGATTGGGAAAAACAGACTTCATGCGAAAAGTTTGTGGTGCAGAAAAAATTGCCATGCCAGGCAGACACGACCATGTCACACGTGGCTCACGTGTCAAACATAAAACCGCTGAATTGAACGGCTCCTGTCGGCTCTGTCACGCGCGCACCTCGCAGAATGCTACATGAACGCTCTCGGCAGACGTGAGAGATTAGACAAAAAGGGTGGAGGGAAGGAGCAAATGTGGCGAATGTGTGAGAAGTTTGAGATCGCCATAAAACATTCAGAGGATATGAGATACTCGGGGGACGAAATGTGGAAAGCTGATGGCTGTGCCTAGTGCGTGTGGGGGTCTAGTGCGTACATGTGTGTTTGTGACTGGGGGGTCAGTGGAGAGAAACAACATTCGCTGTCAAGTGTTTTTTCTCCCAGAAATCTGTAGCACGGAGGTTGAAAAGCTGTGCGCGCAACCACACTCACACACTAGAAAAGCACACCATGTATCAATGACTTTAAATGTAGCTCCCCTCAGGGCCATGAGCTGATGCTACTTTTACCAGCCAACTTAATTTGTGTGTGTGTGTGTGTGTGTGTTATGGGGGCACTTTTGGGTACACTTCATCCACTTTGGGATGATTGAGAAACACTCAGGTGGAGAGAGCACTCTCTCTGTCACACACACACACACACACACGCAAACACACACACCTTTGTTCAAACACATACAGATGCACTAATGCACCTACCCACGATCCACCTACACACACTCACACACTGGTGCACATTCAAATGTGCACGTACATGTGTTTAGCCACTGGTCTCATTGTTAGGTTTGCCCACTCTGGGGAATAAATTAAACTGTAAAACCTTCTTTTCCAGCATCCATTTCTCTCTCTCTCCCTGTGTGTGTGTGTGTGTGTATCCATGCACAAGTGAATTTGTGTGTGTGTGTCTCCATTGATCACGACTGAATTAATTCATTCCTTTTGTGGCCAAACATGGCCTTTAGACACACCGCGGAGAGTGCCTCTCCAAAAACCCAGACTTCAATTGAGAGGCTCAATCCACACCTCAGTTTGTATGCACGCACACGCACACAAATCCACACGTAAACAGAGCAAGAGACACATACAGATGCACACCCAATGACACACAGACGCAAGCTTTCACAGCTCCTGACACTCTGTCATATAACCCTCTAGCGCTGCAAAGAAAACCACCATCGCCCCACTTTTACTCCATTCTTTCACTTCCTCCTCAAAATAACCATCTCTCTCCGTTTGCTGAATCTGTATGTTACACCTCCGCTGACTGAGATGCGATGCAAATGTCCCTAAATGCCAACATAAGTGCAGGAGTTCAACTTTATTTTTGTCCTCTCCTGCTTGTTCTTCAGCACACCTGTCTGTCTCATACAGGTGCGCAGACGTTCTTGTTGACTGTGCTGAGGCGAACCTCGGTCAATAAAAAAAAAATCAGCAGGGAATGTGGAGGACCACATTTTTGTGAGCCTGCACTGCTCCACCGCACGCAAGACAAGAAAAGAAAATAATAAAATGATGCGAGCAGAGCTGCATCCTGGCGACTGTTTCCTCTGTATAATTGAACAGCAAGCAAAGATTATCAAGCGTTTGGCTGCTCTGTTTTTCAGCGCTACCTGTTGCACAGCATACGCCTGTGAATGTGGATCGCGTTCCAGTAACCATCTTGTCAGAGTAAATGCTGTTTATCCTTTGGTAGATGTTAAAACTCAGAAGCCTTTCTGCATAAGATGTTCTCACTGAATGCTTGAAAATAGTTACTAATTCATCCTTGGAAGTGCATATACAAAGGATTTTTTCTCTCCAGATTGAATTTGAAGGCTGACAGATAATTGAATTTTTAAAGTTTGGTGTTTCGACCTGAAACGACCTCCAACACAATACAGCTGTTTTTTTTTTTCTTTCATCATAATTTGGCTGCTCATTATAATCATCTTCCTATGAGTTGCCTTTGAATTTCAGAGGTATGAGGCAAGGCTCTATGTGAGGTTTGAGATTGCCAGTTTGTGAGAGGTGGTTGTTTTACCATGTCACATCTGCAGTAATCTGAACCCTAAACCCTGAAGGCTATACACATACACACACAAACACACACACACACACACTTCTGTCCAAAAAAAAAAGGCAACCATAGGCATCTCAGGGACAAAGGACACAGCTGTCACCATTATACACACATGTAGATGTTACATATATAAATGCGTATAGTAGAAGTCATAACGGATTAGCGTAGGTGCTGCAATGTCGACTCAAGTCTGTGTCAAGCAGAAGGAGCAAAAGCCACACTTTCGTTACATTAGAGGCATTTCGAGAGATGTTCGTAATATGCTCCTTACTGCTGCAAATCGTACTACTTCTGCACTGGCACCTGTGCATGTTCATGTTTGTGTGTGTTTGTGTGTCTGTGTGTGTGATGAGAACAAGCCTGCCCAAGCATGAGTCTTGAGATGAAAATTAGGTCATTTGGCCTCATGGGAAAGTTAGAGTGGGAGAGACAGAGAAAGGGAAGGTTAGGAGAAGGGACAAAAAAGATGATAAAGACAGAAAAGAGAGAGATGGAGCTGCAAGGAAGAGGAGGAGGATGGAATAATTGCTGTTGGGCATGATCCAGTTTGGGCATGTCAGCAGCACACACACGTAATCACACACAGATGGCGCCTCCCCACACACATACACAAACACACACACACACACACACACACACACACACACACACACACACACACAGGTCAGAGAATTACTTTCAAACCACTGTTTTGCACTAGTGGACAGCTCATAGCTGCTTCCTATCATGGATTTGCAGTTTCATCCAGAGAGCCATGGTCTAATTTTATGTGTGCAGAAAGACGAGTCGAAGTTTAATGTCAATCTGAGATGAGAAGACCTTTGCAAGACGACATTACAGCTTGACAAAGAACCACATTAAAACAGATTTGAACACTGTGGTGAAATTATATGTGGAAGTATTTAGATCCTGATTTAACAGTATGATAAACTGTAAAGCACCATTGCAAAACACCTTCACAAGGGTGGGTCTGGGTCATATTAGATTACATGCAATTTTGCAGTATTTTTAAACCCTGTATATATCCTGTGCTGTTATGTTTATCATATCCCTGTTGGTTAGTTTCAACTTGTTACCTTGTGTTTGTTACACCAAAGTTAAACTCTATCCTCTGTGCATACGTTTTCAGTGTTAATGCAGATCATCCTGTCAAAATGTGAAAGTATTGTATAACACTATGATTTCACCTCAGAGAAATAGAAATGTATTGATGCTTTCTGGTGTGTAGTCTATATCGCTCGATCACTCTCAAATTGACAAAAAACGTGCCTGAATATAGAATTTCACAGCCCTCAGTCTTACACCCTCAGGAGGAGCACAGTGAGTGTAGACTCTTGTGTAATTAGCCCGAGGCTCCTGCACGCCCCTGTACACTCCAGGCTGTTGGGTAGTTTAACAGTATGCTGTGTGGTATCTAGCAATGTATGATATACTAACCAGGGGAAGGAGATGAAGTTAAATGGAAGTCCGGTCGTCCTGGTCAGAAGCACACCTGTCTTCCGTATGAGATGCCTCTAAATGGTTTGGGAGAATTTAAGAGACGTGATTTAGCTCTGTGGTTGGATTACAGCCTCAGAGGCATCGCGAAACGCACAGGCAATAAAGCAAGCTTTGACTAACGATGATAAAATGAAGAATCTAATTTTCAAGACAAAAAGAACATTATTAAAACTCTAGGGGATGAATAAACAAGACACACGCACACACACAAAGGCTGTAAAATAGACTTATCCTGCATATCACATTAATAATTCATAGATGAGTAGAATTTCTATGTAATCTTCATTGATGAACTGACTAATTATTATCTGACCAGTCAGTTAGTTAGTCAATTAGTACCTAGTCAACTGTATACCTAGTGCTCCCCTGTCTAGTCTATGTCTTGTCTGTGTGTGTGTGTGTGTGTGTGTGTGTGTGTGTGTGTGGTCCTCCTTCGGTTCTAGTCATGGTATGCACCTGTCTGCAATCAGCTCATCTCTTCTCCCAGTCTGCACACCTGCCTCCCATCAGCCCATCAGCCCATCAGCCGGCAGCATATCAAGCCCAGCTCTCCAACCACTCTTTGCCAGAGTGTTGTTTCACCTCTACAGTGTACACACATAGACTCAGTAATTTCTCTTCCTTGCAAGTACATGCTGATACTGCATAAAGCGTAAATAGAGGCAGAATGCAGTCACTTGCAAACAAACTGTGTTTAGTGTTTAGGTTTTCTGAAGTGTTCCCATGTAGTAACATCCTTTCTACGATCATGTTTCACAAAGTGGTGAACCTCGCTTCGTCCTTGCTTTAGATGACTGAGCCTTTCCAGGATGCCCCTTTCATACCCAATCATGACACTATCACCTGTTACCAATCAACCTGTTTACCTGTGGAATGATCCAAACAGGTGTTGTTGGAGCATTCCACAACTTTTCCAGTCTTTTGTTGATCCTGTCCCAACTTGTTTGAAACTTGCTGCTGGCATCAAATTCAAAATAAGCAGATTTTGACAAAACTCAATGAACCGCTGTTTGTGTCCCATGTAAAACCAGTCAAAGTCAAAGTTGGCCCACTTTAAGTCACGTCACGTCTGATGATTCTGCTATTCACCTCTAACTGCAACCTCTTTTCATTAAAATATGCAGTGTTACAATATCCAATGCAGATGAAAAGTGTTTAAACACAGCCGGACATATCAATTTGGTTGATCAAGACGACAGCCAAGATCACATGTCCGTGGAGCCAATTCTGTAAAAAAGCTACTCAACAGTGTACAATAACAGCTTTCGAGCTTTGGAACCTTTCGATCCATCCTAATGCCCATTGAAGTGAACCATAACACAGCTAATTTACAAAAAAGTGGTTGAACTGACCCGGCAACCATTCGCTATCAGTGTCAATATACGCTGCATTATATATAACCAAGGCAGGAAGATAGCATAGAGGCCAAGCAGAGAGTGCATTGATTAGTAATAAATCCTTTTAAGGCATATATATTTCAGATGCATTCCTGGAAAAGTCATAAGAGGGGGGATATAAAGACGCCAGTGTAGGAGATGTGGATTAAAAAGGAGAGTGGAAGGAGCAAAGAGGTTTGGTTTAAGGTGAGAGCAAGTCAGAAGATGAGAGCCAAGTGAGGAGCAACGAAGAGTGAGCACTGGTGCCAGACAACAAGGAACATTCAGAAGAGAAAATAAGATTGAGATAAAGATGACAAGAAAAAGGAAGAATGAAAGACAGAGACAAAGCATGGTAGATGACAGATGTGAAGAGCGTGAGGGAATGAAAGTGAGAACACTTCCGTGAGAAAGTCGGTGGTGTGTGTACGTGTGCTTGGAGAAAAAAAAAGTGCTTTTGTGAAATATTCAGCGTGATAGAAGACTTATAGAAGCAAAATCCCCTCCCTGGAGAGAGAGAAGAGAGGAAGAGAAGGGAGGAGGAGCAGAGAAGAGGAGGAGAAAGGAGTAGTGATTTAAGTTTTGGATAAGAGTCATAAGGCTAGAGACCATTTCAGCAGAGAGGTCTCTGCTGCGAAGCTTCGTGTAGGACTGTCAGGGCCCTCTCTATTTTTAAACAGTGTGTGGGTATATCGCTCACACCTTATAGCATCCAGTATACCTGTGGAGCTTGCTGGAGGTGAGCTTATGTAGAATTTTCTACTGGGCTCCCATTTCAGTCGAGGAGAAAGCAGTCTCTGGTTATCAAAAAATAATAAGATGAATTTCTGGTCCTGAAATGGAAATTTTATTTTAACTGGCTCCTCTGGGAATCAATAGTGCATATGTAACTAGAGTTCTGTATCTATGGGGCTGGGGTCTCTTTTTTTGGTTCTACTGCTTGCAGGTACTCAAGCAAAGAAAATATAAATTTGGAAACTGGGCAACTGGGTTTATATAACACTTATACTCGTGGGGGGCCTGTTGCTTCAGGTTCAGGTGAGACAAGGAAATCTGACTCAGGAAGTCCAGTTTGAGCAACAGATTAATGGGTTTAAAGGCGTATCAGATGCCAAAACATTGCACAATGGTTCATAATACTCAGAGACTTAATTGTACAACTCTGGAAAATGATTATGATTATGATTATTACAGTTATTTGAACTTTTGTTGAGATTACAAGCCAAACCGTAGAAATACTGGTAATCCACCCGGCTGTGTATGTATGTGATTGGCTAGCGCAGCACTTTGCTGGATGATGTCACACAGCGATGCTGCAAATGTACCAAAGCATTCCCTTGCTTTAAAGCTCAATATTTTGTTTGTTTGCACTAATGGCATATTGTGGAGTAAATAACTGTCATTGCGTTTCACGGGAGAGGTTGAACATTTTCAAAGTAATTTCAACTGAACGGAACTGAATCCTATGGTGCTTCCACAATGGCTCCAACATCCAGCCTGACGGATTACCGCTTGTTGCAAACAGGGCTTTAAACATGGGTCGTTTATGTCCTCAAACCGTCCTATCAGACCCCCTGGCCCTATATGACATGGAGTAACTGCATTTACTCTACAATCATGACCACACATAAAAAAAATCACATTCATATACACACCGGCTTACACACACAAACACACACCAAAAGGCTCTATAAATACAGTGTGGAGGTAATGTTCATCGTGTAAAGTAGGCGGATTAACTGGAACCAGGTCACAGCAAAGGCAGAGCATGCTCTAGCTTTTCTCCTATTTAGCTGCTTTTCTCACCATTTTTCCCCCTTGCTATTGCTTTTGGCTTTTTTTTTTTGATGAGGTAGACTGGAATGGTTCTCTCCTCCAACCCCATGTAATCCTGTTCCCTAAATGACATTTGTTTCCCAGCTTCTCAGTACCATGTCTCTTCAGAGGCAAGTATAGAGACCACCTGTCACTATTTCTGAAGATTTTTGAATTTTCTGAGCGGCATGCTGACATATTCAATTATCCTGCTACTAGTGTTTGAGCATGTGCATGTATCAAATACAAATGGTAATTTTACTGCAATGAGAGCTCAAGTTGCATGTTCCCAGTTTGTTGTCAACGATACTGTAAATTTATGAGTTTGTGCTTCATGATGCACCAGATGGTAGCTCTATTTTGGTATTTTCACAAGAGGCGAGATTTTCAGAAATGACCACATCGTCTCTTTTGGAAGCATTTTTACATCCTACCTGGTGTGCAAAGGCTGGGCCGGTACTCTTTGTCCAAGCATCTGGCTGAAAGTGAGAGTTTAAGTGAGGGACTGAGTGAAAGTCATCAAGACTCAACGCACCTATTACCGTCAATACCTTTCAAAACCTGGTTGTCTCTCATAGATGGCTAGATGCATTTCAGCAATCAATGGGATGCCTAATGGTACAGTGAGTGAGAAAGAGAGAGTAGAAGAGAGCAGGGCAGAGCAGGGAGGAAATAAAGAAAAGGCAAATACCAAAGGGTGAAGAAATGGAGCCGATGTGGCGAGATCAGAGGAGGAGAGGCTTGATTTTTATTCCACGAGTCAGACAGAGCAAAGAATGCGCTGCAGTGAGGAAATCTGCCTTTGTCTTTAACCACCTTGGTATTGAACTCATCCATCCTGAGTGAGGGAGAAATATACAGAGAGGAAGGAGGGAGGAGGAAGATGAGAGACAGAGAGACTGAGAGAGTGTGCAGAGCAGTCATCGTTCACCTGTAGCTAGCAGAGATCTTGGCTTGCATAATGCAATGTGAGGATAAAGCCTCCTTTATGACCAGCTGAGCCAATAAACCTGGATCAGTTCCGACCTCTTTTTCTCCTCCCCACCCTCCCATCTCTTCTCTGTGGTTGTCTTTGCTATAAAGCGGGCAGGGAGTTTCAGCTGCTGAACTCTCAACAGCGGAGAAACACTTCCCGATTCCTATTTCTGTCTTTGCTTCTCGAAGAAGCATCACAAGAGCAAAGACTACGTTCATCTCTTAAAACCATCCATACATTCAACCAAAGTGGAGAAAGACGAGACACTTCCCTGTTAGTACAATGAGAAATGCATTGCAAATGTACCTCATTTTCCCAGTATGTTTAATTGCCTGTATCTGTCTCCCTCTACACTAACCATTCCCTCTGGTGCAAAGACTCAACCATAATTGTTTTCAATTAAAAAGTGTCGTGCTGCAGCTGTTCTTAGCTCGCCTTAGCTACAGTATATCGCTATTCAGGGGAACGGCTACCAAAAGATGAGCGGTAGTTTTGGCAGCCATCGTTATGATTGGATGGGGAGCCACAGTTGAAGGACTGATAAAGCACTGGCTTGTTGGATCCATCTTTACAACAGCTTGGGGTGTTACATAAGGGGTGATGTAGCCGGGGCTGGTGGAGGAAGAACAAATCATAAATCCCAATGACAAATATACCGAACAAGCAATAAGTGACTGCTACTCATAATGATAGTCTTGATACTTAAGTTCTAATTGTTCTTGTGCTGCTATTTTTTTTAACTTTCATCAGCGTAATACTAAACAGGATTTGATTCAGTTGTGTAAATTGTATTTTTGGGGTGTCATTTGTACCTTTTATGTCATTTTCTGATCTGTGTCCTAGCTACTGCATGCTGGCCCAGATTCTAGCCCAGTTTTGACACTTTGTTGCCGAACTCAAAGAAATGGTGAGCCAGCACAGCTAGTGCGCCAAGTTTAGCTCTGTTCAGTCTGGACCAGCATGAGCAAAAACCCCAATGAACAGGTGAGTGGACTCAGATAATGTGAACTTGAGCCAGGTGGAGTATGTTCAAGTACGGCGCCTGGCCTCCGGAGGGCTATTTTGAGGAAGGAAAACTACGTCAGGGTGGTTTCACTGTCTCCTCTCTCTGTTTCTAATCCCTTTCTCACAAAAGGCCACTACAGTCCTTCACACAACAGTGTAATGAAAGAGATAAATAGGAGAGGCGGAGAAAAGAAGACAGGGAAGTGAGAGATGGCCTAAGAGGAAAAGGAAAGGTGACAGAAAGAGAGAGAGAGACTCTAAGGGACGAAGCATTAAGAAAAGCTAAAACGGAAGGAGGGAGAGATGGAGAAATGACAGATGAGGACATAGAGATGACATCATACACAGGCTCTGGTAATGAATACAACTTTAATGAAGTCTCCCCACCTCCATTGCTTTTCCCCCTTCTAATCTATCTGTTCTTTCTACCCCCGTCATGTTTCTCTGTCACTTCCACTCTCTCTTTCTCCTGCCTTAAACGCTAGAGAGCCATGGAGATAGGATAGCTCATTAGTAATTCATTGTTTTTTTCTCACATATTTACAGTATTTACAAGGAATACTTAAATACTGGCTACAACAAAGTGCAGAAAAACACATCTTTTTACCTGTGCGGTTAAGCACACATCTTCACAGCCTCTTCCTGGCTTTGGAGGACTCTCTTCCCTGTCTTTTCAACTCTTCTAATCTGTAGGTTTCAGAGCAGAAGTCACTGCTGAGTAAAGGTCAGCAATCAATAGCTATGTTTTCTTATCCGGCTGTCAAGGTAATTTTAAGTGAACTTTTGAAACGCCGGAAATAAATTCAGCGTAAATTAGATGTGTTGCTATCAGCTGGGGAGAAATAAATAGACTTCATGAATGTAAAATGAAGCTACATATGTCTGAACGCAGAACCACACGATGAAATGGGGGAAAAAAAGTCTTTTCACTGTGTTATTTATGTGCTACAACCTTTCAAGGGGTAGAAAGCAATATTGTGGGGATTTCAGTGACATTTACTTTCTCCATTCACTCGAAAACAAGGCATTTGTTTGCGTAGCAATGACTGGAGACCTTACAGATTTCTTGATTCTTAATACAACCCCAGTTCTGCAAAAGTTGGGATGCTGTATAAACCATAATTAAATATGATAATTTGCTAATCCTCAGGTAAACAGGTTCATTGGTAACAGGCTATAGTATCATAATTGGGTTTAAAAGGGGCATCCTCGGAAGGCTCATTTGTTCACAAGCAAGGACGGAGCGAGGTTCAACACTTTGTGAAACACATGTATGCATAAAGGACTGCATGTGCTCGGGAACACTAAAACTTTTGTTAATAAACACAATTTGTTTGCCAATGATTGCATTCTGTTTTCATTCACCTTTTACACAGTGTCCCAACGTTTTTGGAATCAGAGTTTTAGCACATACACCTGTGAGTCTCTAACTCACCACACTTAATGAAGTTGTATTTACCCGTGTGTATGCAATGCTTTGTGATGGCCCATCTTATCCTGGCTTGATATTGAGCTGTGATGATGTAGATTTCATGAGGATTTCATGAGTTTAATCCTGTGTTTTGTTGGTACATGTTGCTCTCTTTGGTAGAATTTGATTCATTGCTTTAATCAGAGTTTGCAGTTTTGTGGTTTCTCTAGCGTTTGGCTCTGGTATTTATTGTCCCACTGTAACAGCACATGTAAAAAAAAAAAAACAACAACACACATTTGTGAGCATGTTTGTGTGTGAGAGAGCTGCTGATGTCTCTGTGTGTTGGTGTAGTACGCTAACACATGCTGAAGTTCTTTTACTACCTCTGCCAGTGAAGTTGGTTGGTGCATGTGCTGGCCCATCTTTGTCTCTCTGTCTGCAAAATATTTCAAAAAGTTACAAGAGAATTTGGCTGGAAATTTGGAGAACAGATCCCTGGCCCAAGGATCAGTGGATGAAATTTTGGCAGTGACCTCGATGTGGGAATCCTGCCATTGTAAATGTTTTGCAGTTTTTGTAGCTTTAACTGTAATGTTGTTTTATGCAATGCTGGGAAAGTTCAACAACCAGAAAGAGTCTGGCTTACAAATGTAAAACACAACACTGTATAGTTTTTAATTACAATACAACTATAAAATGGCTAGACCTACACTTTTGTGGTCAAGCTAAACATAGAAGCTACTGTGTTAGCTCTGATAATTACACACTGTACAAGTATGTTCAGAAATTTCCCCATGTAACTCCTGTAGGCTAGCCCCGCTACTGCTAACCGGTGTTTTCATTTGCTTATGTCTTAGGTCATGATTTCAGTATAAATTACGCTTCCAGACATCTGTAATGGGATTTCTTGAATGGTGTCATTGAATTTAACCAAAATTCTTAATACATGCATGTTTGACATCCATCTGAAATAATGATCATCTGGTAAATTGTATCATACACAAACCAATCTTGTGAAAGAGAAGGAAACGCCTTTTTCATTTTGCACAATGCACTATAATAATAATAATAATAATAATAATAATAATAATAATAATAATAATAATAATAATAATAATAATAATAATAATAATAATAATAATAATAATATATCAGGGGAAACACAGAAAACTCTGAATGTTAGACATGCTAACTTAAGCTCTTACTCTTTCACGCGATGTGGTGTGGTGCAATGTCAATGTAATGTGCAATGTGCTTGGAGATATTAATAAAAATGAACAGCGTAAAAAACATATTTAAACAGGTCATATGTCCAAACTATTGCATTTGTTACTTAATGAGCTCTATGCTCAAAAAAAACTTAAATAAACTACACATTTGTTTGTCGATATATAATATATATATATATAATAGATGGATGCATTGATAGATACAGGAAGCTCTTTGGGGGTTCAGTAGGGGACAGCAGGCTCAGCTGGATGAGGCAGGCAGCAGATGAGGTGGGAGAGTGTGAGAGCAAGAAGGCAGAAGATGAGCAAGGAGGGCAGGACATGAGAAACCTCTGGCACCAAACTCAGTTAAGGGAAAAAAACAAACAAACATATGCTGTGTGTGCAATTTATCCCGAAGCTCATCCTTACATAACATAGGTGGCATGTGTGCGGCAATAGGCAAGAAGTGTGATTTTTTATTCTAGCACTGCTGGCTACACTGTTTAACCACTACTTTTTGCAGCTTGGCTGATGTTGCCAAATCCTTCTCGACAACAGCGTTATCTCCAAGCTCCTGGGGCTCATGAGGATCATTACCGGCCACCAAATCAGGTGACAGCGAGCGATCGCTGTGTTACATTACACACAGGGTTCGAAAAGTGATGGATTGATGCACCTCTTAATCTCCTACAACCACCATCTGTAACCTAACTTGGCTGCTGTGATGAAATATCACTGTGTATGTGGACATAGTCGTGCAGATTGCAGAAAAGATGGATTCTGTTCCATGTGCCTCAGCAGCAGAATCTCAGCAGGAAACATTCACATTCATCCAGACAAGAATCAGAGGCCATTTACTACATCCACTGTTATCAGCTATTATGATATACCATTATAATATAATGGGATATTGATGCCCGCATTGCACTGGCATCTCCACAAACCTCGTATTAGGTTTCCTATTGATGAACTCATAATCTGTGAAAATGGCCTTTTTCCACTATGGCCTGGACCAGACATGCTGTGCTCGTTCTCTCAAGAACTGACCAATTTTCATTTGGCACCAATATGCAATGTTAAACTTTTTTATATTTCAAGTTTTCCTGCATTCCTACATTTCCTTCAGCCTCTCAGTTCAGACTGTGGTGAGTCAACTTGGAGAAATATGTGGGCTGATCGATACTGCCGATGTTACTGTAAACATGAGCGTCACTCGTCCCTTCCGTCCTCATCCTTTCTTCTGCCACTCCATTATAAAGGCATTGCTTGAAACCTCTTTGTATTGGATCAGTGATGTAATAACTACATTCATTACCCTTGATGAACCATTTGTTAATCAATAGAAGTGACATTGAGAGGCTGGTGTAAGCAGTCAAAACTCACTCTTCCATTTCACTGAGTTCATACGATGGAAATGTGAACACGTATAGAAACCAGGCACTTATAGATCTTTGATTACATGACATAAAACTGTGTCAGCATTTTCCTATTCACTGAATAAATCCACCCTACTACTTAATTAAAACTACATAAAACTGAGGCCCAAGGGCAGAATTACTATAACTTTATCTATTACAACTATTGATTCTGCTGCTTCAAAAGTATAATGATGCTAGAGGAGGAGACCTTCCACAGCTTCATGCCTTCTACATTTGCTTTTCCACATGCTTTTTATCTATCTATCTATCTATCTATCTATCTATCTATCTATCTATCTATCTATCTATCTATCTATCTATCTATCTGATCTGATGATATACTTCATCTTCTACATGTTTCTGACTATTGAGTGCACATCAAAGGTCAGTCTGCTGAAAATCTCCAAAATGAATGCCAGACTTTTAAATGGCAGCAGCCTTAACTGCACAGATGAAGGTTATAACCTGAGCTGCATCTTTCATTCTCGCTGAGAAGAGCAAGTTACAAAACATAAAGCACATGCGCACACACACACGCCTGGACACACACGTACAGTATATCAGTGAAACCAGCTTTGTTTGACCATGTCCGCGGTGTGTTAGCTTGTCTGTTATCTGACTTGTCCAGGGAAATCCAAGGATAGCAGTTTTTTTTTTTTTTTATGTCTGTTGTTTTGCCGTGAACAGAGCACACAATGAAAAAGCACACAAATGATTTGAAAGCCTTTTGTCCTTTAGGCTGCAGCCTTTCCACAAACTCTAAATGAGGTCTCGAGGGATGAGTTCAGACATGAAACACTGCAGCTTACAGGTTGGCTTAAATCATGACGGTTACGGAGAGGCAGGGGAGAGAGAGGCTCGTAGATGGAGGTGGAGGTAGAGAGTTGTGCAGGTAACACACAGATGGAACAGATCTGGCTGAAGCCGTCATGTGACAGTGCATGCTGTGAAGCTGACGGCGCAGCAGACAGGTGTGAACTGTGAGACACGCGGCACCTGAAATGTTGTCTGATAGGAGGTACTTGGCACCTACATAAAATCACAGCAAGCTTTTCTTCACCATCCAAAGGCTAAAAGCGACTGCGGTGGGAAATGCAGAGCAGCTCTCACAAGTCAAATGAAATGAATATGTGTGTCCACATTTTTTTTTTTATCGCCTGCCCCCCTTTTGTCATCCCCAGCCTCTTTTCCGCAGCCACTTTGTTGGCTTTCTTGGTTCAGCAACCTCCTTTAGTCCCTCTCTGGGGTGCAGTAGTGTAGTAGCCTCCACTAGATTTCCTGTGATGTTTTCTCTTCACTCCTCTGCTCTCCTCGTTTATCAGATTGCACAAGCTCATATAAAGCAAGTTAATGAGGCCAGTAGGGGGTGGACTCTGCTTTCATTGCAAAATTGATATTTCATTTACTCTCTGCATGTTGCAGCTTTTATAAACAGTTAATCTGTTATGATATGCTTAGATGCAATTATTCAAACTGTACATTTGCCTCCCCTGCCACTTTTCTACTGCTCCACCTCTAAAGCAATGCTCTAAACATACTGGCTGGCCCATACATTAACAGCAAAGCAGCTCAGTGCCTTATCAGTTATTTCAAATGCCCTCTTTAAACCTAATAGCACCAGCCTTGATTGAACATAAGCCTGCAGCCAACATGCTGACCTAGCGTGGAAACACATAACGTGTGCTCGTGCTTCTGGACTGTTTAATGCATAATTAACAAGTGAATAACAGGAAAAGGTAAAACTGGATGCAGCTTCACAGAAACAGACAGTGAAGGGAGACGGTGTGAGGAGGAAAACGTAAACGCCTCGCTTTTCCTTGACTTCAAAGAAGCGTGTAAACTATTACAGAAACAGCAGATTCTTGCGTTGGGAGAACTTCTCCGAGGTACAAAAAGACGACTCTGCTGAGCAGCAGTAATTATAAAACTACCTTTTAGATGAGGAGCCTTAAAAGCGTCAAAAACTGCTACAAAGCTTAAAAGCTGCTCCACACTCACTCACAGTGAGCACCATCTGAAAACCAGCTTTTCACTGTAATGCTATAATATAAATATTGGACAATGTTTGGGCTACAATAAGTATAAAAAGACCAGTAAGTTCGTTACGATCGCTCCATTGATGAGAGCGGACTTTTTTCGTTACAGCGGCACAGCAAGCACTCAAAAATTCAACAAGTCAGGCGTTACATGGGCTGCATCTCGTTTAACTTCGTTTTGGCAATATGTGCAGTCAGACACTTTTCCTGCTTTCTCGGTGCCAGTTGGAGATGCTCACTGCAGCTGTTTTACGCGCGGCGACCGCACCGCGCTCACCGTCAGCGGCGGCGGCGGCGGCAGCCCGGCACAAAACATCTCTCTCTTTTTTTTAAAATCTCTTTATCTGCTGCTTTCCACCGCCGACGGGGAGCAAATCGAGTTGCTCACGCGAAATGAATTCCCCACGCTTTTCGCGTGCCTTACCTTGAGTTGTCGCGGCTTGGAGAAGTGTGGGTGCGTGTGTTTGCCGCCGCCCCTCCTCCTTATCCAAAATGGAAACTCTGGTCCGACTTGGTATGCTACCTGGACTTGAGAGTAAAAATGAATAAAACGCTAATAACGTTTCTTTGCTGGTGTGCAAAAAGCGTTGGAGAGGTGAACTAACCGCGGCTCGTGCTCTGGCACGACTGTCTGTTCTGGCGAGAAGTAGTTTGCTTGTTTCTGACTGCCGCCCTCCCTCCCACTCACTCTCACTCACTCACTGTCTCCCACCCATGAGAAATAAATAATCTTTCATCTCTCTCTCTCTCTCTCTCTCTCTCTCTCTCTCTCTCTCTCTCTCTCTCTCTCTCTGTGCCTAGCAGGTGGGCATCTTTGAATAATGTGAGATCATTATTAAAGGCTGCTGGAGGCCCAAACGTGTGTCCTCCAACCCCCCCTCCAAACTCTGTATGTGTGTTTTTATGCTAAAAGAAAGCCTGTCAGTCCGAGTGTCGGTCAGAGGAGGTGCTCTGGCTGTCCGGTGTGTGCAGGCAGCGGATTGGGAGTGGTCCAGATTAAGCCGTGGGATTATACCTCAACATCCATCATTTCATCTCACACGCTGGAAGCGCACTGGTGGACAATGACATCAGTCTTTGGCAGATACAGATAAACAGACATTCATGTGGGTAGGGATGGAGAGGAGGACTAGAGGAAAGGAAAGAGAAGGAGAAATGAGAGAGGGAGAGAAAACCTTTCACGTCCCTGATTGATCCACGTGAATCTAACGCTTTATGCAAAATCCATCAGACTACTAGCAGGGTGAGCAGGGCAGAGCGGGTCACCAGGGTGAGATATTTCCAGGGTGAATGTGTGTGCTTGTGCATATGCAATGTGGCAGCCCTGTGCAGTGTGTGTGTGTGTGGCGGATGCATATACACAGCCAAGTCAGTGTATGTGTGCCTGCATACTGACAGATGGCTACTGTAATGACGCAGGAACTAACTACTGGGTTTCTGTGTCTGTGAGGTTGCATGCCTGCGCACATGCTTGTTAGTGGACTGTATGTGCCTGTGTGTGTGTGTGTGTGACGAGGGAGAGAGAGAGAGAGAGAGAGCAAGTTGAGTTTGATGCAGAAGCAACAGATATCTCTTTCCTGTTCTGTCTTCTACCAAATCTCTCTCTCTCACACACACATGCTTCCTCTTAATTTTTCCATTGAAATCCGATCACCACTCCTTTAACAGTGGGGTCTTTGGGATCTATCCTGGACCCACGACATCTATTGCAGGACTTGTGTAAGTGGTGGTGGTAGTGGGGGGCAACCATGGTTGTGTTTCTCCTGGGTCTCTCCAGCTCTCATCTGGCTGTCCTCTCCATCTCCAGCATATGACTCCCATCTCAGACACAGCTGTCGCCAAGTGGTGCGGCCAGCAGCAACATCCTCTGGGCACTTGGGCTTGATCTTGCACTTCCTCTGGCAAAGGTGCCTGATGCCCCATCCTGCTGTGTGCTCTCACTGCTACTGCAAGGACAGTCTGAAGATCCACCAGAGAGTGGGCCTGAAGAGCACCCGCTCTCTGCAGAGTTTGGTGGTTGCGTGGAGCCTCCTGATGTTAAAGAGGTTGCCATCTAGTCTGAAGTCCACTGCCACAATGCCGCTGTCTGCAGTCTCGTTGTGCAGCCACTTGGTGACACACAGGAGGAATATGTTGAAGAGCAATTCCACAAGCACGCACCACTCAGTGTTGAATGCACTGAGAGGTCGACAAAGGCCCAGAACAGGTCCTGATGCTGATCCAGCTACAGTTGCAGGACTGTGAAGGTCATGTTATTTGTGCTCCTGTTCTTTCTAAATCCACACTCGACTCGACATAAAGAAATGGTATGTCCCCACTCCTGCCACAGATGGCCTTGTCACCCTTGTTATTATAACAAAGGTGACAAAGGTTCGCATCCACATGTGCCATCACTCATCACTAGCTCATCACTAGCTCAGGAGGGATATTGCCAGCACCAGCGGACTTGTTGTTCTTTCTCTCTCTCACACACACATGCAAACACATACAGACACACACGCACACACACACAAAGTGTGGCATTATGGTTTTTCCTTTTTGTGCAGGTGCTTACAGTCTGTTCCCACAGACATTCACAAGAGACCTTGAGTCTACTGCAGCAGCCTCCATTTGCTGAAAATGCAGTCGTATAAATATGCGTGTGTGTGTGTGTGTGTGTGTGTGCGTGTGTGTGTGTGTGTGTGTGTGTGACACAAGGAAACACAAAGAATATTAGAAATATCAGCATGTAGTCTCATCAGTGAAGCTTTCTGCTGGTTCTGCACTGGCTATGCCGCAATTACCGTGGTGTATGTATGTTTTGGCAAATTGTAATCACATGTTTTAGACTCTAAACGTTATCTTACCATGCATATCATGTACGTACTGGTGTGAGGTGGGGGCAACTACAGATTAACAATGACAGTCTCAAAATAAGACTATATTTACCTATTGGCAGGGCCAGGGCTGTATTGGATTGCATCGTACCGTCAGGTGTTTCTGTTCCTGTGTCTGCCTCAAGGGTATTTGGCAGTTGTGGAGGGAGTATTAAGTGCTTTTTGTGAAATATTGTACACTCTCACTATAGTATTTAAAATCTGACTACCATTTTGGCACTTCTGCACTTGTCACTTTTATGAACTGTGCGTTTTATAAACTTATCGTGTGTTTTTTTATGTAAAATCTAAATTAATTTAACTGATAACTATAGCTGTCAGATGAATGTATTGAATGAAAAGTATAATAGTTCCCTCTGATTTGTAACAGAGTAAAAAATATGGAAATATTCAAGTACAAGGACCTCAAAAATGTACTCAAGTACTGTCACTTTGGACCACTGGTATTTAAATGATCAAATAATGTGTGTGGTCATCAAGTATCAGACATTGTTGATGATAGCAAGTCATCTCAACAACCCGGTAGGCTTGTAGGTACCGGGCGGGTATGGCCAAGAGAGCATCAGTGCAGAATTCATAAGTGACAGGCACAGTGGTGTGAGATGACCATTGTGTTTCATCATGAATCATGAACATGAGTCACTACATTTGCACCTTCACCTTCGTGAGTGCATCAAAACCGAGCAAGAAAGCACACGAGTAAAGAGCCTCCGCTGCTGGACCTGTTTTCGAGCGAGGCGGAGAGGTCATCTGAATTGTGCCATGAAAGCACAACAGATAGCACAGCTGTTGGGATAACAGTAAAATGCTTCATAGCTTTGAGGACTCGGAGCAAACATCCCTGTGCCAAATGTGGCATTCGGAGCCGGCAGGCTTCAAGGCCGGCAGGCATCTAGAAGGAGGGCTCAGAGTTCTGGCTCTCCTTCACTCACTTTGTCACATTCTGCTTCCCCTTTCCCTCTCTCTCCCTCTCTCTCCCTCTCCTTCTCCTCACACTGTTTTATCTCCATTCCTTTGCTTTCTCTTCTCTCCCTTTCTGCCACACTTGGCCTTAACTCAGTAGCTGTGTGTGTGTGTGCGTGCTTGCATGCTTGTGAGTTTAGATACATGGGCTATTATAAACCTCACAGGCTTGAATAGCAAACCAGTTGATGTATTTTAATAATTATCATCCTGACTCGAACACCCTTCTTTGTGTGCGTGTGCTCGTCTTTATGAGCTACCACGGCACCCACTCAGTTGTCTTAACTCTCTGATTTAAATGCTTCTAATTGTTGTGCATACATAGAGTAATGGTTTGGTACATGGATTTACATGCAAATTTTCTCCTTAGAGGCTTAATTTAGAATTAAATCCCTAACAGCCTGCAATCTAGCCTTCTAGCATATATTTTAAATTTGGCATCAAGTAATATAATGCTATTAGGGCTGTGACCATCTACTGCTTGCACTGCCTTACCATGTTGTTGCTCAGGCATGTGCGGCGATGCGTGCACGTACACACGAATGCGCTCACTCACCATGTGTTTTACTGGATCGTCTCCCACTTCCTTTTGTCGGAAGCTTACCCTCCCTTTCTCCCTCTGCCATCCTGCTCGCCCCCTATCCTCTCATCTCGCCTTCCCTCTTCCACCACGTCCTGTCACTCATCAGCATCCCTCACTCAGACGCTCTCCTCTCTGCTTTTTCTGCCCCTCTGCTATCTCTTCTTCCTCCTTTCCTCACATTGTTTTTTGTCTGTTCATCTCTTAATGCATCTTTTTTCTGTGTTTTCTCCTCTTTTTGTGCCCCCCCCCCCACCTCAGTGGGCTGCAGGCCAGTGTGGGTCAGAGGCAGGTTGTAATTACTTCACTCCTCCTCTGACAGCTACAGTGAAGGAAGAAAGAGGGAGAAAGAGAGAGAAGTAGAATAATGAAAAGAAGAAATGGACTGATTATTTATTCCCACAGTCAGGGCTAAACTAAACCCTCTGATCAATTTATTTTTTACACAGTAAAGGGTGACAAATGAATCAGATTTTTGTTATCTCTACTTTCACTTTCAAGCTGAATCAAATGAAGTGTACTGTGCCTGACCATAGTTCCTGCTGATTTCCCAGCCTGACAAACATGCCTGTACAGTCCGTCACTGAGGAATAAATAAAACACTAATATAAAATGATTTCTCCCACATGCTTAATGTAACATATGAGAGTTGGCCTTAATTGGTGCAGCTATATTTGAGTGGAAATGTAGGGCGGGCAATGCCTCCTTGACTTCAGTGCAGGGAAAAATTTGCATACCTTTAAAAATCAATAGCAGTCTGAAAAAAAAAAATCACCAGACATAATGGAATTAGGATGAAAAGGGGAAAAACACAAAGGAGAGAAGCAAGACTTCAGTGGATTGTATTTCATTATATGTGTCTTTTCGATCAGGGTGGGTCATGCTACCGTTTTCCAACTTTTTTCTCATCGTGGCAGCGTAAATGGCAGGAGAACTCATTAGTTAAAGGTTGGAACAGGCAGGGGTTGGGACTGTTTGAAGTTTCAGCTGGACGCATCGCTGAATGCTGTTGTTAATTACCCAAACTTGTGAGGAGACGTTTTCAGCGCTTGCCATAGGCCAGCTTCCAGACGCTATTCTCATCCTGTGTGATCGATGATATTTCTGGGGGTCACAACTTGCTGAGACAGGGGTCACCAATTATGTAGCGCCCATAAGCTTTATTTCCTTCTTTTTTCAGTTAATTGGCAGCTTTTAGTTTTGTGAGTTGTGTTTACGTGTTTAAAATGACGATTAAATACTGAGCTGTAAATTAGTGTTCATTGTTCACCCTTTTTGACTGTAATTACTGTGCAGTTAAAGGGGATATTAAAGGTATTTTGTTTGTTTTAGATTTTTCTCCTTTTCATGACTAGCTGTTGTGAAAGGACACACAGGTCTGCTGGTACCCTGTTTGTAACTTGCAATTACTCAATATGGGCAAAATTCAGCATAATTTAGATCTAGGTACTCTAAATCCATAACATGATAAAGGTATCCCCATTCCTTAAAGGAAACACTGAAATAAGTGAGAAATAATGGAAAATGTAATGAAATTAATAAATGAAATGAAATAAATGCCACTGAGGCCAATACTGAAATGAAAGGAAACCTGCACGAGTCCTCGGGTGGCTGGAGGGCCCTCACACGCAAAGGAAGGAGTGAGGAAGTGAGCTACTGTACATGTTACTGGTAAGCCCTCTTCCACAACTAGGTTGATTATTTTAAGCTCTGTGAGATTGATTTTGAGGCCCTGTGGGGGCCTGTGTGAGTGAAAGTGGAGGTGCATGGAAACTGGAAGAGACAGGTAGAATAAAAGTTAGGACGGGGAAGTTCACAGCGGAGAGGAGGGGCAGGAGACGGGAGGAGGAGAGGTGGTCTCCAGATTCCAGAGGTTATTAATAAGAATGTGCCTTCAAGGACGCCAATGGTGATTTGGGTCAAACTATTTCCTCTTCCTCCTGAGGTGTACCAAGGTTACTCAAAAAAAAAAAGAAAAAAGAAAAAGCCCCAGAAATATCTCTCCATCTCTCCCTCCCAATATAAAATAGGCTGCCTTTGTTTTTGGGGAACAATAACCCTGGATGACACTACACGGTAAACTGTTTGATATCCTTATTAGACACTGGCAGCTTTAAGCCTATAATCAGTTTCAAGAGATGTCACTGTCCTTTGCCATATTGGCAGATAAAACAAATGTCTAAGCAACTGTTGTGTGCAGAAAACAAACTGAAAAGTAGCTCTTATATATTGTCCTTGGAGGTGTTTTATTTTCTCATTTCATTCACTGGAAAGCTTGACAGTCTACCACAAGTGCACAATTCTTTCAAAACAATCCTTTTTTTCCTCTGTCAAACAACATGTACGTCCACACTTCCTTTGTTGTTGTCTCTCCATGTGATGAGGAGCTCGCCTTGGCCACTTATTGTATGACCAAGGAAGCAGGATGTTCACTGCCGCCTACGGAGCTGTCTGTGTGCACGTGTTGACAAAGCTGAGACGATTCAGCCTGAATTGCTTCATGTGAAAGGACAATAAATACCTTACCTGTGGGCTAAGGACCAAATGTGACATCTGGCCGTGTTCATTTTACACCAGTCATATTGAGCTTCCAGTTTTAAGCTAATGATATCTCCTTGGGGTCTGGGAGTGTTATTAAATATTTCTGCTCAGGCGAGTTATACTGTTCTGTTTACAGCTGCCTGTGGGGGGAAAGTTGATGACATCAAAAGATGCATCCACACAGCCTCCCAGTTATGATTAAGAACAAAATGTGACATTGTGTTTGTCTGCCATCTACTGGTCAAATGGAGTCGCAGCAGGCAGGGTGTGGGAGAGTCACTGACTGATCTGTCGTGTAAAAGTTAAAACATGGAGATACGTGTTGTGAAAGTGTTAAATTGTTTTATTTCATGTAAACTCCTGCCTTGTTGTTTTATAATTTTTTATAAAGAGTTTCTATTAGGTTATATCACTTTTACTGGTACCATAAAGCATTAGAATACTTATTATCCAGAAAACTGGCATTTTTTGTAGGCCAAACGAGTGTGTTTAAAAAAAACAAAAAAACCCAAAACGAAACAAAAAAATGAGGAAACATCAAAACGTTCCCACACAGTCCTTCTGAAGTTTTCAATTGCAGATTGTAATCCGAATACATTCATTTATGTGTGTGGAGAAAGGTTGACTGTAGTTTAAATAAAGCATTTAGCTTCTGTGTAGTCCTAGAGGGTCGCCACATTCAGAAATTTCCCATTTTTGGAACGATAGTGAGAATATGATACAGGCAAAAACGCTGCTGGTTTAGGATACATGAGAGATTAGAAAGAGACCAGTAAAAACGGTTCCCTTTCCCAGCATGCAACGGGCGTTCATAGCACTGTTCAGAAATACCTAAACAGCAGAGAACGAAAAACGAGTTTTGTATGATGTCCATGCTTCGTTTTCTGTCGTGGTCAGTTCTACTGTCGAAATAACATATTTTGTATTTTTTTTGACACCACTATAAACATCGCATGTGCTCGCGCAGCTGTATTTATATGTCGCAATTGCCACACTTCCTGCCGTGGGCGGAAGCTCATTGTAGAGGTCACATGCTGAGTGCGCGTCACTCTACGAAGCACCTCGGGGAAGGTCTGAGACAAGAGCCAATGGTTGCCCTTGCAGGGCATCACCTGATGCGGGTGAGCGAGTGAACAGAAAATATGGGTCATTGTGAGCAGTCGTAGCAGGAGAAACTTGGTAGTGTAACTTCTCAGCACCGCCGGTGGATGTGACACTCACTGACTTGGAATCGCTCGCGGCTGGCGGATGAGTGCGATGTGTGAGGTGGAGCACAGCTCCAGAACCCAATTCAGACTACTCTCCCCCCACATTTTTAATCTTTTTAAAACAACAATATAATAACACTAATACTAATAAGTAATACTAATTAAACTAATACATATCTTAGTGTTCTTTTGTAAATCTAAAGACAATAAACGACTATAAGCTTAAAAACTATTAGTGAAATTGGTAATAAACACATTAACATAACAATAATCAATAAATAATACATATTTAAAAAACAATGTTAAAAGATACACAAGGTAATGAGGCTGTACAAAAGCAAAAAAAAAAAAAAAAAATCCCTGAGAGGAACTGAGACAACAGATAGCTGAGGGGATAAAAGACTTAGAGTATCGATAATTAGTTTGTTAGTTATATATTGATACTGGAAAAGACAGTTTCAGTACAAATTAAAGAAAATAACATTCTGGAGGAATTTCAGTCAGGCTTTAGAACAGACCACAGCACTGAAAATGCTCTCATTATAATAATTAGCAACCTCAATTCTGGTGGAAATGGCCTCAGTTCTCCTCCTCTCAGAAATAAATGCAGCATTTGAAGCGATTGACATGGTTGATCTTTCTGAGTGTGGTTTTTACGTCACTCTTAGAGGTCATGTGTCAAATCTGTTTTTTTTCTTTTGTTTTTTAGTTGTTTTTTTAACACATCAACTTGACCAAAGTCCACCGAATCACTGGATGATGCTGTTCTCTGATGTCTCCTGAGGGCCTGGACTCAGTCTGTGGCTGACTCTGTGCATCAGAGAAAACCAGTGGCCTGGTCGCTGATCTTGGAGCATCCACAGGGGAGGTGGGGCTGACAGCATGAAGATACAAAGAACCCTTGTATCTCAGATTAATTGTTCACTTTTGTTGTTTTGTACCAGTTATATTAAATTTAATAAAATGTTCAATTTGATTATCTGTATTGACCCCGAAGTTAATCTTTAAAGTAAGATGGTTTCTCCACTTCAGTGTCTTGTAATAATGCACTCCAAAAATGTTTCACTGTGTCCACAAAATTCTGTCCCATGCAATCTAGTGAAATATGATCCAGTGTGGGCACAAATAGTCTAGATTTCATGCAGAAATATCATCTTACTTTCCAGATCTGGTGGGAGCCATTCTCCTCTGCCTTTTCCACTTTTTGCCCGACCCAAAAACACATTTCGCTCTGCACCTGATCTCAGCTGATAAAAGCTCTTTGCTGTGACCGTGTTTGATCATCTCTGATGTTGTGGTGTGTGTAGTGATGTAAACTTGTATGAGTTGTGTGTGAGCAGGGTGTGCTTACATAGTTGTAGCGTGTGTTTGTCGGTCTGTTCATAACATTTGGCCTGCTCATGCTTTTTGAGCAACTTCCACTGTGGACAGACACATGCACACAGGCATAAATATGTGCTCTGATCCACATTAGTGAGTGTATTTCTGCTACAGTAAATTTGAGTCATCACATGCTAAAAAATTCCTTTAATGTTTGGTTTGTTCTCTGGCCATGATACAATAAAAGAAAGGTACAAATCACTGTAATGATGTGAAGATACAGAGTTAGAGGAAATACAGAGCAGACACACCCTCTGTCCCAGGACTGCATTCACAGCTGCACTCCCTCTGGTGCTCAATTCAGCCACAGCATTTTGCCCTTGCTCCTTCATGTATTGCGAAAGGCTTTGGGAGGCTTCTTTATGCACTGGCCTGGGGTGTCTTCTTCCTTCTGGTCTTGAAGCCTTCTCTTTCTACAGTTAAGATAAGCAGAATAATACAAAATATGTGTCACATCTAACCTTGTCTATGCTGTGTTGTACATTAAAACCCTTTGAAACACTGGCCATGATAAAATTCATGCAGACAAAGACAGCAGAGACAGCTCGTACAGGACCCCTCCATTCCGACACAGATCCAGAGATTGGACAAGCTGCAATGGTTTTATCAGTCCAGCAGGTGTTAGGATTTCCCACACTGTAGGAGTGTGTGTTCATGTGAAGGTCAGGCGTTATGATTAACTGCTTTACTGATCTAATTAACCTGCAATTCAATTTAATTTTAAGGTGTAATTGAGCTCATCCTGACACCTGAAAACCTGACACACACAGGGTTTAACATTTTTATATCATGACAAATCAATGCAGCTGAGCTTCAAGAGCATACAGCTTCCAAAACATGATAATTGGAGGTTTATCACAGGGATGAGAGCGTCATCATCAACATGTGCGCCATTTACATATAACTGCATTATCCTCTGGTGTCTTGGTGTTGAACCAGAACAAAGTTCCAGCTGTAGGTTGTCAAGCTTTTAATGAAAATAACCAAAGGGTTGAACTTGTCAAGTTTTTGTCCAGTTTCTTCCTTTCTGGATATACTTGTGCTCTGAGCCAGTTCAGCATGTCTCTGATTCAACGTCCACATGTCCCTCTCCACCCACTGCCAGAAAACTCTTGATTTCAGTCCACGTGCACTTGTAAAGTGTCCCACTTTGACCAGCAGAATAATTATTTTATATCTATAATCTATATTTGTATAGAAGACGCTGCTCAACAAAGTCAAATGTTTAAAGCACCGACACAGATAAACAATACATTTAACAAACAACAAAACAGCAAAAGATGAAACATTTCAGTGAGATTTAATGGCTAAATGCACAGTTTATTAATTAGAAACCTCTAACACCTGTTGAGATGTCACATGAGGATAAACGTGAATTTTCAACAATCTGCTGCATATCTTTGTTGAAATGAAACCAATTACTATTATTACACATCTCTTAAAAAGGGGGAGAAATACAACATTTTAGGCCTTCAACACTTAATAAAGATGAAAAAATGCTGAAAAATATTAAAAACTTGCATGCAGAAATTTGGAACTTCTATCGATTTGAAAAATTGCATTGGTTCTTATGGATAAGTTAAGTACAGTGTTTGCTCAACAGTGTGCTGCAGTTTTTCCAATAGTTCTCAATATTAATATGTGCTCATATTTTTATATGGGCACATCATTTTATGTATAGAGTTTTTTTGTATGATATGTTCATATATATTGTCAACTTCTTATTTTGTATTTTTCATTTCTATTGCCTTTGCTACTGCTGCCTGTAACACCCTAATTTCCCCAGCTGGGGATCACTAAAGTTTGTCTTATCTTCAAAAATCAACTTGAACGCCACCAATTTTAAACAAATGTAAAGGTACTTCCACTTTGTGTGTTTTTTAATTTCAATGGGCGCTTCTGTTAAATGCCATAGTAATCAAACCAAATCAAATAAAACTGATCAATAAAGGATGCTCAAACTGTCTGGAAAATGACTTTTTGACCTGAGGTCATTGCTGGGCCATGGCCCTTATAAAACAAAAGGGGTTCATGTTTCTGTCTGACCCAGTTCAATGGCCTTATTGGAGCGTGTAGAGTTACCCGTACAGTATGATCTGAAACAGAGCGCCACAGAACTAACAGTCTCAGACCTCAGATCACCTGAAGACACACTTTTTACAATAACGTCTAACAGTGTGTTTCATTGCTCTGTTGTTTTCTTTTGAATATTTCCTTGTTTCATTATGCTGCATAATGGCCCCACTTGGAGTTAAAGCCTGTTATTGTACATTACACCGGATTATAACGCGCACCTTCAATGAATGGCCTATTTTAAAACTTTTTTCATATATAGGGCGCACCGCATTATGAGGCGCACAGAAAGAAACTACCGTACTGTGGTGTCTGGGATTGCGTTATGCATCCACTAGATCAGGGGTTGGCAACCCGCGGCTCCGGAGCCGCATGCGGCTCCTGAGAATAATTATTGACCATTTATTTAAAATGTATTTTATTTTAGTTTGTTCGTTTTGAAACAAATACCGCGCGCGCTCACAGATGACAGCTTATCCTGCGTAGAGATGCAGGTGACCGCGCGCAGGCACGCTGTGCGCTGAGGTTCAGGAGCAGAAATCACATTAACCACGTTTGATTAATATTTTAAATGCCTATTATTTAGCATATATCCATATTTTTTCATTGTTCAGTGAAATAGTCATTTTATTATTCAGGTTGACAGCTGACTGCACGCGCCAGTAAAAGGATGACGGCACGCAGGGAGTGGAATGCCGCTGTTACTTCGGCCACGCCCCCTGACTACGATAGCCATAATTAACCAATATTGATCCATATAAAAGGCGCATCGGGTTATAAGGCGCACTGTGGCTTTTTGAGAAAATTAAAGGCTTTTAGGTGCGCCTTATAGTGCGGAAAATAAGGTAAATATTAAAATCAGAATCAATGGTGAACGGAGCCCGCTGTCTATTGTTGTTGCTACCTGTCTGTATACATGAACGAGTGCATTAAATCGAGCGCACGTTTTAGTATGTCGTGCGCACGATTTAGTATTACGTGCGCACGTTTTAGTATGTCGTGCGCACGATATAGTTTTTTTTTCCTTCATGACACTTCAGGGGCTCCAAACTTGGGTGGTGAGAAGGGGTGTTTGCTCAGCTCTCCTCTCTACCTCCTCTGATATTCTCCTCTCCTTTCTACTCGTGTCTCCTCTCCTCTCCTCTCCTCTCCTCTCCTCTCTACTGTTGGTCACCTGGTTCATGTGTGGCTGATTACCTTTCCAGGTAACTTAACAATGACAGCTAACATTAGCAATGGTTGATTGATTAGCACTCGCAAATCAGTCCGTTCTCACCAAAAATGTTTGTTTTCACTCCATCTAATTACTGACGCTTTTTTACAATTACAGTTGACTGTTGTATGCTTATGATTGCTAAAGTGATATACAACACAAGATGCTGTACAAATGGAATGTTTGCACCATATTTTGCAGTTATCTTTATCTGCTAGCCTTAAAAGCTCACTCCACATCCCCAGATCTCACAAGAGTGTGTTGCTGAGACAGAGACAGGTCTCGAACAGACGTTATTTTCTCCTGACTCGTCTCCTGAGATGCCGTTTCAGCATCAGAATGTTTGGAAGATATGTGGCTTGTGAAAAATGGGTCCAATATTTATTTTGCAAAAAATACAATATTTTTCATATCAATATTACAATGAAATACAATAACATTTTAAGCATATTTTAATATTGGGGGGATGTGTCACCCCGAAGTATATTATAATTACGGCCCTGGACCACAGCACAACAAACCTGCCTGACAACATTCAGACCTTTCAGTCGCACTATTCAACAGAAATAAAAGCTATTTCAGACCCGCAGCCAAACTCTCCACTCTTGGGTAACATATTATTATATTTGATGATGTGTTGTGATTTTATAGTTTTACTCATGATTTATTTTAAACATTTTGTTTTAACCCAAACAACCAGTTGCCCCTTGAGAACAAATTAAGAGACCATTCGTTTCTGGGTACAGAACACAGATATAATCTTGTAATCTAAAACAATACTTTTTTTTTTTTTCTTGAAATTCATCAAATGACACATAAATTATCGTACCATTGATTTTAACCCGCACACCTGCTCTGCACAGTCCCCTTCAGTCTTCATTCTTAGCAAAGCTGGATCTGTGTTAGGGAAGGTAGTGGGTGAACTGTCCGTGACCCACTTAGTCGTAATTATCTGATGGATTTGCTACGTAACTTCACCAGCATGATAAACATGAAGCAGAAAGAGACAGACAGAAACAGAGGTCAGCTCAACAAGTAGCAAATAGTGGCAAACTCTCACACTAGTCAGGTCACATTGTGTGTGTAAGTAGACTTATCAAAGCACTTTGCAAAGCATTAAAGTCACTGTAATTCATGTATTTCTCTATGGATTTATGTTTTCTATTTTTGTTGGCCATGTAAATTGCAGATAGATTCAAATAGATTAGAATAAATTAAGAATTTGACCTCTGTCAAACTTGTAACTAGTCACCAGGAGCATCACTAAGAACTATGGCGCATACACACATCATTGGCAGCACTACTACCAAACTGCCTTAATTACAAGTGCCTACTATTATTCTGATCAATTATGTTTTTAACCATATTGATTCTAATTTACATCAAATCACAGTTCCCAAGTCTCCGGTCACCACGAGCTCAAAGACTTATGGGCTCCTTATCCTTAGTTGTGTTTGGTAAACACGTTTGACTACTCTGTGAGCGGAGCATCTGAGGGCACATGGCCACTTACATTGGGAACAGATGGGACTAATGGGAGCATTAATGGCTTAGATAAGGAGGGCACGAGTTCTTCATTCCAATCCTTCCTTAAATTTCATTCTAAATCACTGAATAATAATTCAGCCGAAATGATCAGTCATCTCAGTTAGCGTTTGTTCCATTTCCTAAATTGCTTTTTTCGGGGGTTTGGTCATATAAGTGAAGATTTTAATGCTTATTTTTAGTTTGTTCTAAATTTGATTACTCACCACTTTTTATTTATTTATAAGTTGTAAATTAGTTTTCATTATGATGACACTGACAGATGTATCTGTTTTTTTATTTTCACATTTCATAGCTGATTCATACTTTTATTACTGATTTGTCAGTTGATTATTTGATCGACTTATTAAGTGGCACAATTAGGCCCTGATGCTAATACTACTGGGAGGCCTAAATAAATGTCTTACAGTGTTTACAACACTCCTACTGGTCATGACCTAAAACGTGTGGAATCAACCACATGGATCAGTTATGATCAGCCACAGATGTTTAAGGTTCAGGGCCAGGGTTGTATTACTTTGCTGTTGTTTGTGTTTTTTACCACATGATACTATAGACTGAAGTGTACTAGGACAGTCAGGTGGATTAGGGTTTACATAAATAGGATGGCCGCTCTTGATCTCAGTCAGAGGAGAGGAACAGGAGACAGTGGACGCAACGGGAGGAAGAATCCAGAAAACAAAACAAAACAAAAAACAGAACACAGATTTCTGAAAGAATTTCCTCCTCTATCAAATTCTTCACCTGTAAATGCATATTGTCTTAATTCTGCACTTTCAGCATGCCTTCGATAGTGTTGAAATGCGTACTGCTGTCTTTGTTGGTGGGGTGGACGGCGTGTGCCTGCATGCTGAAGAATCACACCTTATGGATTGAGAGGCAAGACTGTGCCCAGTGTGTGGCCGTCAACACTACTATCTGCAGCGGTTACTGTTACACCCAGGTGACAACAGCTACACGCTCTCTCACCCTTTTTCATGCAAACTCTTCACCTGAACATTTTGATTAATGATGCAAAAACAGTCATATTTGGAACAAAGTGCATGATTAAGTGTTTTCCCAGTTTCTAATCTTTGCACTAAAAATCAAATTAAGCTTGTATTTCACTGAGGGAACTGGTTTCAAACTTGCTAAAGAAACTGCATTGTTCATAGCAAATAAAAAGAAATCAAGTACTATTCTAGCACAAATACCAACTCCATCACCTCGAAATTTAACTTATATACAACTAATTTGCATTCTCAATTAATTTGTGCTGACAAACCTGATTGCTGCCTTGATTATGTTCAGAGTCAACATTAGTTTGAGTGAATGAAACAACAGAGAGAAACGTTCAGTGTCAACTTTGCCAGGTATGTTATATAGGCTACCTGTGCTAACCTATCGAACATAGAAGCTACAGACATGGCTGAGCCAACGTATTGCTGTATTGTGCTGAATAATTAAGATTTATTTATGTTATTAATGTTATTATGTTCTCACTGTGGGCAACAAAGTCAGCAAAATAACACATTATAGGCTCCTTTTAGTAGTGGTGCCCCTTGACCTCTAAGCAAGAAGACCACTGCTAGAGGTGGTAAAACTGCACCCCCTGCTGTCTAAAGTTAACACCTACATTACTTACAGGGTTTTTATTTCCTGCCTAAGGCCTCTTTCTGTTTTTGCCTTAAAACGCCTGGTGACATGTGGATGACAATGAAAACCAGATCTTTGCTGGATCTAGATGCAGTGTGAAAGTGATGGAGGGGTTCTGTCAGTTTTACCTTACAAAAACTGTGTAACCACTAGGATACCCCCTCCTCAGGAGTAATGTCTTACTAAGACCTGTCTCCCTTCTCTCAGGACACCAATTTGAGGGGACGGTTCGGCAGGACCTTCCTGATCCAGCGCAGCTGTGTGCCTCTCTCCGTGGTGTACCGAGCTGCCTGTATGCCGGGCTGCCCTCAGGATGTCAACCCACAGCTGTATTATCCTGCGGCCCACCGGTGCAGCTGCAGGCGCTGTGACACAAGAACATACCACTGTGTCGGCACTAGCCGGATCTCCTATGACCGATGCACCGCAACCCCTGGCAGTGCGGAGGGCCAGAACTAGGCCTCTTTGAAAACCTGACAATATGCTACAAGCAATGCACAAGCATGGCAAATGATACAGCTATTGGACAGCTTGTTGTAGGCAGCTCCTCAGCTGGTCACATTGTTTTCTCTAGTATGTTAGGCAAGATGCTGCAATAAAAGACTGCTGAGCACACATTACAGCTTCAGTGTGGATTGTATTGCCTGTGCAAATGAATGAAATGACAAGGAAACATAGTAAGTGCATTAGTCACCAGGTGTAACTATAAGTGTGTCAAATATGTTAGTGCGTCAGCATACCATACAGCACGCCACAGCCTTGTATTTGCATACTGAAACCGAATGAATTAATGTGGCTTGATTGGTTACACCTGTGTTTGATATGTCTGTGAAAAAGTCTCGTCCCTGCAAATGAAACAATCTGCAGGAGATGTTGCGTCAGGCTCACCTGGTTTAATGGGATTCCTGCGACGCGTCGGTCCGTCCCACTTTACCAGGCAGCTCTTCGCATTGGTCCAGAAGTCGGCTCTGAAACGCCCGGCGCTGTTGCATGTCCCCTCCTGCTCTCTCCATTCATCCTGAGTCCGACGGAGAAGCGGAGGGAGAGGCGGCCGTACACTTTGTTCCTGCAGTGTTAGATCTGTGACTTCATTTCTAGGTAGGCCCTTCTCACGCATGCTTATACGAGACATCATTGTAACTATAAGGTAGCAATGAAGCAGCGAATTAAAGCAGCAGGGCAGGCGTGCAAAATGTGCGGTTTAGAGTTTAGAGTGAAAAAAAAGAATATATACATTCAGAGAAGATGCAGTCACCTTTCGAAATGAAACTTCCTGATTAGAAGTTTCAGATTTTTTTAATCCTAAAATCCTGACTGGCTGTCACCTTAAGCACTGAACTGCAGCATTAGACAGGGTCACCAATTCTGGTTTGAAATGTGACGCAAAAACTTTATATTTAGTCCAGTCATGGGTCTTTTTTTCTGTAAATGCCGCCGGTCCCCCAAAATCACAGATTATGCAATGGCATTGTTAAACAAAATGACCACTTGGGGCGCTTTCGAGCTCATCTTGACATCCATCTATGCACCTTTTAGAGCCAGAAATGTCAAAAGTTTGAAGAAGATTCTCACTTAGAGTTTCTTCTTGAAGAGCTTTGTTATGAAGTCTATTCATGTTTTTAATCACTAAAGTTTATATGAATGGCCATAGAATGTGCAGCATATATTTATCTACACACGAGTGAAAAGGGCAGCACCTTTTGCACCGCTGCAGTTGTGTCATCTAACTCGTCTGATTGGCTTAACTCAAATCATCTCAGTGCTACAAATTTAATAAGATAACAGATTTAAAATTGCTGTATAGCTTTGAAGGCTTTGGATTTGAATTCCCACAGACAGCAGGCAGGTGTATCTGCTGAATGTATTGTAGTTTGAGTTCAGTGGGGTGAGGCCTGACCCTGGCTCCATTTCTTGGCTGGCAGTGCAGTGGGTGGAGAGTAATGTTGAATTTATCTCTGGTTCTGCAGGGCTGGACTTGCCTCTCTATATATATAACCCTGAGTATCTCTGCACTCTTGCCTTGCTCAGTGTCTCTCAGGGACTCTCAGCCTGCTCTCCCTCTGTGGCCTCCTCCTCCTCCTCCTCTTTTGCTGACCAATTTCTGCACTCACGGCAGCCAGGAACCATGGCCCAGCAGCAACAGATTAGGTATGAACCTGCTCTGTCCATCAGATCAATACCTCTAGCATGACACAGTAGCTCTGCAGGATGCAACAAAATAGGAATAAAGCATGCTTTGATTTGTTTAATCCCATTAATTTAGTATAGTTCTAGTTTGCATTCTGCTCTTTCTCTAGAAGTGACAAATCACAGAAGCCTTACGATGTGCGATGCCTCCTGTACGTATGTGTATGTTGTTTGGTTTACTCTGTCGACAAGTTATTTTTGGATGACCAGATTCCCAGAAGCAGTCACTCTATACCAAGTTCTGCTGCGATGCTAATGCCTCACATACACTTTATACAAAGCACGAAGAATGACTTTCCTATGCAGACAACGTCCTCGATCTTGCATTTAGATGACCGGTCCTTGTCCTGCTTTCAGTTCAGTTTCAGCAGGTTTTATTACCTTACGCTGACTGCGCCCCGCCTTACTCCACTTAGAAGTGTGGGGAGAAAGGGAATGATGGTTTTGCCCGTATTCCCTCCTTAAACAGCCTCCCAGCCAAACTGATCAACGGAGGGATTGCAGGCATGGTAGGAGTCACCTGTGTGTTCCCGATCGACCTGGCCAAGACCCGCCTGCAGAACCAACGCAGCGGGCAGCAACTCTACAAGAACATGTAAGAGCCACAGCCACCAAAAGAAACTGATCGCTGATAGTTTGTTCCCACCCCCCTCTCAGATGCATTGTCAAAAACCTGCTCTTAAACTTACCATGCAAGTTCTTTGTCAGCCTTTAAGTGATACCCTAAATACGGTGCCAGTGACTCAATGACAGTATAGACTTATTTCAAATGATTAAACTGAGAAACTGAATACGCTCCTGTTTCAGCAGAACATAATCTGACAACCTTCTCCTTAACTTCTGACAGCTCTTTTTGATTTCCAGTCCCTGATTTTATATTGCATTATACTCTGTTAATTGGGATTGTCTAAGCAGTGAGTGTTTCCTATAAATAACTTGCATCACTAGTCTGTTTTTTTCCCCTTCAGGATGGATTGCCTCATAAAGACGGTTAGATCTGAAGGCTACTTTGGCATGTACAGAGGTAAGACTAGTCCCACTGTCCGCACTGACCTCCTTTTTAATGTGCACCTGTTAAATAATCTCCTTGAAAACAATATCACCAATATCATATAGATGTATTTGACATCTGTGATACACTTTAATTCATGTGTTCTTTTTCATCCTCCATGCTGTGTCATGTCTCAGTACTTGGATCAAATTCCATTTAAATTTGGCTAATCAATGGCTCAGTGGTCTTGCGAGACCCTGAGTCACCACACAGCCTGCACTGAAATTATGGCTGTTTTATGCCTCACACAAAACGTGGCTATTTTATCTGATTGACAACCTCTGTGATCCAGAGAGTTAATCTCTTTCACATGTTTAACAAAGTTTTCACAGTTTATCTCAGGAGTTGTGCGAATCAAGCTCGTCATGAGCAGCGCTTGTTATTGCAGGTGCTGCAGTGAATCTCACCCTGGTAACCCCCGAGAAGGCCATCAAACTCGCTGCCAACGACTTTTTCCGCCACCAGCTGAGCAAGGACGGGTAAGAAGCAGCACTGAAAAAGACACAGACACTGTACTGCGATGTCATGCTCAGTTTTTCACCCCACCCATGTGTCTTCAGTGGGAGGTTGACGGTGGTCAAGGAGATGCTGGCAGGCTGTTGTGCAGGAATGTGCCAGGTCATTGTCACCACACCCATGGAGATGCTCAAGATCCAGCTGCAGGATGCTGGCAGGCTCGGTAATCACAAAGAAAATGAGCAGCATTGCCAGCGTCAGATAATGCTTTGACATGTTATTGTGTGTGCCCTGGTGAAATTTCAATATGTTTCCTGCGTCTGCCAGCGGCCCAGCAGAGAGTGATGCCCACTGTAGTAACGACGCTGAAGATGGCGGGGACCAGCGCTGTTCTTAGCCGTTCCTACAACACCAGCCCCGCGCCTCAAGTCACGCGAGTGTCCGCCACACAGATCACCAGAGAGCTGCTGAGGACCAAAGGAGTCACAGGACTGTACAGGGGACTCGGAGCCACGTTGATGAGGTGAGGTGGGATTTTGGTGTTTGCTCTTGCTAAACTGGTTTTCCATCATTGGTTTCCTAATGCGGTGAACATGCTCGTTTGTTGCCTTTTCAGGGACATCCCATTCTCCGTTGTGTACTTCCCCCTTTTTGCACATCTGCACCAGCTCGGCCAGCGTTCATCTGAAGACCCATCTGTGCCCTTCTATTGGTCCTTCATGTCTGGCTGCTTGGCTGGCTGCATTGCTGCTGTGACCGTCAGCCCTTGTGATGGTGAGTGACTCTATGCAGATAACTGGTCAGGGTACGGGGGACTGAACATCAGAATTTATTTTTTTAATTGAAATGTTAAGTTGTTTTACAGATTTGATCGTTTCTCAGCTAAAATAAGTCGTGTATGTCTTGTCCAGTGGTAAAGACGAGGCTACAGTCACTCAAAAAGGGAGCTAATGAGGAAACCTACAATGGAGTGGTGGACTGTGTCAGGTAAGTTAGTCATGCAGTTATCAAAGATGCTTTTCCCTCATCAGGCTTCATAGTTACATGTTAACCCTGCGCTCTGTCTCCCATTGCAGGAAGATCCTGAGAAAGGAGGGTCCCGGGGCGTTCCTAAAGGGAGCCAGTTGCCGCGCCTTGGTCATTGCCCCACTATTTGGTATTGCCCAGGTTGTGTACTTTGTAGGAGTTGGAGAAATCGTGCTTGGGTACACACCCTACAACATCTACTCTGCATAAACAAGCTGTTTCCTCATCTTTCTGCCGCCTCATTAAATCACAGGCAGCTATGCCCCGGGCATAGCCGTGGACCCAGCTCTCTATTGCTGTGTACCTTCTTTATTGTCGGAGGCTTTCAGAGTAAAACGCTAAAGGGACCATCAAGATGCCATTTCATTTCAGAATGGTTGCAAATAATGCCTTTAGCATGACTATCTCTTATTAAAAGAGACTGAAACTGAAACTTGCCTGTCTATATGGGCTTTACTTGAGCTTATTACAAGAAAAGAATTGCTTCACTGAGGGACTTGATAGCCTAACATATACCAGAATTTCACTCAGATCAGACTTGACACTACTCCTGTGGCACCAAACCTTTGTCCCTCGCTCTATAGATGTAGCCCCTAACCTTAAATGTGCCCCATATCAATTACCCTTCGCTGTAACCCTAACATGTGCGTCGCATCTTCATAACCACGAGGTGATTGCTGCTACATGGTCTTGCAAAAGAGACTGTTCCTGTGCAGGGAGCATCTACTACGTAATAACGAAGGCAGAACACAGAGACTTTACTTGAATAGCTTCAATCCTGTTTGAAAGGGTTACATGTGAAACTGGGCCATGGATGTTGATCCCTGCCTTTGTATATAGTGTCTTTGTTTGTTTTTTTTTAAGCAGTAATGATAACTTCTCTCCTAAGGTCATTGTCAGATATTGTCCTCTAAATGATGTGGATGGGAAAAGATCTGGAACACCGAACTGGTCGTAGCTCAGGAACGAATGGAACATTTTGGCTGTCTGCTCACCGGGATGCCATGCCGGGATTCTGTGTTGGTTCACTTTGCATCCTACTGAATTCTTTGCCTCCTTATCTACTACCCTGCTTCATTAGTTTGGCACAAGGTTGAAGCTGACTATAGCTGCTTTCTGGTGTTTATCTTTCAGAACAATTGTGGTTGAGGTGTTTGGGTTTTTTCTGCTGGGCACCGGGTGATTCTTTCCATGGCAGCCTACACAACTGTTTATTTATCATGCAAGCTTGAACTGTGCAGCTAAACGAGGCCTTCTGCAGTTGACTTTGGAGAGCTGCTTTTTTTTGTGGTGACAGACATGTTTGATAGTGGTAAACTAGACTGATGGACAAGACTTTGATGGGATCTGCTGTGCTTTTGGGACCAAGTCTTCTGAAAAAAGTGCAGTGTGACCTACATAGAGCCACTTTCTCATCGTTGACTGTGGCTATCTGTGACTGGTCAGGTTTTCTTGTCAGTTAGAAATATGGTAGCCTGCACTTACGTGTCATATTAGGCAGAACAGAGTGCAATGTTGGATTGCCCTCTCTCTCTCTTCTGAAAATCTCATGGGTCAAAGTACTTTGTACAATTTTATCAATGTAAATATTTATCTTGTATTATTATTATTTTTTAGTTTTCTCAAACTGTGAAAGTTAAACTCAAATTAAGAGCAGCTTTAACAAGTGTTTCAACCAGTTGAGAGTTCATTTTGGAATTATGCATGTAAATACAGATTTCTAAATGCTGAATAAATATTTCTAAATGCAGTGTTCAATTGTGGTGTTTGACTGTAAACCATACTATGCAATAAACAAAGGCTGAGCTCATTCTGTCATGTATTCTCAGGTAAGGCTGTAAGAAATGGCAGCAGGTTGACTGTTGACAGTATAATACCTTCTCTGATGCAAGTTAATAAGGCGTTACTTTAATCCTCTACACATGCATCACTGGCATGAACTCGTTTGTGGCAGTAAAAGTGCTCATGCTGCAGTGTTGGGGTAACTCTAGCCTGGGTAGTCCTGAAGCCTCTGCCGCATCGTGTGCATAACTGTCCCCTCAGCTAAACTTCAGCTGTCCTGTGAGATCAAATGCTGAAAGATGAAACTCTGACGTGAAACTCCTACAACTAAACCTGGAAGCCTACTTCATCGCTGGGGATATATCAGATACTATCAGCTGGGGAGAAATGTAAAAGAAATCACTTCACAATGAAGTAAGTGTGTCAGTTTGAATGTGTTCCGACAACACAATCGTCTTAAACGGCTCCATGGGTAATTTATACTCTTCACAAGCTACATTCAGGTCATGCTTTGCTTAAATATAACTCATTCTCACATCTCTGGCACACTTCCTCATTCTGTATATTCATGCATTACAGCCCATTAGTACTGGCTTTCCTGTGGGTCACCTGATTCCCTCTAAATTTATACCTACAACTGAAGCATATGCTGCTATATTTGGAAATTACTATATATTTAAATGTGATTGGTGGGTGCTGAGGGGATTACTCTAGCTTCTGTTATAAACAAAGAATTTTTAACCTCATTAAAGGGGGAAAACATTTTTTTTTGTCTGAATTTCAACACTGCATATCCTGTTTTCACATAAGATCTGCCCAAAGTATCAGCCTGTATAAATTACCTGGCGTGGAGGTTGCATTGCAGTGGTGGAGAGGACTTGGAAGTGTGTGAATTTCCGGGTATATTTTCAGGGCCTGAAACCATGCAGCAAGCTGAGTATGTGACTAAGCCTGTGTGCTTAATGGTGGAGACTGACACTGATATCACAATCAAGAGATGTATTTTATGCCAAGAGAGTATATGTAGTATAATGGGAAATACCTTTAAACTAATAATAGCAGAGGATGTGATGAAATACGGCACAGGAAACAGTAAAACTTCAAAAAGCTTTATTAAACTTCAAACACCTATCTTCCTGAGAAGCCTGGAATGGTATTAAAATAAATTAACACACAATCAACTACGAAAGGCTCGACTGTGTGCACAGTGTCTTTTTACGTGCACAGTACTCCACATCTCCAGATCTGCCCAAACGAACAGAAATGAGGAAGACAGCAGCAGCTTTTGTGGATTGAGTTGCACTAAACTGCTGCTGGTTCATCCTAATTTAACTCACCAGAGCCTCTGAAATGACAGTCTGACTCTGTTGTGTGGCCTCACTCCTCAGATTAAACACAGCCTACTGGCATCTAAACAGCCTGAACGGGTTCGTAAGCCTCTGCTGGCTCCTCACCTGTGTCTCATACACTGAAATGTCAAAAATAGTGAAAGCCATATTGACCTGGGCTTGTTTTCCAACATAGCTTGATCATTTGGACATAATAAACAGTAAGATCGTTGTTTTAGTCCTCAGAACAATTTTTTTTTTTTTTAGTACCAAGAGGCTTTTTGAAAGAGTTGGCAGAGAAATTGTTGCTCACATCACTGCTCTCTTGGCAGAGACGACACAGTCGAGTGCGACACTTTAAAACACATCAAAACAATAACGGCAAGTCCACATGTGCTACCCGTCAAATGTGTGTGACAATTAATTGCAGTCCGGCTCTACAAACGTATGTACACTTTTGCTACGATCTTTTGCTACGTTCAGACAGCACATTGTTCAAAAATAGCTCATCAAAGAAAGGCACGTTAAGAAGCTGCTTTCGGTTGTGTGGGTTTGCTTTGACTATCGCAACCACTGTCATGACTACAACACTGTACAACTACTGGAAGCCTCTGTCTACACACAGCATGTTAAATAGTATCACATCAGCCACAAATAATGTACAAATAGAAGAAAAGAAAAGTCACACATATTTACAAAGCGGAGTCCTGACTCTTGGAATAAACCCTGCAGAATAAACAGTGGCCTGGTTTAACCTGGAGGAATGGAAGTGGGTCCAAGTCGGGCGCATCTTTGCAACCCCTTATCTGCTGAGGTTGACGGGGTGAGAGGGATACAGGGGTGGATTCTCAGTTTTGCTTTAGTTGTGGGTGGTGTACTTTTAAGGCACAGAGGGGGAAAAAAGATGGAAGTGGGAAGAGATCAAAGCACAAGCTTGATAAATTGGTTACAGCCCCAGTGCCTACTCTCAGTTGAGCGGCTGGTATATGTTTAGATGGTAAACACGTCCACATGATCTTCTCGACATGGAGTCAACGGACACTCGAGGGTACTGTTACGTAACACAGCATATATATTACAAAGAAATTGTAGGAAGTGGTATTTATGTCACCTGAAAGCAGACAAGGAGCCTTTCCCTTGAGACAAAGAGGGAATCTGGTTTGTACTTCAGCTAACAAATCATGCACAGTTTACACAAGAACCAAATTTTGTTGACCATTTTCAAATGCAGGGTGTAGATGTTCGGATGCGCTTTTCCTACCGCTCCGGGCACCTTTTCTCTGAACTGAAGTGTGCTTCAGTTGTGTAATCCACCACAGTTAGCATTTCTATCAACACCGGCATTGTTTGTAAAATCGCAAGTGTGCGTGATTTGTTGCACACGGACTAAAACGTGCAAAGCACTGGTATGGTTGTTTAAAGGAATAGTATTTTGGGAAATACACCTTTATTCACTTTCTTGCCGGGGTTAGATGAGAAGGTCGATGCCGCTCTCGTGTCTGTGAGGTAAATATGAAGCTACAGCCAGCAGCTGGTTAGCTTAGCTTAGCATAAAGACCAGAGACAGGTGAAAGAGCTACCCTAGCTCCATCCAAAGGTAACAAAATCCATCCAGAAAGGTCTGGAGGTTATAAAATCGATCTCTCCTGTGAACAGAGCCAGGCTAACTGTTTCTCCATGTTTCCAGTTTTTGTGCTAAGCTAAGCATTGGTTGTTGGCTGTAGCTCCATATCTACAGTGCAGACAAGGGAGTGCTGCCAGTCTTCGTCTGAGCATATTCCCCAAAATGATGAACCATATAGACTTTTTTAGTAGAGAGCAATCTGCGGTAAGTGTACAGTTTATGCTGCAGTGTGCGAGGAGGAGTGCCGCACCATCCTCGAAGCGTTCATCAGCCGTTTCCTCTCTTGAGACCCTGCTCTGATTCAAGGATTCAGGATCAGGATTCCCTATGAGATTCCAGACAGTCTTTTTTAAGGCTGCGGTCTCACGTAACACAACATTGCTGTGCTTGTGTGTCTGTGCGTGTTCATGTGTGTGTGTGTGTGTGTGCGCAGATAAGCAAACTCAGCTGCTTTCACCTCAGATTGCTCTCTCTGGCTAAAGTTTCCCACAGCCAAGGGGTCAGTGTCAAGGCTGTGTGAAAAAGCACTGACACTACTGTGACAGTATGTGGGTTAAAATTTATAGTGGTGACCAAATGGCTGTGAGAAAAAAAAAACTATTTGACAGATTGTCAGGTCAGCATCAGAAATTATACAGTGCCCACTGCATTTCTGAATGTTCTAGGTCTTATCAGAATCTCATGAATGGTAGACTTTGCAGATGTTGCTTGTGACAAGGGGAATAGTGGAAGATCAGGCCAGGTGAGCTAGATTGAGCACCATAGTGGAAAGGAACTTTTGAGCAAGGCCTGTGTCCTGGGTCCCTGGATGAATGACGGACAGAGGTTGACATTTGATCTGAAGGCTGTACAGTCTTTTGGGGCTGGGTACGGGAGTGGAGAGGGGTAGAGATCAGGGATTCAGCTTAGATGACCTCCCTGCTGTTACGAATGGCACAACAGAGCACCATACTGAAGATCATCCCAATGATCTGTAGAGAGGAAAACATTCTTTTAATAAAATAAAATCACTCAAAAAAGTGCATATTTCTGTGTTTTCAGCTCTTCTCAGAGCCTGACTCACCATGACTCCAGCGATGCCGATGCCCACGTAACCAATGATGTAGAGTTTGCTGTTGAAGAAGTCCTTGATGCCTGTTTCACAGTCCTGCACACACAAGATAAGAGTGAACCATGGTGATTTGCACAGCACAATTACTCATTCATTAGACAAAAAAGAGGAAGAAGTTAATTTCCACCAGATAGTCCGGACCTGGCGACAGATCCTACCTTGGTATCTGGTTTGGGTTCAGTGCAAGGGTTCGCTATGGTTCCGCAACAGTTCAGCTGGAAGTGGGAAGAAAAATGTTACATGACGGAAGCAATGATTAATTTTCCTGCAGAAAGTTATAATTTATTTATTTATTTTTACTTACGACTTTCTGGTATGAAATGATCAGTGTACTGTTACTGTTTTCATTGTAGGTTGTTGTGTAGAAGTTCTGAACGTCTTCGATAATCTGTGTGAGAGAGGACAAGCGAATGACATGGCGCCACTGGGATTCATCGCACTTGTTGCGACAGTCTAGGTGTGATATAATAAATGTACCTTGTCTTTGTTCAAAAATCCAAACACCCCTGCTGCCACCTCAGCACCAAAGATGATCAACAGACAGGCAAAGAACTGAAAAATCCACAGATTACAATTAGCAATTTTGTTTTAAAAAAAGCATTTCGGTTCAGTTTTTACGCGTTTGTACTCACTGAACCCAGCAGGCACTGAGATTCCCGAACAGCTCCACAGCAGCCAAAGAAACCAACCAACATCACCAGACTGCCAGCTCCGATCAGGATGTATACACCTGGAGGAACAGGGAAAAAGGTTACATGCAGTGATGCAAACAACCATCAGAATGCCTTTTACTCTGACATACAGTTTCATTCATCCACGTAAGTGAGACAGATCAGCCTAAAAAGGTGTGTTCATTCTGCCTCTGTGGTTTGATTCCTAAGTACACCTCAGTAGACATGGTACTCTTATCCCAGCTTGTTCGTCTCACAATTTAAATGTACGGAGTCACCAGCAGGGGGCGACATGGAATTAGGATTGTAATTGAAACGGTCATAATCTCAGCTGCCAAGCAGAGCTCAGACGGTGGCCTTAACATTTCAGACTGCACTATTTCTGTGGTCAGCTGAGCAAATGTCAGCAAAGTGATCGCTGCTTTGTCTGATCCTTTTTTCAGAGTGGACACACTTTTATTGTGCCTTCCAGCCTCATAAAAGATTCCTTTCAAATACCCTCGTCGGCAGGAGCCTAATTCAGGGAGAGCTCTAATAGGGATGCCTCATGTCCTCTTAGAGGCCCTGATCTCCCTTTAAGGGAGGTATATCATGGCATGGATCTGCAGGAAGGAGTTCAACAACAGATTGGTTCCACCAGTGCACTCGTACAGGTGGTGTCTGTTGCTTGGCGACAGCTCCGCAGAGGACGGGGTGAGGGAGGACACATCAACCCCCAGGTGATGTGGGCTCAGGTGGGAATGAGAGAGGAAGGCAGTTCATCAACGACTTGGTGTGATACAATAATTGAGTTTGACGTGCCATTTCTTCTGTTGTTTGGAAGGAGAGTTTAGGTGGCAGCCTGAGGTGTCAAATGGTCAGTTGCCATGCTGATCAACACTAGATTGTTTTTCCATTTTGCTCTTAGTCTGGAGTCTTCTCATTCTCTTACAACACGTCATTTCAAAGTGAAAAGAAAAGAGATGTTTTGTGTGGGCTTGACGCCACGGGAGCGAGGCACAGCAACTGTTGAGCGCTCTCAGCTGCGTCTGCAGGGACAGCGCTCTCACTGTCAAAACCATGTGTAGCACAAGACTCTCAGGGGACCCGACAGCAGCCACCCAACTCCACATGGACATCCGAGTAATTTACACACACACACACACACACACACACACACACACACACACACACACACACACACACACACACACACTTACAAGCCCAGGAAGAAGTGATGAAATACCTTTACGGTATTATGGGCTTTTGTAAGAAAGTAACTCTCTGCAACACTTATTAACTATTACACAACCTTACACTAGGTCCTAAACTGGCGTCAGAGAAGCAAATAAAATAGCCGGAGGAGAATAGTTTAGTCTGGAGACTGTCAGAATAACTGACATTATCATAAGTATCACACTGATTGCTGAGGGCAAAGAGCAGGAGGAAGGCAGTCCTAAATGGGACAGCTAAACACCTCCTCTCCTTCCTCCCGTTTCCCCTTCTGCACTGTCATTTCATTTGACATCACATCTTGTTTTTCCTTCGAATCTTTGCCATGGATCCCATCTGTTTCTATGATTGTCCTCTTCCATACGCCTTTTTAACTGTCCCCACACTCAGTGTCCACCCCCCCCTGCCTCTGTCTGTCTTTCCATCTGGGCAGGGTGACTGACTGAAAGGTGGTTAGTGGTCCCGTAGTTTCCCTCGTGCATTTATGCTTCATGCACAGCAGCCATTTCCTGTTATTCCCGCTCATCTCCGGTGTGAACGAAGCACGGACATCCACAATAATAAAAAAAGATGCAATCAAATTTGGGCGTTTGTCGGTGTGGCAATCGTGGTATGATACTCACACATACAGAGAAACACTGACTGACTGACTTTTCCCTCACACCCACTTTCTGTGTGTGTGTGGGCTTTTATACACATTTGCGGAGTGTGTATTTGTGTGTATGTGCATGGAGGGAAACCTGTGGTAGGAATAACCACTCTGACATAGAGACAGACATCTATTTCCAGGCAAAGGGAGTTGCACTGAAACAAGTAAATAAACCATTTTAAAGACCCTCTTCCGACTGAGATGAGAGTAACGTGATTTTGATATGTCTGTGTGCATTATCTAAAAATTACATTATCATAATAGATGCCACTTTCTACAGACGAATTTCATGATTTGACTTGAACAGAAAATTTCAGCAAAATTGAGGAGAATGTGGCATATTTCCATTTTCCATTCTTAATTACCACTCGTCATAAAAGTCTAATTTCTGATACTTCACAGGGAAGCAGCTGATCTTTCCTTCACCCATTTAGAGCGGTTTCTCAGCAACATAAAGAAAAGCCAAAAACATAAACATGCAAAATACAATTTCCCTAAACAACAACGGCTTCAACAAGTTCCAAATGAAAACCGTGGTGATTTGTTCAACACATGTATTGACTCAGCAGCCTTGTGTTGGGGCGTGATATGGCATATTGCAACAAGTTCCCTGTGTGTACATTTGCTGCGGCGGTTCGCTGAGGTGTGCTCACCAATGAAGAAAGTGTCTGGGGCCTTATCGCCGTTGAGCAGAGACACAGTTTCTGGGTCAAAACGCAGCCAAAGTCCCACAGCCAGGACAAAGGATCCCATCAACTGCAGAGAGAGAGAGGACACAAAGACAAAAACTTAAGCTACACAAGACTTCCTATTTCAGAAAAAAAAAATGCATGGAAAACTCATGCTGTAGACAAGTGGTCCACTGTCACACCCTGTCGAGACTCATGTGTATGCAGGCTTTAATAGTAACCAAACCCTAAAAAACAGTATACTCTGACTAGTTTTCCCTTATGCTCCTTCTCTTCCCTCTTATCATTCCTATCCTGGCTTTAGAACTGATGCCACTGCTGTAAACTGCTTTCAGCATTTAACACGTCGCCCTGTCCATCTGAAGCACATCACTGAGAGTGCATGTTTTCAGGCCTCCAGAGGGCTTGTTCTTCTGCTCTCCCTAAATGTGATTTTCCACATAAATAAAGTGAGTGGTGCTGTGGAGTTTCCACTCCGGCCCTCCACCCTTTGCACTTATGCAACAGAAGTATTATTTCAAGAGTTAGTTGTTAGTTGGCTAAAAAAAGATATATTTGGGTTAAAACAATGGGTCTGAATATCTGTCTCCATCATGGGTGGATTGTCTAAGTGTTCTAAACCAATAGATCTCAGCAAAGTGCAACTTATGTAACTGTGAAACACCCCTGCAACATTTCTGGCTTGCCAGTAGGGAGAAAATGACCCGCTTGGCTGCGGGCAGCAGTGTGGCACCTTGAGCTTTAACAGGCTCTCCTGTTTGTTTGGAAATGTGGTTACATTTTGCTCATATTTTCCTTCATCTAAACCACCATCAGTATACATCGACTGAGATCACACTCACTGCTCCCGCTGTGGGGCGAAGTGACTGCAGTGAAAAAACTTTTATTCTCTCAGTGGTCAGAAGACCTTGACCTAAATGCTTTTTTTTTCTCAGAGATCTGAGATGCTTTCAAGGGCAGAGACTGCGGTGGGCGCTCCAATGGCAGATCAATACTGAGAGGTTTTAGTGATCACTGAGCCCATGCACCCTGAGGATAATCCAGTCTAAAAACCTCCTGAGCCGTGCTTCAAAACAACACAGTGTCTGTGTGTGCGCACGTGCACAGAGAAATGAAATGATTTGTTTAAATGGGGAGTAATTCGGAGTGCTTGTCACATGGTCTCTCTGTGTCCCAGATCTCGGCGTCTAGGTAGACCGCTGTTTGTGTGACTGTGTCTATGACCTCGAGCTCTGTTAAGTGAATTTATTTCGAGAAACAAACACTGATGCCAAGGCCAAAACAAACTGTCTGTGTCTTAATTTTACTTTGTGACCTCTTGTTTACCAAATCCACTCTGCCTTTTCCTGCTACTGCAATTTCTCTCGTTCCACCTCCTTCATCCGCCTGCATCTCATCCTCATCCTCGCTGTCTACACTCTGAAACTCCACAGACCGCTCCTCCTCCACTCCAGGTCCACAGGTTGTATTTTACGGTGCTGGTCTGAAGTAAAGCCAGCAGCTGAGTTGTAAAGCATCGGAATAGGACAGGTGTTGGGAGGCCGGCTTCCTCCCAAACTGAGGATTTAGTGTCATGTGTGGTGATGTATGGGACAGCTGAGCACTCGGGGTTTCAGGATTAGCAGGTCCAAACCGATAAAGCACAGTGAAGTTAAGGCTGTAGATGTGTTGACTTACTGAACCAAGCTGGATTAATGCAGAGAGGGACTCTGGATATATTTTACAGCGGTATTTGTCAGAACACCTCATGGTGCGATGGTGTTGTTGGAGGTGTGAGGTGAGGACCGCTGCCCACTGAATCGTGCGGATTTATACAGAGTTGCTGTCGTCCCAAGCTAGACTGTGTTAATGCTGTATGGAGGAGCAGGTGGTGGTTTCACAGCTGAAAAGAGCGCAGAGCTCAGCCAAACCTCGTTACTATTATGGCTACATTTAAGAGCTGTTTCAAAACCAGATGCATAGACGGATACAGGCCTCATTTTAGAACAGAGGGGCTCCATCCGACACTGCAGTTGGTAGCTGACGTGCTAAGTACATTCTCAACTCATGAGCCTGACTCTCCCAAAGGTCCCATTAACCCCACTGCTGACATACCTCCCTGCTGCACCCCCCACCACTTTGTCTGCCATCATTACCCCGTCTGACACCAGACACACCCCTCCCTCCTCCCAGCCTCTCCACCTCCCAAATCTACACCCCCCCCGCCCCCTGACTTATCTCCATGTATCCCCCTCCTCTACCCCACCTCACCCAGCCTGCTCCCTCCCAGCCTCACCCAAAGGACAAAGGCCCACTGTCTCCCTGTGACTATACGCTGTGGCGCACAATAGGAGGGAAACAGACGGACACAATGAAAGAGAGAATGAAAGAGGGAAGGGAGAGAAGAAAAGAGAGAATAAGTTGTAAGAGGACCCATCATCTTTTTTCTTCAGACTCCAGAAGCATCTTGTTGAGTTCAAACTCCGACCCGTCTCCTGCAGAGTATAACCTGAGAACAACAGTGTTCCCCTGCTTCCTCTTACCGTCCCAACACCTCTGAGGATACTTTGTATGTCTGGATATTTCCAGACGGGGATGGAAATCTCTCTGTTGAAGCTTTATTAAGGTTCTTTTACAGTGTAAGGCCTGCTTTTTAACGGTGCAGTTAAATAGTGTTTTTGTGAGGGGAATTTCCATGAGAACGGGGGCTGAGCTGACACAGAGCTGTGGTCTTGGTCAGAGACAGTCTGTGGCATTATCCACTTTCTAGGTTAGACCTCATTTTAAGTAAAACAAATCTTAGTGTAAATTAAAACAAAGGAAATACATGAAAGCAAAACAACTGTAAACTTGTAAACAGTAATTGGTGAGTGATTTAAGCTCGTCAAGAATAGTCCTCCGTCTGGTATATGTTTGGGAAAACAGATGCAAGCACATATTAAAAATGATGGGCAGAATGAAAGCGTAAATAGGAGGGAGATAATTATGGGTGGAGTAAATCCCATTGTACCCTGCCACGGGCGAGGGTGGGGGTGAGCAGTGGCTCACATCAACCTCCACAGCGCAGGGTAGTGTGTTTGTAGGGCTGCAGCAATATTACATGGCAATATTGATTTTTAAGTCAGTGCATGTCACAGAAATCTTCCATTTGCTGCCTCTTCTAAATGATGGCTGTGAAGCGTTAAAATCTGAAAAATCAATCTGCACACTGTGTGTCAGTTTTCAAAGTGTGACAGTTTCATACTGTACAATAGAAAAATCAGTCAGTTACTCCCTCTGTCAGTCAATATCAATAATTTATTAATTTTGCTTATTACATTACTTTTAGAATAGATAAACAATAATGTTTGTTGTTCAAGTCCAAGACATGAATTGTGGTCTTCTATAATAACAAATATAGTGGTTGCAAGAAACAAAATGAACAAAATGCAACATTTATCATAACACCAAAAGACCTCTTGTAAATTATCCTCTTGAATCTGACTGCAACATAAGCCACATGCAGCCAGCACTGCACTGTATGTAATTTGTAACATTTTCTGCCATATTTAGCTTGATCGTTGTAGCTCTGAATTCCATAGACACCTATTCTAACATAATGCCTACAATTCATGACCAACACCTTTGATAAGTCATCCATCCAGGAAATACAAGTACAATTAAAGTGTCCCTGTACAGACTGGCTTAAACTGAGATGTCTGGCAAGAATTTAATTTTGGCATTTGCTTTTCTGAACACTTTCATAGCCTACCCTCATAATTAACTCATCACACATAAAAAAAGCAATATAATTTTAGTTTTGAGCCAATTTTGCTCAAATGTAAACAATCCAATAGTGAAGCATTAAAAAAAAAATTACATACTTATCACTGATATACAATTGAAACAACAAGGGACCCAGGACCCTGCCTTGGTGCACATCACTAGTCACAGGTTTCATCATAGAGAGTTAAATGCCATTACCTGTCCTCTGAACTGACACCAGAGCAGTAAGATGTTGGCCATGCAATTGCTACATTCGAAATAAATTTAAATTACCTTTCATTTGGACAACAGAATTGAATGGTTTATAGTGGCAAAAGGTTTTGACCAAGATCTTGGCTTTCTGGCCAAGTCGGCCAGTCATGGGCAGCTCAACTACAGACAAAATAACTATAACAATATTTCAAAATCTCCACTTAGTTATCATGGGCAGGAATTGCTCATGCTGACATATATTGAAGCATCTATAATGAAGAAATAATTAGCATTTTACTGCTTGCTCGAGGGATGACCGTTCAGCTGTTACTGATGTTTCTAACATTTGAAGACAGGCTTAAGGCCCTTGAGTTGCTGCCTCTGCCATTTTAATCACAGTTAAATGCTTGAGTTTTGTCGTCTGTTCCATGGACTGTTACTATCTTTTACATAAGCTATCACATGAAAAATGGCAATAGTTTTGTTTGTAAATGTACATTTTTCACTAGTTTTGAGTGACATCTCTGCTCATTAACTCCATAAATCATTTGGGAATTTAGATACCAGGATAATTCATTTTCTACACCATTAATACATCTTTTCTGTTAGGCTCACCCAATTATTTAAGTCGACTAAATTATATATGTCTTTTAAAGTACGCAAAGTATGGCAAAAAAAAGTATAGTTATATTATAATGTAATATTTATTAAGCATAAGACAAAAACTATTGAATGGCAACTATTTTAACAAATATAGTGCAGGATGATGAAGGCGCCATCATACTCACGAGGAAGAGGAGGAGCTGTTTGATTATTGACTGAAAGTTTTGCTCTTTATGGAAATAAATGCAAAAAAAAAAATCCTTTGCGTGCATTAGCTGGTAGCAAATCAGAAACGTTGTAGAAGCTATTCAAACAATGGAGAGAATAGAAGAGAAACACTGTGAGGTAACTATTAAACTATTTATTTTACATTAACTAACCAAATTAATCATTGAGCCAATGAGAATCAGAACAAAACGTGTCCTTTCAGTTGTTTCTGATGAGGAGGAAGAACACTGGAGGAAAATGTGTGGGAAAGACACTTTGTGCTACACCTTTCCCACGCTTGCGCAACACTGTTTACCACACAGGCTTAATTTTTGACTAAATAGGGCAGTCAGTGAACTACAGCACACGAACACAGGCCAGACAGGCCAGCAAGGTATTGATGTTCTGCTGCAGGCTGTTGTACTTGCAGCTATCAGTGTAATATATACAAGAGCTCGGCCTGCGTTGTATTAATGACAGTTTAGTAATGGAGCCCTGCAGGAATCTCACTACATCATGATGTTGTGACATGAAGTCAGGAAAGTTTATACACACAGAGCCACTTTGTAAGTACTGACTGATGACTACTTCTGTCAAATGAGGGGGGTTATTAACAAAGTGTGGGACGCTCGTCGTCCTTCAGGTGAAAACATATTTGTGTTTAAAGTGTGCGAGTGTCCGTGTCTCGCTGCTGACAACATCCAGTGTCACAGCCTGTCCAACGCGACAGCCTGCCTCTTCTCCACTGTCCTCTCAGGGATCACGGCGGAGGATTTGAAGGGGACCGTGTCTGCCCCTCCTCCACTCGCTTTCATCACAGACGCTCTTCCTCATCATCTCCCACTCTGCCATCGACAGAGGGGAATGCAGCCCAGGGGAGGGGGTGCTGTGTGATCATGAGTGGAGGGTGATCAGAGTTTATTTGTTAGGGAATGTGCACCAAAAAGTGAAGGAGCGTCTGTTTGGGAGTTTTTGTAGTCCTGTATGACATGTAACACACTCATACAGACAGCATATCTGCAGAATATCCTGCTATCCTCATACTGACCTATTCTCCCTCTTTATCTGGGTCAAGTTCATGCCAACTGTCCCTCTTTTGCCATGTGAGCGCGCACGCACATGAATATCCCTCTCAATCTCCCAATGACCCTTTTCTCTCCTGTCACATTTGCCGTCTTCCTTGTCTGTCTGTCAGTCGGCCAATCACCCATCCTCTTTCTCCACCTGCCTGTCATCTCCCTCATCGTCACTTCTCCGCATGTGTCCATGCTCAGATGTATCAAATAAGGAGTTTCCAGCAACAGCCACACCCATCCCGGCTGAGGGGGAAGTGGAGAGAGAACAACTTAATGGTGGGACTGGCGGGGCTGCTGCGTTCAGGGCTCCTGCAGGCTCTGCTGCTCGGCCAGGCAGGAGCAGCAGACTGAAGTTATGCTATTGTCCCGCTGTCACAATGGATCCATTCACCCTGCACTCAGCGCCTGATCCACTCCACAGATGCTTGTTGGAAAATCTCTCTCTCTCCCTCTCACACACACACAAAGGAACGTCCCCCCCTGAGGAGTGAGAGCAGTGGCATACATAAGCCAAAGTGCACCTTTGCACACACACACACACACACACACACACACACACACACACACACACACACACACAGATTATCCACCAACTTGCTGTAGACTTGAAATCAGTGTGTTCATTTATAGCAGGCACAATGATTGGAATTTTACAAGGATGTCAGGATTTTATGAGGACACACGTGCAAAGCATGTGTGCAGGACACGCACGCACGCACACCTTTCACATGCACCTGACAGCTCAGCTTCGGTAAAGTGACTCTTGTGCCAAAGTGCTGCTTTTTTTAAATGGAGAGGAGGAAGCATTTGGGAGAGCTTGTGCCTCAGGGTGGGTGTAATTTATCAATCAGCTCTGCACTGTTTGTTAATGAAGCTATGCGGCGCCGGGAGCCAACTGCTGAGTTTGTTTTCCATGCTGTCTCTCAATCTCTCTCCCTCTCTCTGTCTTTTCATTCAGTCTTCCTTTCAAAAACACGCTACCCCGGGAAAAGGGGGCGGGTTTTTCCTCTGTGGAAAATCTGATTTGAGCCCGGTGAGCCAAAACTAAAGAGCCCTGGCTGGCTGTCACCCTTTCCGCGCCACGCAGAGTAAACCCACGCCGGACGGCAACTAAATAAAACCCTCAAGGGTCCGAGGCGAGGACGAATGAGACAACTCCAACAATCTCAGCATCGTTACTGAAATAACACGTGGGTGTGAAAGTCAGCTGTGTTGAGTGAGAGCTCCTCACTGCTGCACTTGCTCCGCGTTCCTGTACGCACAGCTTGCACATCTCTATCTCTATCAACAGCACGCCACCAACAAACATGCACTCACCCAGAATATGAAGTTGAACACGAACAAAAGGTATTTCACACATTTCATTCCTCCTTCCACCTTCCCCATGTCGGCTGGATGCGTCCGTGTGCTGCGTTTATTCCCGAAAGACGATCTGACGGTCGCTCTGGATCCGCACGCTGTGACAATAACGGTCCACACTAATCACACGCAACACTGCAACACTAGTGCATCAAGAAGCGGCAGCCTCTCTCCCTCCCTCCCTCCCTCTCTCTCGCGCGCACACACACGCGCGCGCGCACGCACAAAACACCGCAGGATCCGCTTAAACTCTTTCCAGACCGCCCCTCTCAATAATACAGAGGGGGGGCTGAAAGGGGGACCGAGACTACACGGCAAATGTTTGGCTGAAGTGTTGTTTTCCCCGCAACAAAAAGTCACTATCTACCGACAAACTGATGTCCTGTGCATGTTCAGCATGTCCTTTTTTTTTTAAATTTGACTCCAGGTTTGTAACCTCGTGACATCTTGTGGTAATTAAAAGAAAAGAAAGAAGGGAAAGAAGGTGTTTTCAATCACTGGCAACACATTTACTATCACTGTGATATCCTGTAAGTGTTTCTAATGTTCCCAAAATATGCTTATAATAAGCTGTGTACTAATTAGTGAGTTTCGTGTTATGATTTTTAGAGTTACTACACACCACAACCTCTATGCATAAGCAATGATTGACAATTAACATTATTCTGTATTTTTTTGTTATTTCTGGTCGAGCTATTCTTTGCTATGGGATCATTTCATCACTTTGGCTGACAAGTTAATTTAGTGATAAAGGATTTGCTTCATATGCTGTATATTCCCTTCATGTGTTGTTCCCATCCCTACACAGCCTCAGTATATGGAAATAATAAGGAGGCAGCTCAAGTGGAAGTGACATATTAGGCTAACTAAGATTTCGTCATGCACGTACCGAGTATGGGAACCCTGGATATGTTTGAGGACAGAATTACTCCACAGTAGCTTGCTATTAAGACAGCAGCCAAAGCTGAAATTAGCTATGTCAAAAGACCTGTTTCGTCTGGTAATCACATCATTACAGGATTTGCTCAATTTCCCTTTACAAGATAAACCATGTTGGTTAGGTGTTGAGGCATTTCCTAACTGCAGTAGCACAACCTTTCCCAAGCCTTTCCTGTGCACTCACACCGGACGCTGGTGCAGTGATGTAAACCTCTTATGGAAAGTTCTATAAATAAACAGGTAAAGTGTAAAAAAAAGAGTTGCGAATTAATTTAACAAAGAGATTAGTAGACTGATTCTGAAAAGATGGACAGAGCTAAAATAGTCTTTGCATCTTTCTGTTTGCTGCCCCCTGTGCTAAATTTAGCTCAAGAGTGATGAGTGAAAGAGCTTCAGTTCATACATGTTCATCATCCGCTGTTGTCCTCATTCAACTTAATCTTTAAAGCTGTTTCTCACAGCAGAAGTCATAGTTTGTTTGAGAAAAAAACATGATCATGTCGCACTATAAATCACTGGGTTAATATTTTGTATAAATATTTAGTTTATGTTAGTGTTGACTTTTCATACTACTGCTATTATGTTGGTAATTTTCTACCATTTGGCCCTGGGTAAATTAAAACACCTTAACTTCTTATTCTTAAATGCATGATCCAACCTTGTGCAAAGCATCAGGTCAGCACAAACCACACACAAACTAAATCTACTCTTAATGAAACGGAAAAGGGTGGCCCCTCCACTGGATTTCTTCCCTCGGTGTCATCAGTGACTGGGAGCCTGAAACACAGCGGCAGCAGCGTGCTCAACATAAATATTTTCCTCACAACCATGGAGAGCAGGGGGGACGTCCAAAGAGCAGTTCGTTTTATCACTGGGAAATTAGGCACTGGTTAGAAAATCTCCTTATAGAGCAACAAAGCGGTCTGCCAGGCTGAGGGAAGAAGGAGTCAGACAGGAATGACATGATGGAGAGCGGGAGAGCAAATACTTCAATGATGTATTCATGTGATTTCAGCCATTCACACGTATATCTGTCTCAAAGCTGCACCATCTGAAACTCCAAGTCTGTGCTTGCTTGAGTCTCATGAAGGGAATTCTGGAGGACGGGGAGAAAACAAAGGTTTAGTTTGGACGCTAACCAGAGCGGCGCCAAAATAGGGAAGGCAGATAAGACCACTGGGACAGGAGCACTGTGTCCCTGCTTGTTGGTTGTTGCTGGACTATTGGTGGCTCAGTTGCTATGTGGTTCCAAACATGTGAGCAAGTAAAATGCATGTAGGTCATGACCTGCACGAAAATAGATAACAAATGGTCAACTAGATCGTTTTACAGCTCAACATGGTACTGAACGGTTCCATCAAGTGGTTTGCATGTATTAGCTCTGTCCTTTTAGCCAACAGATAGCACAGTGACCATATTTCATATGACTGACCAGTTGAAACTAATTGAAAGTATTGTGTTGGTTAGACATCTTTTAAATTTGAATTAAGTCCTTACTTTTGTGCTTCTTCCTTGAATGGGTGGGATCGGTAATAGCTGTTGTTATTATGGTCTGTTACACCCATGTTTGGGTCAGGGCCTGGACCTTTTCCTCAGCTCTGAGGTCACTACTGATGACAGACTGTGATATCTGTCGGCTGTGAGGGTCAGCAATGGTCTCACTCTGTCAGGGGGTGAATCAAGCTGTAACTAAACTGAAAGTTAGCGCAACTGTTAGGCTGTTTTTGGTTTTTAAAATGATTTTAATGAAGCTCTCATCGTTGCACTTTGATTAGTTATTACAGCAACAAACTGGCAGGAGACTTCTATTTGTGGCAGTATAGCACCCTCTACTGGTCACATTGTAAACATGAGTGGTCCTTTATTTTCAGGGAAAGGAGCCAAGGAGCAGCTGTGCTCTTTGTGAACATATAGAAGTAGTCACAAAGGCGTTAGGGACTTTTTTAAAGGCTCTTTGACTGCAGGTGTCAAGAGTAGGGAGTATTATTTATTACCTGGTAACAATTCTGAAAAGTATAAGCAATTGGATAAATCATGAGAAGAAAACAACGCTCCACATCCATTTGAAGTTTGTGGAGGTGCATATTTTGCAAACAGAAATCGAACTCATCTTTGCATTTTTACATGCAGGTTACCACCTTGTGTAAGTTCACAGCTATTGCGGCATAAATTGAGAGAAAAGGGCTAACAAGCCACGCCACCTGTTTACAGCTCCTGCCAAAGTGTGAGGTTATCTGAGGTCACCTTTTGAAATACCTTTGATCAGACAGTCTTGCTGCGATGAGGTTTCCTGGCAACGCACCCAGAGCAGAATAGCTTTGTGGGTTGTATGATTTGTGAAGCAGCAGCATTAGTGAGGGTGAGAGCGCAGCCTGACACCTGGGCCGGGTGATGATGTGAGGAGAGGTGCAGAATTCAGCTTTCAGTGAGAAGAGAGCAAAGCCGACAAAGAGAGAGGTGGGGGGGGGGGGGCTCTGTTACCGTCCTCCTTCTCCTCTCCTCTTAATTTGGCACTGACATTTATCAGGTATAGTTTTAAACTTGACCACAAGATGGTAGCATGTTCTTTGTGTGTTCGTAAAATGATGTGAATCATATGCTCCGGCCCTCGCAGTCATCACATCTCAACCCAGTTAAGCGCCTATTTGTGTAGATCCGCAGTTTCCCCTCCTTTTCTCCTACTGTGTCTTCGTGTTTTCTCTTCCATCTGCCTCCTGGCCGACAGGTTGGGCCCCCCCTTCTCTCCTCCTGAGCAAAGCTGCTCTCTACCAAGCAATCAAGGCTCACCTACTGTCACAGTGTTTAAGCAGCGGTGCCTCACCTAGTATTCGTTGATTTTGGTTGATCTATGTTTTACCTGTCTAATACTTTCCTTCCTAACTCTTCCTAAGTTTTTTTGTGCTCAGGTGACTTACCCCCACCTGTCTGCGTTCATGCCTTGCCCTGTCGACGTCTTCAGTAAGGATGGGATTTGACACTTCTCTTGCGGTTCTTCCTCTGAGATCTCCAAGTTCTTTGATTCGTCTAGATTTGTCTGCTTGCACATCCTCTGAAGATTCATTAAAACTATTGACTTTCTCTGGTCTCCTGTGTGTGGCATTTAGGGTCCTTTAAAAAAGCCAGAACTTAACACTATGAGAGATTTTGGACCAAATGTGTCCCCCATCCATACGTATGACCCCTGTTTTTCCCTCACATACAGGCATTTCCCACAGCTGTGTTACACCACGTTTCCAAAGTGACAGGAATTTACTCCACTGCTGGGACCACCACAGCCAATCCATCTTCCACTGTGTATAAAATGCAGAGCTGGACTATCAGCCCTTCACCCTGGGGAGATCCTGGACTATGGATGCACAAGCACGTAAGGGAGGATCTGTGCTGTGTTCCTCTGAAGTCGACCCTGCTCTGCCGCTGGCTGCTGTCTCCTGTCCACCGGTAGTAAGAGCATAGAAACAGATGAGAAATCACAGCTGCTGAGGTTGATTAAATGTCCCGTCTTGTGATTTGGATTTTGGTCATGTTAGAAACAGTGGTTCACAACCTTTGGTGCTTGTAAAATGTAGTGAAGCAAAGTCTACTTGCAATCGTTTGTTACATGGTGCATGATGAATTGTGAGCAGCTGTATTGAAGAGTGATTTTCTCATCTCAGACTGTTTGATTTGCGTAATGTATAGAGGCCTGGAGACGTAGATAACTGGGAAAAGGCAATAATAATCATTTTATGACCCTTGGATTCATCTTGTGACTCCGAATGGGGCTCTTATGTGTTTACAGCACAATTGATTTTTCTCCCACTTGGGAGGTGTGAACAAAATCTCATATCGTCACCTCATAAAGTTGAATTGAGAGCTTGATAGCAAACTGTTGATTATTTATACATAGAGCAGACACAGGGCAGCATTAACATATCCAATCCAATACTCACTCTCAACTCCTGGGGGAAATATCTGGTTCTTCAGGTGCTAAATGCTCCGCTGTGTCCACCAGCTGTTTCCTACCTTTGTCTGTCTGCTGTTTGGTGCTAGACCAGTACCACACAGTGGGTTTATCAGGGCTATCACTGAAAACAGCTGTTGTATTTGGACACAGTGCTGATGAGAGCAGAGAGACTGAACTGAAACAGGATAAACCAAAACAACAAGCTGAAAGATGAAGAAATAAAGAGAGATCTAGAGAGGAGCTCATCACTGATACTCATCACTGCGACGGGCCTCTTTCATATTTCACCTGGTCATTTCATTCGTTATTAATACAAAAATATCGGCTGGAGCAGCTTTAAAACCAAAATGTGTACACGTCAACACTATGTTAAACTGACACGAGACACCAGGCAAGTACTGAGGTGTTTAATAAATAACAGCATGAACAACACAACAACAATAACAACAACATTAAAAGCTTGAATTCATTTTGTATATATACACATACTGTATATATTTTCATATTTGACTGTATAAACCATAAATATGACATGCAGTCCTCATAACTTAAAAACAACCAGGACTTCTCGGACTGAGGTAGGGTCAGGGGCCAAGGGGTTGGATAGATGAAGCTGTTTGTGTGTGTGTGTGTGTGAGAGAGAGTGTGTGTGTGTGTGGATTGAGTGCTGTGGTCAGTGTGTATGTTTGGAGGTGGGGAAGAGGATTACAGTATTGGCAATAAAGCTGCAGTGGCTGTTTAGTAGAAATGTGTGTGCTTGTTTCATAGTTCAGTGGTCAGGAGTAGTCCCCCCCGGTCAGTTGCCCAGTCGGCCCGCCCAAGACTTCCTGCTGAGAACACACACACATGCAGCGTTGATGCGGATGAAGCGCCAGGCTGTCCGTTCCTTGAAGATGGTCAGGGCGCTTACGAATATGTGTGTGTTGGTGCAGTAGGAGTTCCAGTGGCGACTGTCGATGCCGAGACAGCCTGAGTTGCCTGATTTGGAGCCCTGCTTGCCACCCCGTCCCCCTGGCCTTCCCCCGTTTGCAGTCCCGGAGCCTCTGTGTGTGGGGGATCGGCAGGTGGTCTCATAGAAGAACTGTTTCTTCACCACGTTGTTGATTGTAACGTTGGGCAGCACTGTCACCTCATTCCCAGCTATGTCTGTGGCTCGTGTCAGGTTGCCCACCCAGGTATTTATGCTGTCACATACTGAGTACTCTCCTCGGTGCATGGTGTGCGATCCTGCCCTGCGCCTTACCCTCACCCCCCTCACCCCTTCAATGTCATAACCCTCACCTTCCAGGGCGTCGTGTGATGGGGGCACCTCGCTGAAGACAACGCGAGGCGAGGAGCGGTAGCGTCTCTTGGAGAAAAGCTTGGGGTCCACCACTGGGATGGAGGGGTCAGGGGGTGAAGCCGACGTAGAGTGCCCAACGACGGGGCTCCTATCATGGGTGTGTGAAGCTGCCCGATGGGGCCTCTTGGTCCTGTGGTGGCTGGTCCTACGATGCTCTGGTGAAGAATGGTTTTCAGAAAGGTGGTCCCCCGCCGCTGTCTGCTGCTGTCCTGCTCTGTGATTGGCTGCCCCGGTGCTCCAGGCCAATCCACCTCCCATGTTCAGTACAGCCTGGACGCCGATCAGGAGGAGCAGGACCAGTGGTGACGACCTCATGGGCACACGTCCTGAACCGAGCACAAGAAAAAAGTTCAATGACAAGCTTGTATGGAAGCTAAATACATAGGGCTGTCATTAGTGCTATTATTAACTATTGAAAGAAGAAAGAAATAAATCCCTTATCAAGAAAGAATATCAAACAGTTTCTGGAATCCAAATACTCAAACGTGAGGATTTGTTGTTTAACGAACTCACAACCCGAATGTTTTGTCCATTTGAATGTTTTAGCCATCACAGGAACATGTTTGGTCCTTGAACTCTGAATGCGTCTCATTTTGTGTGGTGCTGTGTTGAGTGCTACGATACCTGTGGAATGTGTCCAGTTGAAGTGGGAGCCCCTGTGGACTCTAAAGCCAGACTCCAGTGCAGGCCGGGCCCCTCATGCCTGCCATCTGGACCCCCTGAACCACAGCCCTGCAACACACACACACACACACACACACACACACACACACACACACACAAACACACAGACCAAATACTTAAACATCACTGATGGATTCACAATTCAGCTTTTCATAGACAGTTTATTCCGTGTTGTGCAATCCTTATTTTACGAAATCCATTTACTGTGTCAAATATACTAGTGATTTAATGAATATCTGTCTTTATAATCCATTTATCGAGACTACACTTGATAAACAGGCACAGTGGTACAGTGCGCTAGTTATTTCTGTGTCGTATCCATACATTCAGCTCATTGCACATGAAATTACAAGACAATGTTGTTTATCAAACATCAAAAATACAACAAGAAATGTTCTTGGAATCAAAAACATGAAGCCAACAATCATAACCTTCAATATAAATCAACATAATTTCAGGTTCATCATATGATTGTACACCAGTCTTGAGGTTTCTAGTAAGAGGGACAAAAGAAAACACAGGAAACTTGTTTCTATCCATGAGAGAGCACACTGGATATTTCTAGTTTCCTCTTCAAACTGTTCAATTTCATCAAATGGTGAATGAAAACTCTCATCTCACCCCCTGACCGCCACCGCTGCTCTCACAGACATACACAATTTACCATTAACTGACCTTATCTCATGCAAAGTACACACACTCGCCGTGTTTAACTCTTGGTGCGTTGACTTGCCATGCATTGGAATGCGCGGCATTTCACACCTCATTAGATGTTACATATATACTGAATGTAAAGCACTCCGACATGCATCACGAAAAGGGGACGTGAATTTAACAGTACCTTTCTTAGAAACACACGTCACACGTGTGCACGCAGGAATGCAAGCTACGTTGTTTTTACGAATAGTTTGCATGCGTGGATGCTGTGGTGTGTGCGGACACTCAGAAGGTCACTAAGGTGAGTCGAAAGTGGCGTGTCAGTGTTTCTGACTTATCTACAATGTTCTGTAAAACACAATCCGCTGGTACGTGCTGGAAAGTTTAGTAGTGTTGTAAATGTTGAGCTGAACGTGTTTGATTTTACGACCTTGCTGTGAGGGGTGCAGCATAGAAGTGACTTAATGATGCATGTTTGCAAAAATGAAGATTATCTAGTTTTATTTAATCTTCTGTGGCACACAGGTCCTCCAGATAAACGACATGCATTGAAATCCTCCCAGTGTTGCACCTAATAACCAGAAGAGGTCAGTGTTGCCTGCATTGCCTGCGCAGACCAGAATTCAATAACAACTTCAAGCAGCTGAGAAATATCAAAAATCTCACTGGCCCTGCTCCCACTAGAAAGAGCCACTCAGATGCACGAGAGACGTTTAGCATCTTAAATCATTTTTCAGGTATTTTCCCACAAGCTGTGAATGCTCAAGTTCTTGAGATCTATGTTATGTAGTCCACATTTTCTATAGTTACTTGTCTATAAGGCATTGGTGGAGAGTTAACATATACTGTATTTAATACTGTAACTTGTATCTTATTATGTATATATTGTATGTATTTCTAATTCACACATTAATTCATCAGTAATAGTAATCAAATAATCGCATGGTCTGTGATCAGTGGTCATTCTACATGATGAGTCTTTTACCTTTTATAGATTTTTAAATTTTATTTAAGTAAAATCTTTAAATGTAGGATTTTAACATTGCAGTATTGTTGCTTTTTCTTAAATAAAAGATCTGACTACTTCTTCAACCACTGTCATGGGGTCACTTTGGGATTGCATCAGCAGAATAATCAAGTAATCATGAGACGGACCTACTACTGATATATTTTGGCTTCAGTGAACCCAATCAAACACACACACACCTTGACAATCACACACATATGGAGCTGGTCCAAACAGGCAGTGAGTTGATTGATCCCCTCTGACAGGCAGCACACTATTTACATGGCCCAGGGAGAGCCGGGAGGATCCTAACGTTAAAAATGTGTGGCTTGTGTTTAATGCCAGTGGAGCCAGCGTAAACACTGCAGCGCAGGAGTGCAGGGGTCAGAGCGGTTTATAGAGCACCTCTGACTTAAAGGATTACTTCAGCACTGGATCAGAATCTGTCTGGCGCTCCATCCGGCCTGCTCACACAAATACTGTATGCAAAATAACAGACACATGCACATGCAAGCTTGTGAGACGCCGCTGTGGTTTTCCTGTATGCCAGCGAATAGGCGTCGGATGTGCTCCCAAAGCTGTTTGTTTGTGTTATGGTTTTTGCAGAAAGAGCACATGCTCTGGCAGGGATTGTGTACTAGATGCACTGGAAAGTTCTATATTTCAGCCACATTTGCAGGGCGTTGACCGGGCCTGGGATAGAAAATGCTAGATGAAACGGTCCAAAGGTTTTTACATACTAACACACATCCTATATCAAACTGCGGGGGAAAGGCGATCCATATGGTACTGATAAAACAGGAAGTCTCAGAGAGCTTTGTGGGGCTCGCTGCACTTCGACGCGCACAGGGCAGTGAGCTTCTTTGTTCTTTAGTAGCCATCCAGAGAAATCACAGAGTACACAAACACACATGGGATAATAAGAGAGCTAGTAGGAGACAGCCCTGCTCACATGTACCAGCCAAATAATGCGAAGGTATTCCAAAACTGTCTAAGCAAATACCAAAGAAATGACAGGCACAGTATGGTTCATATTTCCAGACACTCAACATACTGTATTAATACTCACTGGTATAAACAAAGCAGTTGTTCGATATCCTTTTATGATTCATGCCTCGTACAGTTTGCGCCAAGGAGGATGTTTATGAAAACAGCCTTGTGTGGCTTACTGCAACGTCCCCAGCTCTAAAGAGGTTCCCTTTCTCACAAGAGGCCGCCAAACTGTAAATCAAGACCATTTCTGTTGAGTCATCCATCGCTTTCAAGTGGCATGAGCGTCCGAGGCGCCGCGTGGCACTACCTGGTTCAACAAGATTGCCGGGGTTTGATGAAAATATGTGGAAAGGAGGCATAAGTCACGCAGCTGCTAGGCTGTGACTAAGAAAGCCAATCATGAGGCAGCATGAGAGTAAAACACTTCAGACAGAGAGTAATTACTTAGCCCAAGGCAGTGGAGCCCAGCCACACGTTTACTGGTACTGATTATGCAGTGTTAGCCAGTAACACATTTTAATTCATTCTGCCAGTCCACAAGATGCTCCATTGATCAGACTCTGGTACCCACAGGCTGCCAAATTACTGCATGTGGTTACAGTACAGTGTGTTGACTGTGACACAATGACAGCGAGGCAGGTGAGCCAAAACAAGAGCGGTTCAGGAGAGCGTCGCCTGCCATCGAGCCGAGGTTAGTTTACATTCAGCAGAGGTTTCTTCCTATCTGTGTGATACATTAGTCATTAGATACAAGTCCTTGTTAAAAGATGTGCAGGAGCGCCGTGTCAAGGGCTCTCTCAAACAAACACACACCTCTCTCTCTCGCCGTGATGACAACAGCATCGGATTATGAGGGGGTGAGAAAGAGAGACTGACAGCTGCAGAGATAGAGGGATGGAGGGGGATGCAGAGAAAGACAGAGAAAGGCAAACAGTTTTTCTGTGTCTCTCGTCAGTTCAGTGTAGTGCAGTTCCTCCTGCTGTCATCCACTGGAAATAATTATCAAGAGGGATGACTGCCAGGTCAACTTGCTCTCTTTTCACTTTAACACACATCCAAATGTTTGAAGATATGTTTACGTACTCTAAAGAAATGATATCGAATGCTTGTTAATCAATGTTTGAAAAATGCTGGACTTAGAAGGATCAGTCCTCGAGGATCAAATAATTCTTACTTCTGGAGAATGAAACTCTTCAGTTAAGCCTCCTCGGGAGTTTGGCACCACAGTACATGTGCATCAGATGCGTTTTCTCATGATGCCTTTTCACTTTACTCTTTACTGTCTCGGCTGCGGTGCCTCATCTCCTCGTCCAGTTTTTCATTCACAACTACAATTGAAGCTTATCATCTATGGGAGGACAATCTGCTTGTCACAGTTTAGACAAGCTGCCATGTGAAACTAATGCAACAGCCAAGACACAGCCGTGAATCAAGTTTTTGTCACGCAAAATGATGTCATGCAGCGTCTGTTAGAAGCACAATGAAGTTACACTCTCCAAACTTTCTGGAGAGGCTGTCAGTGAGCTGGCTATTCTTGGAAAACGCTTTAGAACTCTCCAACACACTACAAAATAATCTGAAAACACATATTTTGTCATAAGACAAAAAAATTACTGCAAAAGTGCAATGTTTATAATTCTTCTTAAGTTGATGTTACGCAGCGGCCTGGTCCTTTTGCAGAGACAGAGCTCACCAATAAAGTATATGAAGATGGGATTTAATATAAACTAAACCATGTGAAGAACTGGTTTGAAATTCACTGCTCATGGTTGCACAGAAACATGTTTTTTTCTGTGGTAAATGAACATTTCAATACAATTGCACTTCAAATTGCTGTGGTTTTTCTATGTAGACAATTTAACAAATCACGTGCAAATGCATGGCAGCCAAAATGTGCACACTGAACCGACGAAGCCTGATCATCCTCATACTTCCTGTAAGTCCAATGTCACTCACATCACTGAGTTAGTGAGGATGGTAAAGACTGTATATAATATCTACATCAGTACCATGGAAGATGCTATTGTTGTTATATGTAAAAGTTGTTAACATTCTGTTTTGTACCTTTGTTTCTCAATCTGACTGTAGTTTTAATTCTAGGCTATCAGACTTTAGCCACGAGGCAATTATAATGTGAGAAGCAGAGATAAAGATCAGCGTCTGCCCTGGCCTTTCCCCCACGTCTTCACGTTTAAAAGACATTTACCCTGAGAACCAAGACGCCCGTTGTGCATCTGTGATACTTCAAACAGTAAACTCTGCTGCTGTGGCCTCGGGACGCAGGAAGAGAGAGGCGGGCAGCGTCGACCTGACGGCCACACGCAACCTGGTAAAGCGCTTGACTCCTCAGTGTGATGACAAATGATGCGAGATATGCAGAACAAAGCAACATTTACTGTGCAAGCTGCTACTGACCGACTGCCACAGCATGGGAAAAAAGAACATACTGTCTGTGCAGTTCCTGACATCAGCTTGTGTGAGCTTGACGGGTTTACTGGGTGCAGCAATAAAATATGCCTGGCGTAACAGGCAGGTAAATGCATTTCCAACTTTCACATGCGTTTCTCTAAAAACAAGTAGCTTTCAAAAGGACGACCTTTTATTCACCTTAGCTGGCTGATGCAGGCGGGCACTTCGCTCCACTGAACGTCTCCCAGCACACTAACACACTGCCAACAAGACCTCTGGAATAAATGTCCGGCCTTTTATGAGCAACCATTTCAAACAAATTTACCTCTAATAAAGCCATAAATGAACATGGTGCCATGCACCAGGTGCCAAACCTGTGTTTGATTATTCTTTCATTAGGATGTGTGCATTTTTATGCATGGGTGGCGCCTGTAGGATTTAATATGTATACCCCCATTTAACACAGGTGTTCCCTTTCATCAGCTGTGGTAAAATAAACGCTTTTGTATCGGCTCAGGGTGTCTTGAGAATATCAGGCAAGCAGGGAGCCGAGGTGTGGAAACTAAAAGGAACAGACTTTGGCAACGAGCCAGTATCTTCATCCTGCTGTTTCCTGACTTTCTCTGGTTCTTTTTCTCTCTGTCTGTCTGTCAATCTGTCCCTTGTTTATCCAGGTTCTCCCTTTTCTGCTCCTGGAATCTGACCTAGTGTTCGTCTTCTCTCTTATGGCTAAAAGTCAGGGGTAGCTTCCTGGATGCGTGGCCATTTCTGGGTCTAACAGCAATAAGATTTCATTTCAGCACTGGACAAGTGCATGTGTGCAGGACCGAGGGGGCTTCCTTTCATTTCCTCCTCAGTTTTCTGATCATAACCATAGAACCTCTCACAGCAGATCTGATCCCTTCATCTCTTCTCCAACTTGGCATCTTGAACCTAGACCGTGTATTGCGTTTGGTTGTTTTCTTGTGTGTGTGTGTGTGTGTGTGTGTGTGTGTGTGTGTGTGTGTGTGTTGTGGGCTACAAATACAGTCATTGACTACTGCCTCAGAAGCTGTAAAGCGATTTCTCTAAAAATGTGCCAAAAACACAGACAATAGGATTTCACTTCCCAGTGGAAGGAATTTGTCTTGGAACTGGAATAATAATGTCTGCATAATAATAATGTCCACTTCCATTGTTTCAAAAATGCAAACTGTCAAACTAGATGTCAAAGTGTTGAGTCAAGTGAGAAAAGGTGTGTCATTGCAGTTTAACTGAATGTAAATACATGCCCATTACATTTATCCATGTACCTGTCAGACAATAGGTGCGACAACATGCAAATGTTACTCTTAATGGCTTCGTTTCTCTTTGATATAGCTCGGCTCAAAGGCACCTCAGCACTGACAAGGCTCTCATTGCCGACCAAGATAATAAAACACAGTTCCAGGAACCACAAGTTTGGCATATACTGTATCTCTCTGGCATGAGGGAGATCTTTTTATCAGCTTTTTATCAGCTGATATTTTCACACGTCATCAGCTATGCATAATGCCTCATGTGGTAAAACTTTTAAGTTAACCCTTGCCACAGTATTGGTTCCAGAGTTTTTCATTTGCAAGGGCAACCCTAAAACAAAGCAGAGACATGACTGCAGCTCAACCTCAGTCTTTTCCCTCTTGTCGCACATTGTCTTACAATAAGTCAGACAATGATTCATCAGAAAGATTGAATCCTTGTGGTGTTTGTAAAAGGATTCCAAAATAAACAAGATTTTCGCTGAGAGTGAAATTCAGCGGTAATTAGATTTGGAAGAAAGGGATGAGTAGCAAAAGAAACTGTAAACTGAGACTAAGCTCTTTGTGTTTTTTTGTTTGTTTGTTTAATAATGTGGTTTGTAGCTCTTTCCCAGAAGAAACTGTCTACTTTGTTTGTTGTTATGTAATACAAATGTTTCTGGAGATGTTCGTGACCAGGTGAGCTACAATATGTATGTATGTGTGTATTAGACATTATGTAAGACATTATGGCAAAAAAACCCTCAGAAATACAAAAAATTATTGAGATAGCAATTACTTCTTTTCCGCATAAAAGAAAATAACATAAAATAGTAAGCTAGCTCGTCCTTCCAGGTGGTCCTTTCTTGCTGTATGCCTTTCCAGGTCACAGTCAGGGTAAACGCGACATGAACGTAGTGGTCATCAGTGTGTCATTGATGACATGCATCATGGCGACTGTTCCCAGTAATGAAAAAGGCTAATCTTGAGTGTCATTGCAGCTATAAAACATGTTAAACTGGATGAGCTGCATGGACAAATGCGCGTGGATAAAGTTAACGCTCTCTGTGGAGTTTGGATGCCCAACATGCAGCTTTAACAAGACCACATTCACTGCAAACACCTTCATGAAGGCAAGTTTTGTGGCGAGCGAACTAATAGCCAAGAAGCTGAAACCTCATTCAGAGGGAGAATTTGCGAAGGAGGGCCTTATTGCTGCTGTGGAGCTGTGAGCACCGGGCAAAGTAAAACTGTTCCAAAGTGTCAGATTGTCTTGAAGAATAAATGGAAATGAAAGAAAACCTGTCGAACTCAGTGATAGCAAGTGTGCTTTGGCCTTCATGGTGGACATTACCCAGTACCTGTCAGAGCTGAACCTCAAGCTCCAGCCAGCTTCTCAGCTCTCTGCTTTCAATTGTGAAATCATTTGAAGTAAAAATTAAAGCTGTGACAAGTGCAGCTGGAAACACTGTTTCCCTCCTCTGTAAGAACGAAAGCCTGCTATGACATCTGAATGTGCTGCTGAGTGTGAAAACCCCTTCAGGCATATGGTGAGAGGTTTCAGGACATGAAAAGTAAACAAAAAAACATATTTGCTACATCGTTTATTGTAGAAGCAGCTGGTGTGACAACATGAACTCATCGAGCTGCAAATCAATGACATGTATGGCTGTATGTACGTCCTGAGGATTTTTCCATTCTGAGGAGACATGCACTGAAGTTCGTGTCTCTGCTGCTGTGAGCAGTTCTTTTCCAGCTGACTCTTACTTTCCTCCACTCAAGACTGACTGACCCAAACCTGGAAACCTGGAAAACCAGCTGCGAGGAGCATCATCATCATCATCATCACTACCATCTGACAGCAGATGCCTCACCGAAGACAAGCAGTTCCAGCCATCACATTATAGGCTACTGTGATACATGTGTTCAATAATTTAGCATGGCCTTTGAAGGATGTTACAGAAACTGAAATGGGCCTTGATATGAAAAAGGTTCCCCGCCACTGCACTATGGCAGTGTAAGTGAGCGCTTTCCTCCAGCAATGCAAATACAAACAACTTGAAGTGAACTGGATTTTTAGCACAAACTGAGAGCTGTTGTATGTTAGTAAAAGTAAAGGCCTATTCACGTTACAATGGAAATATAAGGCTGTTGCTGTGCACATTGTTTTACTGCAGTATTTACTACTCTGAAACTCTCCGCTGGCACCACCTGAGCTACGATGCTAATGTTGCTAGCAGAAGATGGCTCTGTTCTCCGATACTCTTTTTTTGGTCTCGTTTTGGTACAAGGCCAATTTGTTACCTTACAGTTCTGGAAATTCAGAAACACAAGTTATTTGTTTTTAGTCCTTCTTTCAGTTCGGGCAGTGGTTCAACAGGGATTGGCTGTGCCCACAAAGGTCATCATGACTCAGGGCAAAATCCAACAGAATTGAATTGAACACCTGCTCTCACTCTTTTAATTCTACATTTCAAACTTTTCAAAAGGTCCTCACAGACAATGAATTTCAGTGATGTGATGCCGTTTAATGTCCTTATAATAAACTTTTGGCGGCTGTATTGGACCCCTGCAGAACTCCAGGCATGAGGTTCTTTTGGCAACGACTCAAAACCACAACCGGAGCATCGTGGCTATGTTAAAGAAAGATCTACTCCCCCCTTTTTTTCCCCTCCCCACAACCGGGCCCATCCCCAGCAAACCCACCCTCTCCCTGCCCTGGACCAGCAGACGTGGGAGGCCAGTCCTCCAGGCCTTGAAGGCAGGATGAACACAATGATTAACATGTTTTCCAGACCCCTTGTTTTTATGACCTTGACATTCAACTATCTTCTCATGACAAGTGGTTAATCTTTTGGCATGGTCGTGGTAATAACTCCCCCTTCCTGGTGAGAATCTAAGATCCCACAGCGGGGAAGTGCGAGGGGGAGGGCCAGAGGCAAGAATGCCTGTCTGGCAAAGGAGAAAGATGCAGACAGAGGGATGGAGAGGAAGGAATCAGAAATGTCAAGGGATGGGGAGAGGCAACAAGTAATTGAGGGCGGGCTCCAGATGGGCAATGAGATGTCTTGGGAATTAAGCAAATAAAGGAGCATGTGATAGAAAGAGGTTGTAGGGGAGCAGAATGGAGACAAAGAGGAGTTCAAGGACAGGGAAGGATGCCGGAATTAAGGCTACAAAGTGTTTCAAAGAGTTGAGGAGTAAGAGACACACAAAAGGTTCATTGCTGTGTCTTTCCTCCCGATAGCTTAGCTTTAACAGGAAAAAAAAAAAAAAAAAAAAACATTTCTCCCATCTCTGCTTTAGCAGGCAGAAAACCAACTGTCTCAGAGGGGCTGTAGCTCATGATGCTCATTTACTCTCAGGGCATCCACCAGAATAGAACTTGAAAAGCACCTATGTTGTCCAAGCAGAGGTTCACTCATGTTGATGCAAAACCTCCTGCAGAGTGTAACTATGAATATCAGCATGCGGGTGATTGAAACTGCTAACACCGATTGGGTGAAATAAATCTCAGTCATCAGTTCCTGGTAAATATCACTGACTAATGTGAGAATGAGTCATTCAGCTCATCAGCTCGAGTTTGATTCATCGTGCCCTGAATGCGTCTTTCACAGCTTGTGCCCTCAATGAAATCGAGCATATAGATTTGCATGTGACACTTTGAATGCGTGCTGTTGTAAACAAAACAAAACAAAACAGCAGAGGAGCGATCGTGAATGAGTCACCCAGGTAGATCTGGTGCGGAACATAAAGTGGAACGTGGGCGTAAATAGACAGATGTGTTCACTCAGACACCCAAGTTTTCCATTACGCCCCATTGGTGCCTTGCTCTCATCTGATGCCATAAGCATGGGTGTGGGCCCATAGACGCAAGTTGGGTATATGTTGCGTCAGACAGATATGCGTGCGCAATATTCTTGTAGTATTCTTGCTTTTATTTTGGAATGAAAGTATGGGATAAACAGTAAAACATGTAAATATTCTCCACATATGAGTGGCAGCTGGGGAGGGAGGCTAGTCAATAAGAGGAAGGCTCTGGTCGTGTCCCAGCTTGAAGCATATTGTGATGGTAAACTAAATTTAACATGAAAGTGTAGACAGCATTCAAGAGGCTGTCTGGTACACTGAAAGTGTTCTGGCAGCACGCTAGCTTTGAGGTATGCCTTCCACTTTAACAAATCAAATCCATGTTCCGCCAATTTGAACTTAATTCAATTTTCTTTCGTTGTTTGGGGCGAAAAGTCAGCCAGCCAGCGTGGCACCTCTGAAGCATGCAGCGATTAAGTATCTCACTGCAGGACACTGAAGCAAAATAGGTAAAGGCCTCATGCACATGATGACATCCTGCTGTCATTTGGCCTTAAAGAGCCACCGTGCATAACTGGCAGCCTCTTTACAGTAACCTCAAATCCTAATTGCCATTGCCAATGGATTGCCATTTCACGGCCACTCACTTAGCTCACTTAAACCATTTTGACCCTGTGTTTTACTAAACATACTAGCATAATCCACTTTGTTGTGCTGTTATAGGTGGTCTTGTCAGGACAGCACTGAACCCTCTGAAGAGTGTAAAAATGCGATTGCCGTCCCAGCGTCTCTTAGATTTCAGTCTCACCCCTCTCACTACAGACTTGACCCGGCCATTTTCTATTCTGTGTGGTCTCCACATCGTTCTGTCATCTCTCTCTCTGCTTGTGTCTCTCTGCCTCCCTCAGTCCATATCTCCCTCCCTTCCCTCCCCCCCCCCCCTTGCTGATGTCAACCACCTGTCTGCGTGGGACCTCCCAGGCCCATCCTCTGTCTGTTAGCAGCATGCCATGTTCAGCTGTGAGCAGAGCTTTGGTGAAAGAGATAGAGCGGCTACTTTCCAGCGCCTCTGAGTGTGTGTTTGTGTGTGAGACCAGCAGCAGGGTTTTAGATGAATTCATATTTACTGTGGCGCTTGATGCGCAGGCTTAGCTGAGAATCCAGCAGAGGGAAATGGCTTCCAACAGCGTCATCCTCCCCAAAACTCCTCGCGACACGCCATCAATCCTTTTAACTAAAACAAAACTCGATGAGTGATAAAAGGGGTTATCTGAAGGCAGAGGTGGTGCTCGTAAAGTCCCTCGCGCCTCAGTGGTTTTTTGGGATCCTGTCTGGCTAAAATAACTAAAAGAAGAACGACCTCTCATTAATTTCCTTCTCATTGTGCAGGAGATTAATCTGTTACGACTAGCCAGTGGCTCATCCTCTTGAATACAGTGCATTCCCAAATCGACATAATCCGAATAAGTGCATAATAAGTGGCTTCACTTGTATCCTTGGGGCTAAGGCGTGTGTACGTGTGTGTGTGTGTGTGTGTGTGTGTGTTTGATGAGTATCCAACACAAACACACATATACATGCTCATGTACACTCATGCACATTGCTCATACACGTGCACAAACCACATTCCTCCAATGCTGGTGTGGTTTATGTATCTATTTCCTCTCGACTTTCTTTGTTGGTGTGAGCTTAATATCTCTAATTACACGGAATTTGTAAGAACCGATTATTGCACGGCTTAAAAAATATATTTAGAACAAAGTGGCTGATAGCAAATGCTAATTTTTATTTAATTTGCTTATTTGAGGCTTTGGAGTGACTATGAACAATTGAGAAGATCAAGTTTGATGGCAACAAGGGAGAGTTTCATGTCCAGACAAGCTATAGTCAACCTACCAATCGGGAAAAAGGGGAAGTAAGAGTGAGACAGTGTCATCAATCCAAATACACACGCACGCACACACACACACACACAACTGAAAAAGGAGTCACAGTGAAACGATCCAAAACACCAGACGTGCACTTCGTCAACAGATTAAGACCACAGTGTTGTTCTAGTGGGAAGAAAAGCCCTGGTAATTTGGTGATTTATCAGCTCCTGTGTGTTTGGGCTGCGAGCACATGCATGAGACGAGAGCGAGTCATAGCTGAAAGTCATAGAGGCATTTAATGTGGAATGAGCAGGCATGTCTGCACATTCGGTTGTCATTTTTTGAAGCATATACAGTACAAACACGCACATGTGCGCAGACATAGAAGGAGAAGCACGCCGACGCAGGCAAACGCGGCCCTTTGATGAAACACCTGTCGACATCAGATCTTCAACAGTCAAAGACCGACTCGCATTAACAGTCCTGGATTCAGTTTTCGATGTATGGGAAAGTCCAAACATTGGAGTGTGTCGTGTCGTGATTTTGTACAGTGCAACGAGTTGGAAACCAGGCCCATATGGGGGAAAAGGTGCTGGGACAAAAGAATCCTGCTCATGTCTGACAACAATTCTGTCCACCTCCAGTAGGTTACAGATGTCAAACAGTGTTAGCCGTGATTTCTGCAGAATGAATTTTTTCCCAAACACTGTGAGAAGTTGTTTGTAAAGGAGACGTCAACAAGAATTACTGCAGAAAGAAACTCAGGAGGTGACGTCACGTTTCCGTGTTCTCCACTCTGTTCTGCACTCCACGCTCCTGTGCCACATGGTTCGGGATCCTGACCTGCGGTGACCTCCAGATCCCAGTTTTCCTCCACAAACACAGACGTCACCCGGAGGCCGAACTCTGACCTCTTACCTCTCCCACTGATTTCAGACAGAGCACCTCAGCTGGTTCACTTTACACCAGATGTTCTTTCCCCACTCTGTGCATTGACCTGTGTCACACTGCAGCTCCAGTGACTCAAAAGATAACCAACACAGGGTCTGGGTTTACATTTTGACCCATGAATTATCATCTCCTCATTTTTCCCAAACAGGGAGGCTTTGTTAGACGTTCAAACATCACCTACGTATTCCTCACAGATTCTTTCCGTCGCTTAATGATATGTTTTGTTCTTGGAAGGCAACTGTTCTGTCATCTAGGTTAAAGCTGGACTGAAACTGAAATGGATGCTTATATTTTGTTCTGGCTGTAAGCAAAACACGTGGCAACGTGCATCAACTTCATTTTAAAATGTATACATTTCAAGTGAAAAATCACAGATGATAATAGAAATAAAATGATGGTATTTTCTTTCTTTCTGTTATCAAATAATGTGTTTTCTGCTGTAAGTCCATACAGCTTATCACATTGAGGGTTATATTTTGATTAACATATGACTACAAAATCTCCCAAAGGCCATCCAGTGCAATGATTTTACAGTGTAAGTCTGTGCTCAGGAAGTGAGCTTTCTTGGACCTGGGGTCAAAAACAAATGGGATATTATTTTGCTAAGACAAGACATCCTGTAAGATGAAGCGATCAGATGTCACCTGTCTGTGTGAACAGCAGCCACTGTTCCAGATTGACTAGTAACGCTCGTGCTCACGCTAAACTAAGTCTGGCGGCGTCTTCACCCCAGTAAATGACTATTTGGTCTGCAACAAATGGTAAGTGTGGAGCGGTCTTATGCAGTAGGACGCTTTCTCCAGCACAACAGCAGTAATGTAATTTAAAATGTCTATTAAATCAAGTCGCATATTTCCAATCATTACTGGTCACTGTTGTAAATTACTTTAATGGTTAAACTGTAATTGACAGTTCAACTGAAATCGGTTAATAAAATGGAAAAAAATAAAACTTCTTTTTCCATTTTGTGGTTTTGGGAAAGCGATCCACGCTCTGAGGTGAATCAATAAATAATATAGGATATAATGAACTTACTGAATAGATGTTTCAACCCTTACTTTTTTTTACAGCTGCAGGGAAATGTTGTAGTTTAGGATACAAAAACCGATCCAGTGCATTCAGGTGTCACGACAATATTTGTGATATACCAAAGAGGATTGTGTTGAGGTAACAAAGGGAAACTTTGCAGGGACAGTAAAATGATGTTTGGAATTAACCTCGTCTTTTTAATGATGTTTGTGTTTGTAACCTCTGTAACGAGGTCTTAGGCCCTCAGGTTAAACACAGTCAAACTGACAGTCCAGGTGTGCTGTCGCAGCCTCTCCCCTGCCCAGGTGTCCTATACAACACTCACCAGTCTAGACAGCTAACACTTTTCCATTCTTTAAGTGTTTACGGGGTGGATTTTCTTCCTGTCATAATCTGAGTGAGTACAGTCTCATAGATCTGCTCGTCTGTTGAGATGATGGCTTTATGTCACATCTCCACGCTGGAGCACAATGAGCAAAGCAGACCAAATGCATCTTCTCTTTAGCAGATTTTTGCAATTGTCTTACAAAGATAATTTGTGAGACACAGGCAGGATATATGGATATATTAATGCACCATACATCTGTGGAAATCTATGAACCACTGTCTAGTTAAACAAACATGTCGCCAGTCTGCTTATGTATGTAATACATGCATGCATTCTGCCTCTGGCTTACCTCATTCATGAATGAACGAAGCATTTCCAGTAAAAAACTCAATCATGGGGTCCACTGATGCAATACAGGCTTAACTAAACCCAGTACTAATGGACTGTTTAGACTCAGACTCAGTGTTAGTTAGATTTTTTTTTTAATTCATGTTGGGTCCATTTGTCCAAACTAAAATACAGTCATTATCACCCACTGCTGAACACAACAAGCTCCAGTTTTACCTTAAAACTGTCACAGATACTTTGTTGGGTGTGCAACACAATGTGCATCTGGCATTCAAAGCTGCAAAGGAGGCAAATATTATTAAGACTCAGTAAAAAAAAAAAAACACTGACAAGAGAGAGCAAGAGTAGATGATAACAACAATTTCATGTTTTTGTTTGGGTAAAAAACCAGACTAAATAAAAAAAACAACCCATTCTCTCGGGTGGTTTGCTACAAATGAGTAAAATTAACCCAGGGTTGTGTTGGTGCTGTACTCTAATGCAGTAACTACTCAAACGTTCCTAAATGAAAAGTGTAAACCCTTTATTTGTATCTCTCTCTCTCTCTCTCTCTCTCTATGTCTCTCTCTCTACACACACACACACACACAAACACACGTACATGCACACACAGGTGCTAACATAGGGAAAGCTGTAATTCAGCTTCAAAGGGAAACCTGAGAGGGTCATGAATAATCACAGACATCTTTGTCTGCAGGGGAAAACAGCACTGTCCATCTGCCCTCTATACACAGACATACGCTACTGGGTATAGCTGAAGCTGTTTTTAGCAGTGCCATTGGGTGATCTTGTAGGTTTGAGGACTATATAACCATTTCCATTTTAAACTCCAACCCAAGTGTCATATATCACCCCTGTTGTCTCTGCCATTTGAAAAAAATAAAAAAATAATTAGAAATTTATTGTGGATAATAATATCGAACAAAAGGGTGAAAAACTGCCGCTGAAGCTGTATCACAAATTCCTGTGAAGTCTGCAAGCTTATAGATCATTCTGCATGTCTGACAGACAGGTGAGCCGACAGTGGAGCCAAGCTGCACTATAAACACACTCAAATGTAGACTGCAGGCCAGGGGCGGCTGGCTAAATGTTAGCAGTGCTGTTGGAAGAAAGGACCTGCTCTGCATTGAAAATAATCAATCTTCTAAGCAGAAGTTTTCAAGCTGTTTAAAGCTGACGAGCTGAATATTTCTCTAGCCTGCAAAATGAAATGAAGTGCACGTTCTCTCGCTTGCTGATATTGTGTTTAAGGATGTTTGCCAGCTCGTTCAAAACGTGTGAGACAAGATACATGTGGTCGATCTGCTGGTAGATATACTGAATATCTGGTGTGGTTCACCATTTGTTGCTATGCTGTTGTTTGTTCAGTCACTGACAGAACAGTCATGACGAAATGTTTTCATTGGCTAGAACATCAACCGTCTACAAAGCCAGCGGCTGCTTTCACGAAACCAACACATAGGAAGTGTAATTTTCTTTCTTTTGGTAAGTCTTTTTTCAACTTTATAAAGCTGAGCTGCACAGCACAAGGCCACACAATATATGCATTTAAATTTCAGCCGAACTTTAAGAGAACGTGCTCTGAATTATCTTGCGTTGACCACATGGACGAAGTACAGTATCTGCTGAGATGTCATGGAAGATATATGACCAGACTGCTGCAGCTTTCTCTTTCCACTTCCTCTGTGGACCAACAGAGAGGTGATGAAAATGCAGTCAGCTCCCCTCCGGCACACGCTGGCAGCAAAATTGAAGCTCGTAAACAATTTAGAACATTTACTTTTGCACAGAACAGAGCACCTTTCTCCTGAGACAGCTTTACTCTCTGGCCTACGCTGAGAGGTTTCCTGTCCAATGCAGACGTACACACGCAATACTGTTGAAGTAGTCAACGTACAGATATATGTGGGGCGATTCAGATTCAAATCGGTTCAGAAAAACACAACAGGTCTAACTTTGCTGATCAGATTAGTGCACCTTAAAGCCGTCTGTGTTTAATGTTTGTTTGTGCGCGTAAATGTTGGTCGGCTGTGACATTCCTCCCCTGTCAAAGCCCGAAAGGAATTCCCTGGTAGGAGTGGCAGGCATGAGGTCTGTGTTTAGCACACACATTTGCATACACACACAATTACACACGAATATACATTTGAGAGTGTAAAAACACTGATCAGCTGCACACCCGTGCAGGCACCGGGCCCCACCCAGGCGCAAGGATAACCTCAGCAGCATACTTCACGGTGGACATTGGAGCTCATCAGAATCTACAAGTCCTTTAAGGGTTGTGTAACATGAGCGGAGAGGAAGACAGATAGAAAAAGAGGGGGAGAGAGAGAGACTGAAAAAAAGAGGGAGAGAGAGAGAGAGAGAAGGTAACCTGATGTCCCAGGAGTTTTCTGAACAGTGAACTGTTTCCCATTGAAGTTTGGAGAACCCCCTTTTTTTTTTCTAATCCTCACCTTTATTCTCTCTCTCTCTTGCTCTCGCTACACCCTCTCATCTTCCAATCCCCTCTCTCCATCCGTACATACCTGGAAAACGACGGCATCTGACTGAAAATGCTGAAAGACAGCGCAAATTTTGCATTCATCACCCGGCTAAACTTTTCTCAGTGCCCTCCTGCGTGTGGTAGACAGCTGGAATTTTACTCCCCCCAGCAGAGGACTAACTGGCTGCTGCTGAGCTCAATCTCAATTCAGAGGCCCCCACTTTCACTTAATGACAGGTATGAAGAAACCTTCAGTGTAAATCTCCAGAGAGAGACTCCAATATCTTGTCTCTCTCTCTGTCTCTGTCACATATGCACGCACACCCCACGCATTAACACCGTGTCTCATTAGACTTCTCAAAGAGCAAGGTAGGACTCACCACCTTGTTAATGCTCCTACTCTTCTCTCCCCAGTGAGTGACAACTTCCAGATAAAGTCTGCTATATTCCACCTCACTCTCTCCAGGCAAAGGGCAGAATTATCCCAAACTCCAAATCCCGCTCTTGCTTTTAAAGCTGCGAATCCAGGTCTTGGGCCATTCACTTCTGTCTGTCTCCCTCCCACACTCTTTGGGAAATGGATTGTTCTAAAAGTTTAGCAAGAGGAGTCCCAAAGCTGCTCCCTCCCTCCTGTGTGGCTCACTGCAGGTCCTAGTGCCTACCCATTCCACGTGCTCCATGGAAGGGGAAAAAAAAAGGAAAAAGAAATTGCACAGCTGCTCATATTTCACACCTAGCTGCTGTTATTCATCCTCTCCCTCCATTCACCGCTTCATCCGCATTTGCTCTCTTTTGCGCAAATCGGTGGAAATAAACTTTCACTGTGATTCAGCTTCTGTTCATTTGAGATTTGACGTCATTGTGAGGTCAGGCTTTGCCTTGTGCGGTGAAAGCTTCCCAAGTCTTGTTATTCCACACCTGAGTCATTGTGAGGTTGGCATAGATGTCCTTGTGTATGAACTCAGCCGTGTGAGGCTAAACCACCAACGTCCTCGGTGCAGAGGATGTGTGCGAGGGCACGCTCAGTCAAACAACTCTTGGACCACTTTCAGAAATATGGCCATGTTGATGTTGTTGGTGTGCGCAGGCCTTTGCAAAGCAAACGCCAAAAAGAGTGTGCACAGTCCAACGAAACTCATGGACTTACAAGAATAGAACTTTGATGGTCTGTTGCAACCAGGAATTCATCGCCGCTACTTGTCAATGGCAAACGGAGAGAAACTGGGAAATGGAGTCAAACCATGCAACAATGATATCCCCTCACCCTGGGCAGAGATCAGCCACACCCTGCATTCAGCAGGGCCTCCGGGCTCCAGTATCACAACAGTCCCTCTCTGACATTTCCCTCTTGTTTATGCATCTTTATTTTCCCGTCTGTGCGTCTTTCCTTCTCACCCTCTTTCTGGTTCTATGCGTTTCTCTCTTTCACAGCTTCTCTCTGACCTGAACCGTATCGTTGTCAGAGCCCCTGGCGCTGAGCAGACAGACATCCCACCCTTCTGCTCCGACAGACAGAGAGAGAGAGGGGGGTGGTGGTGAAGAAAGAGAAAAATGAGAGAAAGGAAGGATTGTGTGTCAGTGTCATCCCTTTCTCCTCCTCCTGGGAAAATGGAAATTCTTTTTGCTTTGAGCTGAAACACTGATGTTGTTTTGGTGTTGATGAAGAAACTTTATTGGGCGCAAATGGGCCCTGGAAGAAATAACACAGGTGAAAACTTGAGAGGGGTCTCTCTGCTCTAGAATTTTGACCCCAGCTGACGAGTTCAAACCCAAGTGGGCATTTCCCTGGAGCTGGCGTGGCTCTTTTTGAGGCCCTGTGTGTAACATTTTCTGATGTGTGTGTGTGTTTGTGTGTGTGTGTGTGTGTGTGTGTGTGTACAAGCTTGTGTCGCTGTCAAAACTGCCTTGGCCCTTGTTATCGAGGCTGAGTCTGAAAGGGGAAACCCCGGTCGGTGAACTCCGACCCGGCACCCCACTCTGGGGTTGGTTAAGGGCGAGAAATGCTGAGAAGGGGTGAGCACTTTGGGCTGGGAGGGTGCAGAGGAAAGTCAAGAGGGCACCAATATCCTCATATCTCAGGCATTTTTGATGCTTGGGCTGCTTCGGAAGACCTGTGTGAATATATTTGACCGAAAAGCAAGTGACTGAAAAACATTATTGTTGATCAGGTTTCTCATACTTCTGAGTTTTCCTCAAGTTTAGGTTTTAGGTTGAAGGGCTGAATCTCCATATGTTATTTCTGTAATTTACATCAATAAATTTTGTAGTGTTTGTGAATAGAAATTTAACACTCCCCTTTCATAAACATGAAAACAGGCTGTTTGTGGTTTTGTCAGGGTTTGGTCCTGTAAAATGCACTGCTAATAATTATTACAGTGCATGTGCATGTGTGTGTGTGTGTGTGTCATTATAACTGGGATGAGTCACAATCCAACCCAAATGTGTGGTCTTCAATTTACAGCTCTATAAATTCCAGTAAATGCCTGCAAAGACTTGAAGTCTTGTTCTGACACCACAAATCCCTACTGAAATGCAGTCTGCAAAATAATACACAATCCTCATTATTTGCATGGTTTGAGGCAACATGTCATAGAGCAGCAGCGCAGCGCACCAGCATAGGAACAACATCCAAATCCAAATACCCCGACTGCTTCCTTTGAAGCACTCAACAACAGGCTAATCCTTAGCCACGCTTGATATGTGTCTCAGTTATGTCTCAGTTATATCTGAGGGAAGCGGTTGGACAGGTTTCTCCCTGGCACAGAGATGCTGTTCAGGGACACACAGACCTGCTGAAACACACAGCCACGCTCGTGTTGAAGCACACATCCCCGTTCATCTCAGTCAGTCCAAGAATGATGTTACACTTCTCCCGACTTTAGCGTCATTTGTCTGTGTTTGTCAGTCAGAAGATGGGATAAAACCTGACGTTCTGGGTTCGGGTGTTTATGTCACTCAGAGCATTGAAAACATCACCCACGCACCCTTCCAGTCGTCCCTTTTTCTCTGGATAATTCTTGGACCACTTGGTTACACATTTACACCATTGCTTTTATAACTGAAAAATTTGTTCCCATAGAAACCTACTGACAGTTTGTTTGATTTATCCAGAGCTATGACAGTTTTTGGAAAACACGTAACTGTTAAAAAGCTGTATTTCACAACCTGGGGGAAATAAAATCACAACTCTCTTTATCGCAAGACAGAACTGGAGGCTAGAGAGATATTGTGTTGTTTTTGTAATTGACCAAACCAACTCTTATAATGTTTTGTGTCAGCCAGACGTTTGCCCAGTGGGAACAAAGTGAAGCTGATGGTTGTTTTTTTTTTTTTTTTTGGTAGAGACTTCATAAGCTACCTTTTAATTTCTACATTATGCACTAAAAGATGATACGACTGTGCAATGTACAACGATTATGAAACTCCTTCATTACGCTAATACATCTGACCTCTGACATGGCTCGTTATCCTTTTTCTCAATACTTAATGGCCATTATGCTCAATATGCTCAATAATTGATGACACATCTCTCCTCTAACATTTCCCATAGCATTCATTCTTTCTCCTCCCTAATGGCTAGTGAAAACCTACGCCAAAGCATCAGCCATTGATTGAGGCTTTCTGGCACAGTTATCCATATGTCACGGGGAAGCTGGATGAATGGTTTAATTTCACCTGCACCTTTGTTGACTGTGTGTGCCTATGGTTGCATGCGTGTCTTCCTGCGAGGCGACTGAATGGCTGTTCCTCGGCACATTGTTGAGTTAGAGGGCTCGTCCTCCTACACCCTCATCATGGCCTTGCGCTGACGCATCCCAGAAGCCTCTTCACTCATTGACTCTTCTGTCCCCTTCCTCCCACGGCCTCGCTGGGCAGAATCCAGCTATTGTCCCACCACGCGGTGTACACAGGCTAGCAAACAGCCCGGCTCACACTCACCATGCACAGTATGTACAGATGGACTGCGAGCAGCAGCAAAGCATACCTGGGCCTATAGGAAAAACATGCTGCTCATCATTTGCTCACATAATATCGGGAGGTTTTTCACAAGCTTAATAGTTTTGCAGTTGTTCCCACAGTTTGCCCTCCAACCTTAATCTCCTCTCAGTGGAAACCGAGCACTTCATTAAACCCAAAGTCTCTGTGTGTGTTTATGCATGTCTGTGTCTGTTACTGTGGTTCTGTGTGCTCGGTAAGTAAGTGTATTAACCTTTAGCCTCTCTCACCATTGTTTCTGTGACATGCCCCACTGCTACTGAAACCCGTTCCCAGAGATTTGGGCAAAATGTTAAATCGGCCAACATCTTGTCTCAATTTCACATCTGGGCCGATGCCAAAGTTAAGGGATGAGAGCGGGATCATACGCTGTTGTGTATCCCACAGCTGGACTCCTTGTTATGTCATATGACAGTGACAGTGAAAATGTATGTATTTTCCAATATGGGTCATGAACACCCATATACTCTATATTCAGTTAAGTTAAGATTAACTTAATCTTAACTTTACTTCAACCTTTGTTATGGTTCGTTTTTTTTCTTCAGGATTTAAGGATTCACTTGGTCGGTTTGTCTTTTTAATGTTCTTTTACCCTTGGAAAAATAGACAAAATATGAAAAAACGAAATCTTTGTCTGTGCAGATTCATGGTTACCAGTGCCCGAATAACCAAATTCTATAGCAAAGTGTTTAGCGGCTGGCTGTTTCTCGCACACAGAGGGCATTGTGTCCTGTAATGGAGCCCTAGCCTCAGGGCCTGTGCTTCACAGCTTACAACTCATAGACATTTAGGCTCAGATCTCTGCCTCCAAACACATTGCTGCGGTTGGATATCCTTCAAAAGTGCATACAGTATATTACCCATACAGACTGATAAAAGCAATCGCAGACGGGAGCCACTAATGGTTTTCATAAAGTCACATAAATCTTGAAGCAAACCCAGAATGCATGGAGCTGCGTACAGGACGTCTCTCATGTGGAATAAATGTAAAGAATTGGAACCAGCTATGAACAGGAAATCACTTGGCCTCAACCACATATCAAAATCTATTTTGTGGTCAATTTTCCAGCAGCAATCATGTAGTCATGCCCAAGATAGCGCAAGGACATTGAACCTTACTCATAATTTTTAACAAAATCCAATTTCCATCACTTCTTCCCACAAACTCCCCTGATCTCTGATTTTTTATTTTTTTTTTTTCCCAGAAGTGATTTTCACATGAATTCCATAGACATGAGCCACGGTCCCGAAAGCTTCCACTTTTGCCCCAAATGTGAAAGTTTTGTGACTCACATCCTACCTCAACACTCGTCAGAACATGTCCTGTGATGTCTTCGCATTACACTACACTGACAATTATTTCCTCTCAATTTGTCAAAGAATGTTTCCCATTTACTTTGGCTCCATATTTGTGGCCATTACTGCCCCGTAACTTATGACTGCAAGCACAAGCAGATACCTGCTCCTCCGTGCTGCTGCCAGTGAACACTGGGTATCATACAAAATACGAAAAACATGTGACACCCATCGATACTATTTTTAAAATAACACACTGCAGATATCCTCATTGATGGCATAACACATTTCTCTGTGTTTTCCACAGTGATCAGTGGAGGACAGAGAGAACCTGACTCGTCATCTTAGATTGTTTAGCGGCTAAAGAGCTTTCCCTCAGAAGTTGGTCAAGACCGATGTCATAATAGACAACTGTTTGCTAACATGTTAGCCATATCATCATTGTCAGTGTTGTGGATGCATCTCCGGAGAAGCCGAAAAGTCAATGAACACAGCCCAAATCGATAAAGCAAAGCAAGTGAAAAAAGTTAAAGCTCTTCAACCATCACCACCACCAACTGGTTAAGAGTGCAGCTGAAAAAAGCTCCTCTCAAAAATGTACCCCACATACATAAATATGGTGTAATTTCTGCATGAGCGCCCATTTTTTCCTTGTTGTGAGACTGAGAGCTTTTTTTAAAAGAAGTGTTGTACAACCAAACTAATAATTCAACGGTGGGGATCAATAGATGAATATCCAGAAAACATTTAGGATATGCTGTATCTGAGCAAATAGGAATGAAATGTGAGTCCCACCTTGACGTCTTGTCATTTTATGCTTGAACACTGGTAGACATTAGGCATCAGAATTCTCTAAAGGATGAAAATGTATTAGGAGATTCACAGATAAGTCGGGGTGTGCATCCCTCACCCTCACGATGGTCGTAAATTAAAATCCAGCACTGATGCAGCCTGTGAAAAAACAGGAAACGCTCCATCTACATCCTTTGTTGAACTCATCTCTGATTTCACTCAGCTGATACAGTTTCCGCCTGCACACCAGGTGCTAAATATTGAGTGAGTGCATGGCTTGTATAAATGTCTGAATAAAGCCGCAAGGCACATTTATTTAAAAGTTAAAAAAAACAAACAAACAAAAAAAAAAAACAAGCAAAACTAATTTAATTAGACTGATCTAGACATCAATGTTACCTATTCCATGCCTGAAAAGGGCTTTTTTTCATTGGCCGTAAAGTGCTTTGCTTTGCTTTATTTTGCTTCCTACTTTGTATTTCACATTAGCTGTATACACATAGGCGTTGTCTCTTACGTACTAATCAGTTTCTGCTGCCAGATGACTGTGCAGGTGAAAAACTGGGATTTAATTGAGGGTGATAAATGCTTCCTGGTTACCAAGGTGCATAGCAACAGTTGATGAAAGAAGTGTGCACAAGGCTGGCATAGAAGTGCCATGAATGCTGACATGAACAAGAAATAAACAATCTGAATGTTTACGACTGTTGTCATTAAGTGAGATTTGCATAATAGTTAGTACACAGTGAAATCCAATAATAACAGCATCATGAATCATTTCCTTGACCTCAAGTTGTAAAGTTTCCTAAAGATATAATTACACTGTCAATATAATAACAGTGGAAAGTTTTCGGGCATTTGGTAACGACATTACATTTGACAGCTTCATGAGAAACTTTAATTTATATAAAACGTTATGGCAATGTGCCACCCGCAGGCACACCCATTTAAAAGTTTCACAGCCTCTGTGTTGGCACTATTGATCCAGTCACCTTTTTATCTTAATGCAGTCATGATATGGCCACACCTGTTATGTGATCTGGGATACTGAAAGCCAAAATAGGAGATTACACAGACTTGTTGGAAGCAACAAAAAGTTGGTTGCTAAACATTGCTGCCAAGTCGGTAAAAGGTTTATCGCAAGGAATCGTCTGTGGTTTCAAAAAGGTAATGAGGTGTTTGTAAGGAAGAGGGAGGAACAAAGCAGCAGCTGGCTTGGCTTTACTCCTTGAAAACCCCGCAGAGTTTCTTAAAGGGTTAAACCAGGTCACCATATACAGCAGGGGTCCTCAAGTACATATGTCCAAGGGCCAGAATTTTTTTGTGGGTAATTCAGTGTATTTAGACGTAATTAGCCTATTATTGTTAAGTGTTGTGTACTGTGTTATTTTAATGAGCATATATCAGTGTGAACAGACAAAACATGAAAAATCCACCATGGCAACTCAATACTGAACGAGAAAATACTTTCAGACCTCCACCAAGGAGGCAGTCAGAGTTCAATACAAACCCACAGTTCAACTACCAACGAGTCCTCATCTCAACAATAAAGCCGTCTTCAGGATCCCAGGAAGCAAACAAAAATAGTCAGTTTAAGACTCAACACAACAGTTGGTCGAATAAATGAAGCCAAGCGACCCAACCTTGTGTCTAATAGACAAACGTAGCGATTCTCTGACAACTCCGGAGTTACCTCCCACAGTCTGGCCAGCGCACTGCTGTCGGCTCCAGGGTTTGGCCAGCCCCCGGCTGAGTTGAGTGGTTTGATGGTGGGCTCACGGAGTAGAGACGATGGGTCTGGAGAATAATCATATTCTGTAGGACGAATGAACTATGAATTGTGGACTTTTTGGCTCGTTGCCAGAGGTTGGCAGGGCAATCAATGACCACTCTCCGGATGGACTACACCTCTTCCACTGGTTAGGAACGGAAGATGTGCACATTTTTCTGAATTCAGTCATATTCTGTAGGCAGAAGGCCACCAGTCGATCACCACTGGTCTAGATGACAACCAGAGGCACCATTGCTGCCATAGTAATGATGAGTATGTCATTGTGCACCTGTGACGACTGTTTACATAACAAAGGGCATTCCTTACAGAGCAGGAAACAGCCATAATTGAGAAACTGCTGTCTGTTTATACCCAACACACATGCAATTATTTTATGACAACCATGGAGACTCCAGGGTGTTTCCACCTCTGACTAATATGAATAGTTTTACAACCGAGTGAAAGCCGTGTGAGAACCCTGAGGGCGATTACTGTAATAAGTTGGAATGCACAGGAGAGAGAATAAGATTGGTATGCTTGTTAGAAGATCATAGGCATGATCATATGTATGATTTGGGCATGACCCCTACCTCTAACCAGCTGTCAAAAAACACTCCCAGTGCGAGAAGGAATGTGTTGTGACATTCCCTCTCCAATCTCAGCGGCATCACATCCAAGGTGCTCTAAGTCTAAGGAGCACGAAGCAATCAATGAACCTTACCCATGTTTATAGACCAGGTGCACATTACTGGTATGCAGGTAGGCGTGCGTGACAAAAATCAGAAATGCTCAGCATCCAGTTGTTTCGAGACATACTGTGGATTTTGCTTTATTGAGTGAGGGAATGTTGCAGGTGCTTGTTGAAGCGAAGGGAGAGCACGGCCAATGCAGAGGTTTGCACAAACTGCCGGTGGGGAGTTCAGAGCAGAGCTGCAGTCTTCTGAATTTTGGGATCTGCTCTTTGATGGATTGGAGACATCGCAAAAAACCCCTTGCAACTTGACAGAGGCTCCACTGTGAGAGAAAGGAATGCAGTTAAAGCAAGCAGGAAAACGCTTGTCCGCATCCTCTGCATGACTTGATCCGACTAGTAAATACCAGCAATCCACATTGCTATCCCGACATCAACATGGTGGTTAAATTGTCTCTTATGCTGCCTACGAGCAGTGCAGCATCTGAGCGGGGGATTCTTACATCTGAACATCATAAAAATCAAGCGCAAATCCCGTCTGTTACATACTCCTTCTCTCAGCCCTGATGCACATTCATCTGTCAAAGATGACAACTAGGCATTTTACCCAAAGCCAGCTGTTGACGTGTGGATGGAGACAGCTAATCAGAGGCTCAACCAGGGACTGGGAGGTGCATTTTCGTCATCTACCATGCAGGAAGCTGATGCACAGGTCAGTGGTGGAGACACCGAGACCATCTCCTGGTACTCACCCGACTACCTGACTAAAGTTATGTGCAGCCCCGTTTACTGAAAACAATATTGTTTTATCATTTATTTTTTTTCCGTCAGGTGTTAGGAAGCCTCCTTCTTCCTCCCTTTCCTTGTGTTTTCCTGTGTTTTTCCCCTTTTCCGTTTGTGTCATATTCTCCTTGTGTCTGTCCTTGTGTGTGTGTGTGTGTGTGTGTGTGTGTGGACTGGGCCTTTCCCTGCGATCATGGCTCACCTACACCTGCTGCCAGCGCCAACCAGCCACCACAGCTGCAGCCAATCCACACTCATCAGCCACAGGTTAAAACCCCGGATCACCTCACCGGTCATCGCCAGATTGTTGTACTCAGTGGCCTGGTAACGTGTCTTGGCCTCTTTGCTCTCCTTGTGCGTTGTTCTGTGCTTTCCTTGTGTCTCTAACCTGTTAAGTCTGCTCAGCTTCAGCATGACTCCCAGCTCATGAGTTATGTAAAATGGAAGTAGGAATGACCCTGAGAGTGACTTTGAGATCTTAGCAGGGGAGGGTTTTTTTGTTTTGTTTTTTTGCTGTATTATCGTCTTTTTTAGGAAATTAATTAATAAGAAAGACAAAACAAAATGTTAGTAGTGTAGTTAATGAAGCATTGTGTTCAGGCAGGAACATGCACTGATTCACATGTGCATACCAAGCAGCAAAAGGCATTTCCAGCGATCATCTAGGCTAAAAATAAGGCTAATCTAGTTTGTTGTAGGCCACATTTTAGCCATTGTTGTGGCTGAAAAACTGACACGCATAAAAAAGTTTGGTCAACATACAACATGAATAAATCCCTGTTTTTGTTATCTTCGCCGCCATCTAGACTGTAAACCTGATCTGATCGGCGCTCTACTGAGTGTGCTTGTCTAGTTGTGACCTGTTTTTTGAAGTATCTTCAGTAAAAACCAGGTGGCTTGGGATTCAGAGGTTAGGGCAGTTAGGAAGTATTGAGGCACAGACCAACGCCCAGCAAAAATATAGAATATTGCCAACCATGACTTTTAATTCAACAATGTTGATTAAGATGTCTGTAAAAACTCAGACAACCACAAGACATTGATTATTTAATGATTCAAAAGATAAGCCTGGGAAGGACATTGCACAAGAGATCCAGGATGGCTTTTGTCCCTCACACAAACATATTGAAAATGAACAGTGTGTTTTCTGAAGGTTTTATGAGCTTTTAGGCTCGTTCCTTTGTCCTGAGCTGTCCTTTGCTGTGCTTAGACAAAAAGATCAGTGTCAGACTGAGCCCGAATGAGGAATTAAATGGGAAATACCAACATAACACACAGCATGTAACACTGTGTGCTCACCAGCTCGCGCTGGAGCCACCGAGAGACTGGGATAAATTGCAAGTAGGGACAAATAATTCATATCAACACCAGCACACACTTATACACAATTAAGAGGGACACACACCAGATCAACCATGCCCAAGCTTCAAGACCATGTTTGTCATTGTTTAGATCTAACCAAAGCACAGAGTTTACTGGAAAGGTCCTGGACATAGTGAACACTGATATAAACAGTGGTATTTGTAATATTGAGAATTTCCTCCGAACTCTTTGGTTAGGTGAACTTGATGCCGCTGCAGCTTTAAAAACATGTACTCCAGATAACTCTTGAATGTTTCTAAACAAACAGATGAATAAACTATTTTTATACCGCACAAGTCTTCTGCTGAAATCGGAAAAATGTTGTCTTCCTCTACCAGTCTTCTTGCATATTCATGCAAAGACTGTAATTTAGGATGCCTGTCTTTTGTCAGTATAATATCACTGCTATCATTATCTTCAATTCAGTGTTCTCTCTGTATCAAATGGAATCAGGATCAGCTTTTGCATAAAGTGTTTCAGCAGGATTTAAAGGGCCATACCAGTGGTTTAGTATGTTTAAGTTCTGGCTCCAATCATAAAGCTTCAGTTCCAGATATTTCCCAAACCTTCGAAGTGTTGTTGGATTGGTTAGCAGGGCAGATGTCCTGCCTATGACTATCTCTGATTGGAATGCTCCATGATGCACACCATGTTTTTGATCAAAGCATTCTAGCTAGGTGGGTCACACAACTCTTGTTAACTTTACTGTACATGTGCAAAAGAGTGCTGAAATCAGGACACGTCACACACGTAGGTTTACCCAACATATTGCTGCCTTGCTCTAAGTCCTCGAACAGGGACGGCACATGCAGCTCTCTACTGGTTCCAGAGGCTAGTGTTCTGGTTGATCCCATGATGTGCATCCAGTATATTATGGTGCAAACTGATACTTGTAGAACAGTCGTTCTGTAGAGTACCGTGATGTGGGAGTAATCTTCTTCTTGGAGCTCCTTGTCATGATATTTACTGCTAATTTTGGTGAGAGCATCACTACTCTGCAGTTACTTTGTACTTTTTGCTTGCCCATCATCATCCAATGATTGTGCACATCTGAGTTTGACTAAAACGTTTCCACTCAGAAGCACACCTGTCAACACTGAGATTTTAAAATAAGGAAATTTTTTTGGCCTTCCCACTGTCCACATACCCCTTACATTTAGAAAAGAGCACACACAATGAATCCTAAACTCACCAAGAGGCAACGCTTGCTTTAGAAGCAACAACGATTGGGTTAGTTCCATTGGCTAGTTCCTACATTAAGTAAGTGACTACAGTTTGGTGTTTAGAATCAGATAGCTGGTTGAAATAGTGAAGGGGAACATAGCAAACGTGTCAGGTAGGCTAGGTCTAGGTTATTCCTCCTGTCAATGTTACAGTGAACCTTTTTGTCTTGTTTTTGTTAAAAAAGGTTAAAAATATGGGGGATTTCCAGGAAAATAATTGAACAGAAGAACAGCATGACAGACAGGTAGAATAAAGAGGAATCACAGAAAAAATGGGGGGGTTGACAGGTCTGCTTTTGAAGTTGTTTTTTTTTTTTAAACATTCATGTTTGATAATTATTTATTTGAAAAAGGTAGTCCCCACTGTTTTGCAATCCTCATGGTATCTCACTGCAATATCATATAGAAGCCAAATGGTGAAGCTCTGTTGTCAGACCTTTATTCCAGCATGTGAATGCACCACCAAGAAAGATTCACAGATCACTCCAAGATTTTAAGAGTATTAAGACACAAAAATTAGGCAACTTAAGCAAAAAAAAGTGCAGATTTGTGTCGAAAATGAACTGAAATCAAGGTAAAGAAAGGTAAAAAAATGCACATAAATTACAGCACCACTTGCATGAATTGGGAAATGACTGTCTGTAATATAAGTTGTAAGCAAGCATTTACTGGGCTGCTTGCACAAAACTAGCGGTATGGCCCTTTTAGGATCGTCTATTCCTCTGTGTGTGGCGGCTTGCAGTAGATATATGACAGACAGCAGGGCTGGGACTGGTCTGCAAGGCTTAGTTACAGCCATAAACAAAAAGCCAGAACACAGAATACATCGACTGCCACACAGTAGCTATCTGCTGCTTCAAAAAAGCATCTGCTGAAGCCATTACAGCTCCACGGTGACGGATGGACAGAATGAGAATGGAACAGGAAGAAGTATGGAGTGAGAGAGCAATGAGCAAGAGGCCGTTTGGTGACAAGGTCTTCCACAAAGGGATAAAGGAAGCTCAAGGCCGTAAAACACAGATGAAGAAACTGCAGTATGTATTGGATTGGGTTTAAGGCATGTCATTTGTTTGGGGCCGTGAAGCATCATGGAAAGAGCTTCATTGAGTTCAGGGACTTTTCCAATGCAGGTTTTTTCATATGTCATATGTCAGGTAACAGAAGGCTGGCCGTGACAGAAGGTAGAGCGTAGAGAGCATCTTGCAGTATCACAGCACAAATCATGAGGCATAAAGCTGAGGCTAATCCTGCTAAATCGGTGGGATAAATGGATAAATATAAATCAACAGACTCTCGAAACCAATAAAAGTCTCAGTTTCATAGAATATTTCAAGCAGCTGGTCTGTCAGCATGCAGGTGGAAAAGGGCAGACTCATCCATTGTACTGTGTGTGTGTGTGTGCGCGCTAGTGTATCATGCTAGCGGTGTGACTCAGGATACCAATGTTGGCTTGTCGGTCAATTCGTCCCCCACTTTGGTCCAGAATGAAATATATCGATAACTATTGAGTGTATTGGCATGACATGTTAGACAGACAGCTCAGTGGTGCCGCCTATTGAACATGGATGAACACATTGCACTGTTCCCAATGGATGTATGAACCAAATCAAAGGAAACAAAGACGGATTCAAATTTTAATTGCACTTTTTCTGGTTCCAAACTGAATAAAGTGGTATTTTGAAGAGGTCCACAGTTGGCTAAATGCTTTTAAAGAAAATAAACAAGACTTATTTAAAAACTGACAACCTTAAAGTTAATGAGAAATGCTCAAAGACAAAATATTAAGGGCCAAAACCTGAACCAATCTGGGTTGAACAGAGGGTACATCTAATTTAAGATGACAAAATTTCTCTGTTCAACTTTTATTTTATTACATGTGTTTCTTTGGCTGTTCATTTTTTTTGCTTTATTTCCATGTCATATTTAAAGTGGACTTCATTATTGCTAGAAGAAATTATAAAGTTTGAGTAAAGATAAGGGAAGTGTACCAGATGATATGGAGTGAGTGGTTGTGTGTGTTTTTTGTGTGCTTCAAGTCTTATTGCTCTAATGTAGACTCTGCTACAGCCATCTCTTTACCCAACCCAGTGAGTTAGGGAATTATGTGAATCTTCCACCAACCTACAGTGCATCTCAGATTTAAGATATTGATACTTTTATTACTAATCGCAGGTTCAGCACTTAGGGAAAGGGTACGAGGTTATATTTTACAACTGATCCAATTTTTCCATCAGCCTCAGCTGTACTGTGATTAGTGCTAATTGGCAGATTTTAGCAACACACTGCACAAAGACGGTAAACCTTATATCTGCTAAACATTAGCATGCTTGCACTGTCATTATGAGCATGTTTGAATTTAGCTCCGAGCATCACTTTACAGCCTCAAAATCACTGGAGTGGCTGTAGACTCCTTTTTCTCCCCGTTTTATTACTTTCACTTTACTGACCAAACTGTTCTCAGCGGAGCAGGGTCATAGAACAGACATTACCTCAGTAGTGATCCATTTGTTTGCTATTCGGTTAGTCATATCCTGATTAACTTTGTAGTAATAACATTGTACATATTAAGGTAATTGCTGCAGCCTGAGCATGTAAAGTCTTACAGAGCAACAGCAAGTCTGACAATCACACAGGTTTTAAAATACACAGGTTAGCCAAACATATTTAGAAGAGAAAACAAACTGTCAGTTGTACACATGGATCACAGTTAAAAGAATGACTTCTAAGCTGAACTTTGACCTTGCTTATTGGTCAGCACACTCAGTATTTCTGTGTAATGAGGCACCATTACCAACATTTTTGTCCATTTTCAGTTTGGCTTGTTTGCAAAATGCCTGATTATGTGACTGCTGGTGTTTTTTCTGCCCTGTTAGATTTAATTGTAGTGATATCATCATGTCCCCAGTGCTCATCAATCACTGTGGTGAGCATCATATTACCATAACCGATAGAAATCATGGTCAAGACCACGAAAATAACAGCCAAGATGTAATAACCTGGAATCATCCTTTAAAGGCCAGCTGTAGTTGAAGTTGAATGGAGCGATGGGATGTATTCTGTCAGAACATAACTTCTAAACGCTAACCTTTGAATAAAATGTTGAAATGTTGTCCCTCGAGCCATCGTTCACCTCGTAGTTCAAAATGCTGTTCAAAGTAATGTTGAATACTTCATTTCTTTGTATTCCAAAAATCTCCCACCTTCTGGCCTTGAGATGGCTGAGGATCATTGTTTGCACATTCAGCCAAAAAATACTCACACAGCAACCAAAGCTACTCTTGCTGCAGTTATGTGGGGCCAAAGCACAGGAAACTGAGCGTTTTTGAGAGGAAATTGGTATCTAATTGTCTGCTGAGAGAGTTCCCTGTGTGCATACATAAAGCCAAGGGATATGTTAAGAGAATTTCAATCCTCTGAGACTAATTTTCATTGTACTTGGCACCTCATTTGACACGAGGAAAGCTCTGGACAGATGTTCCCTTCAAACACATCTGTCTGCTTTTCTTCTGAGCTCTTTGATGGGAGAGGCAGGGCCGAACACTCATGAGGATACTGTGAAGGCTATGAGGGGAGGGGTGGCAGAAAACACTGCACTGGAGAAACAAGGAATGAAGAGAGTAATGGAAAAGATGCGGGATGATGAGTGAGATCTTCATCTGTAATTATCCCATCTTAGTGGCTTGGGATAAGGGCTGATTTGAATATATTTTAGAAACCATTGTCATCTCAGCAGAGGCTCAGTTGGAGTAATTTGTGGAATGTGTCAAGCGGCGGTTAAGTTCAACAGTCTGCTTTGTGCCGCGGAAAACTCAAAGGTCGTTATTATTAAAAAAATTTCATAAGATGCTACCCACCCTGTCCAATCCCATGTAGAGTGACGGAAACATCAGCAGAATGGAATGAAGCACCTACTTGATCCTGAATGACTGGAAATGATGTGGAACCCAGACTGCAACTGCCAGTTAAGGTATTATTCCCAAAATTAGGGGAGTAGTTATATTTTCAGGAAGTCAGCTTTTACTCGTCTGCTGAAAAAAAAGAACAAGTTTTCATTTGATTTTGGCGTGAGCGTCTGTGTGTGTGTGTGTGTGCAACACTGTTCTTGGGTGGTTAGAGCTTGGCAGACACACCCTGCTTCTGTGCCAGACACTTCTCTAATCAACACAGGTCACTGGAGCTAGATGGCTGCTCTCTAAGCCTCTTTAACTGGGAAAAGATGTCACGGCTTCACCCTCCGTTTAGCACAGGGCTCCATCACCTCACTCAAAGATGGGGACTGTTTCATAATCATTTCATCATGGACCCAGAAGAGATTTCAATATCCCATGTCTACGCAACGAAGGTGGAGCTGCTTACCGTGTTACACTGAACGTTGTGCAGTAAGCATTTCCAGCCTTCGTTTATGGCCGTGGCTTAACTTGCACAGTAATTGCTGCTGTGTTTTTCCACTCACTCTTTGCCATAAAAAACAGTCTTATAGACAAAGACCAAATTCTGTGCTTGATTCTCTGTGATATGATTAGAGTTCATAGAAAGGGACTGAAAGCTCAGCTAACCTTTCAGCAGTGGCTGCCCCTTCAAAATGCATTCTTCACAATGTGTGGGGAGCTGCCAGTGGAATCCACTCTTAAGAGGTAACATGCACACATGCGTGCACTCACATACATGTAATGATCTGGGGGCCGTCTGCTGAACCGAGCACTCCCGGTGTTTAGTATTATCTAGCAGTGAGAGGGGCCCTCAGAGCCATAAAGATGTCTCTTCCACTCTATCCATAAACCTCCGACTAGGTCCATCCTAACCCAGAGGGACCACACAAGACCACTTCTCAATCAGTGTGTGACCAGACTGTGCCAAAGCCCTCCTGCGCTTCATCAATCCTCCACCAACTGAAGAGCTGTTTTTTTTGTTTTGTTTTTTTTTACAATCTCAACACTCAGCCATATACACTTAACCACATCTCACCTTCTCACCTGCAAAGAAAAAGTGACACCAAAATACTTAGAGGCATTCCATGATTCTGATCACGCTCAGTCATAAATCTTACCTTCATAATTTGTATATGTAAATAGACATTTTTGCAATGCTTCAGATGTCAGTAGAGCAGTCTGTAACTTGACTCTCCAGTCAGCTAGAGTTCACCATGAGTTAGAGTTTCATGGCTGTAGACAGCTACTGTTTGAGGTCTGCGCTCATGAAGATAAGAATGTATCATCGTGTATGTAATTCTGGAGTCGAGTCCTTCTGCCCGTGGACAAGATTTAAAGTTTCTTACCAACTTCCTGTCCTTTTATCTGCACAATCTAGACAAGAATGCAGCACTGAATGTTTGTAAAATGACATCACCATAAACCAAACCACAAATTAGGCATGTGCGCGCACGTCCGTGTGCACATGTGTTTGTACAGTATCTCTGTGTGTGAAAGAGAGCGATGGAAATAGGAAGTGCAGTGATCAATAATGACGTGCTGGCGTGAGTCATGTGTTTATATGACATCGTCAGTAGCCTGGCGAATGACGTGGACAAACCACAAGTCTTTCCTGACCTACTTTTATTAGATGACTCACAAACTCAATACCAGTAACATCAGATACAGTAATGCAGTGTAATAGGAAGATTTTGCTTCTGTCGGATGAGAAACTACCATCAAAAAGCCTGTGGCCTGCGGTTTTAAATGCAAAAATAATGTCACATATAAGTATGTGGATGTTTATTCTTGTTTTCTGTTTCATTGTCGGGGAGTTCAGAGCACAGGATCGGCTCTTCAGCAGCACCCCAGGTGATACTTAATCACTCCGTCTTGCTCAAGCACACCGCTGTTTGCCAGAACTAGCAGACAAATCCAGAATGTCCTTAGGAGGGATGAGATGAAGTTTGCTTCACGGTCCTTAACTGCGGTTTCAAAACATGGACAAGATACAAGATTGACGTTTCAACTTTACAGTGCCCTGGTGTAAATTCTGGTTGAAGGCAGTGTGTACAAAGGGCCTTAAAGCAGAAACAGCACAGTGACCAGTCTCACACAGTTGTGTATACTCAGCATGTGTGGATAAAAACTTCTTAATGCAGCGAAAAAGTAGGAGCTATATTTTAAGAAAGTAATTGAGCAGCCTCAAAAGAAAGAAAATAGTGAAGTTCAGCCCTTATCAACCTGACAAAACAGTGTCTCTGTGACGAATGTCCTGTTTGCTTTATGTCCTGCGACTTGTTGAACTTGTCACGTGTTCCTGCTGCCACGTCGAGGGTCTGCAGAGCGTCGGCCACATGTCGAGGGGGATAAAGCGAACAGCCTTGGCCTCCACGCATTTATTTCTTTGTTTGTTAAGAGATGCGTATTGTAGCAACAACCTCCTTGTGTGTTGCCGTTGGGGCCAGCTCTGTTTTACATCTTGTCTGAAAAAAATGTGGTAGAAGAGAGGGGGAGAAATGAAGACAGAAGAAGAGAGAGTGCGAGACAAGAGGCAGACAAAAAAAAAGAGAGAGAGAGAAACACTTTAGGAAAGAATGACATGGCACAGAGACAAGGCGGCCATTAAAACCAGCTGACAATCCCGCTGATTGATTTGGCCACATCAGAGATGGCAGTGAGCTCCGTCTGGCACAGGAGTATGTAAGTACAGGATGAAACACAGGGACCGACAGCTATTTTAAGCCAACGACTTCCAGCTACTTCTGAAACTCTAAGCACTGCTGAAGGGAGGAGGGCAAACAAAAACAGAGTGATGGTTCTGCCCTGCCAAACTCTTTAAAAAGCACAATTACAGTTAAGTGTCGACACACACCTACAGATACTCTCAAACGGGGCCCAAACTACACAGCCAATCAGTGTTGCTTCAGTGCGCAGACGGAGAAGAATGGCGAGAGGCAGGTGCTGTCATAAACAGTCCATGCTCTGCAGAGACCCGTATGGACTCCTCTGGCACTTGTCCTACCTTACAGGCTCTTACACTATGACAGAGCTGCAAAAAGAAAACACGTTACTCAAGACCACCTTTGTTTTTCTTCTTCTTTGACGAGCTCCAGCTTTTACCTGGAGATTTACACTTCGTGGCTTAGTGGGGGGGCCAGAGGTTGCAGGAAATTGTTGCCGTTGTTTGGATGAACCCCACGGTTGCCATCTTTTGTTCCTCTGTGCGCTCTCAATAAGCTGGCTCGTTCTTAAAACTGTTGGTTTGACAAAACAAATCCTTGAAGAATCCCAAATGTTCCCTGTCTGTCTGTGTTTTTTGGACAGCTGCAGATGATCACCTGGGCTCAGCAGTTTGTCATGGCAGCACACAGTCTGTGACATTAGCGTTACTTCCTGAGCTAAAGGTCTGATGTAACATTTCAGACTTTTTTAAATTAAATATCAGACAGCTTGGTGCCCAGTTAACCCTTGCCCAATCTCTCTCGCAGGAAGCATTTAGCCCTTTGAAATGTGTGATCAATCCTATGGTGAGCTATAAAATTCCCTCCCGATCACAGCTATTTCTTTTGTAGCACATCAAAGCGATGGAAGTTGGCATGGCACAGTAACCACATCCGTCATGGCAGAGCGCCTGGCAGGTTTCAGAGGTAGATTGGACGGACATGATGATGCATTTTGAAGATGTTCAGACTTGGTGAGCGTGGTTGCATCAGACTTTGTCAAGTCCAACTCCATCCTCCTTCCTGCCTTGCCAATCCCTCCATGAGCCTTTTCCACCACACTAAAGACACAATGATTTTAACCCCTGGCCCTGACTGATTGTGACCAGGTGGTCTCCATCGCCAGTCTGCAGGAGGGACTGTGTGTGTGTGTGTGTGTGTGTGTGTGTGCAAGCTCGCACACATGTGGGGATGACTCACGAAGAATAATCCGCAAAGAATAATCACATGGAAAACCACCAACTTTCGCTACGTACACCCACTCTGACAGACGCAGATGTGATTTGGGCAGCTCGGAGGAGAGATATATGAACGTTTGTGTGTGTGTGAGAAACAGGGAGAGAGAGAAAGAGGCCCTACAGTGAAGTATTCACAGGTGTCTGTGGCCATTAATGTGAGTTTATAGCTCTGTCTCACACTCACACAAAGATGGAAGCTTAGTCCTGATGTCTGCGGCCGGGTAGACAGCCGTGGAAAATCACTGCCACAATGTTCTCAGAGGCAATCAATTAAACAAAGCCTAAAAAGCGCTGTCATACATCTTGAGTGGGTAGCTTACTGTTACCATATGACCGGACGCTCGCAATAATGTTGCACATCAATGCCAGCACAGATTAGGGAAAGATGAAGGAAGAGGTGTTTATCTATGCACTTGAAGTGGATGAGAGGAGGTTGTGTGCATGTTCTTCTTTTCATTATTTAGATTTTGTCTACACCAGATATGACAGTAGAGCCTTTGGTTACGATTTTTCCATCCATCTTATCACCGGGCAACATAGAGAAGTGACTATTTTTGATTACAAACAATCTTTACGAACCTTTTCAGTGGAACTGCGTTGCTCGTAATACCGCTTGGCTCCAGTGTCCTTCCTGTCGTGCAGTGCCAAACACTGCGTGGGAAATAAACTTGGAACCATTTAAAGTGTTTACATTCGAAAGGTAGCAAAGGTGTTTACAGAACTCTCAGAGAGCCTGCATTAATGGCTTTCCAGTGTCAACCGCATGCAAACCTCGAGCTTGGCAGAAGAGGAACAGTGAAAACAAGTCAAAGCAACTGAAGTGAGGGAAGTGGAAGTGCAGGGAGTGGTTTTTCTCAGAGAGAAAAAAGCGTGGGTTCACGGGTGGAGAGCAGAATGGTGATAGAAAAAGGGCAGAATTAAACGCAAGCAGATAGGTATATATGCAGAGACAAGCATCCATCAGAGTCAATTTTGAAGTGGACAGTGAGATAAACAAAGATCAGAGCTAATGTAACCCAGAGATTCATCTCTGAGTAGCGTTTTGGCCTGAGAGCGCAGCTTTCAGACCAAATGACTTCCTCCCTCCTCTCAAGTCGGCTCACTGAGGGATTCCTGCTCTGATTATGCCGGTCAACATGTTGGTGAAGAATGTGCTTATAAAACACATTTATGGACGGGTTACATCTTGAGTTAGTTTTATTTATGTCTTTGCGAGTAGAGAGTATCAAATGTAAAAGCTTTCAAGTGATCTGCAAAATCTCCATATTTACCCAGTTGTGTAATCAGACACGCTATAATTCAGACGTCGTACCTTAAAAGCTGAAAAGAACATTTTCCAAATTCCTTTCATAAGTTAACTGCAATTATGATAATCAACTATATTTTAGATCAAACCAGTCTAAACAGGAGGTCTTCTAACTACTGTCCATAGCTAAATACTCACTGCAGCCTGTGTGCGACTGAAGACAGACTCTAATAGGTGGTAATTGTCATGTTCCACCCTTTATTTTTAATGATGTCAGGGTTATTACAAGAGAGCCATCCAAGCCCGTGGTTTTAGGTTGCATCTGTGTGTCTTCTTGTTCAGATGAGTGTGACCAGGGGCAGTGACATCTGCTGAATAAAATATCATCCACATATGGATACACAGAGATGTGCTTGCACGCGGTGATACACACGCACAAAAGCAATGCGGCCCGTGCAAGTTTCGGCTCCAGCACTCCGCCAAAGTTCATCAATCACATTTGTAATAGGCTGTTGATTAGTGTTCCTTGATGCTCCTTTAAACACACGGCTACATGCCCTCATGACGGACACACACGCGCACGCACACACACACAGCAAACGCACACACAACCACTTTGACACATGCTAAATAAAACATCGGACGCTAGTAAACCAATCCTGCCCACATATGCTGAGCACAGCATGGGCAGCACGCTGCATTGTGCTGCTGTATGACATTCTGCGGGCTTGAGTTTCAATTTGGAAACCATAACACAGGTCGGAGCGGAGAGGGGAAGTTACAGCTTTCCCAGCTAATCTAAATCACATGGATTTTTGTCACCATTGATTTTTCTGCCAGCGACATTATTGTTTAGCCAGAAAGCCCATTTGACACAAGAGCACGATAACATGAAGGAAATCGTGTCTTTTGATATGCCAGGTGATGCGCAGAAGTTGCACAAGAACTTGGAGTGCAGACTCAAACACACCCTGTCCCATCTGGAGGAATGTGGCTGGAGATGAGGGGAGACGATAAGGGCTCGCGAGGCAAATGTGGATATAAACCTGTTCCATAATGACAAATTATGAGATGAGTTTTGGAAAAGTATCCCCAACATGCTCTTTGTTCAGTGTGGCTCGTTACCTTTAATTGGATAAATAAACTGTTTACAAGGAGCGATTATGCAGCCCCATAAAACCCTCAAGACAGACAGATCTGTTTGTCCTCATTGCTGATCATACTTTTATTAACCCTCACTCTGTCCAAATGGTTTTAACGCCGCTGTAATAAATGCACAGGCTGTCATGCTCTTACCATAAATCTTTCAGCCATGACTTGTGGTGATATGGTGAAGTACAATGCTAATGGCACAGAGGGGGTCTTGTAAAGCTGAGGCGTTTGCATGCTTAGCCACAGTAATGTCATTACTGCCCCGTTTAGCAAAACAAGCAGAACTTCGTAAAACCCAACTGCTTTATGGGTATTACATATGGAAATTCTACAATGGAGACAACGCCTGGGCACAGTGTACATGACGTAAATGCTAATTTAATTACTTGAAGTAGAAATGTTGGAATTGCTTGGTTGGAGTTCAGGTAAATTGATGTAACATTATATTTCCACTGTGTGAACTTTCTCACTGCTTAACCACAGATAACTACTTAACCTTTCAGGAATGCTACAAATGTGCACGTGTGTATGTGCGTGTGTGTGTGCATGTAAAAGAGCATGCACACTGTACAAATGAAAGAAGGTGCTAGCTGCTGCTGACTAAACCCAGGTAGTAAAGGTCTCCCATAATGAGCGGTTGTCTGTTTCATTAATTCACCTCGTAAAGAAAAGGAACCAGACCACCATGGATCCCAACATGCTGCCCTGTGTTAGTAAGCCGCTTTCTCAACCATTAAGTTAACGTGTGGCTTTTCAGCTGCTTTTTGCAAAATCAAATGCGTAACGCTGACTTCTGTCCTGATGAAATTAAAACTAGAGGGGAAATCCTCTTTAGCAGGTAGAGCAATTTTTTTACTTGAAAGCTGTGTGCAGATTACAGGCACAGCTCCAGACACAGGTGCATGTTTGGCGTCTCTGACTCTGTGACACTGTGGTGCAACCTGCCCCAGAGACACCTCTGGGTCTGGCCCCGCATGATTTACCTTTCACAGACACACACACACACACATCATGTTTCCATCACTTCTGGGGACATTACATCAGCTTACATTAATTTCCTGGAGGCTTACCCTAAGTATAACCATAACCAAGTCTTCAACCTAAAATTTAATGATTTACATTATGGAGACTTACGGTTTGTCCCCATAAGGAAGGCGAGTTCCCGCAATGTACTGTGTAAACAGATTTATGTCCCCACAACGTGAGTAATACACATCCCTCGCCACACACACACGTGCACGTAGGCTCTTACATCAGAGGTTTCCTCTTGATTGCCGTCCAGAATTTTTATGGACGCATGGCTGATTTAAGAGAGCAGAGGAATCATAGTACCACAGATTCTCAGGATCCCTTTACAGACCAAAAGTCTCAGCTCTAACAATGGCTGAAATACGGTTGTGTAGATAGGTGGATTATGTCCTCTGATTTCTCAGTTCTTTGCAGATTGCTCTTTTATGGATTTCTTCAGGACTCCTTTTGATCCTTTTTGGACTCACTTCAGTCCTTAAAAAAACCATTTAGGTCATAGTTTATTAGAACAGCAAGCTATGCACCAGTGGAATAGGTGACCAGGTTTTCTATTGCTTTAAAAGGCAGGGAAAGACAAGTTCATGTCTTGTTCATGATTTAGGAGTTGGGTGGAGGTAATGATGAGTTTAGTGGAGTGCAAGAGATAAACAATGTCAGTGTCCAGCAGAAATATTTTTATTCAAACCTGATAATTTGCTTTTAGAACAATGATGGTGTTTCACCTTTTGGATGTCGATGTCAAAAGCGATGTAGAAAACAACCAGTTCAGCTGTGGACACAATAAAGCATATTTTGCGCTGTATATGCTGTATGAGTGCACACCATTTGTGTTTGCGTCTGAACAAACAAGTGTTAATCATCTGTTTACATGTCTGACAGATGAGGCCAGCACTTCAGATTACTGCTTTGTGTCAACAATCATGGCAAAGGTAGTCCTTTCAGGTTCATAAATTCTGAGTGCGAAACAGCCGCATCCACTGGCAGAAAGTCCACCTGCTTGGAAGGCGATTGGGCCTGTTTTTAAACTGTAAAAATTCCTACCATTGCTCCAGAACACATTAGGCCCTGAGGGTCCACGTTTATAACACGTCCGACCTGACCTTGCTCTGACTCAAGAATTTCATTAAAAACACTTTCCACACGCGAAATTGCTGAGAAATAGGAAGAAGGAAAAGCTGCATTGGAAATGATGAACAGTAGATCAGAGTGTAAATGTCTCTCAACCTAAACCTGAAGCCTCATTTATCAAAGCGTGCATAGAACAAGTTCTATAATCTGTGCTTAAGAGCTGCCTGCACGCAAGAAAGTGGGTATTTAGCATGCACACATCTGTATGCCATGAGCAATGATAACTCACACCTATTCTACATCCAACTGCTTGAGCATGTCTTGCCATGTCCCCCAAATGCCGTATATGGTCACGAACATCCTATTAAAAAGGTTACTAGCCTTATTGTAGGATTACTTGTGGAAAAAAAGCAGACATATTTCAGAGAATAGGACTGGGATGCTGCTTCAAGATGTTCAGCTGAAGCAAAATGTTATATTTGGTATTTAAGCATGTGTGGGACTCACTAAGTTGGGACTTAAGTGGCTTGTCCAAAATAAAAAAAGACTGTGGCAAAGGTGATGAAATGGTTTTTATTCATTAAAAGTTTAGTACTTCAACTGTGGCGTCAATATAAGCAAACAACAGCACAATTGTCAGATGTTGCCGGTTGGTGCACACTGCACCGAGAGGCTTGATACGAGTCCCAAATGCTTCAAACCTGAGAACAGCAAGACATCAGACACAATCTCTCTGAAATCACCAAAACTGTTCTAACACTGGTAGAAAATTGTTTACACAGTTAGGATCACATCACTCATAGTAAGGAGCTCATTGAGAAAATTATGTTTTTCAGGCCTTTACAGTGATGTAAAATTGCAATTTATATTCATAAATTTATTTCAGCACCACAATTTCACCAGAAAAGCCTTTCCTTATTTTCAAAATAATGAACAATGCCTGTGGCCCTGGGACAGTCCATTAATTTGAAAGAAAAAAGTTAGTTTTACTAGAGATTAAGCAAAAAATGTCATACTGCAGCAGTAAATCAGTGATAACCTCTTGAACCATAGTTAACAATGTGTCTGTGATTTGACAATCAATTTCCACATGATCACATTTCTCTACCACAAAGGAGTTAAATGTATGCATGGGCAGGAGACGTTATAAATGCACAACACAAAAAGTAAGCACACAAAGTAACAGGGTGCATGTACTGTTTACACACAAAACAGTTGATAAATGAGGCCCCTGATGTAGAGGTTCTGACATATGAGAAGACCACCAGCTCAACCCCAACCCACCTGCCTGTCCATCTTTACCTGGCTGCTGAAATAAGATCCACAGGAGAGAGAGGCAGACAGAGAGAGAAAAAGGCAGAGAGAGGGGACCAGGATTCTGTCTATACCCATCTATTACAAACACTCCCTGCCCACTGTCCTTCCCCATGCCCACCCCCTTCCCAACTCACCCACCTCACCCAGGGCGGGGATCAGGTATCGCCCTTTGAAATCTTGGATGGGATCAAACAGGACCCAGGCATTCGATAGGGCAGCCCCACTGCCACAAGGACCCTTAATGGAGGCATAGCATGACTGGGAGTTGGGCCAAACGGGGTGTGTGTGTGTGCGGGGAGAGAAGAATGAGTGAGAGGGAAGTTTACAGCTAGGAGATGTGCAGTGGGGCTGCTGGTGTGTGCTTGAAGTGTCAGGGGTATATCTGAGAGCTCATAGGCTGATAGGGAGGCATGACAGTGAGGCTGCTGTCTTCTCTTCAGCACAACTTTTGTGGCGAAGCTCAACTTGCAGACACACATCTGGAGCATATTGGCTAATCGTGGATTTCACAGTTTAGAACCATTCCAGGAATGCATTCAAAGGGCAAATACAAAAAGGCAATATGCAGTTTTGGAGGGATTACAAATCCCCACATAATGAAAAATAAAAAAGAAGAATTAAAGTTATTTTGCACAGAAATTTGATAATAAATTCACCCCCCGTGATCAAACTGTAACCTCCGTCGCATCTGTCTAGCCAGCCAGCCTCATAGCTCCGACCAAATCAGTCAGCTTTGGTTGGAGTTATAGGAACACAAGCCTTCAAGGGAATATGGGCGGTGTGGACAGTGGCCAAATAGCCAAATAACCATATAGTGAAATGCATGTTGTTTCTTTTCTCGTCTCTCTGCTGCCCCCAGTAATTGTTTTCAGATTGTCTCTCGGCCTTTTCAACTATTTCTGCTGAACTAATGGTTCTGCTAGTCTACGTTGCAATTTAGTTATTGTTTTGTGGTCAATTACAGTGGCATGTTAAATTCTGAATCATAGCTGTGGAAAGATGAAGGGATACAGATGGATCATATTTTGTTTGCATTTTATGTGGAGCAATATTGTTGTTCTATGCAGCAGGAGGTATGCGCTGTGGAAAAATCTTTGTCTACACGTTATATTGTACATTCTATGGTAGACTGCCAAAAACCACCATTTATGTCTTTAACAGTTTGGTGATGTGTTCTTTATTGTTCTTTGCAGCACACGGATGCACGCCCAATGACTGATAAAAAAAAGTTTGCCTTCTGAGGGCCTTATTTTTGTCCCCACACATGACAATAGCACCAGATTTATGTATTTTTGTACTTCTGCTGTATACTTGTGGTGACTCTTCTTGATGCATGCATTGTCATAGTACCAACCTTAACTATCATAAATGGATGCCTAACCTCAACCCCACCCTTAACCCAGACCTAAGCCTTAACCTTAACACCAAGTTTTAACCCCTTTCCAGACTTAAAATGGTCCTCACTTTCCAACAACGCAAAAGTCTAATGAGGAACTTTACTTGAGTGCTGTATTAAGTACAATTTTGAGGTAATTGAGTATTTCCATTTTCTTCTACTCTCTACTTCTAATCCACTTTAAACTGCACGGGCTCAGGAACTCGCCCAAAAACTACTGTCTGTGAACACAGTTCATCACTGCATCCACAAATGCAAGTTAAACTCTATCATACAAAGAGGAAAGTGTATATTAACGAAATCCAAAGAGGAGAGGGACCATCCGGCTTGTTATCAGCAAACAGTTCCAAAGCCAGCATGTGATGGTGTGGGCGTGAATTAGTGTACGTGGCACATGGCTAACCTGCACATTTGTGAAGGCACCATCAATGGAGCAACATATGCTGCGAAGTAGATGACGTCTTTTTCAGGGAAGGCCTCGCTTATTTCAGCAACACAATGCCAAACCACGTTCTGCATGTATTCCAACATCATGGCTCCATAGTAAAAGAGTCCGGCTGCTAAACTGGCCTGCCGGCTGTCCCGACTTGTCACCCATTGAAAACTTTTGGCACATTATGAAACATAAAACATTACAAAGGAAACTGTTGAGCAGCTGAAATCATGCATCAAGCAAGAATGAGAAAACATTCCACTCTCAAAATTACAGCAATCGGTCTCCTCAGTTTTTTGTTCAAAGAAGAGGTGATGCAACAGAGTGGTAAACATGACCCTGTCGCAACTGAGAAACGTGTCGCTGGCATCAAGTTCTACACAAGGATTCAAGAACAATAATTTCTCAGTGTCAACATTTGATGTCTTTGTGCTGTTTTCAATTAAATACAGCATGAGGTTTCAGTGTTTTGCAAACCATCACATTCTGTTTCTAGTAACATTTTAAAGGGTGTCCCAAGTTTTTTGGAAACGGGGTTGTACAACACAACACAAACAGCTATAAAATAAGCAACTACACCAGCAAGGTGCAGCAAACAAGCATGCTGAGCATTCGTAAAAAATGCAGCAAGTACAATGATTGAGGTATCATGGCTCTGGCACACCTGGTGCAATAAGAAATAAACACTGGGAATGCACAACCCATCAAAATGCGTCCCCGCCGTCTCCCCGTGGCGCACAGGGAGGCTGCAGACAGCATGATTGTTGAGATGCAGTCGGCAGGCATCGTCAAGCCTTCAGACAGTCCACGGGCTTCGGGGGTTGTGATAGTCTCAAAGAGACGGAGCCCAAAGATGAGAGACTACAGCCAACTACAGACCACTATACAGTGTGACCAGGAAAGACTCATTCCCACTTCCCTGCATTGACGAGTCACTAGACCTGATGTCCGGCTCCTCCTGGTTCTCCTCACTCAGCTTGGACAGTGGTTATTGGCAGGTCCCCCTCAGCCCTAAGGCCAGACCATAGGCTGCCTTCTGTACCAGCAGGGGGCTGTGGCTGTTTTGTGTCCTTAGTTTCGGCTTATGCAATGCACTAGCCACATTCAAGAGACTGATGGACAAGGTGCTGGGGATGTCTTGTTTATCTGGATGATATCCTGGCTCATGGGAGCTCTTTCCAGACAGCCTTGGGGGCCCTACAGTGGGTTCTTCCGAAAGTGGCGGCAACAGGCAAAGCTCCACCCTGAAAAGTGCTGCTTCACGAGAAAGGAGATGGTGTTCTTGGGGCACAGACTAGGAGGAGGACGTGCAAGTGGTCAGAGACTGGCCCACTGACCAGCAGCAGCTGAAAAGCTGTCATGGCCTGATCTCTTATTACACAATGTTTGCGCGAGGTCTCTCTTGCATAGGAGTCACGGTCGGGACTGATCACGCTGCTCTCCAGTGGTTGATGTCTGTCAGAGAACCGGAGGGGCAGGTCTCACACCAGCTGGAAATGCTGCAGTCCTGGGGGGGGGGGGGGGGGGGGGGACACCTATTACCTTGTTACTTACTTGATTATTCATTTTATTACTGACCTTGTGAGGAAAATGAAAAACAAAGTTATATCGTTGCATATTGTGTGCTACATAGTTTAGGTGGGACCTTACCTGTAGTGGCATTTGGTAGGGTTGCAAAATGGAAAATGAAAATTTGAAGAATGTCAGTGCACAGGTTAACTACAAGTCTCCGGAGAGGTCAGTAAAGTGAGTCAAGTACCTGCATGTTTCAGTAGACGTACAGCCAGTGTCAAGTGTGAAATAGGGCTGCCTGATGTTTTAGCTTTTTAGCAACCCGACGCAGTGGTTGCTTTTGAGTTATTAGGCTAACTGCACGTAGCTACCTTCAATGAATAGCATCATCTTATAATTTCTAACACAGGACAGGAGAAGCTGTCTGTCATGGTAGGAGAGAATGAACGTTTGAAGGCCGTCCTCCAGAAGGCAAAGGATGAGACTGAATGTAGGGATGAAGAGATCGGCTCTCTTCAACACCATCGGCTCTCCAGAAAAAAACATGATTCAACCACAGTCAGTGGAAGAAACAGCACAAGAAAGCAAAAGAGGAAATGAGAGAGAGAGATGAACAGATCATCGGAGAGGTGGCAGAGACAAGTGAGCCAGCTTAAGGAGCTCCTCACTGAAAAAGAAAAACAGGACAGCAATAAAAGACGAGCTCGCACCGATGCTCACATCGACACCTCAGTGCTGCTGAATGACACACCGTCAGCTCTAAAACAGAAAAAAGCCCAGAGAGCAGCTGGGACAAGAGAAGAGAGCCACCTGAAAAAGCTCTCAGAGAGGGAGAAGACCTTCCAGAAAAGAGCTCTCAGAGAAGAAGGAGAGCTTCAGGTAGGAGCTCTCAAACAGAGAAGAAAGCTTCCAGAAGGAGCTCTCTGATGGAACGATAACATCTGCAAAGGAGCCATCTGACCTCTCTGAGAGTAGAAGACAAGAGTGCAGCAGTTGGAGAGAGAAAAGGGAGCAGATGAAAAAATATGGACCCACGAAGAGGCAATGAGGAACGAGGAGATCCGGTGCCTCAAAGAGGAAAACACCTGTATGTAAGTACGCCACCTCAGCTTGCCTTTTGCGTCTCACACCTTTTTTAGAAGACTTCAGACCGTTGGAAGTGAAATAAAAACGAGCCGTCTTTCCCTTTTCAGGAGCTCACAGCAGAAAAGAAGCAGAAGAGGTTCTGGAGCTTGTCTTGTCCTAAATGAAAATAAAACCCCTTATCACCCTACATTCCCCTTCACCTCCTATATTTCTTATAAATAATAAACTTTGTAAATAAATGTACACATCTGCCTTTTGTCTTCGTGAACAAACACAATGTGTTAAGATAAGATGAGATCAACTTTATTGACAACGTGCAGGGATTGTGTCACAGCAGCAGAAATATTTCCACAAAAAAAACTAAACTACTATAAATATCTACATAAAAATGTAGCATGAAAACCACTAAAATGAACATTAAAAGTAACTCTAAGTAGCAGTCACACATAGTGATGAGACATTTATGAAAATGATTGTATTTCAGTGAATAGAATCACGTGGTATTAGTGGTGGAGATCAGGTGGAGATAGTCTTGTTGAGGACTTGAAATGCAGTTTTTGCACTTGCAGCAGAAAAACCACAATGTGCAAAATGTGTGTTTTATAATCCAAGACAGCAAAAGGTTACAGATTTATATTCCAGTGGTTGTTTTGGTTTGTTGAGAACAGTGGGGATTGACAGCCCTGCTCAATTGACCGGCTGGTTCTGGTTAACAGCCGAGCTGCAGAGTTTTGAATAATATGTTTTTTTTTTTCGGGAGGCAAGTAAATTAATATTCAGAGAGAACAAGGCTGAAGACCAGTATTGGCTGGCCGTGATCTACAGGCCCTCAGACGGCACTGCACTGAAATCAGACACGATTCTGTGGACATCACTGCATGGGCTCAGGAACACTTCCAAAAACCATCATCTGTGAACACAGTTCATCACTGCATCCACAAATGCAAGCTGAAACTCAAACAGGCAAAGAGGAATCCGTACATAAACCAGATCCAGAAACACTGCCGCCACCTTCTCTGGTCCCGAGCTCGTTTGAGATGGACTGAGGCGAAGTGTGTCACATTCTGTTTCTATTTGTGTTTTACACAGTGTCCCAACTTTTTGGGATTATTATTATTTTAAAGAGTCAAATTTTCTGTGTTAGTGAATTTGGATGCTAAGACTTTTGACCTTAAGCAAAATTTTGAATGCAGGACTCTCACTTGTAACAGAACATTCTGCTCATTTTACTTGTACTTACGAGTACTTCTTCCACTACTACCAGTAAGGTGGTACTTAAAGAGAGCATGCTTTGAGCTAAACACTAATGTCCCCATGCTAATATGCTCCAAATGAAAATGTTAACATGCTGATGTTTAGCAGGCAATGTTTACCACGGTCACCATCTTATGTTCGTGTCCTTGCATGCCAATATTTGCCAATTGTCACTAAACGTGAAGTATAGCTGGGATTGATGGGTTTTGAAGGTATTCAGTTACAAACAAAAGTTTGGACAAACTGAAGGTTTGACCTGATGATAGCACTAGATGAGTCAGGGGAGCAACAAAGACATAACAAATCATCATGTGGAAGCCATGAATGTCTGTGCCAAATGTCATGGTGATCCATCCAATAGTTTTTCAAACATATACAGAAAACAACCAAATGACACTGCCAATCCCTAGAGCCCTAGAGGTCGAAAATTCAAATAAGTCCATACAAAGAGAGAAGCATGTGAGCACACTCAAGCAGGTCTGAAATTAATTCTTATCCCTGAAATAAATAGTTACTCTGATGGGGACTGGACTGGATTGTCCCCATATGGTAGACGATTTTGTCCCCAAGATATAATGAACTGCACACACTCACACACAGTTTGTGTTAGTGCGATGGAAAGTGTCATGGCAAGACAGCGTTTCGTCCTTTTTTCCTCTTAAACAAAACAATTTTAGTGTTGAAAAAGTGTCGCAAGAGATGGGGGAGAGGGTTACTTAACTGTAAAGAAGACTCTCATGTTTAGAGTTTTACACAAAGTGAGTAGACTCTACTGGTGATCGCTGCTGTTTTGCGTTTATGTGATCACCGGGAGCAACTGAGATCTTTGCAAAAACAAGTCAGATAAACTTTGAGGTTTTCGGGCTGCACACACACATTCACGCACACAGGCACAGGCACGAGCGCGGACCATAATGGTGCTTTGGACTGCATACAGAGTGCAAGTCGCAGGCAAGTTCTCACATTTCTCAAATGCTTACATTCCACTTGCTAGCTCGCTCTGCCCCGGCCTCAGTGTCAGTCTCCTGAGTTTACACAGTGAGACGGCCGGGCCAGGGGATGACAAGGTGACATCCAAGGCTTTACAACTCTGATGGATACACACAGAGAGATGAATCAGGTGGTATTTGTGTCTCTGCAAACACTTGTAAAGCTGGGATGTTAAAGCTCTGTGAGACATACACCTTGAGGGAACAGAGAGGAGGGAAACTTTAAAGCCGTCGAAGAGTCATGCTGCTAGACTGACTTCACTAAAGGTCATATTAACCACAGTTGCTGTTGAATCTTCCATTGTCTCCCAGCCAACAGGGCCGACTGCCCATAGCCTTGTTTCATAAAGATGACAGCTCTCTAATTCACTGTGCATACATACAGAAAGTACACATGTATTATACAGTAAATCCCTCCTCACCTAGCTATTAACGTGTTATTTTTTTCCACCGGTGCCTTTCAGCCTGTCAGATTAGGCAAAATATACTGTTTGCATTATAGGGGTTGTTTAACTATTAAAGTGGAAGAGGAAGTTGCGGCTCTGCCTTACCGTAAAAATGCACACAAAGTGTTTGCACGTGTGTGTGTGTGTGTTTGTTATCTATTCATCAGTCTCAGCTCTTCATTTATTCCCTACAACCCTGGCTTATTTGCTTTTGTGTTCCCTGTGTCATCCCCCGCGTAACAAGAATAAAGATGGCCAATTTCTATCTGTTTATCTTCATGAGGATCAAGTGAAATTTTAGACCTTAAGATTGAGGTCATTTCGGCGAGCTCTCACTTCTTTGAAAGAGCGATTGAAGTTTATGTAAGGCTTTAGGGTCGCATTTAGAATTCGGTTTTGTTTAAGTTTTGGCATTGGTGGGAAGCAGCTGAGTACGCGTATTCAAGCACTTTATTTCAGAACATTGTTGGGGTACTTTTACATTTATTTCGTGCAGATCACAATTATATGATGATCTTATTTAAGTATGATGCATTGCTGTAGCTTAACAGTACCCAACAGTACATACGTAAAGGAGTTCACATGAGCTCCAACTCAACCAGCTACAACAGTAAAAGGCTGCTACACATAAACGCATCATGCGTAGAAATCCAGTTCTGCTCCATAATATGTACTTTACTTATAATTAAGTATTTTCACATCGTAGTATTTCTACTTTTCCTCGAGAAAAATATCTGAGTACTTCTTCCACCTCTGAGTTTTGGCACAGGCTGGGGTTAAGGCGTTTAGTTGTTGTGGTTAAGTTTGGGGTTTGGGGGCAGGCAACACATAGTATGTCAGTGAGAGCCCTCATAAGTGCAGCAGTATGTTGGTAAATCTATAGATAATCCATAATTACCTGATGTTGCAGATCAAGGTTCATCATCATATTTTCAGAGCTTGGGAGGAATCATAGCAGCATCAGTGTTGTTTGCTTCCCCCAGGTGGTCAATAATAATACTACAGAGAAAGGCACAATGAAAAAAAAATATGCCAGTCAAACCCAAAGCGGTGACATCATTTGTAGGAAAAAATAATTTTCAGATTTTACAGAAATATGACAATAGCTACGCTTAACATGCAAGCAATAAATATGTGCATTCAACATATTAAATCACAAGCATCAATTATCTCGTATTGTCAAAATCCACAGTGTCACTTCTGCTCCCTGTGTGGTAGTTTGAGACTGACGGCTGTTCCCTGCTATCTAGATCAAGCTCCCCTATCTTCATTGATACCCACCTCCCCTCCTCTGCTCCCTCAGTCCCCTGCCTCTCTCGGGCCCAGCCATGGTGCACTTGTAATGGGCAGCTCTGGAAACCCAAACCCTCATTACCGCCCTCATTACTCCGTGCTGCACAATGGGGACCTGTTTCCTGGCTTTCACCCCTTCCCCAGATAAAACACACACACACTCGCGCGGACACACACATACCTGTATACTCAAATGCACCTCATGGCCTCGTCCGTCTCTCTCTTTATTCCTGCAGGCTCTCTCTCTCTCTCTGGTCCAAGGCCTTGGTGATCAGGTGTCCATGGTTCTTTGTCTGCTCTTTTGTACTGGAGTACAAAGGCGGGCTGTCTCCCTCTACATCTCTTTTCTTTTGTTGTTCTTTTTAAATGTACTCCCTTCAGGCTCCTTTTTTCTCTTCTCTCTCTTTTTATATTGTCATAATTTTGTTTTCCACCACGTCGCTCCTGATTCTGCTCTTGTCTTGCTACGATCTGCAGCACTTTCCACTTTATTTCTTTACTTTTGGTGAAGCTCACCCAGTTCAGTTCCCGTTACAAACCACTTGGGGGCAGCAGTGGTCGCTATGCCAACCTCAGTGGAAAAATGTGTCTGGAGCACAACTCATCTGGGTATCAGTCTGGGTCCTTGTGGTTTATGAAGCCCTGGACCAAGATTCTTAAACCACAAGGATCATAATAAAGCTCTGTAGATGGAGCTTGTCTGTTTTACTGTCATGCTGTGTTTTGTCCTGCTTGTTTTAAATGGTCTGTTTAGGATGTGGAGTGTGAGTGTGTTGTTTAAGGCTGCAGTGAGTCTCTGGAGTGTCTTTCAGATACAGTGCTAATAGTTCAGTGAGAGACGGTTACTCTCTCAACCACACAGTAAATCTGCAGATGGCCACAGTAAAGTCGTTTCTTACAGTGTTTAAGTGTGTGTGTGTGTGTGTTTGGGGGGGCTTTTTAGCTTTATTGGACAGAACAGCTGTAGAGAGACAGGAAAGGGAGGAGAGAGGCATTGGAATCAAACCTGGAACCTGTATTTGTGTCAGTCTGTGTACATCCTAGACACTCAGGCCTCCCATGTGAAACTGAAGCTCATCCACATAAAAGCGCACATCAGGCTCTGGGTCAGTGCCATCAACATGTTCAGCTGTTTTGTCCTGTTGTCATAACACAGCCCTCACTAATGGAGCCCCTTATCACTTTATTAATGGGAATATCCTTACAGGAGCCTGTTGAATCTGTTACAGCGTGACACTCGTGAAGCAGAATAAACACATAAATATATGTGTTACCCAACACCAGGGCTGAGTACACATTTCCTGTAAATGTCTCCTGTGCAGGAGTTCAGGTGCAGTTATTTGTGTAATAAGCAAGCTGCTTTGGCTGTACAGACTTACTCTGATTGAGGGTAAATGACTGAAGGTGCATAATAAGTCATGGCTCAGGAGATAATGGGACATGCTGGTTTCCAGACTGCAGTCATGAAGGAGGGAGAGTAATACACAAACATTGATGATATTCATCAGATAAAATAAACATTTAAAGGGCCATAACTCTTTCTTTGAAATTCTTTATTTTCAAATGAACTTTTTAACTTATCTTATTCACTAAATTAACTTGGTACATTTAATAGCTGCAACTGCATTTTAGTTGTCATGGCTTTGGATACATAGCTGGAACTCCTTCCATCATGCACTCATGCAAAAAATGATTCATAAATATAAACCAACCTAATTCTACCAGGGACTGAATGAATAGCATTTCTATGCTCTTGTATTGTAAAATGCACATTAATGGGATGAGCATTATCCTCATTTCTGCGCAGCTTTTGCTTCTCTTCAGCTAATAGCTGCCTTCCCCTGCCTCGCTCACTGTCTGATCCCACTGCACTTTGCATAGCCTGAAAGGCCATCACACAGAGATCAGCCTTCTCTCTGTTATAAACAGCCTCATTTATTCCATCATACAAAACTGGCATATCGGCCCCTCTGTTCAGCCCGGACTAATTGGCATAAACGAACAAGAATTGTGAATGTTATTGTGAGTTATAAAGTTGTCGCCAACCTATTGCAGGCCAGATTTTGCCGGTAATTGAGTATCACTGATTTAGGGAATGTATCTTCTAATCTGTATACACTGATGGTTTCGGGGTTTAAAGGATAAAATGAGCTGGGGGGTTAAACCATAAAACTCAGTGTAACCTTTCATCATTGTGTTCATGTTTATCCGGATTCAGGTTCCCAGCTCCTGTAAGTTGGGCCTGCGGTTTAGTAAGACGATTATGTTACATGCTAAATTACCCTGATAACTTTGCTAGGTAAAACTTCTCAAACCTGTAAGAGCTGTTTCAGGTTGTATCTCAGCTACCTCAGCAATTTGTTTGTGAAACCTGCTCTTTGCGCAGCCAAATGCTCGATGTGTTTTTGAAATGTGCCAAACAAACTTTTCACCGCAGGCACCACTTTTTCCCCCACATTGATGGCTCAATCGCAGGGGGGACATGTTTCAACTTTTTCAAATCAACCTCCCATATCCAACCTAAATGAAAGAACAATAAGTAAACATGAACACGTGAAAAGGAGTGTGGGAATGTAACATCTTCTTGCATTGTGCGTCACCAAACAGAGATACAATTACAAACACTGACCCCCCACAGATGCTGAGGTTTGCCAGCTTCATGTGTAGAGGGTAAACAGGAAAACTCTGAAAGACGGCAAATCAAACAGAGCAATTTAAACTAATTTAATGCTGTTTTTGGCCGTGCATAACAATCCTTGTTTACAGCTAGGTATTAATAAGTTGGCGAGTTGTTGGGTATATCCCTCACCACATCCCCATCAAACAGTTTATTATCTTTCCTATTCCTGTTCCAATTATTTTAGTAACTGTATGATTTTGAGAAGCTTTTCCTGTCAAGAATTGGATTTAATTACTCAAAGATGAGCTGCTTGACAGTCAGCTTCACTTTTGTGTGTCCATACTGACACAGTGAATAAATGGTGGACTGCAAAAGCTAACTTGATTGTGTAGCTCTCATACAGAGAGACTCCATCTGGTTGCCTTAGGCGTTATTCCACCATGTGTAATCATGACAAAAACAAAGCTCAGCAATGTCTTACTACCCTCAACACACACACACACACACACACACTCTCTCTCTCTCTCTCTCTCTTTATCTGTTTCTCACTTACACGCACACACACATGTCCGACATGTGGAGAGACGATGTTTCATCCAACAGGACTCCATCACGGAGGGTCGCCCACAATCCTGGAAAAACAATCATGAACAGAAGACCAAGGCGGCACATGTGGACTGGTGTGTTTTCACACACTGGCTGTGTTAGATGTGCAGAGCAGAGTTAAGCAGAACTGTAAAAACCAACAAACCCGGACAGGAATCACCGCTGTGGTAGATTATACACATCCTGGATTGACTGTCAGATCAAAATGAAATAAATCAAAAGCAATACTTATCAAAATTTAACCCTGAGGAAGTCAAAAGTATATATAGAGGGCCAATTTCCACAATATTTACAATAAGAAAAACAACTTAAATATTTTTCCTGATGGAAATTCTACTTATCTACATCGTTTCAAACTCTTCTTATAGTGGAGCAAACTTGAAAATCTGACAATTTTAAGAACTTTGAACATAAATATATCTCTGCCTATGGAAAAATCTTTTACATACATCTGTGTGTGTGTGTGTGTGTGTGTGTGTGTGTGTGTGTGTTCCTCCCTGTCTCTCTAGTATGCATGCACGTGTAAATGATTATGTGGCACATTTCCTTTTGTGCCACAGGCTTCTAATTACCAGCTTCTTTCCATCCCTGCATTGCCTTTGCTAGCATGAAGTGATCATATAAAGGCTAAATTTATACATGAGCTCAACGTGTTTAAGTCGCTAATTGCATCCTAATGACTAAAGGTTTGCCAGGAAGCTTTGTGTTTCAAGCATTGCTAATTGAAAGGGCAGGAAGTGGTGTTGTGTGTGAAGGAGGGAGACAGCCAGACAGAGAGACAAACAGGGAGGAGAACAGGAGAGAAAATCTTGTGGAATTTGTGTCTGAATGTAATAAAAAGGCATCAACCATCTTTATTTGCACCTTTTTTTTATCTGTTTGTAAATGAGATTCTTTAAGGACACTCTCTCTGACACACACTCGCAGGCTAGTGCCCCGTGCCTTTCACAGGAATGACTATGCCATGACTCATTATCTTTTACAGTGTCTGCAGCTGCTCGTCTGAGATCTACATTCCTATCAGTGACTAGAAGATGACATGTTACATATGCTTCCTTTGTGTGTGTGTTAGTGTGCATTTCCACCTTTGAGTGATCAGCATGTAGTCACAACGTGCAGAGAAATGAAGAGGCGTGAAGGAGCAGTCAAGAAAAGGTTAACGGAGGTGAATCTGCATGCGACTGTACATCTGACGTTACAGAACAACAGGCCTTTTTGCACATGGGGACATAAAAGCGCACCATGATCCAGCAGAGCGGGACTGTGCCATGAGGTTGCCACCCTCTCTTTCAGCAAGACTTTTTTTTTTTTAAATGAGCCACAACTCACTGCTCTCCCCTTTCAACTCCTGCGTTACATAACAGGCGAATACCTTTCTTTCTTCCCCTCATCTGCTCTGTCTGCCCCTCCCCCTCCCCCTTCGAGTCACATCACTCTCCTTTGTCACACTCTCCACACCTTTGTCAGTCCCTTTTTCTCGCTCTCTCTCCCTGTTCTAATCAGTGCTCGTGGTGAATAATTCACTCAGTGCAGTGGGGACTGAAGCTCTTTGATTGGCAGCTTTATTCTCCTGTCTGTTACATTATTAACATACCTCCATTGGGCATTGTTGCTATGGTAAAGGCCATCACAGGCCAGAGGAGAGTCAGCAGTTTAATGGAACGACTGACCCCCCCCCGTTCAGTCGCACACTCTTCATCTCTTTCTCCTTCCGTCCCTCCAGCCTTGATTCCACGATCCTTTCTTCCCTCTTTGGTTTGGTTTGTCCTCCTGAAGGTCAATGCTTGGTAAGAGCACACAGGGATGAACAAATGAGCTTCAGGTGGCCTTTCAATGCGTCTGTCGTTTGTCTGACTGCTACACTAATAGTCAAAAATATTTGTAGTGCCTTTGTTGGCCAGTCTGGACATATATAATGTGCACAATACTGCAAAAATAATGGATTGCTAAAAGAAAAAGGTAGAAGTAGCAATATTTTTATATCAGTACTCGATGATATGGCATCAGATATATCACCCAGCTGCTATAGTTAGTTAGTTATATAGTTAGCTATAAGGAGCTTTAAGGCCTCTTTAGGCTCGTTGTTTTGGTTTTACAGCCTGGTTCAGTCTCACCACATTTTTGACTGCAGCATGCAGCTGTTCTGCCCAGCACCGAACGACAGGCAGACAAATTGAGTGATTAGCTGGTCAACATAGTAGAATATTTAACATCTGGAGAGCCAGATATTTCCCCCAGGAGTTACCCCAGGAGTTAAACAGAGCTAAAAGCAGATTGAATTTTGGTCAGATTGGCAGAAACACAACTAAACATGAATGCTAATATTCCCCCAGGTCTGCTGGATGTAAATAGGCAACTGCTAACAACATATATATATATATATATATATATATATATATATATATATATATATATATATATATATATATATATATATGATCAATTTAGAAGGTGATAATATGTCAGTGCTGTGTTTACAGTTTGTGTCTGCTGCCCCCAAGTGGCCGCCAAAAAATGGTTTAAAAACTTGCAGCCAATTTTGAGGCATTTTATTCTTTTCCTTCATGAAAAAGATGAGCATATTTGAAAAAGCTGATCATTAAAAAGCACTGGGTGTAAAAAACAAAAAAAGATCAACTTTTGTAGAATACAGCATCCCACCTGCCAAACAAATTCAACAGGAACTTGTAGAGTGAGGATTCATCTTAACAGTAAACTCGCATGACAGAACACGTCCCCAATCCCCAGTACATCTAGTGTGCCTCACCTGAGCTTGTTTCTCCCAGGTGTGTTTTGCACCCATACAACTTCTGTGCTCTGCGATGGAGGCCCTCAGCCACTGTGTGATTATGCAAATGTGTTCAGGCAGAAATATGACAATGAGAATTACAACTCTGAGGGCTCCGTTCCACTGCATGCGTCTGAAATTACTTCCCCGAGAACAAACATAGTTCCTGCAGCTTCAGTTCCCCTGTGCCTCCAATAGTTTTTTTTTTTATATTTCAAACACAGGCCTTCCCTTAGGATAAACACCCATATGAGCACATATGGATGCACAAAATCACATGCATCCCAAAGGAGCACGGATATGATAAGATATGCACGCGCATGCACTAGATATATCCAGGATAAGCCTGGAATGGGAGGAGAGTTGATGAGATGGTGAGTAAATTGAAGGATGAAGGAGACAAAGGGTGACAAATGCAGGAAGGAGAGACCAGAACAAAATGACGCTAAGTCTCATAGAGATTGAGGACACCATAGCTGCAATGTAATTGAGACTTAACTGTGCCAATGTCATTCTGTTTATGGGCTGTGTGTGTGTGTGTGTGTGTGTTTGTTTCCTTTTTTTTCTGAAATTCAATTCACACTGTCTCACATCCCCTAGAAGCACATGGAAGTCATCTGTCAAAGTGGGTAGCTGGGGAGGTCCGTGGTGAGTGAGTATGTGTCTCTACAGCATGTATGTCTATGTGTGTCTCTGTGGGTCTTTGTGCGGCCATTTTTGTTTGCTCTGATTCCTCCAGTCGCTCTGGCCTTCCGCAGTCTCAGTGCTATTAGCCCTTTGCCCTGTTCTGAAGGGGAAGACAGAGCAAAAATACCCCATGTACTATACCTTTATTCTTCTTGTGTTCTCTCCTCTCCTCTTCTTTTCTCTCCTCGTCTTTCCTCCTCTCTTCTCTTCTCTTTACTCCTCTTCTCTCCTCCTGTCCTCCTCTTTCTCTGAATAGAAATAGCACTGGGTCCCAGGACAGCATCATTTAGTCCACTAGAGGTGAGTGAAAAGCACAGATGTACTGACGTTATAATCTCTAAATGATGCCACTCACTGAAATAGCATGCTACAGTAAGTTCTTAGACTGTTTTGGAAGTTTTTCTCTTTTTATGGATGTGCACAAGTCTCGAATAATTCCAGTTACTAGACTGATATGAGCAGAGTCTTGTTATTAGTGCAGCGTGATTTTGTATCAGCTTTTGTATATCTTTACATACCTTCACCTGCAAGAGCTTACGATAATCATGTGGTCATGTATGTGTGCATGTATGTGTGGTGTCTGTGTGTGTGTGTGTGTGTGTGTGCACATCAGCAGCCTTTTATGGGAAGCTGTGAGAAATTGGGTTAGTTCTTTCATCACATTGTCCTCTTGTACAACAGGGAACAGAAAGCTTGTGTGTCTAATTAACGAGCACAGAATCACAGGCACACAATGTACCAAACGACAAAGAGAATTAAAAAAAAAAGAGCAGGTTTGAGAGTCATAAGGCTTCATGGTGATGAAGTTAAACTAATAAACTAATAAAGACAGTCAGACAGTTGAAGAGACATCTGTGGAATAAGAGATGAGTTTGTTCTGCAGTAAAACTCAAGTTGCATGACAACTATGTGAGATGGGAATTAACTGTCAAAATGTCTCCCTTGAAAGAAGGCAACTGGAAATAAAGTTTTCCCCCAATATTCCTGTTTTTCTGTAATTAGTGCCAGGCCTTCCTGTGCTTTATTTCCACTGCATGCAGAAGGAATCGCTTTCGAAAATGCCTCCAAAATTCTTTCAGATGTGTCTCTCTTGTTGTTTTAGCATTGTTTCTGGAAAAAAAAATGCCAGTGTAAGAGCAAGCAGTTATTGGAACTGTAGTTTTAATGGGCTTTTATTCCGGGTCCTGGTTTGAGCTACATTATTGTCCCCTGAACTTGAAGATAATGTTTTGTCCCAATGTCAAAATTTTTACTCTTGGTCATACCTTTCAGTGTTTCACTAATGAACATATTTGTGTCTGCAGTCATTGATGTTTTGTGTTCAAATGTGCACTGAATGAATCAGCCTGACATGCTTTGAACACTAAAATCTAGAATGAAAGGCTCTGTTTGTTGTAATTCAGCTTGTATCGATCTGATCTCAGTTGTGCCTTTTTAGTCTCTCAGATTCTCTCTCTTCTAAATAATCTTTTCAGTTCTGTTTAGAAAGTTGCGACATGTTTCTCGCTTATTTTTGAAAGCGCCACACTGTCACAAAGTCGATGTGTGATTTTGAATTTTATTGAGAAAAAAAGCGTGAGACGACATGCAGCTTTTTGGGGAGGATGTAACACGTGCTGAGGGCAGGGTTTATGTGACACACACATTCAAATGAGTGTTCTCTGTTCACAAGGACAGAGATTTCTAAATGCCAAACCTGAATAATTTATCAAGGCAACACCTTTCAGAGAGACCACTGATGACAGGATGAAGAGTGATGGAAAGAAAATGAGTCTGATGAATGACTGAGTGGTGGTCAAGGGGAGAGAAAGAACGATGGAGGAGAAAATAACAGTGGACAGCACACACACACACACACACCAAGGAACTGCAGTTACATGGCTGCGTGTGTGCATGTGTTCAGCGTGTGAATGTGTGTGTGACTGCACATTCATTGTGTGGCCATGTATTGACAGTCCAGGAGAAGAGCTGCTATTTGGAGTGGCTCCTAAGTCAGTCCTGACATGCATGTTAATCTGCAGCAGCTGAAAGGCACTCTGTGCTACAAGATACACAACAGTGGTACATTTTCTCACTATTGTCTTCTTATTAATAAAGCCTGTTCATGCTGATATGATGGTAATGTTTCTAATACTAAACAAAAAGGGGCAAAAGTAATTGCTTTGAAACACTGAATATATGTAAGAAGTTGTAGTAATCTACTTGTGATGTCTAGATTGTATGCATCAGTCATGAGAACAGTTTTTGTGGAACACAGTGGCCCTTGTGTACAGTTAGATGTATCTGCAGGGAAGCAGTAAGCCAGATGTGTGTATCCTCTGACCTGTAGTGGTGATACTGAGTCAAACAGTGAGCCACTTCATGAACTGGAAAAATCACCATCCTGAATCCTGCTAAGCTATTTTCTTATTGCAGAAGATAGGAGTCCTTCCTCCTAGCAAGAGTCTGGCAGCAGGGAATCAGTGCTAATTGCTACTGCAAGTCTCTGCAGTTATAAAACTTCACCAGAGACAAATAAGATCATTATGCAGCAAGAAACATGAAAAGGTTTTTTTGAAAATGATGGTGAGATGCTCAACTAGCAGGCCCTCAGTGTAAAGTGGAGACAAAGCAGCCCAACCACCTTAAAACAAATGGTAAATTATGTCATGTTAACTTCATTACAGTGCTGTAATCCCATCAATCAATTATTTAGGTTGTAAACGAGTTTCAATAACCAGATTAACATCTGGAGGTTATTTGTACATTGTTTGTACAGAAGAGAGCAAATGCAAAGTCATGTTTCCACACCCCAAAATACCAGCTAGCAGAAGTGTCAAATGTTTTTTTTTTTAAAATACATCAATAAAAAATACAAAGTTTATACATTTTCCTTTTCTGAATTTGTGGCCCTAAAAAGACCCCAAATCCTTCTGTAACAATTAGTCACTTGAACCGCAAATTATTGGAGATACATAACACACTGTTAATAATGAAGGAGCTTTAATGAATATTACCACGAATCTGGTTTTTCATTGTAAGCAAAAGTGCATGAAAATGTAGCGACTCATCATTTGCCTGTGCCGACGCTTTCTTTCTTTAAACCAGGGGTGGGGAACATCTGGCCTCCGGGCCGTCTGCGACCCGCCAGACAGTTTGATTGCAACGTAATTGATGACCACGAAAAAAGTCTCTAAAGAGCAATTACTTTTATTTCTGCAATAAAAGAAAATGACATAAGATAGGAGACTAGCACCTCCTTCTCTGTGGTTCCTCAATGAAAGGCACACATGGCAGTTATGTCGTCGATGACATGCAGGAGGGGAATTTGTGGAGGAGGGTCTTGTTGCTGCTGTGGAGCTGCTAGCACCGGACAAGGTTAAATTGAAAGCTGTGGCAGGTGTAGCTGGAAAGAGGAAACACTGCCTTCCCCTTCTCTGTAAGAAGAAACGCCTGTTATGACATCTGAATGTGCTGCTGAGTGTGAAAACTCCTTCAGGCATTTGGTTAGTGGTTTCAGGACATGAAAAATGAGCAGCAGGAACGTAACATTTGCTACTCTGTTTAATGTGGAACCAGCTGATGTGCCCAACAACCTACATGAATTCACTGAGCTGCAAAGCAATGACGAGCTCAAGACCAGTTTGCATCCCTGCTTCAGACGACCTGCTGCCGTGAGCAGTTCTTTTCACACTGACTCTCGCAAAGACTCGACGAAAGACTGGCTGACCCAAACCTGGAAAACCAGCCGCGAGTGGCGTCATCATCATCATCATCATCACTAGCATCTGACATCAGACACCTTGCCAAAAAGAAGCAGTTCCAGCCATCGTAGACATTGGTGTGAGATGTGTTCGGTAATTTAGTATGGTCCTCTAGGATGTCCCTGCTCTAAACCCTCATTGTGCAAATTTAACCTTGACTATATTGATTGATAAAGGGAATGAACGTGAACCTTGTTCATTTGCATGAACACGATACCTGCAGTGGGTTTTAGAACCGGATCAAGCTAGTAACTCATGGTGGACAAAGAGCTGACTCGTCATGTGTGTTGTACTATGTTAATGAAACTTAACTGTCTTTACAAAAGACTGCTGAATCTGCATGATAGTAACGCTTCCTGTGTGACCTTGCGCTCAACAGAATTAACAATTAGTTCATGGATTACTTGAATGTCCTCTACGCACTCACATGCGCATTTGTTGGACGCACAGAATGTACTGCAGAACTCCGATAATTCAGGGGTTCTGGTAAAAATAGACGACGCAAGATTAATATAAACTGATGTGAAGAGGTGAAGATTGTGATCGGTGGTGAAAGAAGCAAAAGGAAAAATAAACTAAAGGAGAAAAGTGTATGTTCGCACAGTCGCTGTTGGCAAAGACAGGCTGACCCACTTACCAAGGATGTACGGCTTGAGAGAGAGCGTACATGGAGGCCAGAGAGGCCACCAAGGAGCTCCAGCCACAAAACTGTGTGTGTGTCAGCTTGGTTCTATTAATGACTTATTGCCTCTGCCTCTGTGGAGTCAAGGCAGGCTTTGAAAAGGTATTGAACCTCCCATGGTACCATCACTCAAGCACACACCACACACGCGCACACATCCTGTGGCTCAAACACCTTCCTTTCCCCTTTTCATCTGCAAAACACACAGCAGGAGAAAGAGAAATATGGAAATGGGGCTGATGGTTGGCCTCCAGTGGAAGCCATCCTTCCCTGCAGAGCTCCAGCATGCATTTCTGCTGCAGCTAGCCTCTGTTCAGTCCATATAACATAGTTTATTATTTCCCAACATGACCCCATGAGGTTATCATCTGTGGGTTCGACATCTTTTGGATGGATAACCATGAAATTTGGTAGACAAGTGCATGGACAGCAGTTTGTTTTGTGGTCTCTCTCCTTTTCCTCTAGCTCCACCATCAGGTTGAACATTTTAGTTTGTCCAACAATTTAGTTTTGGACCAAATATGGACAAAACTAATCAATCAAATTTTAAATTTTCTGACACCATTACATTACTGGAGGTCATTTACAGCTTGATGAAACCTTGTGTCAGTCTTCCTAGTTGCTGTTTGCCATGTTAAATCTGTAAAGCTTTCTCTCAGTGAAGTACAGGCTCAGTGATGTTCTAGGAAACAGCCTTAATGTTTCACTCTGTTTCAGCTCCACGCTTTATTGATTTGGAAAAGCACAGTGAATGCACAGTTTGTACATCAGTCGATAGGCTGCAGTCTTCTGTTTTGACACTGGTCTGTTATTAAAAGCAGATGTATTGTTGTGTAATGTGAGCTGCTTTAACATAGAGCTTGAGGGAATGAATATAAACATATATTCCTGTCACATTTTATTGTAACATCTGTGAACCTCTTTGCCAAGACAAAACCAAGGAGTAGCACCCAAAAGAATTTCAGGCAATGTTTTATTAATCTTCTGAAATGGATTCATGTTGTAGTTGAGAGAGGAGAAATTTACTACGCAATGTGGAGGACAGTAGGCCTCTGTGGATGCACTGGAGCATACAGTATTTCACTGCGTGTACCAACAACCATCTGGACCAACTGGGGACACGTGGCTTTCCCGAACAGAGCCTTGGTGGAAAGATGGAGTCAGACAGCAGTGCAGAGAGGAACGTGTCAAACAGAGGTAAACTGTAAACACAGATGGACACAAATATGTTCCATTTATAAAAATATTCCAGCAACAAATGTATCAAAATACATCAATAAGCACTTGGAACTGTCCACGGTTAGATGAAAAAAAAACATAACTGAGCTGATTTGGCAGTATCGAAATACATAAGATATTGCATAACAAAACATTTTGACATTTTTATCTGTTAAAAGCATCACATCAGCCAATGAGCATGTTTGTCTCGGTTTTAATTGCACCTACTTTTCCAGATTGGTGACAAATGATGACATATCCCAGAAAAGTCATGCATTTCAAAGTCTGATAAAAAGTTGAACCCCAAGTCCTCATGAAAGTGAGGACAAGAACTTTCATGGACAAAAGGTGTAAAAAGGGAGACGAGAAGACCGAATTGTTAAGAAGTTAGGCAGATGAGAAAAAGATTATAAGGTGTTGGAAGGGATGAGTGGAGGTGAGAGACATGGAGGAGGAGAAGATGATGTGAGAAATTAAAGTGCGAGCAATGTCAACGCAGAGACGGGGAGGAATGTGACGGGGCTCTCCCATTTCTCCTTTTATAATCCTCAGACTCCCACAAACATGGCTTCCCCGAGTCTTTGCTACCAGACCTGCCACCATGGGAAAAAAGCAAGCGCACTCGGGTTTATGTTTTACGGACTGACATAATGTAATGCAATTATCCAGCAGCTGTCCTCATCGTTGTGCCTCTTATTCAGTCGGAGAAAGACTTGATTTCTAAGTACAGTCTAAGTAGGGCAGAACACAAAGACAAACACTCTAATTAATAGATAATTACAAGGCTTTATAATTCATCAAAGTCCTGCCCGGTCTCCAGAGCTGCAGCATGGATAACAGTTCAATCAACTTCAGCCTTGCAGTATTTTCTCCTGCAAATGTGATTTTTTTTTTTTTCTGTCCTTATTATGTGCCTAAATGGAACTGATGGTTGGTGTTTGAAGCAGGGAAGCCCCTCTCTCTCGATGCTAAGCTGATCTCTGGTGGGACTGTATCTAATATGTATACATATCGCCTGCCGCTGCATCTTCACATTTATGACACTCCAGACATACTGGAACCCTTCCTGGGTCCAATATAACCTGAGAAAAGCAGATGCCTTTAAGTGGCAAAGTTTAAAAATTAATCTAAAAAGTACAACCAAGCAAAGACTGAACTTGTCTGTAAATTAGTGGGGGGTTTTTTCTGTTTGTGCATTCACGTGCGGTGGTCCACATGCATGGTTTACCTGTGCGCCCACTGTTTGTTTACCTCTTTGTCTCCACCCAGCGTGTGGAAATCAGGCTGAAACCATAACAGAGTGCCACAGCCAGCCGAGCTTCAGCTGCGTTCCTCCCTCTCCCCTCACCCTTTCTCCCCCATCTCTCTCTCTCCGTTGCCGGGGTTACAGCAGGACCCGATGCGGCTTCTGGCCAGTCAGGCTTTGTTCTACAGATGGCTCTGTCCTCTCTCCCTCTCTGCTTTTCCCCCTGTCTGCCTCCTCTGTCATGTGCAGCTGCACTCCGGCCCTGATATCTATAGTTATGCTAATATGAGCATCTGATTAATTAGTCTGCACGCAAAGGTGCTTTGTCCATATGGACCCTCTCTTCATTAGTGAATATTCAGATTACAGCACCCCTGTGTGCTTTTACTGCGTGTGCATGTGGATGGGAAGAGGATGTGGGGTGGATGAGGACAAATGACTGCCTGAGTAACAGGAAGAGACTTCCTATGAAAAGTGGACTGATTGGAATCTGGATCTAATTTATCATATAGATTAGTGGTGGATTAAATAAGTTGTCTGGAGGGTAATTGCACAGGCTTGTGACTATGGCATCTCACAATAGCATGTCATTGCATTAGCTTGGTCGGTTAATTACAAATAACAGTAATGCCATGCAAATTATTTTCAACGTAGATCGACTTTTCTCACTGAAGAAAACTCTACCGCAGACGAATGTTAAAGGTTACTTCACAAATGTAGATTTGCTACGAAAATCCAGCGTGGCATGACTCAGTCACTATATAAATTAGACTCCTACTGCTGTTCCCTTGTCAATAAAAGATGTCTGTCTGGCTGTCTCTTTCTTTCTTTCTGTGACATTAGTCCCCCTGCCATTCCCTAAGGCCTCTCCCGGGGACTATTACCAGAGAAGCACTTAAACTTTCTCCACCGCTCAAGGGACATGTGATCAACTGGAGCTACAACCGACGGGACACCTCAGCACGTCACAACTTCCACAAAGCTTTCCCATCATAAGATGAAGCCCATCTTCTGGATTTTTATGTTCACCCATGTTCAGGCATATCATCACCATTTGACTCTCCTGTGACTAGCTGTATCCTTGTAGCTACAAAGCAAAAACACATTGAATAAAAGCATACTTTTTAAGCAATGCTAGTTGGATAGCTCTATGTTAACACTCCCCCCTCACTGGCAACATCTCTCAGTCGGCCACCACTTGGGTCTAAATTTAAATAACTCAACAACTAATATGTTGTTTGCCATGAAACTGTGTTTAAACATTCATGTTGCCTTTGGTGGCCCCCTGACTTTTCATCTAACACCATCACCAGGTTGACGTTTTGGTTTTTTAATGACATATCTTTACAAATATTTGATGGATTGACATGATATTTGATACAGATATCCATGGTGCAGATAGGATGAATCATAATAACTTTAGTGGTCCCCCAATTTTTAACCTGGTGCCATCTTTAGGTCAAAATGTTAACGTTAATTTAATGACATTCCCATCAGCCTCAGCTGCACTTTGTGCTCATTAGCAAATGTTAGCATGCTAAAATGCTAAATAATTTTACTTAAGTAAGAATAAGAAGGTTACATGTGCTAAATATCAGAATGTAAGCATTGTCATTGTGCGTATGTTAGCATTTGGCTCAAAACACCACTATGTCTAAGTACAGCCTCATAGAGCCACTATGGCTGTAGACTCGTCTTATTTTTGTGCTATCAGAACCAGCTCTGTTCAGCATGTACAACTGGCTCACACAAGGAAATTGGCATTGCACCAACCTTAGACCCATTGTGAAGGCAAGAAAAACTGCCCTCAACACCCTAGGCTTGGCCGGATGGGCAGCAGCATAGCCTAATTAGATACAAGAAAAGCAGATTAGACAAACTACAAGCAAAATAAACGTTAAAGCAATAGTATCAATAGTGTGATTGGTGGTACTGAGGGAAATGTTAGTATTTCCTAAGGAGATGGCCTGAGACACTTTCTGAGAGAAACTAATGCACATGTAGTCTACTTGTGAGGTCAGAGCTTACAGCCACACATGTTCACTGGTAGTCACCATGACAGGCTGCCACATATGTGATCCCCATCCTTAGTTTTCCCTTAAAGACATTAGCGTCACCCTTTTTCCAGGAACTGTGCGAATGGATGCTGCTGTGCATCCCTCGCAGAAGATCCAAACCAGCCCATTTTCTCAAGTGCAACCAGATGTCCATGACCTCAGCCAGCTGAGCTGTTCTTCCTGCAAAATGACCCACTTCCCCCTCCCATGCTCTCTGGGCATGTTTCAATGCCTTTCAGTCTGCCACATTCCAGTTTGAGGCATTCAAGTGCAATGCACAAGGTAGCCTAATTTCCTAGGTTAATAAGGGAGTTGGGGTGGTCCTATATTTAACATGGAGAGTGGAAACCACATTAAAAGGCCCTTTGGCTGTCCCTGAGCTTTTTCCCCATGGACCGACTGGCCCTTTTAATACAAGACAGCTTCAATGTGGCCTCAATAGGAAAACAGGCTCTACATCGAATATATTAGAGTCACATTCACAGTCCTTACCAATCATTGTCATCATGCCTGTATGATTATTATGCATTTTACACATAGACCCAGAGCAGGGATTTACCCGTCACTGCAATCTTTCTTTTAATTAACCTCATTTTAATTCATTCCTCTTGCATTGCTCTTTTTATTTTTATGATAACCATAAGAATTGTGCTTCCAGTACTGTGTTGAACAATCTTCAGTTCCGTTTCGTTGCATTTTTAGAACCGGTGTCAGTGTAAGAGAGACAAAAATATTCAACGGGGAGGTTAGTGGGAGTATTCACATAATTTGCTTAAGTGAAAGTGACAATACCAACATGTAAAAATACCCACAAGCACTGCTGCATTCAAAGTCTTACTAAAAACTAAAACTAAAACATACAGAATGTCAGAGTCAGAGTTATATTGCAATTAAGGGTAATATTTATTGATGCATGCATTTATCAGGAGCATTTTAATGTGGTATCTAATTGCAGCCGAGTTGGAGCTATAATTTAGATACTGATTATGTGTGTTGTTCTCATTTCTCAATCTGGAAAGTAACAATGGCTGAAGAATAAATGCAGTGGAGTAAAAAGTACATTTTCCCCTTTCATTCCAACCAAACACACCAGGCGTGACTCATTTAACCAGCTGATCTCAGGCTTCAAAAAGCTGATTAGTCGAATCAGGTGTGCTCTTCATTGACTGGAACAAAAACGTGCAGCCACTCGGCCCTTTATGGAATAGTTTGGACATGCCTGCTCTGTAATTTTTTTGAAGTCATTTAGGTCTCTGCTACTGGACACGTATTAAAGTTTTTGGACTTTATCTAAGTGTTGTTAAACTGTATCTCTCTCTCTCTCTTCCCACCTGGAACAAAAGGCTCGTCCCCATACGGTAAACTATTTGTTCTTGTGTTAATATAAAAAAGACACTGTGCACGAGTTCAGGTTAGGGCTGGGGTTAGTCATGTTGCACTTGATGCACTTGATTAAACTGAGGGTTGGCCTGCAGGGAATAAATGAAATTAATATGAGGGTGGGGCTGCATGTCAGGTTGGGTGTTGCCAATCGTTGCCCATGTTAATGTTAGATTAGTCCGGTCATCTGATGCTCGTTTAACTTAATGTGCAGGAAGCAGATGCTCATGAGCAGCAAACACTGACATCCCACACAATTAAGCCAATGTCTCTTTCCACGACTTGTTGATATGTTGTCTGAGAGTGTGTTTGCACGAGGGTGGAGCACAGAATGTGAAGGTAAGATGTAGAGTGTGGACATCCCCAAGGTCGACTCCATCTGTTCAAGACATCAGAGGAGCTAAAAGGCTGCTGCTGAAAGGCTTCATGACACTCTTAATATCTGGTATTTTCTTTGTTGAGTAACCACTCAGCTTGCATGCTTTCTCTCTCTCTCAGTTTATTCTCAGCTCACATATCCACCACCACCCACCCACCTACACCTCCCCACACACACACACACATACACAAGTGTTTGGCATTGGCAGTAATATTACTTATAAGGACCTTCTCACTGACTACATCTATTCCTAAACCCAGAGCAGCTCTTTGCAGAAGTGAGAAGCAGCACAGTGTCCACATCTTGAATTGCTCTCACTTCCTCTAACCTTCTGAGAATACATTGTACATATAAATATACACTCTCATTTAAGTGATGCACGTGCTGCAAGCTGCATTTATATTGAAGGACATGCAGCAAAGGTCTCCAGCTGGACTCGAACTGGTGACATCACTGTTCATAGTCAACATGGACTGCTGAGGCACCTAAGCATAAATCCACAATTGAGTTAAACCTTAATAAGCGGAGCCAGTAAAATACAGCCTTTCAGTACAATTTAGCTATGCTGGCAAACTTTGCAAAACAAAGCACTCAGGTCAAAATGCAAATAAAAATAGAAACCGCAATGATTTTTTTTCCCAAAAAATTCAGAACCACATGCATTTGTGATCAGCTTGGCTAGGTAGCCACCGCTACCGGTTGTGCCAGGCTTCTCTGACCTCTCGTCTTCTTCGCCAAGCTTCAGTGTGGTTGCTGCAGAGCTTCGTCTCCTCCCACTCAGGTTGACTTAATCAATGATATTGTTTCTGCCTCCAGGAGAGTTCTGCCACAGAAACATTTTTTTGTAAATAGAAAAAATAAAGCTTTCGGTCTCAAGCAACTTTCTCTGGTTTTTCATTTCAGCACCTCGGACAGCAGCCCCCAGGGGCGTCCCTTTAGAAAATCCCTGCAACTGGTGTCACTGGACAGTAAATTAATTAAATTAAATTAATTTTTATTAAATTAAATTTTTATTAAATTAAATTAATAATTAGAGGAGACAACTGGAGAGTGATAACTGAGAAAAGATTTTCTTCGGTCAGTTAATGAAGTGGTATCTGCTTCTGTTGCTCCCACTATAATATTGTTATGGTGATATACCTCCTGTTCTCTTGCTTTCTCATGATTTGTATTGCACCCATGCATTATAATGATGAAATGTGGGGTCAAGTAGCCACAGTTCAAGAGCTGGATATCATCACATTCACCACATAACTGCGAGGTTACTCTCCCTCTTTCTCTCCCTCTCTCTTCCTATGATTATATTATTATATTATACATGACCTGCCATGCTGTGTGCTCTGGTTGCCCTTTTGACATTCACCAAATTAGCCCTTAAATATTATATGTGGCTGGTGTGCATGTGGTCTGTGTGCCCTTTGATGTCATGATCATTAGTATTTCACTCGTATGTATGTGTGTGGTGTACTACATATTTGATATTCCTCTTCAAATCTCTATTGTTTGAAAAACACGTTTCTTTCTCTCACGTCGACCTGTTCGACCTCTCTTCTGTCTTTCCTAAACCCTGCCCTCCCTTCTCGCTCCTCTTCACTATAACCATCGCCACTTCTGGACGCAGCTGTACTTCAGCTTACAGATGGGATGCCATCATTCCAGCCATCATTTCTTTGTGCGTAATTAAGAAAACAACATAATAACGTCCCATTGATGATGGAGTGGATGTAGAAAATATATAACAAAAGGTAACGTGTGATACTGGTGCGCCTTTTGAGACTGTCCCGGAAAAAAAATGAGCATCTTATATATTTATGAGTAGCCTATTTGAAAAAGTCCTATCTGTGAACAATGACCTTCTTTAAAAAGAAGACTGATTTGACTCGTCTAGTGTGTGTGTGTGTGTGTGTGTGTGTGTGTGTGTGTCTACAAGGCGGAGAGAGAGGGGCAAAGAGAGGCGGGCACGCCCAAACGATGGTGTTGAATGACGCCCGTCTGTTGCTCCTTGTGTATATCGGTGCGTCCTGCGATTGGCGGAGGACAAGGAAAGGTACCCAGAGCTGGCGCGCCGTGGGCGGGTGGAGGGCCTGTTTATAAACCCGTATCTTCCCCAGTGGGCGGGAACAGCAACAGTAGAGAGTGAAAGTGAAGCGAAGGAAGAAAGAAAGTGAGAGAGACGGCGGCGTTGACGAGGCTGTGGCGGCGGCTGTGGTTGACCGGGGTTCGCAGAGGGGGCGAGGCGGCCGCCCCTGTATGCGTCTTCAACCGCGCATGGACGACCACCTCAGCCTCCTTCAATCACCCCCGCCGAGCGCGACCAAAACCCGTGGCGACAATCTGGTGAACCACGGATACACAGAGACAGAGGCCGACGTGATGACGGTTGTGGCGTGTGACAACATGCTGGAAGAGTCGGCGGCTCTGCCGGGCCACCACTCTCTGGACCGATATGAGCCGGACCACGAATGCTGCGAGAGGGTCGTCATCAACATCTCAGGGCTACGGTTCGAGACGCAGCTCAAGACTCTGTCCCAGTTTCCAGAGACGCTGCTGGGGGACCCCAAGAAGAGGATGAGGTATTTTGATCCCCTCAGGAACGAGTACTTTTTCGATCGGAACCGACCCAGCTTTGATGCCATTCTCTATTATTACCAGTCTGGCGGGCGCATCAGAAGACCCGTTAACGTGCCCATTGACATTTTTTCCGAGGAGATCCGGTTCTATGAACTGGGTGAGGAGGCTATGGAGAAGTTCAGGGAGGATGAGGGCTTCATAAAGGAGGAGGAGCGACCGTTGCCGGAGAATGAATTTCAAAGACAGGTGTGGCTGCTCTTTGAGTACCCCGAGAGCTCGGGTCCCGCACGGGGCATAGCGATAGTGTCTGTCCTGGTCATTCTCATCTCCATTGTCATCTTCTGCTTAGAGACACTGCCGGAGTTCAGGGACGACAACAGGGATCCGATCACCATTACCCCTTTGATAAATGGCACGCTCCCATATTTCATCAGCCCCTTCTCAGACCCCTTCTTTGTGGTGGAGACGTTGTGCATCATCTGGTTCTCCTTCGAGCTGCTGGTGCGCTTCTTTGCATGCCCGAGTAAAGCCACGTTCTCCAAGAACATCATGAACATTATTGACATTGTGGCCATCATTCCCTATTTCATCACCCTGGGCACGGAGCTGGCAGAGAGGCAGGGGAATGGACAGCAGGCCATGTCATTAGCAATTCTGCGCGTAATTAGGCTTGTACGGGTGTTTCGCATCTTCAAGCTCTCACGTCACTCGAAGGGGCTTCAGATTTTAGGACAGACTCTGAAGGCCAGCATGCGTGAGCTGGGCCTGCTCATCTTCTTCCTGTTCATCGGTGTCATCCTCTTCTCCAGTGCTGTCTACTTTGCAGAGGCAGACGACCCAGATTCGGGTTTTAACAGCATCCCGGACGCATTCTGGTGGGCTGTTGTCACCATGACCACCGTTGGCTATGGGGACATGCACCCCGTGACAATTGGAGGAAAGATTGTGGGGTCTCTGTGCGCCATCGCCGGTGTGCTGACCATTGCCCTGCCCGTACCCGTCATCGTCTCCAACTTTAACTACTTCTACCACAGAGAGACTGAAGGCGAGGAGCAGGCACAGTACCTGCACGTGGGGAGCTGTCAGCCCCTGGCAGACACGGAGGAGCTGAGGAAGACTCGCTCCTCTTCCTCACTCAGCAAGAGCGAGTACATGGTGATAGAGGAGCACGGGATCAACAGCGCGTTCAAACAGCAGCCCAACTTCCCCACCACCGCGCAGAACAACTCGCAGAATTGTGTGAATATAAACAAAAAGATTTTCACCGACGTGTAGCCACTTTAAGAGTCACGGCCCTGAACACAGGAGGAGGTGGTGTGTCATCACACAGATGGTTCTGTCGTTGCGCACCAGCGTGTGGAAGCAGCGGTAGATCAGATGAAGAAAGAAAGGAGGAGAGAAAGAGAGAGAGTACACCCTGTATGTTCAGAGACGCTGCTTTGTGCTCCATTCAAAGAATCAGGACTTTTCATTTCAGTGATCTGAATTCATAATTCTGTACGGTTCCATTCACGCTTGGAGAGAAAGAGCTCCTTAACGTCTTAGGCCAACTATTCTTCTCTGAGTGAGGGAATTGACCTGTTGTGCATTGTGCAATAGCCAATATGTGAGCACAACAGGTGGTAATAGAAGCTTTATAACTGTGAAAGATGAGTACAAATGTAACTCGAAGGACACTCACATTGTACTAACATGCGTTATGAGTCGTGATTCCTCAGTCATAGCCTATGTATAATATTCAGAATCATTTAAATATGTGTGTGTGTTTAAACACATGTGATGTCTGAAAAACACAGTTCTGCATATATTATTCAATTAGACCGTTCTGTGCTATGCCTTTATTGTGCGTTAAAGTCTAGTCCAAATGCTACTGTCTTTAAAAAATAATCCCTTATAGTTCCTCGACATGAACTGTCCTGGTAGGCTACTTAATGCGTAAACGGCACCTTATAAACACGGGGGGGTCAGCCAGTGTCTCATTATCGGTGCGAGACACACGTGAGAGAGGAAAACATAGCGCTCTTTCACGCACGCACGCACGCAGCGATCAAAGATGGAGCGTGCTTCTCTTTGGATGCCTCAAATATAGCCCGCTGTGATGCAGTCTCCATGGTGACGGTCGTTTCCTCGGTAACCCCGGTCACCGTTGCCATGGCATCCTTGTTTCCACAGTAACCTCCCAGATGGCTTGGAAGCTATATTGAAGATTCTGATCGAAAAAGCTTGTCTTCGGTCTCTAATAAGACCATTTTGTCGCCACGCTTCGCGTGCGTAAAATCCAAGCCCGAACATGCCCAGCGCCACTACCGCCAATCAACAGGCTCACTCAGTGACTTTAACATTGGCACGAAAACAAATTGGAGTAAGAAGGTCTGTTTACAAATTGCCACCATGAACTGAAAATGAACCAGGCACGACTCAGAGATGTGATAGGAGGGAGGAGGCGGAAGGAGAGGGGCGCGTGAGGAATTATGAATGGACTGGGAGCACATTGTGTCTGGCTGTCTGGAGTGCGCTACCGCGGGCGCTCAGCAGAGGCTGCTGTTCTCCCACTGATAAAACTGGTGAGTTCTGAGCCCCGTCTCACTGTCTGTGAATTATCCTTTTACCTTTAGCCACGAGACCAGTGTGTTTACTGTTTGCACATTTACGAAAGTGTTTTATTGACTTGTCAATACGAGCGGGTCAGTGCAATCTAGAAATCTAAAGGGAACTGTACCTTCTTGAAATTACATCTTCACTACTGCAGGCCAAAACAGGACCTTATAATTGTTGAGTTGGTTTTATACTTAATATCACAACATTCTGCAAGTGAAAGGTCAGTGTTTTGTTGTTTTTTTTTTGTCATAGCTTTTATTAATGTTTAACAATATAGTGGTGTGTCACCAGTTGCAGGTGTGTGCGTGTTCAGACATCCATCAGCCTCAGTGTGTGGGCTTTCATATTTAGTGTAATGGGCGCGATGCTCCTGCAGTGTTCCCAAGGTCGTCTTTAACCTTCAGCTGACTTTGTCCATGGAAAGAATGAGGGCACCAACCGCATGCACCCACCCAGCCTGTCTCAGAGCTGCCTCCTGGTGGCCGTCACCTCATGCTAACAGAACAGGTGGCTCATACCTGCCTCGTGTCCTCGTCCTTCTTTTGCCGTTGATATGAGAGACATGCAGAGGTCAAATAACCCTGGGATACAAGACAGCAAATGCAGAGCTGCTGGTTTAACACTGATATTGCTGAATAAAATCGGTATCTTTCTTACCAAGTATTTTATGAATGGAGGTTGTTTTCTTCTGCAGGCAGTTTATTCTGTATTTCATCTGTTAAAACAGCAAATTATCATTTGCATTCGCTGCTTATTGCAATTTATATTGCAGACTCAGTGTGTGAATGAGCATTAGCCTCTGACTTGCCTTTTCCCCCGTACCATATTCTCGCCTTGCTGCACTGCCATCCCTGCAGATTGATGCTCAGTGTCCTGCCGGACTGTGATTACTCTCGCTGAAAGAGTGAGAAGAAAATGAAAATCTTAAAAGGCAGGATGGGGACTCCATCAAGCATCCCTGTTCCATTGAGTGTGGCTGCGTGTGCACATGTTGGACACTAGTTATATGTATACCTCTTCAGTCATGGTTGAGCGATAACAGGGCAGACTCATTAGCTGGCTCAGCCTAAAGGCAAAGTGGGAGGTGCCACGGAACGACCCCTTCATTGATTATTGCTTTCCATTTTGACCCCTGACCTTGACTTCATGTATTTGTCAGTGAAAACCTCCATGTTAGTCATCAGTTAAATTGCCTGCTCATTTCTCAGGTCACATAGAAAGCTCCTGTTAAGGGAAACACCGGACTATCGAGCAGTGAGCGAGATATATTGTGGAGTTTTTCATCTGACTAGATTGGTCCGTCTGGAAGCTACTCTCATGGGCACAGGCGGGATGGATTGCTAGAAACAAAAACACAGACATAATACAGTACATAGTGCAGTCTTCTCAGTTCCTCCACCTCTGCTACTGTGCATCTCCTCAATTCACTCAATTCGTTTCTGTCACAGACTCAAATTACCTCCCCTTACCTCTGCTCCGCTTTCTTTCATTTTACTACTGTGTAGACATTTACTTGATGCTGTTATACAGGCTAAATTGCTGTAAGTGGGCTATTAGGACGCACATCTACTTAACCCAAAGACAGCTTAATGGGGAATGTGGCTGTCAGTGGGGATGGTTCTAGGGAAATTTTGCCCGTGTTACATGACAGGCTCATCCAAGAGTTGCCTGCTCCTCTCCACTCTTCTCCTCTCCTCCTGAACTGACAGTGTTTACAGTTTGATTTTTGCATGAGCGGTAATGAGACAGCAGGGAGAGGAGGAGCAGCCTTGCGTTGTTAATAAGACCACCAAGCTGTGTGATGGGTCTGGCTCCACTGTGTGGCTCTAACGGTTTTGCTTTTTTCTTTTCCTCCTCCTCCTCCTCCTCCTCCTCCTCCTCCTCCTCCTCTCTCTCTCTCGTAGGTGAAAGTTGTTCCATTTTTTTGCACAGACCTCCTGGAACCCCTGACGATCCCAGTTAGACTGCCTCCCATTTAGGTAAATAGACCGTATTTGATAAGGACAGCAAAATATGTTAGAGCTGGACTTTAACTAACATCGACTGATAATTACTAAGAAAGGTTTTCCTATTTTAGAGCTTATAGATTACCCCTTAACCTGCAGTGACCTTTTTTCCCTTTTAGGAGTGCAATGACTCTGGTCTTCCTGTTGGGCCCGGTGGGCCAAAGTTAAGAGTTGAGACAGAACTCCCACTGGAACAATTGTTCTTCCCTACCCTCCTCCTCCTGACATGTGTCCTCCAACCTGGACCTCTAACAAGCGGTGCCTAGCAGGTCTCCCCCTCCGGCGGACCACCACTCAGTCCAAAATGCAACGAAATGCAATTACAGATGTATAGCATATTCCACTTACGGTTTTGTAGCAGCGGTTTTATGACTGCTTCTGTTTTGGAGTTAACACATTGCGAGTGGAACCATTACAAGATTCAAAGTGATTCAGGCAGTGACAGTGTTCAGCTGGAGCTGTGTTATGGACTCTGACATTTCTCCACATCGCTTTCTATATCAAAATCAAACAGACAGATTCAGGAAACAGCCAGCAATTTTGCAAAGCACATGGTATTCCTGGACTTTACACGGATTTCTACATTCTGTACTCATATTTCTGGCGAATGATTATTTATTACAGACAATAATGGACAAACAGCTTTTGCTTCAAGTCAAAAGTGGCAGAAACTGAGGCCGACCGTGATTCGCTGATATGAAACTGTGATACAAATCAAAGACTGTTAGCCATATGCCTTTCTTAGCTCTGTGTGCTCTGTATTGCTATTATGTGAAACGCACACATACGTACGTGTGCTGGTCGCAGCTATTCCCTTGACATGGAGAACAATACAAAGGCATGCACGCACACACAAACACAGACACGCAAACACGCACACACATGTATACACGTGCCTGTGAATGGCTCTCTTGCATCCCAGAGCACACCGGTGTGTTTTCTGGGCAGATTATTGTCAGGGGAAGGCTGTGTATACCAGTATTTGTTCTGTGTTAATATGTGCTGTCTTAAACATGACCCATATAAAGAGATTATGAGTTGTACTGTCTTTATTTAAGTGGGCCCGCAGCCCGCTTTAACTCAATTACTGATATAATGGTACTCATTTATGTCTGGGAGAATATCTAGGTTCGATTACTGACTTACTTATTACCTATTCTGTGTGCATACTGTATATTTTTATAATGGCAAACATGACTAGAGACATTAGAAACAACATAACCTTGTCCGTGTGGATGTTTCCGTACAGTTAATCCACATCTATCATGCTATGATAGATGTGGATTAGCATAGCTGACTATGATTTTAAGGATAAGCAACCTGTTCAAATGTCTAACCCTAACCCTGACCCTTAATCCAATGAAGTAAATTAATGCTCCCCACTTATTTTGCTGTAAGTTAATTGGAGCATTAATATCCATACAAATTGCTGCTCACACACAGGAAATGTCACAGTTTAAGATGCGGAGCCTCACACAGTGACGGTCTTTTAGATGCGATCAACTGTGTTTGGCTCGCAGCCCTGGATACAGAAAAACACACTCGTACAACAGAAGCCTCCTCTGTAGTTGTGCTGAACAGACAGAAACCTCTCTGTAACAGGGTGACTGGGCCAGTCCTTTATGAGAACACACCACATCTATTTGAAAACACAATGAAACACAAACATAATATCAAAATAAAATATGTGTCTGAGAGAAGCACCAGGGATTTATATTTGGCTTGGGACAAGAGATGGTGAATCCCAGTCTTAAGTGAACATTATCTCAAGCTGCCACACACTTGGCTAATCTCTGAACTGCATGAGTGGTCCTTAAAGAGAACTGAACCGTGTGTGAGCCCAGTGGAAAACTTCATATCGTCCCTGTGCAGAGGAGGTAAATATTAACATTCTACCAGAGGTTTGCAGCCATCACACTGTCACCCTGTGTATGAGCCAGCGTGCTTTATTGCTCCAGTGAGCCCACCAGCTTGCTAATAACTCTGCCATCTCTCTGGGCTATTGTGTGTCCACAAGTATCAAACTGCCTTTCTATATTATGTATATTGGAAATGTAGCAGTAGTTCTAGACTAAATGTTTATCATTACAGCACATCCCCCTTAGGCTGATTTCTCTTCCTGGCTCTTTGCCTGTCTTTGTCTTTCTCTTTCTCTGAAGATGTTAGTGAAAGATACAACTGAGATCACACAAACACCTATGATCATGTCATCAAAGCTCACCGCCGGCCATGGCGCTATGGCAGGAAATCTCCATAGCAACAAGGGAGGGTTGTTGGAAGATATAGATAATGGAAATATAGAACAGGTTCAGCTGTCTACAGGTGCATGGAAGATATCAGCACTTAAGCTGTCTGTACTGGTATCAACTGTTGCAGTGTTTATGTGCACAAGGCTGCTGAGAAAGGGAAGGGGTCGGCAGTGTGTCAATTTGTGTGTCCTTTGGGTTATTCTATATGTGTGTGTGTGCCTGTGTGACTGTCTCTGGCAGAGGATCAGTGGATTGAAGGCAGATTGGGTCTCACCAGGCAGGGACTCCACAGCAGGTCTAACTGGAGTTAAGACAATGCCAACACAACCAATTCATGAGCCAAAATCAGACTGTGTGCAAATTAACTGAATTTTCTTTTTTAGCCACTTGGTGGCAGCGAGAAGTAAGTTGCGAAGACAAGACTGACACGTCTTCATCTTTTAAGTTGATATGGTAAAAGACTGTTTATTCACACATCCTGCAGATGCAATGCAACATTATCATTCCCCCAGAGTCGCATCTGGCTGATAAAGCTTTGACTTGACCTGAATTCACTGAAGTCTAATTAAAATGTTTTAAAAATCTATTGTTCTCCAAATACCTTTTTAAAAAAAAAACACGGTAATGATTGCAAATTTTCTCAACATACCTGACATGACATGAAATAAGGTAAAATGTTTTAAGCTTCACACCTGCCACTTTTTCTGTCCTTACAACATTCTGTTGTGTGATATTTCCATGTTCTAGCAGAGCCACAGCACCAGCAGCCAGGAGGGGTGGTTGCTAAGGAGGATGATGCTGTTGCTAGCGTTTCCAGAAAAATCTGATTATTTCTGGAAGCTGATTGGCTGATCAGTTCCAGTTTTCAGCCTCAAGACACAGGAGACATATGTTCTATGTACAAAACGCACAAAACAAAACTATCTCAGATGTGCACATACCCGCTTGTTGCATGCAGGCACACAAACAAAAACATTCAAACCCAGATGTTCACACACATTTGATTTTTTTTCCTTTTCTCTCTCTGGCTGTTAGAAGGGCTGATCTGCTGCCAGACATCTCAGTTACTGCTGCTAAAACAAACAGATGTGGAGGAGAGGGTGATAGTTTGAAACACAGAGAAAGAGAGGTGCTGCTGTGCTCCACTGGATGACTCATCATTCTGTCGCCGTGACCTTTATCTGCTCCCCTGTCCACCTCCGTTGTTCCATCCATCCCCTTCGTTTTCTTTTTCTGCACACTTCTAACTGACCATGCTAGTCTCCCTCTTCTACCTTTCTTCCTCCCCATGCTGGAGGAGATTTCCCTGGCATCACGGCACATTAACTGAGAGAGTCACACTGCCAAGCCTCATTGCAAAGGAGATCTCTGTATATAGCATACACGTTCAACAGTGCATACCTAGTCATGCAGTATAGATATCATTAATACACTCCAAAAGTTTCCTCTCTCAGCAACAGCCACACCTCCAGAGTAAGGTCATTGATTTTTCTTTGTTTTTCCAGTGGCTGAAAAAACAACAGAAAGTGAAACCACATCCAGAATCAATAGTAGAGTACTCTACTCTGAAGGTAAGGACATATCTCATCATGAAAGCGGTGATCATCATGAGCTCAGCTGCTCTCAACAGGCAGGTAGAGAACTTCCAAGGTCAGTCTCTAAATATAGAGGGACCCCAGAGGGAGACATGCAGGGAGAGAGAGGGGAGCGAGGGGAGAAAATGAGAAAAAAAAGACGAATGAAGGGTCAAAATAAGCTTTAGTGGTAGTTAAGTTCCTTGGAGATGCCTGTTGAGAAGTGCTATTTTGAGGCCCACATGCCATAATCAATTAGTGATGGAAGGGCGATTTCACAGATCACAGTGAAATGGAAGGTTAGGTGGCAGGTGGAGGCATCATTCAGTAACAGAGGCAAGGCAGCAAAGTTGTGTAGTAGAGCGTGTACTATCATTAGTATCATTATGTGCATGCACTGTCTGGTTCAGTTTCTCCATTAAAGCTTCTTGTCTCATAGCTATAAAGAATCATGTCTGTATGTCTTTGTCTAAATGTGTATTTCAGTGTGTGCATGTGTACTGTACAGTACTTATACTTGTTATGTGTGTGCATGTGTGCGTGAGTGTGCTGTAGTAAATGAGTGATCACCTGCTGCAGCACCAGCAGAGGTCACCCAGGACAAAGCTCCTCCCCTGCAGTCTGCTGTCATAAGTTGGATCAACACCCTGTTCTCTCCTCCACTCTGTTTCTTACTCACTCTCCACCTCCCTCTCTCACTTCCACATGTTCTGCTGCATAGAAAAGGGTGGAGATTTTAGGTGTTCACGTCTGCTGACTCACACACGGATTCACAAATATGCTGATCATCTCACAGTATGCCTCAACGGGACTGTGGAGTTCTGGGTACTGCTGCAGTTTCCTGTTGTCGATTATTATTCCATTTACAAAAAAAAAAAAAAAAAAATCAGTTTTCTCATCCACAGTTCAAACACACTGAGACATTTCTGTCTAGACATTTTGGGGCTCGCTCCTGCCCTGCCACCGCAGTGCATCAGCTGGCAGAGTCACAACTAAAAATGGCCAAATTGAATTAAAAAAACGTGCTCGGACATGGTTATGGCAGCCTTGTGGGGGGTCATTAGTAGGAAAGCATTCTTAAGTTTCTCTGTGAGGTTCCATCTGGTCTGCCTGCCTGAACACAAAACAGAATCAATGGTTCCATCCTGAGACTTGGCACAACCTGAAGGTGAGAGGAAACTGGAGACAGAAAGCAAGATCTAAAATGGCTGGAGGTTTAAGGGCCCACTGTGTGCCAGTAATATAAAACTATGAATACAGTATTCTATAAATCAGGGGGTTTCAAAGTCAGACACTGTGGGGGCCCCCTCAGGCAAAATCAAGACAATTGCGCCCCCAAACGGTATCTGGTGTTGGAAGAAGTGTTTTTTCTATGATTTCTCACCTTTCAGATTTATAGACATTTACTGTATGAATATCGGGTATGATCTGAAAGTTTAAGTCCCGCTGAATCTAAAAGTATCACCCCCTTCTGTTAGGATTTGATTAAGTTATGACTCTGAGTACTGATTTATACCTAAATTTTTGCAGTCGGGAGCTAAAGGTTAGAAAATATCTTTAATTGCTTCCATGAGTTGTGTTTCACAGCCACTGCTGCCGCTCCAGCCGCTGAAAGTGAACTAATCAGATCACTGGGAAAAAACTACAACAACTAACTTTTTGTTGTTTTCAGAACACCGGCACGCACATCCTTTGATCACTTCCCCCCTGCTCCACTCCCCCGGGGAGGAGAGCCTCACAGTTTGACAACCCCTCCTGTAGATACATGCGCTCAATAACAACCCCTGTACCTCCTGCAAATAAGGTATACACGCATATGTTCATTTTGACTAATTACAATGCTGCCTGGTCATTCCTCATCAGTGTATCAGATTACAGATACTGTCTCTATCTGCAAAACATTATGTTCCAGTGTTTTTCTTTTGCTTTGTTTATTGTTTTATCCTAAAAGATCTGGGAGTGTCAGCTGAAGATATTGTTCAGGTATGATCAGATTATGGTTTAACTGTAGCGTTATTTTTACAATACGGCTTCGATTAACCACTTAAAACCACTTGGTTGAGGTTAAGGTAAAGCTTGTGGTTATGAATCCTGATTTAACATGAAATGCGCAAAATTGGAAATGCAAAATCATTCCAAGAATGAAATAAACATTACAGTCAACAGGGGACTCAACCCCCCCTCCCAACAAAGCCAATCCAATATCCCATACCCTAAGTGCCCGTCCTGCTAGTAAAACTGTTATAGATGATTGCTGTGAATGTGGTGGAGGATGAATCATTCCACTGCTGACACCCAGCACTGGATATTGGCAGCTGGGCTCTTAGCTGCCCTCCATTTACAGCCAGGCCCTCTTCATTTACATTCACCCATGATGAGGATTAAAGAGTTCCTGGCCATCAATCACCCTGCTTATGTAAAAGTGTTGATAGCTCCTCATTGAGACCTTCAGCCAGAGTGGCAAATTGGTTATCAGCTCTATGCAGTGTGAGCTACTGCTGCGGTCCCTGCGGTCCAATTCCCTCAATCAGTATTTTGACATTTTGATTGGAAAAGGATTGCATATCATGTTGAACCTGTCCTTGGGCAGCAGAGAATGACAGAGCAAGGGGAACACATGAAGGAGGACATGCGGTGTTCCTCGCGTATTCTCTCAGGAGTTGCCTCTTTGTCTTTCGTGTGTGATTCCCGCTCTCAGCCTGAGGACATATCTGGGTTTTCACCTGGCCCACTTTCAGGCAGTGGAGGGAGGACCGTCTGCAGGGAAAACTTCACCACATTTGCAAATACTTCAGCATTGCAGTAAAAGCTGGTAACATCAGTCGCCTGTGTGTGAGTGCGTGCCTGCATGTGCTTAATGGGTCTTGGCTGTAATTGGCATACTGGGATGCAGCAAATATGGAAATTATCAGAGCATGATCAGCAACTCGACAAATTGTGCTGGAGCCTTCCTCTGTATCCTGCATACGCTGAGCACCTGGCGGGTGGCATACACACTTTTATTTATGCAGATGAACATAACAAAGCACACAGATTATTCCAATGCAGGCACGGGGGCACTGCCAGCAGCTATTAAAATCTGTCCACCTGTATCTGCACACATAGATTTGAAAATGATGCTGAAATGACTCAAGAGGCTCTCTAGGCAGGCTGACCTGGGACTTGACCTGTTCACACTGTGGTAACAGACATGCTGCAGGCAGCTCCAGGCTCATTTTCCCTCAGACCCTCAGTTTATTACATCCATTTTTCATTCTTTCTTTTGGACCAAAATAAATCATGAAACTGCTGCAGCATTTTATTAAGACCTATTCCACATAATTTCCGCCTTTATATGTTGTTTTCTGCTGTCTCCTCTACTGACACTTGGCTGAAAAGCGTTTCCACCCTTGTGGTGAGCGATGCTTCCCCTTTAATGTGCAGCAGTGAGGACAGGAGTGTCGGGGAAGGGGGAGCGCAGAGGGATGGGGCGAGGCGCGCAAGAGGCTGTTAGTATGCGCTGCGATGCCCTACTGCAGCCAACGCGTCTCAACTATGGTGAATTATGGTGAAATATGAGAGACATGGAAAGAGCAGGCAGCTCAAAAACAGCTGGTCGTGATGAGATGACACAGCCGCTGGACAGATAGTCAAATAAGAGAAGAAGGAGAGGTATGAAGGAACGGACTCACGACCTCAAGGCACCTTTTAAGAGGAGACAAACTGGATAAAAATACATGCGCCTGCGCACCAAGAGAATCAGGGTGAATTCCTGCATGCCATTATCTGAAATTATGCTGTTGTCCGACAGATGATGCTTTGCTGCTTTGTTTAGTGCATGGAGTCTGTTGTGGCTGTCCACGATCCACACAGCAGAGGGCTGCAGATGGCTTGAGCATGTCTGGCACCTGCCACTCCAAACTAACTCACTCGCGCTTGCCAACAATCAACTACAACCCTGTCATTTAGTGTATGAACACCTCAGTGCATGAACTTGGCTGCTTTGTCTCAAATTTATGAGGGAGAAAAAAAAATACTTTATTTTTGAGCTATGAAAAACTATCAGAGGAGCTGCGTTATTCCATTGAATGGCTTGTGAACACAAGCCTCCATTTGTTACTCATGTGCATCATCGGTGTGTTCATATGGATATTCCCCATCAGAAAAAAAGATGGTGGAATTTATGTGGAGATGCATTAGAAAATAACATTATATTGGCGGGGTACGGACCGAACAGATTTCGCTTTAGATGAAGTCTGCCAAAGCACGGGCGCTTCCGAGCAGAAATACTGACAGCAGCGCCTCCTGCAACCTCCTGTACCCAGTAAGTGTGCAGATATTTGGCTTGAGGATTACCTTCGCCGCTGTTGAAGGCGGCGGCGTGTTGTTTTGAAGTGAGGGCGTTATACTTTGCTGGTGCCAGCATTTTTAAGATTTGCTTTAACGTCAATCACTTTATTCCAACCACAATATCATCGCCCCCCTTACCAGCATCAACCTGTAGCTTAGCTGCATCGCAACATGTATCTGCCGGTTACTGAGGCGAGGGAGGTAACTCCTGCATCCTCACGCCCAACTGTCCCCTCTCCCACTCCCACTGCTGCGTTGCTGCAGAGCCGGAGCTTCGGGTGATGCGTGGCTGGCAGGAAGAAGCTGCTTTGACCGCGGGGGCTGACTTTTGACCGGACGCTTCTGCAGGGCCCGTTACGCAGCACCACCAGAGGACTCTGTGAAGGAGTCTCTCAAATAGGTAGGAGCTGTTTTTAGGTTGGATATTATTGCCGTTATCACCAAATTACGCATCTGTGGCTGTCAATAAAGTTAAATAGTGTGGCCTGAAATAGACCTGTCCAATACTGTACATCTTCATACATGTATCCATGATAAACAATCAATGTGATCAGTGACTTGATAAAGTTTGTCTCGGCTTTGAGGGGTACATGTTGGTCACATCACACTTACAGAGAGAGGAAACCCATCTCAGAGATTTTATAAGGCACTCAGCATGTAATCAGATTTGCTGGTTGTAATTGCACCCTGTGAGAGCTGCTGCAGTATTACTGGCTCGCATATTGATCCTGCATTGTGCTCATATGAGAGGGGACTCATAACCTAATACACATAGACACAATGGAGCCAATTCACACAAATGGTTCTGCCCCCTCCTCTTGCCTGTTTGCATTTCCAGGAATTACTTTAAATTTTAGTCTGATGTTACATTTAACAAAAGAGATGGTTCACAGGCATATAGCAGTGAAGTTGTCGATTATGCATGCTCAAAACTTAAATTGATAAATCAATTTAAAAGTGAGTAGTCTTGCTTATCACATTCATTTTGCAGCCTTTCTCTGCTTTCTGCCCTGTCCTCCTGCAGCTCTTTGCAGGTAGATCTGCCTGGACCCAAACCCACGAGTGTGTGGAGCCTTTATCTCCTCGTGGCCCAGCGTGGCCCCACCCTGTCTGAAACCTGCAGGTCCCATCTTCCTCCAGCATGACGGTTGCTACCAGCGACCCTGCGGACGAAACAGCAGCACATCCGGGTCAGCCTCACGACCAGTACGACCCAGAGCCGGATCATGAGTGCTGCGAGAGGGTCGTCATCAACATCTCAGGCTTGCGATTTGAGACGCAGCTGAAGACCCTCTCTCAGTTTCCAGAGACACTGCTGGGGGATCCCAAGAAAAGGATGAGGTACTTTGATCCTCTCCGGAACGAGTACTTTTTTGACCGGAATCGGCCCAGTTTTGATGCTATTCTGTATTATTACCAATCTGGAGGGAGGCTGCGCCGGCCTGTTAATGTGACGCTGGACATTTTTTCTGAAGAGATCCGGTTTTATGAACTGGGTGAGGAGGCTATGGAGATCTTCAGAGAGGATGAAGGTTTCATAAAGGAAGAGGAGCGGCCTCTGCCAGAGAACGAGTTCCAGAGACAAGTGTGGCTGCTGTTTGAGTATCCAGAGAGCTCAGGTCCTGCTCGCATCATTGCCATCATCTCTGTCATGGTGATTCTCATCTCTATCGTCAGCTTCTGTCTGGAGACACTTCCAGTTTTCCGAAATGATGATGAGGAGATGTACAATTATCCATTCCAGTCCATGTCCAACGCCACCTCTACCTATGAGGGTTCGACGTATTTTACAGATCCTTTCTTCATCGTGGAGACCCTCTGCATCATCTGGTTCTCTTTTGAGTTCCTTGTTAGGTTCTTTGCCTGCCCCAGTAAAGCTGGATTTTTTGGCAACATCATGAACATCATTGATATTGTGGCGATCATCCCCTACTTCATTACACTGGGCACAGAGCTTGCAGAGAGACCAGAGGACAGCCAGGCAGGCCAGCAGGCCATGTCTTTGGCTATTCTCCGTGTCATCCGCCTAGTCAGGGTGTTTCGTATCTTTAAACTGTCGCGTCACTCCAAGGGGCTGCAGATCTTGGGACAGACCCTGAAAGCCAGTATGCGTGAGCTGGGCCTCCTCATCTTCTTCCTGTTCATCGGTGTGATCCTCTTCTCCAGCGCTGTCTACTTCGCAGAAGCGGACGAGCCACATTCCCAGTTCAGCAGCATCCCTGAGGCCTTTTGGTGGGCCGTGGTTTCCATGACCACCGTGGGCTACGGAGACATGGTCCCAACCACCATTGGAGGAAAGATTGTGGGGTCTCTCTGCGCAATCGCCGGTGTGCTGACTATTGCCCTGCCTGTGCCTGTCATTGTGTCAAACTTCAACTATTTCTACCATAGAGAGACAGAGGGCGAGGAGCAGGCACAGTATCTGAATATCCCAAGTGTGCCTAAAGCCAGCTCAGCTGACGATCTAAAGAAGAGTGGTCGGAGCGGCAGTGGATCCACTCTCAGTAAGTCTGACTATGTGGAGATCCAGGAAGCTGTGAACCACAGCACTGAGGACTTCAGACCAGAGGGCATGAAAACAGGAAACTGCACCCTGGCCAACACTAACTATGTAAACATCACTAAGATGCGTACAGATGTATAATGTGAGCCACTGTAGATGGTTAACTTCAGATGGGATCTACAGCGACTGTAACACGGAGGATGAAGGTATGACTCCCTGTATTGACCGACATATGGCGCCCAGTATGGGAGTCCAGAGCAGATGAGTGAGATTAACTTGGAGAAAAGGTCATTAGAGAGGACCTCATGCTCTCCCACATCCTATGGTGCATATCTTAGAACTGCCACCCATCTTATTTAGGACATTGTCAGTGTCTGCATGGAGTTAGTCTTACCACGTGACAGTAGTCGTCCTGCTCGCAACAGTAGCCAAATAGTAGCCTAACCAGTAATAATCAATACTAAGAGTGTAAAGGGATCAATAGTTTGTATCTTCTTGCTCAAACTGCCGCCGGGAGAAGATGCACTCATTTTATTTTTAAATGTAACTGAACCTATCTACTTGTGATTAAAAACAGGCCATATTATCAGCGACTTTACTCTGCTGCTCTAACTGCCAAGGTCCTGACTCAGAGAAAAACAAAATCATCACCAAGATCTGTCAGGGGAAAACTGAACTGAGTAACAGAGGGTGAGCGATACTAACATGCTTCTGGCCAAATGGTCATTTGTTGCTTCCTCTGTCAGAGAAGAAGCGTGAAAGCACTCGCATCCCTCCCCGGACCCTCACTAGATATTGTCTAGTACAAGCCAGTGGCCTCCATAGAGACCAGTAGATGGATGACAGTGCTGTGCTGTAATTCTGGACCACAATAGCACACCACCTTCTTTTTCCTGCCATTTTTCCTTGATGGAGCTCAAGTGGATTTACAGTATATACACTCTCGCCATGACTCTGCCTTTTTTTGTTTGTTTCCAGCCAGTGCAGGCTAGCAGATGGACAGAAGAAATGTCTCTCTAATCAGAGTGAATGTCTTTTTTATTTTTGTTCATGTGTGTTGATTTGATTTTTTTAAATGTATGCTTTTTCTCAGTGGTATGATGAATGTGTGCTTCTCACTTACATTTTTTATGTTAATACCTGATGTAGGAAGAGAGTGAGTGTTTTCTCTGTAGCATGTTGATTGAGTGCCTATTTCTCCATCCTCTTAGCACCTTTAAGTGTCTCTTTAGCTGCCACTGGGGTCCAAGTGTTCAGTTTAAATATTGCTGTTCTTGACTTCATAGCATTCCATGTTTGTAGAAATAGATATAATGAGATTAAGGAGCAAACTAGGCAGAGATTTTAGTTTGTTGCTTTTGTCAGAATCTGATTTCAGCAGTTTAAGATTCGTGGCAGCAAAATTAACTGGTTTACATGTAATTTATGAAGGCTTTTGATGATTGTAACTCAAAAAAGTTTGAAATCACAGTTTTTCTAATGTCCCTCTACCAAAGAAAGAGCTCAGCGATTAACTAAAATTAATCTGACACCTTTAAGGTCCATCAATTGTCATACCAGCAATGCTAGTTTTGTATTATTCAGTCTTGCTGGATTAATGATAGAAGCAATATCAGAGTTTAAGTTCGCTTTCAGCTCGCTTGAGATCCAGGAGCTCATTAGCATTACAGGTAAAAGTGATAGCTCTTACCTAGTCAGACTAATAAATCATGTTAGCCTGTAATGCTCTTTTTCCCATCTAATTCTCCCCTTGAACAATACATCAAATTTAATCAGCTTTGCCTGCCTCTGGAAGAAAAACAACAAAAATATAAAATTATCAGGTAGCCGAAGACAAATGTGCAGCCAGCTGGCAAACCTTATCTTGGATTGTAATTTATATTAGTTTTGTCTCGGTATTTATTTTATTTTTTATTTTTTTGGTCCTGTTGCAGTTGGAACAATCATTCCATTGCCACATTTTGTCCTCACAATGCAGAGCCTAGTCTATGTGTCCTTCATCAGCTTTTTATCACATGCTGTTCTGCTATTGTAGTGCTGCATGTCCTTTGAAGTATTCACTGTAGCATGAATTAGTATGAATAATGAAAAAAAGCAAATTGACTTAAATATATTCCTATATCTGTAGAGGTACTGGCGCTATGTGCAATATGCTGTATGAAAGACACGTGTCTTGTTTTAGAAGTATGTGCCATGCTTTGCATATGCATTTTCTTGCCATTGCTATCTGAAATATTGTTGATTCACGATCCATGTGAAGTATTCACACAGAGAGGGTTGAAACAGGAACAGCAGGTGAGAGTCCAAAGCCACACTGACTCCAGAACAGGAATAGCTGAACCTATGATCCACAGTTCAGACATTAATTACTGTCCCGCTCCCTTTAGCTTTCAAGCCTTAATAGTCAGCTGCAGTCACAGCCCAGTAACTGTTTCTCATGGTGAAAGCACAACAGCTACTATCTGCTGCCAGCCCAGTGGATGCACAGAGATTCAAACAGTCAGTCAGTGAGACTTTTTGCTCAGCCAAGTGTATCATAGAGCTCCAGGGGACTGTCTGAGTGCCCTTATCTCTGATATATAGGTCCATCACGCTCAGTGTGTTGCGTTGTCTGTGTGTGTGTGCAGTGTGTGTGTGTGTGGGGGTGAGAATGAGAGCGATGAGAGAATGAGACAAGGAGACTGCCAGAGAACTACATAGAGAGCTTCTGGTTACACACAAGCTGAGCGTGAAGCTTTTAGAGACAATGTGGTAGCAGCTATCTGAAACACTGCTTCTCTTGACTCCAGGCCAGAACGACTATGGTGCCGTCTATATTCTGCGCCATCATAGCACACTGTTTACTGCTTGTGAGTGAAGTCAGTACATGCATATAGTGCATTAAACAAAGACAACTGAAAGAAATATCCTGCTACACTCACCAGAGACGAGATCTATGAGCACGTGTTGACTTCTGAGATAAGCTTCAATATCAGCCAGGGCCAGTTACTGGGAATTGGAGAGAGGAAATGTTGGGAAGGGAAACGTAATAATGAAAGTAAGATAAACACTGCCCACTACTTCCTTTGCTTTGTACTCTGATGTGTACTTGTATTTTTCTAAACTGTTACTGTACTGGAACACCTGTGGGACTCTATTTGGCTTGAAAGCTTCGTCTGTACTGCCGTATTTCCACTCTTGCTACCAAGCACACTACTGAGGGGATGCAAGACGAAAACACTCTGCTGGAGAAACCAACAGGACGTCACATCAGGATGATCTGAACCAAGGAAAACACGTCTTTGCTGTACTTTCACAGACAGGAGGACTCTTGACACACATGCACACCGGACCTTTGAACAGCTACAGCCGGTGCACACACACTTCCTGTGAACACACACCTTTATACCCATGTCTGTTGTCAGGACAGACACCTGTGAGTCTGGACTTAAATGGACTTAAACCCACTGCTGGTGGTGAACACAGGTAGCCATGTAAACAATGTATCTAAGAGTTCTAACAGCTGCTTTCAATGATGTCTTAAAATGCCTAAAGCTTCAGCTTTAAAACAAGCTTCTGCCATGTACAGATTCCTGTGTAGCGGGGAATCCAAGTGTATGCTTGCTGAATTAATCCAAGAAACTAAAGTTGTATAGTAGGTGAAGTATCTCTTAGGTTTAATATACTCCAGGGACTAAGCATGGAAGTATATTGAGATAATAAAAAGGAAATATAATTTCTATGAGAATTTTAACTTATTTGCGTCATCAGACACTGTGCAATTGAACTGTTGTTTTTTTTTATGTTTTTCTATTTGAATGTTATTATTGGCTCACCTTTGAGCCTCGCACAGTGCAGGGGCTGAGGTTTGTCTGAAATACATGCACAGGCTGTGGTCAAACGTATTCTGTCTGCACTGTTTTAATGCATAGTTACCCTAAGACCTCCCCCCTACTCCACTTCCTCCTTCAACTTCTTCAACAATTGGTCAATCTCAAATGTGCATGTACATTCAAGATAATCCTCAGCTTCTTCACTGTACTGCAGTCATGGTGGTACTCAACTATATGCGTAAAGCCTGTGTTTTTTTCTACCATTGTAAGAAAAAAGACTGAGCCAAACGTCCATTGTTACACAGAAAGGAAAGACGGATCTCAACGCTTGCCACAAGGCCCAGTGAACATAAACTGATTAATAGAGAATACAGAGAGATGCTTTCATCATTCAGAATAATTGTAAATTGTAAAACAACTCTGAATAATAATGGTCTTGATGATAATATCAATAATAACATCTTTATGATTACCTCAAGCGACTGTTGTGTATTTCTCATGTGATGCAATACGTTTTGACTGATTGAAGATGTAGACAGGTGGATCAGCTTGTCTCATCGTGATCATGCCGGTCCAGACCGGCTGTTCGGACCAGCGATTATCATGCATAATGTTTGCCACCATAACAAGATACTTTGTTTGTCCAGAATCGAGCACAAAGTTATTTCACAGCCTTAAAACTCAGCGACTGTTACGTGAACTTCAGCAACTTTCTGCCTGTGTTAAAACAAAGCCACGTCCCTCAAGCATACAGTTCGTAGCATATCCACTTCTTCTGTGGCGCTCATAGAGCAATGCAAACAAAGCTGGAGAAAGAAAACCTAAACGTTCCATACACAATAGAAAGTGATGAAAGCACCGGCAGCGCGGTCGCTCTCATGCCCATTACAGAAGGTCTGTTTGAATCGACTATTGACCTTCACCTCCTCAGTGGTTTTGTGTCCCGCTCTTCTCCTTCAGTGAATTTTATGCTCTGTGGTCTACTGAGGAAGCAAAGTGCTCTATTTATAACCAGAAAACAGAACAGAAAGGAGAAAGTGCGGCAGAGGGAGGAAGGAAGAGCGAGGAGAGCAAAACGCACTTGACTCGTGGTTCGACATGGAGTGGGACAAGTACAAACATTTTTTCTGTCAGAGTCACTTCACAGATTCACTTCCCCCTATGGCAGCTGGAAATGTTTGTCTCTCCTCTCGCTTCCTCTCCCTTCTGCTCTCATCGCTGCTGCTTGAGTTTGTTCCCTCTTGATTATTTGCCCCTCTCGTGTTTCATTTCCCACACATCTCTGCCTCTCCAGCAGCGCTCTGCACCAAAGTAATGCACAGTGGCTGATCTGATTCTCCTCTCAGACATATATTAGCAGCATAATGCTCCCTCTGGCCGTCTCAGTTGGCCAAGTTCCGGTATGTCAGCTGAGGACAGTTGCCAGGCAGCCTTCCAGATTACTGATGGGTATTGATCCACTGATTGCTCTTTGATATGTATTAAACAGGAGCTTCACTCAAGTTCTCTTTAAAAGCCAGACAGCCAATATTCCAGCTATATCACACATCTGTGGTTTATCCCATCTTACAATATGTGTGAGATTGCTCCCCGCTTCTCCTGACTTGCGCTTTTATTTTGTCGGCAACATTGACAAAATGATTTAAAGTGGCCACAAGAAAATAATAAAATTAATATACTGTCAATAGGATCTCCCGCCCAGATTCTCTCTTAAGGCCTGTCATATTGATGAACACAAGTGCACTTGAGTTTGCATGTTTTAAGAGGCAATATCCAATAGACCAAGTGAATGCCTCACATGCCGTGAACATTTGCCCAAAGCAGTATGAGTTGATTTGTAACCTAATACACAGCCCAGTTATTGGCCTGTCAACCTGAACTTTCTTTATAGCACACCAGGTTCCATATGGGAAACCTGTCTATGTACTGTGTGCACATCTGTAGGTTTGTGTGTGTGTGTGGAGGAGGGGAAGCCCTCTTTAAATCACTCCGGTCCCAACAGTGGAAGCCCCCTATATTAACTGCCTCTATTAATAGCATACGTAGCAGGTTTCCTTTCCGTGCAGTGAGTTTCTCCTTCCTGCTTCAAATGCCAGAGGACTGTGTATATTGCATAGTTTATAGTCACTGTAAGCGTGGAGGGAAAATAAGATGTTTTTTAAACAATGCAAAATGCAATGTAAAAATAAATAAACATATTTCAGATGCTGGGATGGTGCAGGGTTGAAATATGGAGTCAATAATAGTGGGGGTGGAGTGGGAGCAGGGGTTAGACTTTGAGGAGAGGCGGAGGCGGACGAATGGGGAAACAAGAACACGGCTGGGGAGCTCCAGCCTGTCAGTGTGTTTAATGAGCTGCATTGATTTATACGTTTGGCCCACATTGTGCTGCTCTCCATCATATAGGCTACCTTTACTTACAGCCAAACACAGCACTGCAAGGATTTTCAATACTGTCCATTGTCCAGCTATGTAAATATATATATGTATATATATAATGTATTTAGCATTTTTGGCATTAAATCCTTTATTTAATCTTTTTTTTTCTGCAGCTGACTTGCAGTTAATCCAGGAGATCAGAACACAAATTCATGAGTAGATCCATACAGAGCATGTGGAAGAGGCGTTTCATATTAACAGGAAGGAAACGTACTGCTATTGGTATTTTCAACCCTGCTGTTTCTTCACTGTGCTCCATCTGTCTTGATTTCAGCTACCAATAAAAAAAGCATGTGGAAGCGAAACAAACACATAGTGCAGTGTAACATGTTGAAAGGCATTAAAAGCCTAAATCTACACAGCGTAGCCTCGCAAGCACTGCAGTGACCTTAAGAGAAAAAAAGGCTTCCAAGAATGTTGCATGATATGATAAATGAGTAGAGGAATACACACTGCGTCCCGTACTCCTTTTTTAGCATAAACACTGCAGCGTAATAAAAGGTAATCAGCATTATCTAAAGTACAGACACTTGGATACAGGCAACAGAAAAAAAATACAGACAGTGAGAAAACTTTTTTTTTAAAGTCCTGCAAGACTCAGTGTGTGTTGCTGCTTGCCCGAAATACCTGAAGAGATGAACCTGAGCCTCGTTTGAGGCATTTCAGCTGAGTTAAACCAAAGGACAGATCAGTCATGTGGCCTTCTATTGGCTGAGAGGACAGAGAATGAGATTCTTTTTTTATGGTCCTCATTAATTCACCTATTGACTCATACATAGACACACACCTCCTACATTCATTCCCTTTTATGCTATCATATCTGCCCCAGTGTCCATGAGCAGGCATGCAAATGTTTGTGTATAAACTAAACTTGGATCCTTTACTCTCTCTATGTGTATTACTGGAGAACTGTGCCCCATGCTCGACACCTTTAACACTCAGTGGATCAAACCAAGTGTTTCACATTTAAACATTTTGGTGTCAAACTGCACTAATTACTGATTACAATAGGTATAATATAGCCCTGTATTCCTGTCTGCCAGGGTAAACTCATTTACGAGAGGACACAGAGAGAGATATTCTCCTCTGATGTTAAAATGTGTTGATGAACATCAAGGATTTTAGTGCTTTGTATGAGTTCATGTGGAGAGCTAAGGCTGTGTGTGTGTGTGTGTGTGTGTGTGTGTGTGTGTGTGTGTGTGTGTGTGTGTGCGTGTGTGAGTGTGTGGCAAGTACAATAATAGTCACCACAGTGAGGCAAATGTTACCCACTTCCTCTCCTCTCTGTACCTCCACCCACTCACTGCTCACAGACATGATATAGGGGGCTTAAAATATCCCACCCGCATAAATAATTCATAAACTCAAAACCATTTTCAACAATCCCTCCTAGTCTCCATTTCGCTTTTGTGTTTCTACCTCGTTCTCTGGCATATTCTGTCTGTTTCCAGGTGTGTTTTTACTCCCCTAGGTTCAAGGTGTCTTTATTGTATGAATGATTCTGCCTAAGCAGCAGTTTGGCACACAGACCCACTGGACACACACACTAAACAGCTCTTTGTTTTTGTTCCTCATACCTCTTAGTGTATTGATCAAGTATGCATCAGAAATGGATTACATAATGGGGTTTTGATTGGAGAGCATTAGCAGTTGATGGTTACTTAGCTGTAGTAATTGTATCTCTAACTGCAGGGTTCATTTACTCTCCCTTCATCTGTCTGCTCCCCTGTGTTCAAACACCCAACCCATGAAGCGTCTGTTATTTTCGTTTAAATTAACCATTATCTTAGAATTATCACAACGTTTAATTTAAAGTCACAAACTAGTAGAAAATCTGCAATGTGACTGAAGAGTAACAAAGCACCAAGCAGGGAAGAGGAGGCTTGAAACACCACCAATCAAGGCTTAAGCAATACAAAGATATCTGCACCGGACTGATGCCAAAGTAGGTTTTTTATTCTCAAGAAATAATATTCTTCTAATATTCTATCAAAGAAATAATAATATTAACCAGAAGCAGAGCTAGCTGACATAAAGCAACGAAAAACTGCAAACCTAATTTAACAGACTTGTGCAAAATCCTCCTTTTTTCTTCTCCCCTGTCTGCTTTGTTTTAGTTGCCTATCCCTACTCTCTTTGGCCTATTTTTATGATTCTAATGGGAAAACAGAGCAGAAACAGCGTGCTGGCAGCAGCAGCATTAAGAGAAAAAAGAAAAACAGAAGAAAGAGAGTGAGAGAAGAGCAGGAGATCAGGCCTGTTGAGACACGCAATCAGCTTCCTGGAAGAAGACAGCGTTACTCATGAATAAGGATTGAGATGATGCAAACACACATAAACAGTCAGAATTATCCAGACTTGTGTGGCTGTGCAGCCTGCAAAGCTATAACAGCGAGCTATGTGTGGCAGAGTATGCCTAATCTTTAAATGAGGCGATGTCTTAGAAAATCAAGAGTGAAGAAGGCTAAATAAATTTGAGGGTATAGCCCAAATATTTATGGATTTAAGTTAACTGGAGGCTAGAATATGCACAGGAGGACATTAAAAGTAGGGAAAAGGTATTTAATATTTATTCAGCATGGCAACAATGGAAAAATAAATATAGAACTGGCTGTCTTCATTTCAAATTTGATAAATTTGTTACATAGCTGATCTGTGGCTTTGTACTGCAGTCTGCATATCTATATCCATTTTAATGGAAAACCCCAGAGGCCAATTATTCAGTATGCCTGATGGGAAGGAGTTTTTCTTTTGAAAAAGCGTCAGAGCAAAGCCCTATGGGCAAAGTTAAACAGGTCACACAAACAACATCAAATCTTACATTTGAGAATTGAGGATCTGAGAGGCCAGAGGCCTGAACAAAGTGTGTGCAAAGTCTGCAAGTATGAGGATGCAGTACCACTGGAAGCCTGCAGAGGGAAGCCTATCCACACTTTGCACCCCATGTGGCTCTGGACTGATCCAGGCTCAGTCTGTCAGGAGCCAGACTGTGGCATCTCCTCCCTCGCCCGAGGCTCCAGGGGTCAGCCAGTTGGAGCATCTGTTCCAGACACATCCGTTTAAACAGTAATGATAACAGATTAATATGACAGTAAGCAATGCAGTAAATCAATGTAATTTAACTGTCAGGAATTTACCCTTTTGACCTGCGTGGCCCTTACGAATGCAATATAGGTACTTACTGATATTAATAGATAATAGAGTGCTGCTGGTGGACTCATCAAAAGTAAAATGCCTATATGGAATGCAGGAGACAGCGAGCATTAAAGGGCGGGTTCACCAAACAACACTTACATGCCCACATGTATATTGAAAGAGATATAAGTGGCCGTAACCTCCTGTGGCTCCAGGGGGAGCTGCACAAAGCCTAATAAACTGCCTTAAGTGATGTCACTCGAGTCAGTCGGGTCCAAAGACAATCTGGACGTGTGGAGCGTGCTCCTCCTCTCCACTTTAGGCAGTGGTGCGAGGCTGCACTGCCAGCATAACACACCCGAATCTCCGCCTGAACTGATGGCACTGACTGACTTGCATTGTATCGCAACCCCTCCTTCTCGGCTCAGCAGGAAAAACAATCAAACAAGCACGAAGAGGGAATTTCACACCACAAAGACTGTAATTTGGAAGACATCCACTTGATTCGTCTAAGTCAGACTCCTGAAGTCACATATTAACAGCTGCACTTTAAAATGCGTTTTGGCTCAGGCTTTGGATTTTGAGCCCAATTTCTTACACTTCTTACAGGAAGAAATTTCTTTGCAGTCAAATACTGAAGGAACAGTTAAGTGAGAGAAAATGCTTTCATTGTACATGTGGGCATGCCAGTATTGCTTTAACATGACAACAAAAAAGTGGATTTTTTTATTTTTATTTTTATTTTTTGCTTCAGCAATGTGATTAGAATTGAGAAGAGAAAGTTATCATGACTGATGGTGGTCAAGAGAGCATAAAGCAGTCTGGCAGAGATTAGGAAACAACCCTTTTTTAATCTCCTTAGTCTCTCTCTCTCTCTCTCTCTCTCTCTCTCTTTCTCTCTCTCTCTCTCTCTCCCTCCCTCCCTCTCTCTCTCTCTCTCTCTCTCTCTCTTCCCCTGGAGATAAAGCGACACCACAGCTTTGGTTGGAGGACGAAGAAAAACAGGGATTTTGCAAGCGTGGAATTGGCCAAATTAAACACAGTCATGCTGTTGTTATATCACTCTCACATCTGGCCCAGGGGTGATTGGCCGGGGCACTTTCGCCGTGCCTGTTGTCTGTTTGGTCAGCCCGGGGGTGACAGGACGCGTGGTGCGGTCAGTCGATCCAGTGCGCACTAACCATGCCTCCGGCACGGCCCGGAGCACCAAACTTTCACCAGCGATGCCCGGAAGTGTGTAGGACCGTCACGGCGCTGAAGGTAGGCCGCTCTCCTCACCTCGAACAGCCTGTTACAACAGGTGGGAAAGGCTCCTGTGTGATTGTTCACTGTGCGTTTTTCATTCAACCAGTTTGGGTGGTCTGTCTGCGGCCGGAACAGCAGAGAAATAACTGATTTAACTCTATTTGCTGACTTTGCGTCTAAAGTAAAGGAAAAGGCTGAACAATTCATGCAAAAAGATCAAGGTAAATTCCTCCATATTCCTCCCATCTGGGTAAATCTCTGTATGCTCCTCATTAATTTAAGAGTGTTTGAAGTTGGATTTGCTGTAAAAGATTCTAAAAACATTTCTCAGTAAATGATTTCTTATGTCCAGCATTTCATGCACATCACAGTTTGTGTCCATTACTCCAGAACTCTCTCCTGATTCATTTTCTCCTTTCCATTGATGCACCTCATCCTGTGAATACATTATTTGGGTCACAGAACCTGGTGTAACGCCTCGAAACAGGCCAGGCATTATGACTTCAAACTTAATATGTAAGTAAAATCATGACAAAAATGTATTGGAGTATAATGAAAGATGCAAGAGCTCCACTTACTTCCTGCATCTGCAGGCGTCAGAACACTGAAATATGTGGACCAGAATAATTCACCTGAAAGACTTTATGTTGTATTTACCTCTGTCTGGTGCAGGGTTCCATGCAGCCATCTCCACATATATCCTCTTTGATTAAAGTTAAAACTACAACTGATCTCAACTGAAAACCCCTCAAAACTTCACTGACCCCCCCCCACCCTACACCCACCCGTCATGGCATGCTCCATTGTGTGATTCACACCTGTATATCACACTAGGTGGAGCAAAAAGTTTGTTTCAGGAATAATGAATATTTTTTTGGTGACTTTCAATATGTTTTTCTGGAAATATGGTTTGTTTTTTCCAGTGATGATAGGTTTTTACCTTGCAGTGATCACCAACCAACAGCCACAATTAACCCTTTTGTCTTATTGAACACCATCAGCAGTTACCTTTTCATAAGATGGTATGCAAACATCAGTGGACTTGTTGCTCCGAGTCTGTTCATGCAAAGTTAGATAGACTGATAGAAAAAGGGGTCTTTAGGGAATAAAAGTGGTACAGTGTGTGTCAAATGGATGCCTTTCAATATGCATTGTGAATTTTAGCAACTGTGTGTGTCTGGATGATGTGCACGTGAGCTTCTTGTTGGTACGCCACCTGAGATTAGTGATATGTAATAGAGAGTCAGACCAGATGGCCATATTTTCCTCGTCTGGATCTGGCACAAAAAAAAGGCTTCTAAAAAAACAACGTAATATTCCTGTAAATGAGACAGACTTAATCCCCACTGTGGAGGAGGAATGCCAGGGTGGGAGGAGGAGGGTGGGCTGAGCAGACAGCGGGAGGGATGAGAGTGTGTCTGCTTTTATGAAATGACGATATTTAACCTCTCGGCTGCGCTTTGTGAGCAAATAACCTTCTTCTCGCAGCGGGGAGTGATAATAACGCTTGTTCCTAATTCAGTCGCTCTTGTTTCAGGAGTTTTGAGAATATCTTAATGCTCACAATGACAAGATGACTTCTTACAGGCCCTGAAAACCGATTTCCTCCGTCATCTTAAAACAATGGGAACGCGACATTTTCTGCCAAAGTCAGAACAGTTTTCATGTCACAGATTTTTGTGTTTCCTCTTCCTTTCCTTTTCCTAAGTTGGAATACGCTGGAGTTACATACGTCGGTGCACCAATCAGGGTTTGGGATCATTTTAATCAATATCTGATAACTGACAGTTGTTGAGTTGTTTAGTCACAGTCAATCAAATGTGATCTCACCAGCCTCACAGTCCCAATGAGGCAGATCTGCAGAGTTTTTAGCGTTCAATTCTCTAACTCTAATAATAACCAGAGATGTTTTTTTTAGTCAAGAATGTTAAACGTGAGAGAAAGAGTTCTATGGGACTTCTTCCAGTGCATGACGATGATATGTGTAGCATTCGGTCTTTATCTTAAAGAGAGTTGCAGCATTTGTGCACAGCTCTGCTTCACAATGGTTGGTTTCCGGCGAGGTTTCTGCATGTGTGTGCAGTGGGTGTGTAACACTTTCATCCCGACAGACAGACCCATGCTGGCACGCCAGTTCTTTTGTCAACCTCTGTGCCAGTAACTGATGATGTCCCGTCAAAGCAACAAGAGTTGACTTGGCCGACCGCTTACCCAAACACACCAACGAGTGGCGTTCATCGTTTCGTTCATATTTACAAGAAGCAAGCAGCTTTGCATTTGATGCCTATAACGTGAATGGCTTTGTGCCTCAGACATCACCTGTAAAACTAGAATGAGACCTGTCTGATTCCATCAAACGTCACCGTTAGACGTTCAGCTTCTGCTTAGTGCTGACTGAGAGGCACGTACTGTAGATCTGGAATATAATTAATGCAGCATTTTGGGGACGGTTCAAGCCCAGATTATCAGTTCATCAATACAGATATCTTTTTATAGATTAGCCAAAATGTCAAGTTGTCTGCTGGTTGCCCGGAGGCTAAATCATCGTCACATTCAGCTGACGGGCTCTGAGTTTGGGTCCAGGTGTGGACTTCTTTTTTTTTTTTTTTTGCAATGCGAGTTAGTGGCACAAGGAATCATCTTTAAATCTGTCATTTTATTCCCCTGATTGAATAAATGTTGATAAGCCTTCAGTTTTGTCACTGTCTATGGGCTGTTTTTAGATGCTCTACAGGAAGTTTTTTATTGATTAGGCAGTGATTTTGGCTGTACTTTGCTCGTGCTGGTGTTTCTCTTTGTGTGTGCGTGCGTGCATGTGTGCGTGTGTGTGTGTGTTTGTGTCTTGTCAAAAGGCCAAGGGAGGATTTTGGTCCCAGCTGCTGTGCACTGGGACTTGGCCTGGAGCCTGCAGACACACCCATGTCAGCATCAACAGCTTCCATCTTATAAATGCCTCGTGGGGGCTACACGTAGACCACAAAATCTGCTTCAGACGGACATATGGAGTGGGGACGGGTTACATGGGGTAAAACGATATTTGGATGTTTTCTAGCATTTCATTAAGATATTTCAATTTAGGTTTCTTTAATTCAGTGTGCGTGCGTCATTTAAGATAATGTACTGAACAATATTACCTTACATGCCCTTGATTCTTTATGTTTAGCATACTTCAGCCACTCTGAGCTGGGCTGTGGATGATAATCAAGCAACAGTTTCATCAGCTTAAATCGATAACAGCACAGCAAGACAAACAGCACAAGACACCAAACTTCCATCTCTTGACGCTCAAATCAAACTCACGTTTATATTCACAACTGTCGCCCAGCAACAGCGTAAGGGGTCTATGAATGGGCAAGTTAAATTTCACACACTCTTAAGATGACCCACCACACACGCACACACACACACATGCTTACATTCACACACACACATGCTCACGCTACGGTACAAACATACAATAGAGTGTCATCTCATATAACTGCCACACGCTGAAGATCGCTGAGGGTCCGTTTTGCATCTATTTTTGGCTCCGCTAATGAGAGGCAGTGTTTGGCTCCGGTCGTATCGACTGCATTACCAAATGGACATTTGTAATTCACATTTCAGTAAGTGATTTAAAAGCTCACGAGAGGGATAACGTTATGATATTCTAGAAATCTGTTATTTGGATAATAGATGTGTGATAATTAAAAATATACTCTCAATGGCCATCTGTAGTACTGTCTGAAAGGGTGTGTATTGTTTATTGTGTGTATTGAACAGAAATGACTGACTGTGTACAGCACGTTTGTCACTGTGCATGTTGGTGAAGCTGAATACCATGTGAACACGTGCACTGTACTGCATGCATGTGCTTTTACATTAATTCTTTTCACTTAAACTGATTCATGATGCAAATGGAGAACAAGACCTACGCTGTGAATTACATTCATGCAGCTTCTCTGCATTAACAATCTATAATCAGTGGAACCATTATTAGCATCATATGATAGGATGAAGCGGTGTGACATTCTTGAAGTGCAGCACAAAGTAACAGAGATTTTTTAGTTAATGCGGGGTTTTTTAGTAATCTGCTGAATGTTTTATGTCTGTTAAATAAATGGAATTAGCGGCAAATGCATGATAATTTTCCACAACCCACCGTGATATGCTGAAATAGCAAAACTTAGACATTTAGTTTGTTGTCATACAGTATATGACACAGCAAACAATCAGTTCCCTACATTCAAAATGTGTCTACCAGCGAATGCTTTCCATTTTTACATGCAAAATGACTAAAATGACCAATGTATTGTCAAAACAGCTGTCAGTTATTTTCTATTGAGCAGGTAATCCGTTAATCGAATAATTGTTGCAGCTCTAATTTTTATCCTTGAACCAGGGCCTCAGTCTTCCCCGATGTTCCACAAGCAATTTTAGTTGTTTAAAAATGACTTGAAATTAACTTAAGCTTCCACAAGGATTTTAAAGATGGAGCAGTTGCAAGGCATCAGCAGCGACTTAACAGTTTTGCTCGCTCATCGCTACGCTCTGCCTGATACATCAGAAAATATGACTCAAGCAGCATCATATTTTCCCCGTGTGTGTATCTGTGTGTGTCATTTTCTGTGTTTGTGTGCCTATCTGTGATGGCTCGCTCATATCTGTGTTGATCTGACAGAAGAGATCCCTCGGCTTATAGCACTGAGCTGCCCAGCCTGTATTAATCTGCTTAATAGGGTAAACCTCTGGTCCAAAAATACCAGCTCTACCAACCAATGCCCTCGCACAGCCAGAAACCCCACACCACATCACAGGAGCGTAACAAAGGGTCCAACATGCAAGGTCAACCGTACCATAATTACTGCAAATTGAAGTGAGAATGTGACTCACGGGTTCTTCACACGGAACGAAAAGTCGATGGTGATGTCTGCGCACTCGTGGGAGCGCACTTAACAGATACACCAACTGTGCTCAGCTGCAAACATCTGGCACACTGCAGATTTATTCTTGAATATTATTCAGTAAAGCATGTTGGAATTTGGACTTCAGTGTGTGATGAGGAAAGCGAAAAGTCATTTAAAGGAAGTAATTTTAGCTTCGTTTATTGTTTTGTAAGCATTAAAACAGCTGCAGCAGAGGTGCCTTTAAGCAAATTTGCATCAGAGTTTAACAGCACACTCTATAGTTTTTATATTATAGAGCTTAGCAAAGCATTTAATAGAGTAGGGTACCATATACATACCAGATATAACAAAAGCTCCACTTAGATTAAAATGCGGGATATTCACCAGGATCAGCTGCAAGCAAACAGTCATTTGAAAACTTTAATGAAACCTCTGAAGCCTCAAGCCTGAGTGGAATTACTGAGGACGCACATACACACACACAAAGACAAAAACACACTTAAAACCCATAAAAACCTTCTAGCTAATGTCAGAGCTGAAGGTTTCGGAGACATAATAGCTGTAATAAACTGTATTTGTTGCGAGCTTGACCTCTGTAGCTTTTAAACCTTTTATGCTTTAAAAGGTCTGAAGTCGGAGGTCTTGTTCCTCCTCAGTCGACAAAGAGCGTCTACTGACAGAATGGACATAATGTGTTGTCTCCTCATGGGGAGGGGGTATGAATGTGACTTAGAAAGACGCTCAGTGGGAAAGACGCTGTGTCTGTGTGTTTTTTATGTGTGTGTGTGTGTGTGTGTGTGTGCCTTTGCACAGGAGTGGAAATACTACACTGAATGATGACAAATCAACTTCGGCTTTGTCTAAGTTTATTGATTTTGTCATGTGGAAACAGTGCATGATGCATGCTGTGACAGTGTGTTACAGTGGTTTAAATTATATATATATTCATTAAAGCAGAGAAGGTTAATTTTTTAACAAATGTCACGCAGTGTTTTGGTTTGTGGGGTAAATATTGGACATATACATGCAGTTCTTGCTGAACAGCTAGCATAGGATTGGCTTGTAGTTAAGCTAGATCTGCCTGAACATCTGTTCATGTTTACACACATGTGGTAAAGTCGTAGAGGTTAGCTTATGAAAATGTACAGTAGCTCAGCACAGCATGCATTACCATATTTCTGATGCAAATCTCCATATTGTCCCATGTGTGTTTTTTTTTCCCCCCTACCAAATGTGTATTGCCTGTATGTGTGAGCGTTAGAGCTTGACATGTAGCAGGAGTTTTTATCCCATGGATTTCTCCCACTATTTCTCCCCCCCACCCTCGTGTATTAATAGCGTGGCAAGAATAGTCGGAGCACCATGGGTTGGCGTGGGCCCCATATGACACCTCTGTTTTACTCTCTTCTAAACTAACACGAGTGAAGGTCACACTGTCTCCACAGAAGCATTTCGTCCTCACACCTACAGAGCACAGCTGCTGCAGTCTTTTTTCCATGCATGTGAATGTATTACAGATACATTTATTATGATTATATGATGGGCTGTATATGTAGACTCATAATGATTTATATCTTGCAAAAATGTGTTCATTATTTATTGACTGATTTCAAGAACATTTGGTTTGATTGTGGTTGAATGTTAAAACTTTTTCAATTTCAATCTCATGAATGACAACATGCTGTCATCCGTTAAAGATATACATGGTCAAAGATCTGCAGTCAAAATATTTCTAATAGAGGGTCACAATATAATACAGTGGTTTTACTGTAAGTGTGTCAGGAAGAACATTAAGAAAGTCTCACAGAAAGAATAAGAAATTAGCAAGTTTGACTGCCTCATTGATTTAGTGGCGTACTTAGCACTTGCCTTTCAGAAGGGCTTCATAATGAATCGTTTTTTGGCGTGTTCATGACAGGTTCTCATAATGACACCACTGAGGCTGCAAAGCATAAAAATTGCTATCCTTGCGTGGGCACTTGTAATTCATAAGTCACAAGTCAAACTGAAGGGCATGAAAAAGGATTTAATTAATCTCACAATTACACAAATTATTATTGGAAATGGAGCAAGACATGTTGATTAAACAGCGCTGACAATCCTCTCCACAGTAGTTATTCACACATGCTGGAGGAGTTATGAGAGTGAAGTGGCAGCTTCCTGTGTGTACAAGTATGTTTTACAGCGTGAGGACAGGGAGGTATGGTCAAGTGTGCCTGAGTGTCGCTCCGTGGAAGATCATCTATGACATGATCTATTTCTCATTTTTCCCTGCTCCAGTGAGAGAAAATATTAGATGCTCAGCTTAGAAGGCGCTTATAGTTAAAGAGACGAGGGAGGTGATAATATTGCGGCTCTGATGACCTGAAAGTGAAAGGTGGAACGCCGTGTGGGGCGAGGAAGCTTTGGTTCCTGTGCCTGCATGTCACTCCCTCATCATTCATTTGTCCCTGTCGTGTTGGACATGTGGATGGAGCTGTTAAACATCAATTATTTGTTGTGATGCCGTAAATGAGTCAGATATGCATACGGCCTGTGTGTGTGTGTTTGTGTGTGTGTGTGTGTGTGTGTGTGTGTGTGTGTGTGTGTGTGTGTGTGTGTGTGTGTGTAGGGTGAGTGAAGCATGGCGAGATCTGAGGATCTAATCGCACCGTTCCAGTCTATAGGGCTTTGAGCACATCACCCAGATCACTGAGACACACATGGCCAGACACATACAAACACACACACACACACACACACGCACAAACACACACACATGCACAAACACAAGTATACTTTTGCATGCTGTAAAAAAAAATGAAATGAAGCAATACTCTTCTCTTACTGATTTTCTCTGTTTCTCTGTGTGTGCGTGCTTGTTTGCATGTGCGTTTGTGTGTGTGTGTGGCCTTTGCCCCAGCTCTAGTTTCTACTCCAGCATAAGGTTACCCAATGTAGTCTGTGATAGATTAGTCATTCTGATGCCAATTGAGGAGGAACTTGCAGTGGCAGAACTTGTGGAGGAAGCCTTCTCTGCCTCTCCTGTGTTTGCTCTCTGCAGCATATTGCACTCACATGGTCTGCAGGCTTCTTGCTAAGGAAGGTAAGGCCATCCGTTGCTTGCTTGTTCCTCTGCCTATGAGCTTGTCTCAGCAGTTTACGCTGACTTCAACCACCTTGCTTCTTCCTTTAGCAGACAGGGTCCAGGGAGCAGATTTTGCACTGCTGCTTCTGCTGACCCAGAAGCAGCTGTTTTTAAGAGAAAGCAGAATGTTAACCAAAACATATCACTCTCACAGGTCATGGGCACTACTACTGTAATTAAAGCTAAATAGCTGATTCAGTGGGATCATCTTGCTTTTGGAAACTGTTTGTCTTCTTGGACAGACAGCGCAGTCATATGTCTCTCCACTACTTTCGGAGGCAGGTAAAAGTTGGCAGTTCTTTCTGTTACGTAAGGCAAAATTGAATATCGATGGCGCACCGAGTAATTGGAAAAACATTAGGAACTGATCAAGCAGGGCAAAATCATTGGCTAATTTCCAGGTATTGATCTGAGAGCAAGTGTCTTGTCCGTGCACGCTGGTTTGCTGCTTCTATTTTAGGATCATGAGAAAGTTTCTGGTTGCCTAAAGGGTCAAATAACTTCATTCCGGTCGTGGGATTTCAGAGGAGTGGAGAGGAGGGTTTGATTTGACTGATCTTTTTTACCTTTTACGTGGCTTTCATCAAGTGTTGCAATACTCTCCAGCTGATTCTGTTTCCAACTTCGTCTCGTTGGACATTCCCAGTTTTGTGTTCACGATCTATCACAGTTTCTGTTTCTTTTGCCCTTCGTCGTCATCTGTTTCCCCCGCTCTTGATGAACCGCCCCTCTTTCCTTGTCATGGCTGCTCTCTCATCATGCTGTCTATCCATCCACCCACCTATCAACTCCCATTCTCCCTCATTGGCACTTTCCTTCTTTTTTCGTCCCGTCCTCATCCCACCCACCCACATCCGTCTTCCCAACAATTTTCATGTCATCCTCCTTATTCATTCAGCCGGCCCATCTCTCTCTCTCCCTCCCAGCAGGACTGGTATCACTAGCATTGGTTTTAGGTGGTGACTCATCCCTGGAGTTTTTAATTACACATCTGCAGGCGTCAGCACCCGGCCATATGCACATTCGGACAAATGCGTTCACGCTGAATCGGCGCACCTCAGAGAGCAGCGTTATCACACAAGCTCTGCTAAATTTGAGTGCAGAAACTGATCACAATAGGAGTAGAGTGCATTTCTAGGAGAAATAATGCGACACAGTGCAGTTTAAATGTGAGCCCTGGTGTCTGGACGAAGCCCAGCCCATGCTATCACTGTACAGACGGTTAATTATGCACTAATGTATGCACAGCCCCAGTTACCCTGCACAATCCTACCCTGCTACCTGCAGTGGGGTCATTACAGGGTGTTATATTTGCGTTATGTGCACATGGAAGAAGTAATGTGTGTGCACAGGTATGCCACTGAGTTAATTAGATATTAGATATTGTACAGCAGATTAGGAGTTGGAAGAGCTCGTTTCATTATTTGGGAAGAAAATATCACAAGTTTATGCCAAAGTGACTTGAACAGTCAGAGATATTTTAACACGTAACAAATTAGCCCTCCATTTGTTACACTTACATCAAATACTGCTGCTTTGTTTTATGTTTGTTGTTTTCCTTTTTCACAGTTACATGACTCATCACTGTGCCTCCACAATAACAGACTGTGGAAAAAAAGTAGCAAGGGGTTTTCTACTATGATTTTCTTTCAAAAAGAGTAAATCGTCTCCTGCTAGCGTGATGATCTCTTCTGTCTTTGCATCCTCGAGCTGCCCCGCCCTCCTCGGTCCTCCCTCATTCTGTCTTGCCCTCTCTCACTCGTCCCTCTCTCACGGCTGGTTTCCAGAGAGATGGGTATCTTAGAAACAAGGAGTTCTGATAAAACGTGCTTTCCTAGTCAAATCCTTGTCACATATTTAACAAAAAACAAAGCCTTAACCCTTGACAGAAATACACTGACTGTCTTTCTCTCCCTCTGTCTCTCACTCTACAGGTGCTGGAGGGAATCAAGCATAGAGGAGGTTTTCCTTTTGTCCTCTTACTGTAAGTCCTGCTGAAGACTGGCTGCTCTGGTGATCTGCTGCTGATTCTGGTGGCTGAGTGTGTGTGTGATTGTTTTATCCTGGGGTCCCAAGGCTTTGCACTGGCTGAACCACAGCCATGGAGGTGGCCCTGGTAGACTTTGAGAGCCTGGACCTGAACGGCAGCCTGGAGGATGAGGTGGACACCTATGCGGATGAGACCACAGCTCTCACGGTGGACATGCCCCCGGAGCACAGCAGCCCAGACAGCAGCTACCTTCTGCGAGCCACTCAGCTGTCCTCTACGCCCTCCCACCACAGTCAAGTACCCTCCTTCATGTGGGAATCCACCTCATCTTCACCCACTCCACATACACAGACACTCGGAGTACCCCAGTCCCCCACCATGCCAACTCCAAGCAGACAGGGGCGCAGCAGCTGCGCCAGTATGATCTCCAACTGGAAGTTGCTGCTAAGCAGTGAGGGCACGAAGGAGAGTGAGACCATCTTCAGCCGGCTTGCTAAGGAGTGCTGCGAGGATCTTTTTGTGGATAAACGAGGGCTTGATGACGGAGACCAGAAAGTCATCATCAACATTGCCGGTCTTCGTTTTGAGACCCAGCTCAAGACATTGGACCAGTTTCCTGAGACACTGCTAGGAGATCCTTTTAAGAGGATGGACTACTTTGATCCGATGAGGAACGAGTACTTCTTTGATCGCAACCGACCCAGCTTCGACGGGATCTTGTATTACTACCAGTCAGGCGGTAAGATCAGGCGTCCAGCTAACGTTCCCCTGGATGTGTTTGCGGATGAAATTTTGTTCTATGAGCTCGGAAGTGAGGCCATGGAGCAGTTCAGAGAAGACGAAGGATTCATAAAGGACGTTGAGATCCCTCTACCTGATAATGATGTGTACAGGCAATTCTGGCTGCTGTTTGAGTACCCAGAGAGCTCAAATGCAGCCCGAGGTGTAGCACTGGTGTCTGTTTTTGTTATTGTCATATCCATCATTATTTTCTGCATGGAAACGCTGCCAGAATTCAGAGATGACACTGATCCAATTGTGCCCACGGCGGTACAGCCTTTCAACCAATCTAGAGTTTACACTTCCGTCAAACCGTCTGGTGTGAAGCCTACGACTTTCTCTGATCCCTTCTTCATCATTGAGACTGCCTGCATTGCGTGGTTCTTCTTTGAGCTGTGTGTGCGATTTTTGGTCTGCCCTAGCAAAAAGGAGTTTTTCCACAACCTCATGAACATGATCGACATTATATCCATCATCCCATACTTTGTTACCGTGGTTACAGAAATGGTCACGACACCACAAGAGAGCTCGGGACAGAACATGTCCTTGGCCATTCTGCGTATCATCCGTCTGGTCAGGGTGTTTCGCATATTTAAACTCTCCCGTCACTCCAAGGGGCTGCAGATCCTCGGACAGACTCTGAAGGCCAGCATGCGCGAGCTTGGCTTGCTCATCTTCTTCCTCTTCATCGGAGTCATCCTCTTCTCCAGTGCTATCTACTTTGCCGAGGTGGACGAGCCCAACACGCAATTTGTCAGCATACCTGACGGCTTCTGGTGGGCTGTGGTCACCATGACCACTGTAGGCTACGGGGACATGTGTCCCATCACCATGGGGGGTAAAATGGTGGGCACCTTGTGTGCCATCGCTGGTGTGCTGACCATCGCTTTGCCCGTTCCCGTCATCGTTTCCAACTTCAACTACTTCTACCACCGAGAGACGGAAGCAGAGGACAAGTTGCCCTTGGCAGATGCTGTTGAACAAGCAATGAATGCTGAGACCAGTACCAAAGAAGGTAGCAACACCTCGCTCAATAAAGCCAACGGCATCTGGCAGAGTAGCAAAGTGAAATAACTGTAGGACACATTTAGGAGGAGAGACTTTGCCACAAAGCAGGAAAGAAGCGTTGAAGAAGAAGAGAGTATGGAGGAAATTTACTGTTATGATTTCCTTCAACTGACGATTTAATGGGATCAATGAGATGAAGTGTTTGTAATATGTTTTATAAGGATATACAGGATGTGCTGTATTTACCTCTTTTATGTCTAACATGAAAATAACAGACAAGCAGAAGAATTCATTTTGTTCAGGATCGTGTGTCAACATATTTCAAGTCGACTTTGTGTTAGGACTCTACTTTTAGTTCCGTAGAAACAGAAACAAATCAATCATTGTCATTATTCAGCAGAATATTAAGCTTTTTTTTTTTGTAACTTTGGTCTTATTTTCATTGTCTTGGCCATTAATCTCCTTCCTTATAGCATCTTGCTCACCAGCTTCACTGACGTTTTTGACCACAAACACTCTTAACACTGTTTCTTCTAGGGGCCGTAAAACCGGTCAAATTTAATGGCAGGTTAACAGAAAAGTTAAATGTTATGATGGTTTGTAGTTTATGAAAGTGTGAGAAACAGGTTGTGTTTCTCTGAACAACGTTGTGTGTGTGTGTGTGGACATGTATTACTCATGTTGTCGGGACATAAATGCATTTATTGGGTATCAACAGCACAATCTGACCTTTTGTCGTCTACTAAAACGTTGCTTGAGGCGAATCTCCTGTGGCGCCCAATGGAAACTGCCACAGTTTACACATCATGCGCAAAATCATCTCTGATAGGAATGATGGCCATCTTTACACAAATTGACCAAGGTTGTAAAAAAAATAATAACATGGACAAAATCATAAAAACCACACACAGTTTTCCTCTAAATGTTGTGGATGGGTAACTCGTGTATAGTTTCTAGATTATAGCCCTGCTGTATTTATTTATTTAAAGTCGTATCATGATTCTATTGTATTTATTCGTTCTCTCTGATGAGTAGCATGGGTACGAATCCTCCACTATTGTTAGCAGTCAAACTGACTCCACATTATGTATCATAATGGAGTGCCTTAAATTATGTAATGTTGGGTTACTGTTGAATTTGCCATACGTAATCTTACAGTTATACCAATGTTCATCACAAATATACACTCAACATTTTTGATTTCAGCTTGGTCGAAAATGTAGAAGCTGTAACCTCTCTCCACTCTCGCACATATCCAAAGTATAGTGGATTCCAGCTGTTTATGAGGTCGATAATATCCTTCAAAAGTTCGGATTTCATGTCGTAAACCTCATTTTTGTCAACTAGTGGATATCTGACTGAGGAAGCATCACCATGTTCACAAAATAACACTGAGAAATTGAAAGAGAGAAGGAAGAAGCCAAAGTTAACTGCTCAATTAAGGGAATAAAGGGAACTTGTTCCAGGGCCAGAGGGCATTACAGGCCAAAATGTCCCAATAGTACTTATTTTGGAGGAGTGATTGTAAATTATGCTGTATCAGTGTAATGTTCTGGTGGTACGTCTTTTGAATATCTCTTTTATAACGTGTTTTCCTATTTTAAAAGAAATCTTGGAAAGTACAATCAGTAACATATTAATTTGGTTCCAGAAAATCTCAAAATAGCTTTTGACTCGTGCAACGTCTGAATCTCTGGTTCAGCGTATTATCAAAGGTCATATGTATGTGTTTTTTGTGTGTTTGACAGTCAGCTTCATGATGATGATGATGATACGGTATAATGTCAGTTTTCATGATATAGTCAGCCCCTCGTCTGTTCAGTCGCTGTCGTACGAGTTCAGAGGCAGACTGGCCTGAAGTGATCACCTGCATCGTCATGACTACAGCAGGTTTATTACACCAACAAGACCGTTACACTGTATTTGTATTTGTATGTATGATAGCATTTCAGTATACAGTTTACTGTAATGTATGCAATATATTCTGGGATTTTAAATCATGCCTTCTCATGTTTTATGTGCTCTGATGCATTTATAGGAAGGTGTGTGTGTGTGTGTGTGTGTGTGCGTGTGTGCGTGTGTGTGTGCTTGTTTGTTTGTGAGTGTTTGTATTTTCTCCTTATCTCCATCGGTGTTCCCCTTCAGGGAAGATTTCGTCATTACTTTCAGTGACCTGTCTCTGCTTTCACTGTAATGTTAGTTCCACACACACACACACACACACATACACACGCAACACAAAGATAGAGGTCACAGCAGCAAGGATTGTGTGGCAGTGCAGCGACAGTATAACTGGACGCCTTCCAGACAACAGCAGGATGCCAGTCTCTGGTTGACATGCAGTAGTCTCCTACCTACTGATGCCAAGTAGCTTCACCTGATACTCTCCTCTCTGGACTCACCTCAACACCTCGTCTCGGGCAGAGAAACGCTCCTCTAACCTGAACATACGGATGCAAGAGACTCCTTATGGTGTAAAAAGTGTATCAGACTTTTTTTATTTATTTAATTTTTTTATGCATATTCATAACAGGAGGATGATGAGTGAAAGATATGTTGTGGGCAGAGAATAGTATAGGATGCTGTCAGCAGAGGTCTTTTTTCTTATGCAGGAAAACACAGGAGCAAGGTGACGAGGATAATTGCTTGTTGCAACATATTATACATATTCATATTGTTAATTTTGTATGTTGCTGCAGTCAACTAAATATTCACTAATTTCTAGTTTTAGATATTAAAGTGTAGATGCTAGTTTACAGTTAGGAAATGAATCATGGGACAGTCTACACACACACAATTTATAGATGGAAATTCATAATAAATTATGTGATTAGATTTCAGGAAGTATTTTCTTAATGAATTTATATGAAATTCTCTCACAATAAAGGTGTGTGTTTGTATCATTAGTTAATGACTGAAAACAAATGTAGATATAAATAAACATAAACCCAGATGCAGGAAATACTTTAGATGTGAGCATGTTCCTGAGATGATAGGATGCTTTTCTATGTTCATGCAGAAGATTAAAATTAAGCAGCAGAATAGACATACAGGGTGTTTGGTGACATGCAATAAAACCATCAAAACAACTTTTGATGTGCAAGAAATGTCTAATTAGCAATGCAAAGTAAGATGTACTCACAGGCAACTTTGGAGCTGAATTTCATTGTGTCACACGGCAACTGTTATTGTGTTATTATTATTATTATTATTATTATTATGCAGGGTTGGGAACAACAACATTTCAGACTCAACAACTCTGCCCAAATTGTTTTCCAACTGTTCTGGTAAAACTGATTGCATTTTCTCCAGCATAACAGTAACCCTAACCTATGAATGGCTGTATGACCCAGATTATTACTACATGGCTGTAGGAAATGAGGGTCATCCAAGGACAAAGAGTGAAAACAGAGCTGCAGATGAAAAGAGAGAAAGGAGGGATGAATGACACTGCAGGCAGGGAGGAGAGCGGAGTTCACACGCTACCTGGTCTCTGCTAATGGACTGTCAGCCGCATAGATAGGTTACAAGCGGGTGCGGAAATAGGTTACAATTGAAATAGATCTCTGGCGCAGACACATAAATCTGTGCGTTCGCGCACACAGAGACACAAACACAACCCGAATGGAAAGCAAACTGAGCTGTTTCTGTCCCGAGTACTGTTTAATTTAACATTCTCAGCTTTTTCCCTGAAGGAACTTATTTAATATTTGAACTCAGAAGGGTCTAGGCTGAGACACGCTGCTCACTCAACATCATATTTTAAAAGTCTTTTTGTCAGCGATAGCAGAGAGTTATGCTGACTCTCCAGAGGTCCCCTCTTCCAGCAGACAACGAGCCACAGAAACAAAGTGCGTTCATTAAAACATTATAAGCCGATTTATTGTCAGTGTTGATAAAGTTCAGCAGGAATGAGAATGAAGAGCACTCTAACATGCTACATCAACTGTGCTGGTTAGTGGTATGCATTTGCATTTGCAGTAACAGCACAAAAATGGTCTAAACTGACGTTTTTACATGTCAGACACAGGTGCAACTAATAACCTAATGACAGCAATCGCTGCACTGTGTTGCACTAATTGCCGGGCACGAGGCGTCGCTAATGTTATTCGTCTCACCAGTGGTTCTTCCTGTTGTGACAAGTCAAATCATCTGCTCTGAAAAAGGCTGGTGAATCAGATTATCGTAGGAAGGACCAAGAGTGCTGTGATGCTATATTCAAAATAAGATAGACCAGAAAAGAAACGATGGCGATGCTCATCAAGTACACACAACGCTAAACTCAAAATATGAAGAAGGCTGCTCCTGAGATCGTTTCATTCTCTCAGCATATTTGGAGAGCCTTTTGTCTTAAAAACCCTTTGAGTTTTGGAGTTTGAGTAACTTGCAGTTTTCATTTGCACAACAGAAACTAAAACAGACACACAGCGACATGCATTTCATGCTGATAACAGCACACTAGTTCAATAAAACTCCACATGACTCCTCTAGCTGCTAGTTTCCCCAGTATTGTTACAGTCCAGGAGGAAGCACAAGAGAAAAGGTTTGGGAATTACGACTCGAACCTTAATTTTGTATCTCACCCAAAAGGCCACTTAAGCACCTAGACGTAACGTCAGAGCCTGTTCCTCTGCCTGATTCTCCAGAGCCCCCCTTCTCTCTCTGCCCCTGTCACTCAAAATACACGATTTCACTGATACGTACGAATCCATCATCACCATCAAACATTGTTTTTATGCCCTTCATCTGAATTAACACAGATACTAACGATTGTTCAAGGACTAATTCTTGCTGTTCCTGTTAAATCAATTTACAAACACAATATGACAAAGAGAGGCTGACTTTTCCGAGACAGGATCTTTGTCTGTGAAGATGGTCCAGGTTTCTAAGCTTGCAGTAACAGCTGTATTTTCACTAGAAACACTGCTGAGCCTCAAAATCAAATTTGAAAAGGATGTACCCATCTGAAATGTTAAATCCAGATATCACATCGTATCACTGAGGACTAAAACAGCTTTTGATAATAATCCTGGTGTCTCTTTCTGGTGATTTATCCAGAATGTGTGTGTGTGTGTGTGTGTGTGCGCGCACGCGCATGCATGTGTGTGTCCCATATTCACATGGCACTGCGGGGTTTAACCACAGCCAGTCAATCCGGCTGCATCCCTGGTAAGGTTGGGTAGGTCACTAAAATTGTATTCCATTACAGCCACTAGATACCTCATCAAAATTGTAATCGGTAATGTAATCCAAGGGATTACCCAAATTTAATAATAGATAATAGATACTTCCACATGACTTTCCGTATTTGTTGTAAATAAGGTATGATATATGTAATTATATCTAAAATGACACATTCTTACAAATATTTTTTGATCTGGGTAAACATCTAAAATGTAAAATGAGGCTTTAATTGTGTTTTATTTGTTATTTGAGGTGATGAAGGCAACATGAACTGCATTGCACTTCGTTCATTTTTAGGTTGAAGGTATGTCTGTCACCTAACTTCAACTTAAAGGTACGTACTGTATTCTCCGCTGTGCTATGTATGTACACAGCACTCCCACACATACATAAAAAACAGGACCACATTGGAAAATTAAAGACATAATTAGAGTGAGAGCAGCAGCAGCAGCAGCCAGCAGCAGGAGCATGGATCATACGCTGGTGCAGGTGTGGGATTCAGGAAGATTCCAGGATTTTTACATGATCCTGTTTGTGGAGGTGACAGTAGGAGTGTTATCTTCTGCATGCAGTGTCTGAAGTTAATCAGAAAATTAAACAGCTTGGTCTTCCAAAGGCCCACACACACAACTAGACAAAAATACACACTTTCACATATTTACATATTTCATAAATACAGATTTGGGCCAAAATAGGGGGTTTCTATGTTATTCCTGATAGTGCCTACCCATCCACTTTAGTTGAAGTCTCTTGATTGACCTTTTTCTCTTTTATTATTCAGGTGCCGATGAACTAAACGACACTGTTGACTTTTTCAAAAGGTGCACATGTGTGTGATCTCAGTGCACAGTGGAAGATCCCTGTCAAGTCCTTAAAGATTCATGAGATTGCTCCATCATTAACGAAGCGCTTTGATGGAAAGTTCCACGGCGGAGTGCGAGATATGGGGAGCGAGTGAGAGGCAAACCGACAGAGGAGAACACAATATGGAGAGAGAGTTTGTGTAACACGGAGGAAAGAACTGGCACACAGTTTATTTCTGTTCAAGTTATAGGGCCTCCCTCCTCTGGGCGTCATACGTGTGTGAGTGTGTGTGTGCATGTGATAATTGCCCCCTGTCATTGGGTGCATGCATACAGTGTAGGAAAGACCCAGATTGTAGATTTAAATGGCGCAGTGAACAAAACACAAACAAAAAAACGTTTTGTTTGTTTGGTTCCAGACAAAAACACAACATTTCATTCTTCACTAAACTTTCACACTTTTGATATTTGCATCAAATCTGATGTTTCCTCATCAGTAAATTGCCAGTATTGCCATGACAATAAATTGACTTATCTGACATTATTGTTATAATCGTGATTGTTTACACAATTTTTGTCACCATGACTGTCAGGATGAGCAGCCGTGAGCAAACAGCAGCGGCAAGTATAAAAATGTATTGTATGTCTTTTTGTGTTACTTCTGTTTTCATTCTTATTCTCAAGAAAAGAAAAATAGCCTGCTTATTGGAAATACATTGAATAGAGGCTCAATCTGAAGGTTTTGTCGGTCCACATGGCCCTTGATCTACAAACGCTGTAAGCAGTAAGTATGGCTGTGGTTGTGCTGAGTATGACTGTGTGTTAAACTGTTTATGTAAGTAATTGTATAAGTTCCGGAAAAAAAGGTCCTATGGAAAGTGCCCTGTTTAAAAAAGAAAAAAAGAAAAAAAAAGAAAAATCAAGCAGATACATTCATCTCACACGTCATGAGAGAATAACTCACCAGGGGTAGTTAAATCAATCCCCAGCTCAGAACAGAACTGCGTTTCATTGCAGCCAGTCATGGGATAGCCCACATTGAAGCGGTAACCTCTGAGTCTCCTCATTTATATTTCACAAGTAAGTGAAGTTGAATTACTAATCTTTGGAATTCTCTCTGACTGTTTCTTGTCTGTGCTCCAGATGTAAAGTATGACTATGAAACCGATTAGTCATTAGTCATAAAAAACAGCTTAACAGTGCTGCAATTGTACATCATTTTTCATACATATTGATAAATAGCTGTAACAGAGGTGGAGCATGTTTTCTTCTTTCAGGAATGACTCACTCTTTACATACAATAAATGACTTACTTATTAGATTTTTCTTATTGCCATACTGTTCAAACTTCACAAAAATGATAATCATGAATAATCATTGATTAATAAAGGCAGGTAAAGAAAAACGTAGAGACTTAAAGGCCCTTGTTTGACCTGTGTATGACACTACGGCACATTACCACCTAGGAAAAAGCTAGGATGATGAAGTGATGAGATGTCAAGAAAGGAGCGAGGTGAAGACGTGAAGCGAGTCAGAATTAAGATGACAAATGGAGTGCTGCCAGTCTGCTTCACAAGGAATACATATGCCTGGCATCAACATCAAGACAGTGTGTCTTCATCTTATCAGCTGGGCTCTAATTTTGGAAGACGAAGGAGGAGGAGGAGGAGGAGGAGGAGGAAAGGATTAGAAGGAGAAAACTGTCAATCTGTTGCTGTTTATTTCACAGGGCCTGCTGAGGGTCTAAGAGATCCACATAGGACACACACATACACATACACATACACACCTCACGCACACACACACACACACACACACACACACACACACACACACACACTCATTCATTCATTAAAACATGCAAGTTGTGCTCCCTAGTGAAACCTGACAACATCTGTTTAGGTCTGTTGATTGAGTGGACAGAATTAATCTAAATGATCTCATCCAGATCCAACAGATTACCCTTCATCTTCAAGATAGACAAACAAACTCACAGTGATAGTTGGTCACTGCGCATCTTTAGGTGAAGATTTTTCTAGAGCTTACATGTCTTTTCACCATTTGTTGAGATTACATGCTCATGTTGTCATAACCAGTGTTGTTTAAATTACTGAAAATGATGTATTAGTTAGAGTTACTGGCTATTTCTCTCCAAAGTAATTTAATTACTTTACCAATTACTGCATAGAAAAGTAATTATTTAGTTGTCAGCTTACATTGCTTTACTAATGCATACACAGTTATATCATTTTGGTGTTGCTGTGGCACAATGTGTCGTTGCACCCATTATCACTTAATACTCCCGGCCACCAGAGGGGGCAACAACTACTGTTCCTACCTGTACTACACCTGGATTGTCTTTGCTCGACTGCATGATTTGGTAGAAGAAGATCTAGAGGATGCTGGATGTACACGGTTAACAGAGTTTTGCTGCAGTAGGTAGGTATAAATAATTACATTTGATGTGAAGTTTCTTCACTGTATACTAGAAACACTACAGTCACTGTGATGAAAAGCATATTTAACTTAACATAATTTTTGTATTTGCATGGAAGATAAAAGTGACGAGCCCATTTAAATTGCAGTAATTATGTTGTTTAATTTGAAAAAATTGAAATGAGGCCAACGATGCTCCCGACGTTGGTTCTCGCCACCAAAGTTTAAACAAGACTGACTTCTGCCACCATACCAGTGGCTCAGAGAGACTGGACAAAGAACAGCAGTGCTTTGAGCTAAATGCTAACATGCTAATGTGCGGCAGGTATAATGTTTGATCATCAGCAACACAAAGTACAGCTGATTCTGATGAGAGTTTTTAGTTTTGCAGGTAAATTAGGTGTTTTCAGTACCATTTAAATCTTCCAAGATTCGTAGAGTCCCAGAAACATTCCCCCAAAAGATGTTCCCTGATGGTGATGGTGCTGGATAATCTAAAGATCTGATTTTTAATTTTTAATTTTTAATTTTGCTTCTCCTTGATGGTCTATTCATTTGTGATCGAATGCGATGGAGACGGTCTCTGCCTGTCAGCCGGTAAAGGTCACAACCCCTCTCCGTCATCTCAAAGGTCATCCTCTTTACTCGTCGGTGCTCTGTCTCCGTTGATTTGAGCAATGAGGCGATGGCTCTGTCAGCATGAAATCAAACAACTTCCCGATCTGTCTCTCTTACACACACACACACACAAAGCAACCCACACCTTTTTTTCTTTTTTTTTTTTTTGCTAGAGTCCAAAAATTATGACAAACGCCCACAAACAAATGTCATCATTCCGTCACGTCACCTAAACACGCTCTGCTCGCCCAGTTGCCGGGCGGATTAGCGAAAAGGTCATGTACTTTTGGAGGTATGATCGCCAAAGAGACAGGGAGCAGCCTGTGCTCTAATTTTAGCCGTGTCATCCATTTCCTAAAATCAAATTTTTATGGTCTTTGATAGAGGAGAGGAGAGGAGATGACACTTTCCTGTTTTTTTAATTAACAGAATCTGCTCTTTTCCTGCATGTGCTGAACATATGAACCCCTACTGTACCATGCATGTCTGAGTTGTACAGACGTCGCACCCTGTCTCCTCCGTGTCTTCACGAAGCCAGCTGGTTGCCGGCTGACTGGCTGGATCAGTGGCTGGTGTAGGACAGCAGCAGATGCGTGTGTTATCCGTATGATCCATCCACACTCATTATGTAAGAGGATCTCGACGCAGGTAACAGGCCATCTGTATGAAGAGGACACAGAGCGTAGAGATGAAATGGTCTGTCCCGCCTCTGTGATAACACATGTTACCACTCAGGCAAAAGGTGGAGTCGCTGATGAAGTGTGTACTGTTTGTGGTGCAGCTTAGGGGTTAAGATACTGACCATGAACTGCAGCGTTGCTGGTTCAAGCTCAGCAGGGGAGCTGTGTTGCATCTTTATTCTTGTATCTCGTCTCTGTACTGTCATGAAAAAGCCCCAAAAGTTTGTTATTATTATCATTTAATTTGAATGTTTCAAGTGGTTTATTGAGCTGAAAGGTTCATTGAAATGAGTGGAGACCGCAGGTGAAGTGTACAAGCTAAAAAGTAAAATCTAGATCACCTCACTAGAGTGCTTTTTATGTCCTCGACTGAGCTGACGAAGACGTCCCATCTGAAAGGCTCTTTCTGTTCAGGGAGGTGAAAGGCAAAGATTGTTTTCATGTTTGTTTGATGTGTACACCGCCGGCCTGGAAATGGCTGAGCGATCTGGAAGGCTTTTTTACATGACAGCAAGTTCAATTCCCACTGTGCTCCATGCTCCATCTTGTGGGTATTTTTTGAAATGTCAGTTGTCCAGACAGTTTTTGTCAGCCTCATCAAGAAGTCACAGTGTGAACTAATGAGAGAAAGCCAGTTTAAATGAGGGACTGAATCCTATATTTCATTTTATAAAGAAGCAATGCCCTCCTCATCATTAATAATATCATCTTTGGACCTTCACTTAAATTTAGAAAAAAAAAAAAAAAAACTCCATCACCATCCTCCCAATATCTCAAAATAATGTAATATTTTTGCATCCCCGGACTGAAAATAATACAAATGAGTAAGAATTTCATGTAATGGTGCCATAGCTTGACATGTTGTTGGTCAGGTGTCAGATCAAACCAACATTAACATCAACCTTTGTGTTTGTTGGCCAAAAGCAGTTGTTCCAGCCCTGAAAGAAGACAGAGCAGCAGCTTTTAGCTCAATGTGCAGCACTTGTTTTTAAAAGATTAGAGGTGAAATGATGGCCTCAGCCAATCGCCACGGGTTTCTCAAAGTGAAACAGTAGCAGCAAGCACGGGCTGGACAACACATAGCTTACCAAATAAAAAGATATTGTACAAAACAAATAAGAGGAACCATTTATTATTTGAAGTCTATAGAAAAATAGGATTCCAAAAGGACATAAATATTGGTGACAGTATGTTAGAGTAGAGCTAAAGGAAGTTATTGGCTTCTGCTCCTTCATCACGAATAGTGTTTGCACATAATAGCAACACTGGGGCCATTTATCAGAATTCTCAGAATTCCTGGAGCTGCTTCTGAAGAGGAAATGAGGGCATGCCTGTGGCCACGGATGCATTAAATCAATGAACAATAGTAATGAGGGTCTGAATACTCATGCTCAAAAGCAAGAGGAGTGAAAGAGTGCAGTGTTTAGATAGCACATCACAGGACTAGTTGTCGGCTTGACTCACCCCAGATTCTCCCTGATTTTCCACTAAAAGTTTGAACAACTGATTGTTCTACCCCATCACCTAGCACCACATCGGGCCAAGCTTTTCGTTTCAAAACAACCATATCTTATGACAGCTTAACTGTGACAAAACAGTATTTGCACATTCATGCTTCCAGCAGGGCGTGATTGATTTAGTCGGCCCATGAGTTTTCACTCTATGCCGCCTTCAGACTAAACACTGGTTGTCCCCATGGAGCCTTTCTGGCATGCTAAATGTGGTGTTGGTGGTTAATCCGAGGTGTGTTTGGTTAGTGTTGTGTACTTTACCTCAAAAGTGCCTATTACTACTACAACTAGGCCTCGCACTCTACTGATGCAGTGAAAAGTGTTTAACAAAAGAAGCATCTTAACCAGCTTACATCAAATAAAGCCTTTTTTTTTAAATCAAACAAGACTCAAGACTTTTCGTTGCACAGATTCAGCGTTTACATTTCTGCTTGATTAACTTAAATAAAAAGTCAGCGACACACTCTACATATACTGTAAATTTGGTTCTGTGTAATCCCATGATGGAGTCTGTGTCTTCAGCATCGGAAGCTTATGCGCGGCGTGCTTCTGCCCTCAAGGATCCTCATATAGTGCTTGAAATTTCACCCACTCAAACAGCAGCACTATGGGCGCAATCCTAAAACACAGAGATGAGTCCAGTTAGGCTGAGTCCAAATGTAAAATAAGTAATTCTGAAAACATCCAACAGAATTTCCGGAGTAATGATCCCATTACGGATGAACTCTTACCGGTTCTTTATGTTCTTCTGAAGGCTAAAGACCAGTGTGTTGAAAAAGAACAGTGTAAAGTGTCTCAGGGCATGCCACGACCAGAACACCAACTCAGGTGCATGCCTGAACATCAGCTCCAGTCTGTGAGAGGGAAAAAGGCTTACAAATTGCAACTCATTTCTACTTGATGTATTGATGTTGGTGTCTTTGCATGAGCACATAACAAATACAGTGTCATCATTGGACAAGAGCCTTTAATTCACATGAACAGGTTCGACTCTACTATCATTATTTGCAGAAGAAGAAGTTTCTGAGCACACAACCTCAGCGTCCTCAGTGGTTTAACAGGCCGTGTTATGTACTGTTTGTCCAGTGCATTTATTACCTCTGCCTACTCTGGTGTACAGCGTAAAAGAACACAATGACGGGTAGAAGCAGGTGGAATAAGATTTTTGCAGGGAGTCCAAACATGCTCAGGTGAGTCACCATGTTGCCCAGCACAACTGAAACACAAATGTAGAAGAAAGCAATTTTTACAAAGGCCCTGTGTAACAATCTGAAAGTGTTGCTCACAAAACGTAACTCGCAAAGTTGAGCAGCTGTTCTACTAAATGTAGCTGTTTTATCATTATTTAAACACCTAAAATACAGACATACATTACATAGATACACAAGATACACATAAACAGCGGACTGATTCTAAGTTTATTTAATTAAAAAACTTCTCCAGGAAATTGATGTAAGTCAATGTAATGTTCAATGGAAACGTGTGTGTGTGTGTGTGTGTGTGCGTGTGCCAGCCATACCATTCTTTACTATGTCAAAATTGAGAAGAGGTTCTTGAGTTGGTCCATTTCCAGTCAGCTCGTGCTCAGAACAGCTGCCTGTCTGCACGCATCTGTTGTCTGTAAAACTTGTCAGTGTAGCGTTCTTCTCCGCTTTCATCTCCTCCTCTCCCTCCGTGCCGGTCGGCAGATGCATCCACGTGTTAGTTTGGTTACAGCTAAGTGACCCTTGGGATACTTTGTGTATCATCAAATACGGGACAAGATCTGCACACAAGGAGACGGTGTAGTCAGATTGATTCTGCATGAAAGAAAAAAAAAATACTGTAGCTTGAATTCACGTTTTTTATTCTCCAGCAGGCACGGCTGACTCACCGTTGCTCAGAAGGAAATGAATAGCATCTTTGTAGCCGCTATCAAAGGCTTGCTCCAGAGTCTGATGAGAGGAAGAACAGCATACAAATAGGGTTAAGTGTCACAAAATCATCCCTTAGGCAGTCTTTTCACAGTGTTACTGTTGGACAAGTACCCTTAATTCACACTGATTCATCAGCGGGTGTAACTTTACAGTGACAGGTTGTCCCATCTAGATTTGATTATTATTGAATATAATTATAATATAATTCACTTAAACATTTAGGTTGACATACATGTTTATAGGTTATTACAGCATCACATTATGCATCACAAAAACTATGAGATCATCTTTAAAAGAAAGTCTGGTTTTCTCAATCGTGCTCAGTTGTTATGAAACACAAATTTAATTTCCTGCACCGCATTTCTAAAAATTATCATTTTTAAGTAACCTATATACCCATCTGGGTAGCTACCAATAGACTGTGTATAATCCACTGAGAACAAAAGTCTGCACATGGAGAGGTTAGCATGCAGTGAGATACAACAGGGGTCTGACCTCTAAAGCCATCGGGTACAGAGCATTGAAGATCCTGAGACCGTTAGCCATGTTGCCCTTCAAGGTGGTTCCACTCACTACCATGTCCCACACTGAATAAGTGTCGGCAGGACAGATGTCCATCTCCCCAGAGAACGGAGACACCGTCAGGATGTGACTGCTGGGTACGGGCAGGACTGGCTGCATGCTGCTGAAACCCCCGTCCACAAAATGCTAGGAGGGTAAGATTACACACATTACGACACAGACCAAAGAATGGCGTTGAAGTGAGTTTGCGAAAAGGCCGTCAAGTACTCACTTCTCCTTTGAAGGATGGAGGCAGCATGCCACAGTACCCAGGCACAAAGCAGCTACACAGCAAAGCCTAAGGACAACATGGTGGTGATAAGTAGTGCTTATTAACGTAGTTTTTCTTACTCATTGCTTCTAACCAGCTCAGGTTTTTTAAAAGAATGATCAGGGGTTGTATCTAGTATCAACTCACCTGTAATACATCCTCTTTGGAATGGAAGTCAGACATGATGATCAGCTTGCTGTCAACCAGGCGGGTCATAGCCACAGCAAGACGCCCACTGGCCAATTGGTGCGCATCGGAAGGAAGGTATTTGTTTAAAATGATCTCTAACCAGTGGAAAATGTTCACTGAGGGGTTTAGTGGTCCAAGCGTAAAAGCCTTCATGTGTTTGACGAAGTGTATCATCTCATCCCGGATAGTAACTGCAAAAGAGACGGCTTCGAGTCAAAAACAGTAATTAAATGCGACAGAAGCAGATTTAGACAGAAAGAAAAGCTGAAGTCACTCACTCGGGCTCATTTCACAAACTACAGCAGCTGCGACCAGAGAGCCAGCAGATGCACCCAGGACATACGGTGCTGTGTGAAGCATCCAGGGTGTGTAAGTTAGGAGGCACTGGGCAACCCCTAACTGGTATGTGGCCAGGAATCCTGATCCAGAGAAGGAGATGGAAGGAGGAACTTCCCGATAATAACAACTGGAGACTCCCGGAGCCATTTTCTAAAGGCTTTGATTTTCGGTTCCTTCTATCGTAGATGATGAAAGTGAAAAAAGAAACCTTCTGTCTTTTAAGAGTAGACCAAGTCACAGCAGGCTGGGTAGAGTTGCGCACTGAAAAGTGGACGACTGTTTTTAACCAGTCTCCATTAGACATACCGCGTTGGTCATGCCCATGTGATGTAGCATACAGCACTCTCAATGACTTTTTGTCCGTTTTTAGACTGGATTTGGTGTGCTTGTCTCCGGCTGTTTTCCATGTGATGTGACTAAACAAACAAAAAGCTCTGGATCTGTAGCAATGTAGCAAAAAAAATTCATGAAAATCAATTACAACACATGAACAAAAACAGACTTGAACAAGCCGGTCCTTTTAATACATACATGATAGTTCTTGGGATGTCACACTAACACATTTCAAAAGGACAAGTAAGTATTATATTTAGAATTAAGTTATTAAGTATGAACACAAAAAATATAGATATAAAGATATAAATTTCTTTAATTTTTCAACAGTGACTGAAAAAAATGAGCTTCCAACCATATCCCCAGCCTCTGTTCATGGCTCCAAACTGTCCAACAGGAAGCGAGAGCATCCAACTGGCTTTATAGCAGAGGGAAGCCGGGCCACGTTAAGCAGTGTTTTAAATAGAAATGTTAATAATCTTGGTTATGAACTAGCTTTGGTTTGTCTGTAGAAGGAGCTTCCTGTTTAAAAAAAGGAGGTAGAAGGTCTTCTTCCTCTGCCAATCCTTTACAGAAATAAAAAAGTCAACTAAGTGTGCAATTCCTTATTTCTGTTGTCTAGCAGGCGTCAGCTGATCCACGGGTCACTGTGTCACCACAGCACCCCCTGCAGGCACAGATGCTCAGTTTAACTTGCAGTTAAGGCGAAAAGGAGTACTGGGAATGTGTGTGTGTGTGTGTTTTTCTTGAATGTTGCCCATGTTTCATGACCTTGAGTTCTGAGTGTGCTGTTGTCCTTGTTTTTATCCTTGTTTCAAGAAGTTTGTGTAGTTCATGGAAGGATTTAAATAGCATGAATGACTAAATGTCATTACTAGATTATCACATGGCATCTGTAATAAAATAACAACGCAGTGATTTGAGTACTCAAAAAAAAAAAGAAAAAAACAAATTAGGGACGTTCCATACAAAATGTTTATTTTACAAAGCAGGAAAAACATTTACACTTAATATATACCAAATCTGAAACTTACATCACACACACCTCAACTTGAGGTTGATAAAGCAAACTATTTGTGAAATTAAAAAAATAAACTGTAGACAAACTGGCACAGCTGCAGTACAAACTTTTCATGTGACCATGAGCAATCACAAAACATACAGTTTCACAATCATTACCACCACTTATCTGCAAGACCTATACAGCAGGTCTTTATGCAGCTATGCTGAGCAAGCCTGAGAATTTTTAACTCTGCTGATTGTTTGGCTGATTGAATATTGATTTGATTTCTTTCACTTTTTCTCATCCCTTATTATTAGTGTTTGCGCTGATCACAACGATATAAACATCGATTCACAGCAAAACGAAAAGCAGTCTAATAGTGCAATAATTTCAAACAATGCGTACAAAACAGTGCCTTTTGTTAAACCAGGACGTGCATGGGCTGTTTTCTGAAGCTCAAAAAACACAAGATAAATAAACTACAATCTTCTGTAATCATTTGTGTTGTTGTGTCATTGTAAGGGCATTTAATACACTTTTATTTTCTATGGAGGAGGCTGTGGAGAAGCACGATCAGGGGAAACCTCAAAATGGTCCTCACTGAACTTGTGCGCGGGACTGCTGTCTTGAGAGTCCTCATCCTGAGGTGGAGTGTCTTCTGGGGACACGGCAGGGTCAGCCAGCGGCTTCCTGGTGTCCTGAGGGAGTTTCAGGAACCTGAGCGGAGGCAGAGAAGAGGCAGTAACAATAAACGTTAGTGTGTTGCTGTGGGGGAAGACAGGAGGAGAGTGCCAAAGAGAAAAGAGACAGAGACCTGAAGAGGAGTTTTTGTCCTCGCTCCTTTTTGATGATGTTCAGCTTGTAGTAGTGCCGCAAAGCACGGGACATTTTCTCGTAGGTCATATTGTCTCGGTTCTGCTTAAAAAGATCACAATGGGGAGGTGGTGCACATATAACCGTTTTAGCTGTATTACATACAACCGTTTTAGCATTTTCCATGTGAGATGAACCACGCAGACCTGGGTGCTCACCTTGTGGTTACCCCAGAGACGTGCCAGTCCGTTGGGGTCGACCACCCTGAACACCAGGCTGTCTTGGTCTTCCCATCGGATGAACTCTTGGTACTGGTCATCACACAGCAGCTGATACACATAGTCCCACAGCAGTCTGCACTCTGGCCATGATTGAAACCGGAAGAGGACACATGTTGTCAAAACTTGTGCTACTATCATCAATTATTAGTTTTTATTAAGTATAATGCAAAGGGATCATTTTTAGCATCCAAATCCAAGTCAGTCTCAAAGCCTTGTTCATATCCAAGCATGTTTGCATCTGTATGACTGTCTCTCTTACAGCTCCTTTAAGATGTTTGTCATCTGTGCTGCTTCCCAGACAAATCCAAAGTGACAGCTGAGGTAAAAGTGTGGCTGAAAAACAATGCTGGATTTTTCCTAAACAGACTAAAACCATGGCAACACGGAGAGTGAATCTTACGGATGTCTAAATATATAAAAACTTGAGAAGCTGATTGTGTATGACTGGCTTATGTCTATGAGGTTTTTCTACCCCCTAGTGAAATAGCTTGATGCAGTTTTTAAAAGAGAGTCCAGTTTTTAGCATATCTGTGCACCTTCTCGAGAACAAAATATGTAAATTTGTGTAAATTTTATGGGTCAGTACTGTAGTGCAACTGTCATTAAATCAACTGAACACTACCTGGGATGCGGCCATTGGCTTTGTGCAGTGGGCTCCTTGACTTCTCTCGGCTGGACAGGTTGAGGGGCTCCTGGATGACGCTCTCTGTTTGGGGAGGACACTGAACTTGGTTGTGGGGCAACGTGGAGACAACTGCTAAGCCGTCTGAGAGAGAGAGAGGGAAAGATAGAGAGCAACAGAGAGCGAGAGGAGCAGAAAATCAGGCATCACAGTAGATAATTACAACTGGAGGGCAATGCATTTTTAATGGTGTCATTTGTTATACCCACTGGTATGTGTGAGTGGAGCAGGGTACATGTAAAAGATCATGGGATGATCTTTGAGAGGTGACAAAGGCTCTGGCTGGCTGGTCACAGCAGATACAACAGCTGCGGACGCATCGGTTGTGAAAGTGAGGGAAACTGTTCGAGAGAAATATGAGGAACTGTGAAAAAAAAGAGCTAAACTGAAAGCAAAAGTGATTTTAAAGCAGCTTGAACATCTTAAAGGCAAATGCAATGTTCAACACGAAGACGCCATTACACTCCTTGCCTACAGCATACAGAACAAAGTCAGTGATTTGGACTCTGGAATTGTAAGACCATTGGTTTCCAGGTAACCGCGGCACACCTACTGGCACACATCCTACTTTCTATAATGGAAAGCACCTTTTTTATTGCAAGGTCCAATGAGGTGTGTGTGTGTGTGTGTGTGTGTGTGTGTGTGTGTGTGTGTGTGTGTGTGTGTTTGTGTTCCTCTACTCAAGTGTAAAATGTCCTCACCTTGAGTGGAAAGGAGCAATGTGATTTTACTCATTAAACTGCACTCATGCCTAGTTTTGAGATGCTGGTACTCTAGAGTACACTAGATTTCCAGTTAGTAAAACTTGATCTGAAAATATTGCACTCTTTTTTTTTTTTTACTACATTTGACTAGTGGCTGCAGCTGAAAATAAACGTTTTACATGCAAAACATTATACGTGATGCACTACAGTTTATTAAACTAACAGCATATAATCTAGTAAAACTTCTCAAAATGAATATGCTGCTTACAACAATTTAACACATCATTTATTGTACAGTGTACCTTATTTAAATTAAACACACGTTTTACCCAATTTGACATTGTGGCTACTTCTTCACCACCTGGTCCTCACATGTATAGAAAAACTACAGGGAAAGGTCAAATTTAGATCGATTCAAATAACATAGGGGTGAGGGTAGGCACACGTTGGTCAGGGCTAAACTTTGTCATAAGAAGCCGTCGGCTGTCCTCACAGGCGCAGTAAAACAAACACAGGAGCGGGCATGAATTACTGCATGGCGTGTCTGCACATACACTCTGCATGTGGCTGATCAGGAAGTATTTGTTCCGACAATCTAACCAGGATAAACAAGTTCCATTTGATATGGAGCACACTCAAACAATCAGCTTTGTGTGCGCACTGTGTATGCATGGTCTGTGTGTGTGTTATTTGTACTGCCATGCACCCACGTCTGTACCCCTGTGGTCCTGTTCATACAGTACATAACACTCGGCCCTTGATGAAGCAAGTTTGTTTCCCTGATCTTTTTTGTATATACAGTCTGTTGAAGTTTGATTCTGTTTTTTAGCTACATTATCCTGTTTTTTTTCTCTGCACTGTGTTTGAGTATATTGAGAACTACTGAGATCTGAAGTCAAATTCCCTCTGTGTGAAACCGTAAATGATTCTGTACGTTTAGAAATGAACTCCCACACATGACTGACCTCGCTTGTCATTGTCTGTGGGAGGCTGGGGCTCTCGGACACTCTGAGGGGGCATCTGGACGCTGACCGGGCTCTGGATGATCCCAGTTGAAAGGGAGGAAGACGCATTTGGGGGGCCACAGACAACACTCCTCCTTTGCTGTTTCACACACTGCAGGATCTCGTACAGAACATCACCTGTAAGAAACAAGGGTTGCATATGACGGGCGCGAAACTAGCCTGCACACTCTCTTTCTGCATACACGTTCATTTTCTACCTGAGCTGGGACAGCGGCGTCTGAAGTCTTCCTTGGTGAGCAGGCACAGGGCACGACCATTCATCTCAAAGCGGCCCTTTTCAGGCCGGCGCAGCGAGTACTCCTTCTGAGCCCAGTGGAGCCAGTGTGTAACATCCTCCTTATCCCACAGAGATGGGTTTATTCCTAGAAAGCAGATGCATGTAATTCCAAAACACTGTTACATGTAGCGTCTGTGCTTTAGTAGATGCTGCTGCGTCTACTTTGCTTATATTGCTATTATTATTATTACTTATGCAGGGGTATTTTTCAGGTAAGCACAGCATGTGTTCAGCAGTTTGACTCACGCAGCCGTCCAGGTAGATGCCACAGGTCTTCCTGACTGGGAGGACTGACCAAAGGTAGCTGGTTAGGTGGGGAGTGATGCACACTGAGAGGGGTGTTGACTTGGTTCCCATGCATCACGGATGCAGGACTGTTTGCTCTGTTTTCTTGCTGCACAGCATCCACACACGTGCCCATTAAGTGCGCGCGCGCGCACACACACACACACACACACACCAGTGGCAGTGAAGAAACAGCAATGCAGAGCGATTTTAGTACATTTTATTGAAAAGATCAATTTTCAAGTCTGAATATGGCAGTTGGTCATGCCCTAAGACTGAAAGCTGTCAATCTCCAAAAGAGAAATATGCAGTTGGGCTCCCTGTTTTGTTTTTTTTTTAAGAGAACACACCGATCAACTGTTTTCTGCTGAGACCTTCACTTACCTTGACCAAAGGTGACGGGGAAATGTTCTCCATGGAAGTGCCCTTTATCTATTCCACTGTACGACAAAAAACAGGGTGATTTCCTTATAACCAAACACACAGCTCGGCCGATAAATGAAATAAACTGCAGGTCAAACCTCCCCGATCTCCATTTTAAACAATGCAATGAATAAAACTTTCGCACACATAGAGCTGTACTAATTTCACATTCGATCCTTCCGGGAAATGAAAACGAAAGAAACACTATCCCCGCGGGGGGTGTGTGCAAAACGGGCTGATTGGAGGAAGCGACCGCAGAGGACATTTCCAAAAACATGCGCCTTCACTTAGACAGCGCGTTCACAGGAGCGCTGCTTCAACGATCGCTTCTTTTATAAATGATGTATGAGGGGACGCTGCGCGTGCTCTCACACTTTACACACCTGAATGCAGAATTAGTGTGTATGTATGTGCGTGTACGCGTGTGTGCATGTTTATCGGTGGGGGGATAAATAAAAATTGCAGGAAGTGATTAAAAGTTTTAAAAAAACAGTGGGAGTGTGAATCAGTAAACGAGTACAGGGCGGAACAGCGCGTGCGCCTGTAAAGCAGAAGTAGTAGACGGAGCTCCGCCTCCTCCTCCTCTTCTTCTTCCTCCTCCTGCTCTGTGTTTACCAGCCGACCACACAGACCAAAGGCTGTGTTTGCAGACACACACTGCCCATGGGATCACACTGAGCGACAAAGCTAGGTAAGGTGTTTCTCCAGAGAACACTTATTCAGTAGTTCCGTTTATTGTAAGCCCAATTCACGGCAAGGCGACGCCCCACCTACCACAGAGTTCATCGATTTTTCATCGATGTCTAATCGATATATTTTCTCGTTCTCGATAAGGCTACACATATATCAGATACACAGTGAGGACAGGGTAATGAATAGCACAGCTGAAGTTCCTACATAAGTACAAGAGGCGCCCTGTCCTCTGTCAGAATAAAGATAAAACTTTGTTTATCCTGAATGAAGTCTGGCTGGAGAGAGGGTTTGGCCAGGTGTGCTGCGTCATGCTGTGGAGTTTAATTTGCAAACGTAAACTAAATCTAGTGCAGATTGAAGTGTTGAAAATACAAAAACAACAATAATAATATACAATTTTCAACATTTATACAGGCTATATATATGTATTAGTTACTTTGATCACACAGCGGAGTAAACATCTCAAAGTCAGGAGTTGAAGTGTACACAGTCCAACTAAGAATGACACTAAATAACTTCTCAGGGATACTTCTCAGAACACACACATCTTCTTACAACACATCTCACATTTCAAGCTCATTAGTAAACAAGCGGCCGGTTGTCTGAGATCTGAACAATTTGTTCTGTCTGTGCAGCAGGGGTCAACCATTGATAACTTTACTGGCAGAGGGACGAATGAATGTTTGTAAGGATTGTGCTCACATAAAGGGACCTGTCTACTCCCCTTGTATGAAAACAGAACTATGAACTATGAGTCTGGTGTTTAGGTGTCACACAAGTTTATTATGCTGAAAAATTATTAAAATAGCACTGACATTGAATTAATGTGACAGGATGTGACTACTTTAACGCACTTTTTAACACATATGAACCCATAGCTGTGTTTTGTGGTTGTAAATCTCTGAAACACTTTTGTAGCCAGCTGTATTAAGATATCTATGTCTTTTCTGTCATATTTTTTTCAGCGATGTGGGCTGAAAAAGTGGGCAAAGAGTTGGGCAACCCAACACGGTCAGTGGTGGGATGGCTGGTGAGTAGGTTTCTCAAAGCCCACAACCGGATCCTTGAGGAAAGCGCTGTGCAGCTGAGTCGGATCCAGCCTGGGGATACAGTGCTGGAGCTGGGTCACGGCCCGGGACTGGGTCTGCAGTCAGCAGCCAAACTGCTCACAGAGCCCACAGGCCGCCTTATAGGGGTGGACTACTCAGAGTACATGCATCAGGTGAAGTGTGAACACTGACAGAGTGGAATCCAGTATTTCAATTTGTTTATCACATGCATGTCTTCATTTGTTACAGAGTGTCTTAAAGGGACATAGGGGGCTACAGTTCTTTGTTTTCTCTTACAGATGGCAAGTGAGCGACTGAAGGAACTTGTGGCCAGTGGGAAAGTGACCCTCCACCACTGTGATGTAGCAGCAATGCCCCTGGCAGACAGCACTGTGGATAAAGTATTTCATTGCAATTGCTACTACTTCTGGCCTGACCTGAGGAAGGGAGCCACAGAGATACACCGGGTAATGAAACCAGGTAGGATATGACGTTGTTATGCTAAGACAGTCTTTACTTTCAAGGCCCTTTTAACATCTGAATTAAACCTGTTTCAGGTGGTGAATTACTAGCTTCCCCCTGCTAGTTTTGACTTTCTGCTTCTCTGCACTGCAATATCCCAGGAGGCCTGATGGTGACCACGATGAGGCTGGACTCTGTGGCTGCTTTGGCCAGAAAACGAGTGATGCCAGGGGAGAACTGGCAGCCGGATGCCTACATGGCAGCTCTGAGAGACTCTGGCTTCACTGACGTCAGAATGGAAGACAGACGGCACAAACTCATTACTTTACAGGCTATCTATGCAACGGCCTGAAAATGACACTGAAATCAAACTGAAGGTGAGAGATTGTGTGTATTCTGATTTGAAATGCTTAAATGACAGCAAATCAAACACAGAAATAAAGTGAAATACAATACACTTTCTTAGTTGCATTTGCTTTTTATGTATGTATTCACTGTATCATAATAAAAAATGAAAAACATGTTAATGCTTTCTAATGTAAAATGAATTATCCCCTTGTTTTTCATAACTTAATTCCATTGTGACATGAATTTCCCATTCCACATTAAAATCAAATCACAGCACATAAAAAAAAAACAAAGTGGAGAGGTGTACCTCACTGAATGTGGGAACAACTTTCAAGTCAAATAGTGTTTACAAGGAAGCTGGAACTTAAGAATGACTGAAAAACATGGATTTCTTTTTTTCCAGGCATCTCCAACAGGCCAGGAGATGCCGTTCAATGTTAGTACTACAGTAACTAAACGCTAGCACTTCAACGGTAGGTGGCGGTCGTTTTCCGGTTGGGTGCAATTTGCCATTACAACAGAATAAGAAGAAGTTGTACGCGGGTGTTGATGACGTAGGGAGAGGGAAATCCAAAACAGCTAACGACGTGAAGTTGAAAAGGGACGTTAAACTGAAGAGCCGCAGTAAAGTGAACGACAGTTAAAACGAGAGAAACGTAAGTGATTGTTTTTTTGAATCCTGAGTAAACAACAACTTATTTTGATCACCGTGTGGTTACCGGACTCACAAAGACATACAAAAAGTTTCCCTAGCCACATAATTTAGCAGGCTAGAACGTTAGCTTGAAGCTTTTAACACGAAAGCTAGCGTCAAAGTTGCTAGCGTTAGATTTTAACTTAAATGAAAGCAAAAAGACTGCACACCCAGAGTTAGCCTAATGAAACTGCGAGTGATTGTTGTATGTCTGGTCAAAGTGAGTATATATCTATTCTCCGCTGAGCAGAATGCAGAGGGCATCCCGTTTGAAGCGTGAACTTCAGATGCTGAACATCGAGCCACCTCCCGGGATAACATGCTGGCAGACCGAGGAGCGGATAGACGACCTGCGGGCACGTAAGGATTAACAACGTCAAGGCTTTAAAACTAAAATGACCAAGAATGAACTTGTTCTCAGCAGTATGCCACACATGTGTCAAGCTAAATATTGGTTTCATCTGTCTGATCATGTCCTTATTTCCTCTGGTCCACAGAGATAGTGGGCGGAACAGAGACTCCATATGAGGGTGGACTCTTCTCCTTAGAGATCAAGGTTCCAGAGAGGTACATTTTCTCAAAGATTTAGTATTGATGGATGCGTTATCCCTTCCATTTCTACGATACAAACACTTGCTGTAGTCTAGAAAGACTGACCTGATGTTTTCCTCTCACAGGTACCCATTTGAGCCTCCCAAAATACGATTCCTGACCCCTATCTACCACCCAAACATTGACAATTCAGGACGTATCTGCCATGATGCTCTCAAACTCCCACCAAAGGTCATAACCGATTGCATACAAAATATGAAATTGTTACTGTTTCGCTTCAATAATCTGGTCTTGTTTGTCTCTCGTCAAATAAATGAGTAGGTATACCAGCTAATATTTTTTGCTTTTTTGTCCATTTTATTCAGGGTGCCTGGAAGCCATCCCTGAACATCTCCACAGTCCTCACCTCCATTCAGCTGCTCATGGCTGAGCCCAATCCAGACGACCCACTCATGGCTGATATTGTGAGTTACACATAACCTCGCCTTCATAGATACCATACTATGTTAGAGCAGAATAGCTTTGATACACAATCACCCTTTGGTGGTTTTATCTTTTTTTGTGAATATTCTAATATAAATCTGGATATGTGACAATGTAGCTTTCGTAAAAACCTTTATTGGAAAGTGGAAAGGCAGAGAACTAAATAACATTATGCTCAAATTTTGCACTAGTATAAGAATTGAATACTCTTTCCAGTATGCATGTTTATTACAAACTGAGATTTTGCTATGTGCCAGAATAACCTGTTAAGATATTAGTCTGAAACACCATTACTTCTTGTGACGAAAGTACAGCCTCTGGTAAATTTACACTAGAGAGCATTTCAATTGTGTATCGTCACCAGTGGTGTATCTCCACCATATACACTTGTAAAGAGACGCTTACATTTTTCAACTGCAGTCGTCAGAGTTCAAATACAACAAACAGCTGTTCATGGAGAAAGCCAGGAAGTGGACACAAGAACATGCTGTTCAGAAGAATACGGTAAGTCACTCTGGTCTATGATTGAAGCAGTTTCCTCTTTAACCTCTGTAATGTTATTTTATACTATACTCTTGTGCAGACTGCATTATTGTTACTCTGACATGATTAATATCACTTGCTCTACAGCACTGTCTGTCATTGTATTTGCTATATGTAGCAGTATATTTTACCCACAAGGTGGTGCTGTGCTCCCTCAATAGAATATTGTTCACTAATTTAGTGATGCAGACTGTTTGATTTATACTCCAATGTGACTGCCACATGTGGAGGAGCGGAGATGGGCAATGCTGCCATTGTCTAAGATAGTTTGTATCTGCCTTTGTTCAGGGTGTCGTGCAGGGCAACAAAGAAAATACTCCAGATCAGAAAGATTTGTCCCGGAAAAGAGAGGCCTTTGGTGCACAGCAGGATGCAGAGGAGCCAGCAAAGAGAACCTGCACATAGTCTCTATCTCCTTTTAGAGCCACATGTCTCTCTTCTCCAGAGCCAACTTGCCTTATACACCTGCCTACAAGTAAAAAGAATGATTTTAAGTTTCAATTTTGTGCCAATACCTACTTCCATTTACTATGGATGGAATCCTCTTTTTAATTCAAAACTATCTATGTATTTATAGTGTATGTATGCATTTTATGTTTGTGTTTTGATATTAAAGTTTATTTTGAGCATTAATTGACCATTCAACTTTTTAAATCTATTGCAAACAATTCCTTGACTTCTTTTGTGGTGTAGAAATATTTCTCTTTAGTAGCATGAGAAGAGTGGTTGATACAGTATGAAGATAATTTTATTCAGACATATGCTTACCAGTTGTATACAAAGTATGTACATCCTAAATAGGAAGATATTTTTTTTACAAACTAAGGATTTATTTCTTATTATATAAAATTATATATTTGCTGTTTATCATATAAAAAGGGAGACAAACATTATAAGGCTGTAGTGAGTCAATACCATGCTAGTTCAGAGGTAGTTACATTGTATGTACATATTGCTAGCCTACTCTAATGTCTGTAGAAAGATAGTTACATCCCATTCAGTCTGTATAACTGCTTCCCTTCTGTGGGGGGAGTTGCATATTTGAGACAAAACCATGTAAACTGCATGAAACTGAATTTGCAATCTGTTTCCTGTTGCATTTTACTGCCACATAAAGAATAACATTTTTATAACAGCTATTACACAGTTGCAAAGAAATATGTCAGACAATAACATTTCTGCGAATGAAAAAATGTTAGCTTACTCTGGTAAAATGATCTGGTGTGTCTGATGATGACTCCCTTTCTTTGAAACAGACCTTAGCAATAGGATAGAACTTAAATTTGAAGGAGAAAAAAAAAAAAGATCACTCCACTTAAAATATAACCAAACAATCTGATACCTCTAAGTTGCATGTCTTATCACATTTCAGTATAAACATGTACACTTAAAATTCTACTGGTTTTATCTAAATCCCCACTGGCTAAACCATTGATTTGTCTGATGCTTAGCTTTTCCATGTAGTTAATAGCTTTTATTTGAGCTTTTTTTTGTCATGCGATTCCATGACAGATGCAGTCCACTGGGTAGTGTCTGAAATCGTCCTCCCATATATAACAGTCATGTTGTATTCTGTTGTTTCCTTGAATAGTCTTTACTGTGAAAGGAACCTTTAATTGCACTCAGAGGCACTTTGTTGTGTTCTCTCAGACTTCTCTAGAGTACTCTACAGTCTCTGTGTGGACTCATTTAGAGGTGCTTGAGGATTGATAACCCAGAGCTGGTCTTGCTGCTGGTGTACGATGATGGTCCTTGAGTGTCCATAGTGTCCCAGCTATTCAGACAGCTAGCTTGGAGGCTCATGGATGAGAGGTCAGAGAAGGAGTCATGGTAGAGTGATACAGAGAGCAAGTGTTATGAATCACATCTTGATCCAAACTCTTCAGACATTCATCGTCGTTCAGGCTCCCTAGTTCTGTCACCCTGTCTCTATCTCTGGCTGTGGGAGTGGGTATCTGGCATGGGATGAGAGGAACAGAGGAAGTAGAGGAGCAGTGGGAAAACCTGACTGGGTCCAGTCGGGGTTGGAGAGGGGGCACTCCGCTGTACAGGGCATCGGCATCAGCGAGTGACAGCTGTGCCGACGAATCGGAGCAGGAACTCTTCTCTGTCTCCACAGAAACCAGCGAGTCCAGGGTGCGGTCCCTGCGTAGCTGTGGACGTGCTTTGGGATGAGGCCAGAAGAAAAACTGGGAGTGGTCTCGTGTGAAAAGGAGGAAGAGGAGGGGGTTGAGGCAGGCAGGCAGAGGCTGGAGAAGCAGGAGAACTGATTTTAGCACCTCCTCCCCTAGAGAGAGGAGACCCAGGAGGGAGCAGAGGGACAGGAAAGCTACTGGAACATAGAGGAGGCCATTGGTGAATATTAGCCAGGCAACATGTTTGATCATAGCACAGTCCCACAGGCCCTCACACTCTCCCCTCAGCAGCTCCCAGTAAAGGCGGATGTATGAACCTGTGACTATAAGCAAGCACAGGGTGTTCATCATAATGAGCGCCAAGGGAAAGCCCAGGGAGGATGGCAGCCGAGAGGATGGGGGTGGCAGAGGCGAGGGAAGGCAGAAGGGTGAGGACCCGTACTCCCCAACTCCTATCAGTGGGAGAGAAGCAAGGGTGAGGGAAAGAGTGAGGCAGAAAAGTGCACATGTGCGTACACTCCCAAGGGACGGGGACTTCCCATAGGCACGAGCACAGGTCACACTTACGCCACACTGCACAGCTGCCAGAGTTAGCAGCAACACACTTGCCTCAGACGCAAACACCCAGACCCAGCCAGTTGCCTGACAACCAGGACCCCCCTCCCAGCGAGCACCGTGGTGACCAAACTCTCCCAGGGTTAGAGCATCCACAAGGGCCAGGGTGCATGTACACACCCCCGTCAGCAGGTTAGAAGCACCCATGCAGGCCACTGTGAAGCGGAGGGGTGACATGTAGCCAGGTGAGCTGAAGAGGGACAGGAGGAGGAGGGCGTTCCCCAGAAGAGACACCAAGGAGATGGACCACAAGCCGACACGAACCAGCCAGCTGCCCAACAGAGAGTCACAGGGACGAAAAGGACCTGCAAACATACAAATCATCAGCTGTAGATAAACTGTAAATGATGAAGCTGCCCCCTACTGTAGCTGTGACAAAACAGTCTGCAAGCCAGTTGATAACAGGTTCATCACACAAGGCATAACTTCATTTACCTGGAGTGGGTGTGCACTGGACACTGGTCTGTAGTTTGGATTCCTCTATTTCTAGCTGGAACTCCTCCAGGTCAGGGTCATCTGGAATAAAGGACAGTCAGGGTAAAAAAATCTGAGCGTTTGTTTACCTTGTGTGAGGTTTTATGACAGCTTTTTCTGTGTTAGTATATATTGTATACAGTAAATTAATGTTAGCTTGTGTGTGGCACTGGCTACAGGGGGTTGTTGCAATAAAGGAGGTGATCTAACATTCTTCTGCAATGAAAGAAAATACTGTTTGTAGATGATAATTGGCACTTGCATGAAATTTGATCATCAGCTCTGTTTTTCTAATAATTAAAGGTGAATAAATTTTAATCAGTGATATGTCACGGTTTAATCATTATTTGTTATCATTACCCTTCGGTACACCCAGCAATTGTTTATTTTTAGCTTTAATGGTGTAGGTTTAATGGTTTTAATTTCAACTTAATTTTGGTTTATTGGTGTTTATATTTTATGCCTGCCGCAGGAATGCGTGGAAGGGTCAACACTAGTGCGTGTCAGCTGCCAGGTAGCTGTGGTTTCATCGAGGCTCTGACATGTTTCAGTTGGGCTTGTGTCAGTTATTCGACAATGAGCGCAGACATGTGGGCCTCAGATTTCCATGTATTGCTTTACCCTTCATCATGGCTGTATACCATGTGTATTATACAACATATACAGTATATGCTACCACAGATATTGTAATTGCATGCTTTCTCACAATGTGTGTCGGCATGGATCGGGTACATGGCTACAGTCCTCTTGTGTAGGTCCTCGTCAGTGTTGCTCTGCTCTGTGTCCCACTGGCTGGCTGGCTTGTAGCTATCACAGGAACCGTACACACAGCACTGGTAGGCATAAGGCATCTCTATTACCCTGTAGCAAAAAAATGCAACAGCACTGAGTGTATACCAGGAAAAACAATGCCACAACAGATGGTGGAACAAATGCACAAATGAATGGTAACAAAGCTTAAGATTTGTGTGTCATTTTATCGTGGTAATGGTTGACCATTACCAGCATAGTCTTTAGATACAATATGGGATATTCACATTAGGATAGGATTCACATTGCAAAAGTATATTGACATTAATATTTCAAAGTGACCTCAAGTGCTTATGAATCTTAAAAAATAAAGCAAAGTTATCCGTTTATAGAGATGACATATTTAAAACTCAGTTTTCTGAAGTCTGGATGAGCTAACTTTGGAGTGGATGGTTGTATGTATTGTAAACATTTACTGTACATGTACAATGCTTTCTCCTGGCATCCTGCCAGGAGTTATCTTTTGGACTACAGCAATGCCGGCATTGCCACTTGATCACCTGCCATCTCCGACAGTGTGTCTTTGAAACTCGCTCTCCATTTTTACTTCACTGCACCTTTCCAGGCCTTCAGGCGTCTTCGCAGCAAGAATTAACTTGCTGCTGACAAATGCTTGCTCATTTTTTCAGTTCAGTTCAGGGATAGCTTGCAGGGAAACAGTGCAATTAGTTGATTGTCAACCTTGGCTGCTTTTGGTAAATTGAAGATATTAATAGAAAATCGTGAGAGGAAGGATAATTGAAGGGAAGGGAAGTGGTGCATTGTTCCTTACAGCCACAGGATACACACCTGGGTAAGTTATTACCTGAAATCACTTTTTGGCAACAGACTAAAATACAAAGTTCACAATGAGGACTGCATGAAGTAAGAACAAATAACAGAATGCATGGTGTGTGTGTCTATGTGTGTGTGTTACCTCATACGGGGGAAGTGATCAGGACTGAAGGCCTCATATAGTTCTGTGTTGCCTCTCAGCTTGAGATGGGTGAGACCCCCCAAACCTGCAACAGGCACTGAGCTCAGACGGTTCTCAGTCAGGTCCCTGAGAGACATACAGGAAGAAACAGAGGCGGATGGGTGTCAAATCAGGCCAAGTTCCTAAAATGTGTTTTCATTTCAGATATTGCCGTGGGTCATCCTTGGTAACAAAAAGGCCTTGTCTCTTAGATATTTTAAACTGCTCAGACAAGGATCCCTATCAGATTCCCTCCAGATAACACTTCCTGTCAGATGTAGTATATCTGCTTGTTTAACTGCTTGCAGCAAGTCTTCACACAAAGAAGCAGTTTGTATTGGCATGACCTGAGATGAGTCTCCTGGCCACACAGAGGGTTTTTTCAAACAATAAATGCATATCAGAGTTCTCTGTAGACTCAGCCAAGGGTAACACGTTTTCTGTGGCGCACACTGTCAAGTGTGTGAGTGTTTGTGTAAGGCAGCAGCTCCCACAAACAGCCTAACTTTAATTAAAGATGCACTAATTCAGCGTGCCTTCAAGTGGAGAAGTGTGACACCACAGAAAGACCAGATGAAAGGGAGAGGAGTCTCTGTGGCTGTTCTGTATCTGTGTTTACTCACAGTTTGATCAAAGAGTGAAGCGAGGCGAAGGCATCCGGGTGGATCCACTCGATCATGTTCCAGCTCAGATCACTGACGGAGAAAAGAATTGAGGTGAAATTAGATGGACTGGACAGAATTGTAATTACACACTGAATGTTGCGTCTCGATCACCAGTAGATGTCAGTAATGGGTCATGAGTCTACCTTATTTGATTTTGACCAATGCTTCCCACTGTTTTTGGTTTATGACTGCTTAAAAATTAACCAAAGACTCCTTGTGACACCTCATCATACTGTGAGTGCTTTCCCCTCCACACATTGTTTTGTTTAGAAAAAAAAGTCAGAAAAATATACAATATTTTGCGCAGCAGAATTATGTTTTGTTTTCCCATCCTGTTAATCATCTGATGAAACCTCAGATATGTCTTGACCCCAAGGTTGGGAACCACTGGTCTATACAATGAATTTCCAAGGAAATAACATGTGACGAGTTGGAGAGAATGAACCTTTACTGTGCAGGTTGACTTACAGTGCTCTTAGTGAGGCGAGCTGCTGGAAGGTGCTGGACTCTATCCTCCTGATTTGGTTATGCTGTAGCCCTCTGTTGGAAAAACACATAAAAAATACATAAATATAAAATGTGCAGGAGAATAGATAGAAATGTTGATTCTGATGCATATTTGTGTGCAATTGTATTGGGGGTTGAACTACTCACATCTCTTGCAGTGCAGAGCAGTGGTAGAAGCTGGGCAGTTCCTCTATCTGGTTGTAAGACAGCTCCCTACAACAATACACAAAGCACACATAAACACAGTGACCAGCTGTGGATTTATAGCGTGGGAAATCATGGGGGTGACAGGATTATTTGGGTGAACAGTGGGCTCTGTGAGCAAGGCGATATAGCGGGACAATAATTTTGGGGGGATGATTGGATTTCATAGCACAGTGATTGTACAAATGATTGCTTGAGGCCACAACTCTCCACAGTTGGGGTTTGTGTATCAGTTTTTCTACCTCTCAATCTCTAACCGCCCCCTGTATGTGTGTGTGTACTCACAGCACTCTGAGGCGAGGCAGCTGCTCACATAGATCCAGAGGGAGAGCAGAGAGACCGGCCCGAGTCAGCGTCCTGTGGAGAAAAAGAGAATCCTCTGATCATTGTTGAAGTGCAAGCAAGCGAAGGGATCCCCCAGACTGTGAGTCTAACTTGGTCAGACAGGGAGCTGTGTAGGTTCGCCAAACCTGTCATTGCCTGGCATAACTAGCCCACACCTCCCTATCCCTTTCCTGAGTCTCCTGTTCTGTCCCTTTCTCTCCTAGAATCCTAAAACACACATATTCTCTCTTTTTGTTTCTCCCGGCTTTCTGTGTGCGCCTCTCTCCTGCTTATCCATATCTCTCTCTGCTCTTTTATCTCTTATGTCCTTGAACTCATGGGATTGTATCTCTGTCCTCAACCTGTATGTCTTTTCACATTCTTTGTTGTTGTACGTGGGGATGCCCCACTAAGCGAAGTAATACGATGCGTGTGTGTTTGTGTGTATAAAGGTGTAAAAGGGACACTCACAAAATTTCCAGGCTGGTGGTTCCTTTCAGATCGGGAAACTCTTGAATCTGGGTTGCTCCGTTAAGGGAACTGCAGTCAAACAGGAAGAAAAGTGTCAGGAAAAACTCTCTCTCTCTCTCTCTCACACACACACATACACACACACACATGCATGTGCACACAGACCTTGTCTAACAGCTCATTTCAGCCATCAAACTTTTCCTCCAACATCAACACAGGCTTTTTTGGCCCTCTCACTAGACATCATAAGTCACACCATTCAACATGTTCTTACAACACGCTCTCTCTTACCACATCAACACACGGCACAGCAATACGCTAACACAACATCATTCAGTAGGCCATTACACATGTCCACTCAACTCTCACTGCTGGGGACAGAGGATGATTTAAACAGTGTTTGGGCTAACTCACTGGAATGGTTTCTACTGACCGCATACTTACAGTGTGTGCAACTTAGGTAAGAACTGGAAAGCGGATTTTCCCACAAACTGGATGGGGTTCTCATAGAAATGACTGCAAGAAAAGACAGAGAAAAAAAATATTTGGACATATTCTGATTCATTTGTTTCTGGGAATGAGTTGTGTTGTACATGATGTTGAAAAGAAATAGTAATTACGTGTTTATCTAATACAATATGTGCTCATTGTAGCATTAAGCATTAAGCTCACATGGTTTGGAGCTGAGGGTTTCCCACGAAGGCCCTCTCAGGGATGGCTTTGATATTGTTGTTATGGAAGCCCCTGCAAATGAAAAAACGTACTGTAACTCAGACAGTCCGTCAATATGTTTCTGATTTTGTGTTTGTGTGTGTGAGTTTGGAGGAGAGACAGAGTGTGCTTGTGAGCGAGAGGCAAGTCATATGTCCTCATGTTGCACCTGCCATTGCACAGCTGAAAAACATTTTTGGATAAATGAGATGTAAACACGCACACATACGCTGTATCTGTGACACATATGCACACTGTGGAACATCTGCTTAAGCTGAGGGAAAACATGGTGTGTGTGCGTGTGCATGCATTCGTGTGTGTGTGTGTGTGTGTGTGTGTCTACGTGCAGGCGAGCGGGTGCGTGGGTGTGTAGGCAGCACCTGCTTAGGGCGAGAGAGATTGTATCCGAGTGCCACATTAAAATCACTTAACGGGATTACTTGGGATAACGCAACCATGATAGTCATGTCGGGCAGGTGTGTTTTTCTGTGTGTGTGTACTCACAGTTCCTGAAGCTTGCTGAGTGTCCTGATGGCCACAGGGAACTCCTGCAGATCATTGTAGTTTAAATCCCTGAGAGAGAGAGTAAGATAAACATTCATATGTATATGAATATGAATGTGTGTATGTGTGTGTGTGTGTGTGTGTGTGTGTGTATATATGTATGTATGTATGTATATATGTATATATATATATACCATCAAGTCCTAGGCAAGATGCATGTTTAATTTCCCTGCAATACAAATCATAATTCAACCACATATGATATTCTGTGTGCAAGAAAGTGTGCCTCATTGCATATATATACATAGTTATTTCCTCTGCTCTGTGAGAGTTCGACAGCTGTAGAGTGTGAAGTTTGGTTGTCACCCTTGACCTTTGCTGCTCTGACCTGATTATTTAGGTCTGTCTCTGATTAGTTTCCCAGGAAACGCTGTATCAAAACAACCGTTGCTATAGTTGACACAGCTCATCATGCAGGTGGCAGGAAAGGGGTTTTTACTGTATTTCTTGCCTGTATATGAGTATGCACTGTAGATTTGCTGGTGTACATGGGAAAAAGTGCGTAGAGTGCATGTTTCTGTGTACATGGTATGTCTTTTACCATATTAAGACATCGTGCCGGGGTATGCGTGCATTTGTGCGCACTGTCTGTTATAATTTTAAGCCGCCCAGGTCAAAGGATATCTAGAAGTACTAAGTCATTGTCAACTGGATTTATTTTTATTCTTTTCAAGTATGAGACAACAAAAAATGCCTTTGATGAAGAACTTCAAGATATATATGTGTGTTTTTCCCCAAGCAGCAGTGGATGTTGTGAAATGTTTGTCTGTCTGTGTCTGCTCTGTCTTGTTTGCATATGCTGTCACGTTTTCCAGCAGTCCCCTGGACGGCTCCTCGTAGTAATGATTTTATAATGCACACTGGGGGGTTGGGGAGGGTGGTGCTGATGCAGATGGTCTCTTGTATTTCTCATAAGCGAGGCCGCTGTGAGAGATTAACCCCTCATACCAGCACAATCCCCACGTCAGTAACACCTGTCATCTTATCCCGCTGAATCATCTGTCTCTCCTCACTGCTGACGGCCCAAACACTTTAACACACACTATTCTGGTCCAGAGAGCTCTATCCCTCTTTTTCTCATTCTCTAGTTTCCCTTCATCCCCTTAACCACGGCTCCTCTGACTTACACCCTGTTCCCTCACATTTCCCAGCATGGATAATGGCTTTTAAGTTGAGTGCTAAGCTTGTGGGTGCACAGGCAGAAGTGCTTGCCTATCTGCGCACACACACGCATGTGCCCACACACATGCTCATAAAAAAGAACGCATAATTTTTTTTTTTTACACTTCAACAGGTTGTTAAGTAGCATGCCAGAAACAGTGTTTTCATCAGACCACCATGAATTTTGCAGGAGACACAATTGCACTGTCTCCATTTCGCTCGCTTTCTTTCCCCTCCTCCTTCATAAGACCGTGTCGGTTTCCTGCGGTTTCCATATTGGTGTGTGGTTAGGATCTAGTTATCGACACTACAGCGCGTACGCTCAAGCAACTCTCCTGTGGCTATGCTGAGCCATACAATATTTGACCTCAGCGCTGCTTAGCAATTACTTTTACAAAACACAGAGGGATCTGTTGATGTTACTTCAAGGTAATCAGAGAAGAACTTTTCATCCTCGCATTCCTGTCGCTCATTTGTTGGTTGCGGTTTTGAAAACGTTCAAGCACCTGCTGAAATTACCAGGATATTAATCATTATGACTGCATGATTTAGCGCTACACTTCATTATTCCTTGGCACACTTGGTACATTTGATTTATAAAAACACATTAATTTCGGGTGTTCCGACTGCACTTTCACACACAGAAAGAAATAAGGCTGTAGTCATGCATACACTGTGAGTAAACGGATGGCTTTTAGTTCTATTGCCTTTTTGAGGTTATATTTCAGGGAGTTCTTCATATATCTTAGAGTTATTCTAAGGCAATGTGATTGTTGTAAACACTACCATACTGAATGAATGTTGATACTTGCGGATACTTTGTCATCACAGAGGCTGCATCGGTGTTTGGGGGAAACAGAGGAGGTACTCATTTAGGCCTATAAAATGAAATCACTTCAAGATGCGTGTGTGTGTGTGTGTGTGTGTGTGTGTGTGTGTGTGTGTGTGTGTGTGTGTGTGGATAAGATAGTGAAAGTTTCTTAGATTTAATTTGTAGTAACTGCTGCCCAAAAAGCATGAGCAAGTGCATGTGAATGTGCGTGTGTGTGTGTGTGTTTGTGAGATACTCACAGCGTCTCCAGACTGTGTAAACCTTCAAAACACCTCGCGCCCATGCTCTGGATCTGGTTGTTATGGAGATGCCTGGAAAAAGGCCACAAATATTTTTCAACAAATCAGAAATTACCTCCTCAAAAACTTTTCCACACTGCAGTCATCACCGCCCTGTTCTAAGTCAACGGAACAAATAATTTCACTGGTAAGTTGAGAAAGCCAGACTCAGGAGAGATTTAAGTAAACAAATCAAGATGTCACTTACAGTACGACGAGGGCGGAGAGGTTGGTGAATGCATAATCTGGGATGTGTGTGATCTGGTTGAGGGCTAGCGTCATGGCCTGCAGGGACGGCAGAGAGTCCAGGGCTGTCACCGGGATCTCTGTTAGGGAGTTGTCATCCAACCACAGGTGTCTTAGAGAGCGAACCCCTCGGAAGGCCCCAGCCGGAACCTCAGACAACAGGTTAGCATCAAGACGCCTGCAGGGTGAGATAATCACTAAGTCTAAGAACAGTATGTTTGCTTATGTGCATGTGTATCCGTGCTTGTGTGTGCATTAGAGGTTGAGTGTCGTGGCATTGAATCACTTTGGCTTACAGGAAGGTTATTATGAGAATTACACGTCCTTAATTCTCCCTCTTTCATCTTTGCTGCAGCTTCTCAGAAGCTCCTCATTTATGATTTATTCCCATGCTAAATAAGCCATGTCAAACTTCACCAGCACAGACATGTATGAAATGTAAGATGAGAAAAACACGGACACAAACGTGTAGGAACGGTTGCGGCGAGTCTGTTTTATTCTACCTCACTTTGTTTATGTTGTGCAAAGCCAACTTCCCTCAGTGTCTGGAAAAGGGGAAAAAGTGAAGGAGGGAGGAATATTTAAAGATGCATCTTCAGCTGTTCTCCCTCCTTGACTCTTTCCATTGGAGTCCCGCTGTCGCCATCAGTCCCTCACGTTTCCACCACTTACAAATACTCCTTTCAGCCGATGAATTTATGACACCAGAGACACACACACACACACACACACACACAAACACACACACATATATATATATATCTATATATTCTCACACATGCACTTTCATCTCTTCAACCAAGCTTAACAAACCTTTGTCGCCACTCTCCTTCTGTGTCCCTCACCCTACAGACACCGAGTGTGGACTGTGACACACACACACCCCACGTAAATGCACACATGCATACACACTGTCCATAGTGATGAATGATCCCCTCAGGGCAGAGTTGACAAGTTGAGACCACTTCCTCCTGCTATTCTTCTTTCTTTGGCCCTTCACACTCGTTCATTAATCTCCTTTTCCTCCCTCCGGCCCCTCTCACACTCACATTTTGTTTCTTACATCTTCATTGATGCAGTCCCAGCCGCTGCGAACCCCTTTCCGTCTCACTCCTTAACTCTTGTTCGTCTTTCAAACATCCTCCCTTATCAATCTTCCACTGTGGCTCTTTGATTCTCGCGCTACAGCTCCTCCTCAGCCTCCTCACCCTCCTCACCCCTCAGAGGCTTCGCCAAACAAACAGCATCATCAAAGTGAAATCTGAACTTGAACTCTGAACTCAGGCTTTTCTCCCCAGGGAAATTTTCCATCAGGAGAGGCAACTGTATACACTGGCAGATGCTCACACACAGGCAGACAGGGAAACACCCTCCAGCGTACATGTTTATACACATGAATGTGTATACGTGCACACACAGCTTCAAGAAATTTTCATCTTCTCTACTTCCTGAGCACACTTTTTTTTTGTTGTTGTTTTTTTGTCCCCCTCCCAGTGTTAAACATCGTCCTTTTCCGTCCTGTGCACTCCAACTGTGGACATTGTTTGTCCCTGACCCTAATCGCAGGATGAAAGCTACGGAAGACCCTTCAACTTGGTTTTTTTCTCTCGGGCAAAATAATAATTGCTCCTCTGGGTGGACCTGCCAGGTCTCCAGAAGGTCCAGACAGAACCAGGAATGTTCCACGGAAGCCAATAAAGCAGCAACCATTTCCTGTCCATCACATCAAAGTCTGAGGTACGATTACGGCAGAGAGAGAAATAGAGACAGAAAGAGAAAGTTCTCTTAAGTGATCCAGGAGATATGTGGAACCTGCCTACACATGTTGAATTCTCCAGATGGCCAAAACTTTATACAAGGGAGAACTTGGAGGAGCATGTTTTACTACCATCGATTCAAATCTCTAAAAACAGGGTTAAGGTGATTAACGTGAATTGTTGAATTCATCAGTAGTGATTACACAGCTTAACCTGTGGGTTGGGACCCAAAACACATCTGTCTGCTTCTGATGGCACAGAACTAAACGACAGCACTCGCGCTGTGTGTTGTAATTAGCCTTTTCCAAATGGTGAGACAAATTTCTTGACTCAGTTTCAGTTCTCTGCTGACAGAAGGATTCTTGTCCGAGATTAAGACGTGATTTATATCAGATGAAAGCCTCCTTTATACATTTCTACCAATTCAAAGCCTATGTGCTGTCTGAGATGCTGTCTCTCTTTCTTTTTACCTGCCGTGTTTCATGTCAGTGAGAGGCGCCGACAAGCTTCACTCTCCAAAGCCTTTCCAGTAATCTTTCTCCGCTGGGCTTATCATTACAGTAATGACAAGGTGCGTCTCTATACACTGGCACTGTGTGTGTATTGTGTGTGTGTGTGTGTTTGTCTGTGTGTGTGTGTCTGTGTGTGCGTGCGTGCATGTGTGTGTGCGCATGCGTTTTTTCATTACTTGAGACCATCTCTGTGTGAAGAAATTGAGAGACCACACACTCACACGCTTGTGTGCGCAAACACACACACACACACATAGACTGAAGTCATAGACAGAGACATCATCATGACAGAAAATTGTGAGGTTAGACATACACTCACACAAGGACGGCCTGAGCCACAGTGCTATACGTGTGTGCAGATGTGTGTACAGATGCGTGAGTGTGTGTGCAGGCTTGGTGTTGAGGAAGAGCAGGTCTGCTTAATACCAGACAGGAAAACGCTGTAGGTGGTAGAGTTAACGTGTGCACGCCCCTCCTAAGTTCAAACTCCAACAATGTGAGTGTGTGATGAAGGAAATGGCTTTATGGATATTTACAAAGAATTATTAATTTGGATGGGATGTGGAGTACGTGTGCGGTACAAAGTTGGGAGAGAAGGGTAAGGTTGAGGATTTACAGATGAGGTGGTCTGCATGCACCCGCCCAAACATTCACGCTGCACACACACACACACACATACACAAGCACACTGACCCCACAGATGAGACAATTATGCCACAAAACACTCTCATTAGCCAGGGGGATAGCGGTGTGGGTGGTGGGAGAAGAACGGAGGAGAGGAGCGGAGGAGGAAGAGAGGGGGAATTGATGGAAAATGGGGTTGTTTCACAGCTCATTGGAGATGCTCTCCCTGGCCTGCAGTGTCTGCTGTTTCCCTCATGGCTTCCAGATGCTACCATGAACTGCACTGACACAGTCAGGCTGTGACTCCTAATGTCAGGCAGTGCAGCACTGAATGTAGTACTGTTGGGGTCTGGTCTGTAATATGTCAGTGGTACTCTATACCTGCATTGCGGTTAGAGCTGAGATGTGAGGGTGGGTGGCCAGGGGATGTTTCATTCCCCGCTGGATGAGGTAGAATAACATGATTAGTGCGTGCGTGTGTGTGTGTGTGTGTGTGTGTGTGTGTGTGTGTGTGAGGGACTCACAGGGACAGTAGGTTGGGCAGGTCCCATGGAGCATCATCAGGAAGTCTCTCCAGTTGGTTGTTCTGTAGCATCCTGAAACATACCGATTATTCCGTTATAGGTGTAATGGGTCTGTATGTGATGGCGTGTATGTGGTGTGCGTGAGGGCACATCAGGCAGAACAAATAATTCCATCATGAGCGAAATCTGACACAAGAAGGAGAGGGCCAGTGAAAGCTTGAGGAGAAACAGAGAATGAAGAAAAGAGAAAGAGAAGCTCCTTGGGTGGGCTGCTGATGTCATTCTCAGAAGAATGGAGCAAAAAGCGAGGAGGAAGTGGGCAGCAAACAATAGCCCTCTCTCTTTCCTCTCCCTTCCTCGCTTTCTCTGTCTTTCTCTCCCTCTTTCTTTAAAGTTTTTATCGTGACCGGACGTCTGACATTATCACACGAGTATAGTCTCCAGTGTGACGGTCTTAGCAGCGGCGTTAAGCCTTTATCGTGGCGTCATGGTACCGCAGTAAGTGTTTGAGTGCAAGGCCGTGTGCCTGCAACAGTTAAACATCTTATCTTACAGATAAGTTATTGTAAGAATTTCTTTTTATTGTGAGTGTGAAATAACCTACAAGGCTTTTTTTCACTTATCAGGCTAAAAGTGATGGTTATGATGTTGACATTAGTCGTCTCAAGATGTAAAGAACATAGTTTGCTGCATTTATTTTCATAATTCAGTGTGTGACATGCTTTCACAGTCCTGTGTATTTCACAATGGTCTCGTGTAAGATACAATGATTGCTTCAGTACAAAAAAAAAAAAAATCCTGCTCAGGTTTGAGAGGATCAGGAGAATGTTTCCGCTGGGATGATGATGCCATGATAAATACATCGAATTCAGTCTTTTCCTGTTTCAATATCATTCCCTACGGGAGCTTCGCTGTACTCCACTCTGGGTTCATAACCTTGAGTGTGTGTGTGTGTATCAGCAGGGACCTGGCAGTTACCCATTAGTGTTTGACACAGCCTGACTTTTTTTAATATATTGAGGAAGGAAACCAACAGCTCAGCTGCCCTGAGGTCAAAGAGACTGTCCTATGTTTGCTTGGGCGCTATAGTGAGAAGCGTGAATGCTTGCAGACTTCAGGATATGAACTCAGGATATGTGTGTCCTTCTGCAGTAATGACATAATAGCCCAGGATTCGTGGCTGGTTCGCTCATTCTGTCTCAGTGAGTTTCACAACACAAGGTGAAAGAAGATCAACTTGTGCGCCTGGTAATCCCACAGATTCCCTCAAATTACAAACCGCAATTCTCCGGCTACGTTTATATTCTGTGGCAGGGCTCCTCAAACTCTTCTCAGCCAGGGTCCAAAAGGAACTGAGTTGGTTGCCAAGGCTCATGAAAGCCTCCTTAATACCCTTGTCTTGCACCCAATAGAAATATGGCCACAACTCATTAGATGCCTCACAAGTCAGAAAGTGCCACGGTTTTTATGGTTGCTTTGCACTTTTTTGTGATTTAATACTTGACGGCAGTGCTAACAGTTGGTGGCCATCGATCATAAGGCTACGCACACACTCTGAGAAATGGGGTGTTAAGAGAACAGCTTTGAGTGGCGTTTTTTAAGTGATTTTTTTCTGTCACTTGCTGTTATCTCGGTGGGTGGTGTGACTGGGAGGTCCCTGCATTACACCTGTGTGTGTGCGTGTGTGTGTGTGTGTGTGTGTGCATGCTTGCAACTGAAACAGGGCTTGTTTGGGAATGAAGGAACTGCAAGCAGGGCAGGACTCCCCCAGCCCATAAACTTTAACTGCAGTTAATGATGCATGGCCTGTGTGTTTTATTCAAGGCAGGAGCACAACTCCATCCCTCTAGAATGCTGTGGTGGAACAACACACCTGGGATGAGGTCTGAACCACCCGAGTGTGATAGAGCGGGAGGGAGGAGGAGGAGGTTACTTACAGAACTTTGAGGTTGTGGAGACCCTGGAGAGCGTGGCCTGGGATATACCTCAGCTGATTCCCTGAGATACGCCTAGGAGAGAAACGCGGAGATCAATTGGGAGAAAACAAAATATTAAAGTGAAAAATGAAATATAAGCACATACGCTAAAAACTTAAGAGAAGTTTTGCCTTTTGCCTCATTCTGCGTTTTTGGATTGAGCTGATGTGCCTTCAGCCTTGAGTTCCTGCTTTGGGGTTATTGTTGGGGCAGTATGCAAATAACAATATTCTATTCCCTTCAATGTGGTTGCTATTGGCCCAAAGCACACCCTGAAACCTTAACCAATCCTGGGAGTCCTGATGAGTGAGTAAAGACTGAATTGAATGAGACTGAGACTGGGTCAACAAGTGCAGCGTCAAAGTATATTTGCTTGTGCGCGTGTGAGTGTGTTTATGTCTGTGTGTGTATAATAAGGTGTATAGCACGTATGCGCACATGAGCGCATGTGTGTGCAGTGTGAACGTGCATGTGCTATTTTCCACGTCCTTGAGGTAAATTGGGCCCGTTCTGAGGGGCCTTGAGGACAGCGAGGGAGAGAAACCACACGCATTCACTCAAGCAATCCAATCAGTTTGTTTATCAAACACAGCACCTAATGGTCATTTGTGAGTGTGTATAAGATGTCCAAATAAATAACATTCAGTCCAACAGAGTAACTCTCAAGGTCATGAGCTGGAAGCACAGTTTAAACACAGATTTGGTCTTCACAGCTCGAGACCACCCACTTTTATTAAACACATACAAGTTAAAAGTTACTCATTGGCATCCTCGCGCCGTTGCTCTACAGGTGACATTTGCCCGACATTTCAGCCTCATGCTAAGCAACCTGCCTCCCCCTGAGTTGTTCCATCAGTGCCAGGATATTGAAATATTGATATAGAGCTCTGCCTGCCTTTCCAAGCCACTATCATCCAGATGGTAATGGACGAGGGCTCCCAGCAAGCTCCCTCTGACATCTGATACTCATGTCAACATGTCTCAGTCTTATTACTGTGCAGTGGCAAACCACACAACCCCACCCACGCCTGCCAAATCTCACACTCAGCCCAGTTTAGAGCTCTCATAGAGCTCGTATTTATCAAACACACATACACACAGATGCACATGCACGTCAGCATATTGGAATACATAATTGACTGATTGTTATCCAGGCTATTGTGGTGCCATTTAGTCATGCCTCTCAAACCACAGTCAAAACTCATTCAGACTTCCACTGCGCCGCATGATGTCTCAATATAGAGAGGTGATCTGTGGTGACTGCAGCTCTTTGACCCTACAAATTCCACATTCTTATTTCCAGATAAGGGACTTCAGTTGGCTCTTAGATCTGATTTTCTCTCATAAAGAAACCTGTATACAGCCCATTTGTTGTCCCTTAGAGGACCATAGGCCTGCTACTTCAATACTATTTCAGTTTTTGCTATTGCACAAGCTGGTCACCGGGGACCATTTCAATAGCTACTTTTCCAGAGGTAACTGTTTCAATAGGCCTTTCTGAGGTCCTGACACCAGTAAAGTAGATCTAAGCCTCTTTCTGCAAAGACCCCTAAGTGCCTTCTTTTGGTTCCTGTTCAAACGCAATGATTAGTTACAGACGCTTTGGACGGAAAAAAGATATAGGTAGCACCGAAGAAAAATAAATGTCTTTTCACTGGGGGGATGATGAGGGCCAGTAATTTAGTTTTAGAAAACAAACATTGTAGTTAAGGCCATGGTATGATGTGCATGTCCTACTGCCAACCAGCCTTTCTCTATTAGCTGCTCCATTGGAGCCAAAACAGCATTAGAGTGGAATCATGCTTTTTTTGCCGACTTCATTTGTCAAATGGATAATTATTTCGAAAGTGAAGATGGATATTGAAAAAGGAAAGAAATGTTCAGACATTCTTGATAGACATCAACAGAACACCGGCAGTTGCCATTAACCAACTGTTTCCATGATATCAGTGTGTGTATTTATGTGTGTACGTGTGTGTAAATGATCGTACGTATGAGTGAATGTTCCGTACTTAGCCTCCTAGTTGTTCCACATCAATCTCATTCTAATGAAAGGCGCCTTGCTCTTGTCAAACCACGGCTCCAACTGTTTTTTCTGTTAATTTGATTTGGGGATGGTTGGAATTTTTCTTGGCCCCTGAACTGCGTAGATAAAAATTCCACCTCAGCATAATTCAGCTCTATTGAAGTGATTCATAGATAAAACAACAGAGGCCCGTGTAGTTCAAACGAATGGGAGCGAAGTGGGATGGGTGACAAAGGTGAGACCACGCTGATATCAGAGCTGATCAGTGAGGGTTCTACTGAAACATACCAATTGCTGATTATCCTATGTCCTATATCCCCATGTGCTATTGCCTCAAAGAAATAAGTAAAAAGACCTAGACAGCATCATATTGTGGGATAATATCTCAGATCGTGATGGGACATCATAGTGGCAGCAGGACCAGGATGGTTGATAGGAGTGGATGATGAAAGAAGAAGGAGAGGATAAACAGGTCTTATCAGAGAGAGGGCGGTTTGTGTGTGGGTGTGTCTGCAAGTACATATGCATGTATGACCTTTTCCACCCCTGGTCCATCAATAGAAATACTATCCCGCCTTCTGTTCGGAGGTCCAGCCTGAGGGTCAACCACTTAACCCGGCGTTAACCTCTGAAGTTATTGGAGTAAAATATAGACGGGGAAAAGTGTGTGTGGGGGTGGTTGTGTGCGTGGGTACGTGTTTATGGGAGATAGAGAGACATGCAGACAAAAACCAATGTTGGCAATAGATAAAGGAAAAGTTTTAATTGACCTAGATGGTTCCAGCTGTGTGTGCTGCACCTGGAGTATCAAGACAGCCAATATTGTAACCCCTTAACCCTCACCTACGTCATACTCCTGGTCTATCAGCAGACAATCTTATCACCAAAAGGAAGACAAGCAGGGCAGCGCTGGCCTCCACTCAACACTTCCCTCCTCTTACATTTGGATTTCATTTGTGTGATAGTCGGAGAGCATCTCACAGGGCCGGAGGAGCCTCGGATGGATGCATATTCCAGGTTTGGAGGATACCGTCAAAGATGAGATCATACTGATTTGAATTTCAGTCTTGAGCTGGTAGCAGGAGATTGCACCATACTCTACTTTCACTTAAGCTTGTAACAGTGTGTGTCAAAAGAGGCAAAGCCAACATTGACTCAGGGTTTAAATGAAACCAGTGATTGTTTTACCTGTCAGGCCACGTTGAATGGGCAGAGTTCAGCTCTGTATTTAGGAGGTGAGTGATGGCTACAGATAATGATAAGATGAGCATGAGAGACTCGACCTAAACGGATGATTATGAAGGGAGTCAAAGGAAAAAGGCAGAGCGAAATGTGATCTCCGGGGGTACGAACAGCGTGGACTTTGACTCTGATGATAGGCAGAAAGGACTGTCGCCTTCTAAAGTGGTTTTCAGGAAGGGCTTTTGGGGGGACGGTTTCACCTAAAAGCACCCTCAGCTCGTTCCAAGGTGCAATTAGATCAGGAATAGATGGTGCATCTTTGATATTAGAGCGGAACATTTGAAGAGAAGGGATGTCTTTGATATGTCAGGTAGATGAGTAACCAGTCTTAGAGTATGGGCATCGCTGCCCTCTCATTAATCTATAGACATGCAGTCTGCCTCTCAGTCGCCTCTCTTCATGCTCCGTCTGGCTGTCAGTTGCGTGCATGTTTGCGTGTTTGCGTGTTTGAATTAAGAGACGATTTACTGATCAAAGCTCTAAAATGAAGGCTTAATGAGAGGGATTTGAGATCAATAGAGTGAGATTTAAGAAATAAGGAGTTAGAGGTAGAGAAAGGGCTTGAGGGACGGGCAATTACACTTATATCTCATTATCAATATTATTGCCGGGAATCAAAGGGAGGTTTGCTACCTGCTTTGTGAATGAATTTCATCACCTCAATTGAGGTTTAAAGGGATTAGCTGTTTTCACTTTAGCTCCATAGAACTGAGCAGAGAGATATGAGGCAGCATGATCCAGTTTATGTTTATGAGCAGTGTCTCAGAAGGATCCTCTGTATGTGGCTCATAACATTTTATTCCTTCTCCTCCCCATAGTGTAAAACAGGATGAAAGCTGGACTTCTTGCCATCAGCACATTTGTTTTGGTTTGTAGGAATGTGGAGAGAGCCAAAAAAAAAAAGGGGGGGGGGGGGGGGGGGGATCTACCAAAGGCAGTGACTACAGCTTGCAATTGCCTGCAGTAAAATGGAGATGGGGGACTGCAGAAGTGAATTGAAAAGGAGGGAGATAGAGTGAGGGAGGGCAGGCAGGGAGGTAGAGCCCGACATCAAACAATTTATCACTCTACCAGTCACAACCTGCCTGGGCCCTCGCCTCTCCCTGCGCTACCAACAAGTGCTGTATACCCACATCAAACGCTCTCGCTCTCAAACCGACCGTGTTTGTGTTTAGAGCCTCCGTTTGTTTTTCTAAGTGTTATAACTTGTTGTAATTATAATGTGTTTACCATAACCTGCTATGCCTCATCTCCCTAAGCCTCCCAGACGGGAGTGGATGTCAGAAATGTGCCTCTCCGTGCCTTGGAACATCATCATCGTCTCAGCATGTTTCCAGAAATGGTCAGCAGGCTATAAAAATTGGCTTTAGGGCAGGAACATCCTCCTTGGAAGAGTTACAAAGCAACAGAACGTCTCCATAAAGTGTCAGAACATGAGAGCGATACAGAGGAAGCAAGATCAACGGGGCTGTAAAACATTGGGAGGATTGTCTCTGGACAAACACTGCAGGTGGAGCTGCATCCAAGACCCCCCCCCCCTTTCCCCGAATGCAGGCAAATGTCAGCGTCGACATTAAGCATCACTCTGCACTGTGTGGTTCTGATTATTACGCCATCAGCAATATCTGACTTTTACTGTTTTTTACGACAGCAAAAGTTCAGATCAGCAACTCAATAACGATAATAAATCAAAGTCTTGAATTTAATTCCCAAGCTTGAAGGTGTCACAAAACTTCATTGTTCAGCTACGTTCTAATCCTCAGATCCAGTCTGACTGCGAGTCAAAAACAACTGAATGGTTTTCCCGTTAACCTTTTACTTTCATCATCATTAGCTCATGCCTCACAGGCTGCAGCTGCAAGAATTAGCAAAGAAAACAGCGGACTGTTCAAACACCCCGTGCCGACACACACGCACACACACACGCTGCAGGCTTCAGAAGTAAAAGAATCAGGTGAAGGCTTACATACACACATAAGCCCCTACGAATCACTACACACTTACACACACATTCAAACCCTTAGGGTATATCTGTGGGCAGCCTTTGTAAAACTGAGACTTAGCTGAATTCTGCTGAGTGGTCAAATCAGATATCGGCCAGGTCGACCGAAAAAAAAAAGGCTGGGGATTTTGCTGCAGCGTGTGTGCTTTCATCAGCCCTATGAGAATGAAACCAACACCTTCTGCTTTGTGAAGTACTGACCAAAGCGTGTCTCCAGCTCAGAGTGCAGCAGTGAGGAAATTTAGCGGAGAGGCTGAGTCAAACTCTTAATCTTGTTTGCTTATTCCGAAATATTGTTTAGTTTGTTAAATTGAATTTTTTTGCTATAAAAAAAAAAGTTCCCAGCCCAGAAAAGAATAACTCATGTCTGTTTCGGCATTTAATTCATTTGGTGTATTGGCACCGATGCAAAAACGTTACGTATCAAGCATGATACCATGCCGTACCTATACTTAATGTTATAGACAAGAAAAACAAACCTGACCTGTTCTCCTGTAGTGTGTGTTTGTCTTGGCAAAGGCTTGTGTCTGTGTGTGTACTGCTCCTGCTGAGTTGTCCAGCTGAAACAAAGTCAAGGAGGGCAAGAAAGCAGCGGCTTGGATGCTGAGCACAGAACCTGCTCTCTAAACACCAGACCACATATTCACTCTCTGAGTGAATATCAGGTTCTCTTTGGTCCCCCCCTCTATCTTTTGTGCAGCCGTCCCAGGATCTACTAGCCTATTGCTGCAGGCAGTTTCTTGGTAGGAGAGATCAGAGGCAGGCCAGAGTCATCAATCCCCATCACTGAGGCCTGCACTCGGGGAATGGCTGTTTCTTGTCATGAGCTGTGACGACTGAGGTTTATTAATTGAATGAAAGTTGAATGATTTTTATACTCACAGTTCTGATAGCAGGTGCAGTCGGTGGAAGGCTCTGGGCTGGATCGCGCTGATGTTGTTCATACTCAGATCCCTAGAGAGAGAGAAAAGGGGGGAGCATCAGTATCAAAGTACAATCAGTGTACACCTTATCAACGGTCTTTGAAGGTACCCGGGACGCGTAAGATTGCAAACGTTTAGAACGCTTTTTTCACATCTCCATCAATCATCCAGGGTGGGGAGTCGTGCGCCGAGAGAGGTTAGAGGGTTAGGTAGAGAGGTTGGAGGACGAGAGGGAGGAGAGGAAGATGTAGAAGAGAATTTTCCCCAATGAATCATTGTTGGGCAGCTGTAATTTCCTCCTCGTCCCAGTGACTCTTTCTCTTTTCCAGATGTCTCACTCTACCTTCTCTGAGATCTGACCCCTCAGTCTCCCTCCATATCTCTCTCTCTCTCTCTCTGCCCCCCCTTCTTCTCCTCTTCTTTTTTCTTCCTCAGGTTTCTCAGGAGACCACCTCCTCTTCCCCTTTGTTCATTGCTGTAACATAGACACACTCCATTCCTCTGCGTCTCTGACACACACTCTGACGTGAGAGGGTGTGTTGGGGGGTGAGTGTTGACGCAGCTGCGTTGCGGTCAAAGAGGGAGAGGCGCAGGATGCTCGGATACATGCATGCATGTACGCACACACACACTCAACACACACACACTTAACCTACTTTTTTAACACTGGGGATAATAAGAGGACAACTTATGTGTCAGCCTCTGGTAGAAAACATACATAACCTTGTGGCCCCAGTCATGTAAGGTCATCGCTTTGATAAACATAATGAAAGCAAAGAGGTGTTACGTCACCCCTTCTTTGCTTTCACAGCCCTTGGGGTCTCACATGAGTCTTCAAGAGTGAGGCTTGTATGTGCGTGTGTGTCTGTGTGTGTGTATGACACTAACCATTGCTCATAAAGCCAGACCACCGGGCTAGCAAGTGTAAACTGTGCTCTCAGAAGCCCTTTGCAGTTGGGAGTTTTGACACACTCGCTGTTTGTTTGTCAAGTCAGCCAAGCTGACGGGGGGCTGGACGATTTTATCCGCAGGCGTGATCTATATTCAGCTTCAGGGGAGATGTGGAAAAAACACTGCATGGCAATAGTCTACAGTTATATATGTAGCAGTTGTGACAAGACAAATTCAGTATGCCAACATTGGTATAATGTTTAATATCGCGTGCTGGGATGTGGACTCCCACTGTCGCTTTTGGGGAAGGAGCTGTGTCCTTTCACCGTGAGATTTTGTAGGTCAGATAATTATGTAGCGTCTTTACAGCCTCTGCTGGCATTAAATATATTATTCTTACGAAAGCATAATAATGGCATGTGGATTTCCCTGCATAGGAATTTCCTGTTTCAGATGCCCCCTCCTGGGAGGTCTGACTAGACAGAGACGCTTTGCGATCAGTGCCAGTGGCTGTAACGGAACAGAGTTAGGCGCTAATCCTCTACTGACCTTAACTTCATTTAATGTTTCAACGAGCAGGTCCCTGTATCGTTTGTATCTTGTGTTCTGAAAGCCCTCTTGCACATTTGTGAGACTGGTCATGCATATTGACAGCTGGTGGTGGTAATGCACCATGAAAGATAGCAATGAGCCAATAGAAGAGGAGAAGGAGGACACTGCAAGCTAGAGTAAACAATGCAGGTGTCAAAACATTCAAAAAAGACTGCAAATGTATCAGGAGGTATAGGACTTTAAGGATACATGCCTTTAAATATTATAGCGGAATTTAATGTCCATATAATCTTCTTTGTTTATTTTGAACAAATAAACACAAATAACTGACATATACTGCACACGAGTGAACAAATTGGTAGATATGATAAATCCCAAAATTTTAAATGGTGTAATCTGATTTAAAAATGTAATACAATGTAACCAATTGCTTTTCTTAACAAGGAACAAGTAAAACAATTCAGTTAATTTAAGCAGGTTAACAAATAATGCATAATTTATAACTTTTTGCTGACATAGGATGCCTTCATGGAACCTTCTCTCAACAAAAGTATTGTGACAATGTCATATCAATCATTTACTTCTTGTTTGTCCCATTTTTTGCTCAGGCTTCAGGCAGTAATTCGGGAATTAATACAAGTGTAGTTCACTATACTGTTTGATTGAAGTCAGAGGTAAATATAAGTGATAACAAAGTTGCCATGGAGATGACTCAGCCAGCAGTAACAATAAACCAGCTGACATAATCAAGACTGGGTGACATCACATATAACACAGGAAGTGCACGATCACCTCATGGGGCCCCCATGAACAATACACATACACACCTTAATCCGCTTCAGTGTCTGTGTACGAATATTCTACTGAGAAAAAAATATGTATTGGAACATTCTGGAGGGATCATTAAAGCGTAGCAGCTCACACATGCAGGCACACACGCACATACATCGCCCAGCTTCTGGGGATGCGCCCACGGATGGAGACAACTCTCCGTTATCTGGTCCTGATTAAAGAAGCCATAAACAAACGTTGTGTGAAGTCCATAACAGCGGCCTCACTCAGACAGAATAAACACGCCGCAATGGAGAGAGAAAATGTTTAAAAATAAAGACACACAGTGGTGAGTCATGGGGAAAGGTTGAATGCAGCTCAGCTCGGCTGTGCTCTCCAACCAGCTCATTGGGAAGCCGGAGAGAGAGAGAGACATTTCTGCTGTGCAGGCCAAGGCCTCCGCTGACAACTTGACGTATCGTTGGAAGGCGCTCCGCTATGGCTTGTTTTTAAAATCAAATAACAGCTGTGGCTTTTTTAAACCATGATAATTATGATTGATGACTACCACATGTGCATTGTGTCGGCTGGCGCTGCGACGTGCAGATATTTTCAGCGCAAATAAACGGTCGCAGAAGAAATGAGAAAGAGAGCGCTTAAAGATTTTGCAGGCTCTGCAGCGTAGGGTAGTTTCACAATTAGAATTGGGGTTTCTGTGTCCACATTTTACAGGCATCTCTAATGCGTGAGTGCTGTGTGGGAGAGAGGCAGACTGAGTGCAAGTATGTGTGTCAGTATCTGTGTCTGTGTGCGCAGTACAATATTTTTTTTTCCATTTATAGGTGACTGCGGTATGTGTGGTAAGATGTCTGTCGCTCATTTTCACACCCCTATTGTTTTCCAGTGTGCCTGCAGATGTGGTGGGTACAGTCCCTGGTTGCGCTTTCACCACATCATACATGGACGCTGCCAGGACATGGAAACAGATTGCTTTGTGGGTCTGTGTGTGTGAGGGACAGAATGGAAGTTCATGTGGTTTCTTTTCTTTATTTGTCATGGGAGTATTCAGTAGGGAACCGTCTTGCGCTATCTTGACCATCACGGCGTCAAGAAAGCAGCCTGATATTGCTCACAGGACAACCGCCAGAGCCACACAGGCCATCTCTTCCCCTCAGATCTCCGTCTGCTGCTGAATGACGATCTAAAGACTCCTGAGTAGTATTAGGACCAGAGGATGCAGACATGGAGACCCGTGCTCATCCCTCAGTAAACACACTCACAAATGTGCCTCTTAACTGTTCTTTTTATCCCCCTCTGCTCTTAACCTGCAGACTGACTGACAAAGCACCCAGTGATCTCTTTCTGCTTCCCTGGAGAGGAGTCAAAATTTTCATGTGCGTGCATGTAATTTTGTTTGTTTTAAGTGCAGTGGCATGTGGGAAATTGTGGACGATATTGCAGCAACTGGGGGACTCAAAAGAAATGGACATTTTTCCATTCCTGTTCCGTGCATCGTTCCGTGAGTTGCAGATACACAATGTGCTCTGATAGTTCGTTTAGTCTCTGGAGTGTGTGAGTGTGTGTGTACCCTTGTGCGCATGTGAATGTTAGAGAGCGAGGTTTGGCGCGGGAAGAAAGGTGAATCACTGGATATTTGACTGCTTTATGCTGTGATTGATAGAGTAACCATGGTAAGGAGCTTGTCTTAAGGGGGGAACGGAAGCATGAAGAAGCAGAGGTACATTTCCATTCATCAGCCTTGGCCCTTTCTCTCCCTCTCTCTTATGCCACTCTATTGCTCACACTCACTCTTTCTCTCCCCATCTCTGTTTCAAATTTCAACTGGAGCATGGGATTAAACAGTCCGGTAGTTACAATAATGCGATTTATCATATTTCCTCTTCGCCGTCAACAGAACTACTGAAGTATGTTATCGACCCTGTGATCAAAGGCAGCGTGTGTGTGGGTGTCAATGTGCCCCTAGCTCCGCTGTAGCGAATTTCAAACTGGAAGCATTTCTGACAAGAGCTGGTGATTTAGCGCAGCCAAACAACTGGCCACATCATATGAGAAGCACCCCTGTTTATGTTCAGAGAAGCACACAGACACACACACACACACACACCCACTCTACATCCACAGGCACACGTACACACTCCAGGCTCCGGGTGGCTTTTGTGGGGTGGGTGATGGACCACCCTGGTAAGTGAATGTACCCTCAGAGCGGGACAGATGCGATCAGCAGTCAGGTGTCTGTTTCTATCATCATTGTTGAAATGTGTCAGTCAAACAAAGCTGTGCAGGGGCAGGCTGAGTGGAGATGACTTGATACATTTCACTTTGGAGAATTCTCATTATCTGAAAGTTAAAAAAAAAAAAAAACTTGTATGGAAAAGTTTCTGGCATGTTGCTCAAGCATAAAATTGCATGCAGGTACAGTACATAACAAAGCAGGCAAAAGCATGTAAACAAACAGGCTTCCATTGTTGATCTTGAGAGGGATGCTTTTCATGACTCTCTCCCTTCCATCTACATACACACACACACATATACACACACAAAATCGCTTTACAAGAGTCATACCCTCAGGAGGTCTCCCCTCTCACTTCCGCCTCTGCTCCCTCTCTTTCTCTTTCTTCTTGCCTCCCTGCCAATCCCTTTCTCCCTCACTCAGGTGGAGGCTCTTACCAAACAAACAGCCAATAATGGCGGTAAGTCTGCACCTTTGAAGGTGGCTTATCTGTGAGGAACATTAGAGTAATAGATCTTTAGTGGAAATCAACAACCTGAGCCTTGCCCAGAGGGCAGGAGTTCTGCATTAGCAGTGCTTGAGCCACACCTTGGCTGTCTTTTACTGTAACTATGACAGTAATGTCTTCAGTCGGATTCAACCAGTCTGATCCTCTCCGCTTAGTTCTTTGAAACAGTTAAGGCCATGATGAAAGAGGATCTTTTATTTCACACAATGCAACTAGTAGTCAATGCTTGGGCGCCGCCTTAAAGAGGGCCTAAATGGTTGTGGGCATAACTGCGTGTGTCTGTGTGTGTGTGTGTGTGTGTGTGTGTGTTTGTGTGTTTGTGTGTGTGTGTGTGTGTGTGTGTGTGTGTGTGTACTGTGTGCGAGGGTGAAGTCTAAGTGTGTTAGCTTTTTTCTGTCTGAATAGACTGACTGCTTTGGCATTCAGTTTCTCGTGGTCACACATGAGCTTGCACACACACACACACACACACAAAGAGTCAGGAAGGAGGGTACAATGCTGTCCTCCCCTCCTCCTTCCTCTAAAGATGTGTTTTTTTTCTCTCTCTCTCCCAGACTTCCTGGGAGGGGTACACTGCCCTTTGTGTCCGAAGGCACTCTCTCTTTATCTTTCCCTCTCTTATTCTCTCTTTCCCTCATTCACGGGGCACAAAGAGCGAGGGAGAGGGCGAGGAGGAGTCTTTCACCTGGACAAGGAGGGCCACGGGGAGGACTCTGCGACAAAAGAGCAGAGAAACAGAGAGGGGGGAGGAAGAGAAAAGAGGAGATAAAGAGACAGAAAAGGGAGATGCGTCCGTGTATTTGTGTTCCCATGTTTTGTGCTCTTTTCCGCTCGCTGCGGTTTAGGGGAGAATGACAGGCGGATGTCTGGGTGGAGAGAGCGGCTGTTTAGTCTGAGGCCATGTCATGGGAAACATATTCATGCCCTCTGGGACTTATTCATACCCCGGTATACTGCGCACACACATACACACGTGCGCGTACACACTCTATGTCCGCTCCTTGTCCTCCCACACACACACCCTGTCATGAGACAGAGGGGAGGGGGGTGAAAGGTCAAGCACTTCAGTAATGGAACAGGAAGTGTTGGAACAGTCGGCACTACACAACATACAACTGCCTCCAACATGTGGACACGACTGACAGGCAGCTGTTGTGGGTAGGATATAGCTTTGGAAGGCAGAAAGGCATTCATAGCCCTGCCCGTAGTCCACTAATCTGTTGTTTTGGCATGTATATTTTGTCTGGCTTTATATATGTACATTACATGACACGTGCCGGGAGCATTTTTTGTTTCTTTCTAAACTGAAACTAACACTTAACGCCACACAAAGGAAATGTTTCGCGAGCGCGGGACAAACACACGTCACCGAAGTCTGTTGAAATGATGGCGAAGGTGTGTGGAAAAGGGTTACAAATTTCACCACTTTTCCACACATCCTGAAAAGGTATCTCTTACAGAGAGGTGTTCTTTCCTGCACGCTGATTCGAGGCAGATTCTCAGCAGTGGATACAACAGTAAATGAAACCCGATGAGTATTAGTGTCAGGCTCTATTATGACTTCATTTGGTTGAATGGCAGAAACAGGAGGACACTGGATCTAGTTAGAAGACTGCTCAAATCCACTGCTGGCTCACTCCTCCTTTACTGCTGCACTCACAGATCTATGATCTGCTCATCTGCTCCATATATTTAACAGTACCCGTGGATAACATCTAGACCTGAACTTATATCAGCACTTGATGAAATCTTACCCCATACCAATGAGGACATGTGGCTGCTGTTGGTTTAAAGAGATTTAGTTTGGCCTCCTGCCATGCATGTAAAAAGTCCAGATTTCCTCTTTTGCTCCTTCTCAGACATGTAATAGAGATGTGAGTAAGTCTGGCTGCAGTTGCAGAGGCTCTGCAGTGGCAGAATTCCCTGCAGCCTCCCTTTACAGCAGATGGAAAATACACCTGTGAAGTGTCCAGTCTTAGCAAGACTTATGCTATTGCCTTATGCCATCATCGTGACCTGACTGCTGTTTCTGCATTCAGTTAACCTAACCCTCCAAAATTAAGTTTAATTTCCATTCTTTCTCTCCCTGCTTCATTCATCTCTCCACCTTCTGTTTTCTACATCCCCTCTTCCACTTCCTGGACTTTCCTGTGCAGTACCCCATTTCTGTGCTGTGTGTGTGTGCGTGTGTGTGTGTCTGCCCTGAGGTGTGCTCACATGTGTGCGACATTTAAGTGTGTCTGTGATTGCTTCCTTGTACGCTTTACCGAACTCCTGCCCCAGTAGTCCATTCTCCTGACCTAATCCTTTCTAGCATCACTGTATCAGCACTGCTCTGTGGGATGCTTTGATGCTGCACAGGGGGATTGGATAGGGCATTAACCATCATTAAGTCAGGATGTAGGATGTGCGTACATTTGTGACTGCCTGTGTGCATGTATGTGCTTGCGTGTGTGCGTCCATGCGTGTGTGTGCACAAGCAAGCCTTACATACTGCACTGTACATCCATGCTTGAGCAGCACATTTCCTTGTGTAATGTGCACATGGGGGTCTTGTCTGTGTGCGTGTGCGTGTGCGTGGGTGTGTGTGTGTGTGTTGTTGGAAAGGGCATTAAGTATCATTACCTCTTACTAGTCATCACCTGCACACTGAGCCACTTTAGTGAGCAGGCCTGGCCAGCGATCACACAGATAGGCAGACAGAGATAGACAGACCCATGTTGAGGTACAGGGGGAACTTGGAGAGCCCTGTCCTACATGCACTTCTATCAACACTCATATAAACATTTTCTGTTCTTTCTAGAGCTCACTGTTTTTGTTTTTCATTTGCAACAAATGTATTTGTCTTCATTTTAAATATTAACGACGGATGGAACACATAAAAAAGGTTGATAATGCAAAAATCTGATTTTAGAAATACCATTTGGCACATTTTTTTGTACTTATTTAGAAGATCTTGAACATAATCAGCACATCGCGTCTGTTTTAACCTCAGAGCTGTTTTCAGCACTAACTGCTAGTTAAACCTAAAGCACTAATGTTATTGCTTTAAAGAAAGGAGAAAAAGAAGAGACAGACAAGATGAGATGCAAACCACAACTGAATTAAACCATTAATAAAACAAAATGTAGTAATTTGCTAATCCTGTTCGACATATAACCAGTTGAAAACAGTACAAAGACAATATATTAATGTTTTACCCCATCAAGAAATTGGCACGGGGCAAGAAAAGACCGCAGGTACACAGGTGATATTATCATGATTGGGTATGAAAGGGGCATCCTGGAAAAGCTAAGTTGTCCACAAGCGAGGATGGAGCGAGGTTCACCACTTTGTGAAACACATGATTGTATAAATTATATTACTACATGGGCTCAGGAACACTTCATCTGTTTTCCATGTTTGCAAATGATTGCCTTCTGTTTTTATTTATGTTGTACACAGTGTCCCAACTTTTTGGGAATCAGGATTGTATGTAAACTAGAAAATCAAAATTTATAAACTAAAGAAATGTGTCACTTTGTGATCTAAAGTTTGGATCTAAAATCCGAGAAGCAGAGACAAAGAAAGGCCTTGTTTGCTGAAAACTGCAATCTTGTAGCATTAAACTGAACAATATTTGGATGTGTGCAGAAATCTGATCCTAATGTGATTTTAACAGACCTGCTCCTTATATGAAAAGGTAAAAAAAAAAAAAAACGGTCAGTCTCATCGATGTGTTATCCAAACATAAGCACTTACACAGACACAAATGACAGCCTGCAAAGTCACAGGTCACTGATGCACATGCGTATCTACACATATGCATGTACACGCACTAGAGCAGTTAGGGACATTTGTCGTGGCCTGGCCCAGGAATAGACAATGCCTTCTCTGTAGTGAAATGAGAGGGCTAGTGCACTTGCACAGATTCATGCACACACACTCACACACACAAACATTCCCATGGATTCCCAGGGTTGAAAAGGGGCTGAACAGGAATCTGGGCCATGCAGGCGTTCTGAATCCTCTCAATCAGAAGAAGCCCTTCACCCCTCAACCAGACGTCACAGGGAGCACATTCCCAGCCCCAGTGTCACACTTGCGTCACACTACGATCACACGAAACGTACTGATCTGCATACTGATCGGTCAGTGGGCACAGGTCTGACCCCAACAAATACCAACCACTGTTGTCCGCATGCATGCACCATACACTCCAAACACATTCCCCACTTTACTTCCCTGATCTCCACCTCCTCCACTCTAGTTCCCCTCAAGATCTTGTGTCGTGATTGCTTTCTACTTTTTTCTAAAGGACAGGATATGGAGCGGTGGAGCACACTATGGCCTCTGTGTCTTCTCTGGCTGCCGCTCCCAAGGGAAGTGCCATTGTTGCCATTGTTGTCCTTTACCTGCCTACCTGCTGTCTGTCCCTGAGCGACATTTAAAAGCCTCCCAGGTTGCTCTCAGGAAACCACAAACCACTGCACTGTCGAAAGCTAACTGCCTATCCCTTCTCCCCAACACCCTTCTGGCATAAATATCACTTTTGTAGCAGGCCCAAGTGGCTTTTTCTGCTGGTGCTTACTGTGGGGCCTCCAGGGAACCTAAGAGAGAGCTGAGAAACTAACACTTTGAGGCAAACACTTGAAATTTTGTGGGAAGGAAGGACAGACGGCATAAGGAAAGGAATGGAGAAAGGAAACAGTTTTGGCAGTAAAATTGTCTTTATGCAACTTTTTTAGCAGAACAGATTATCTATGATGACATGTCACTGCTTTCTTCCCCTGTATAATCAGTTAGTTGGCTTGTAGCCAAAGCACCTCCTCCCCCAACCGACACACACACATACACACACACCTTGAAAACATTTACACCATTTGGCTTGGGTACACACCCTTCGCTTTTCTCCCTCCGCTGCCCTGAGCTATATGCATTCATTTTGAGTTACTGAGAGGCACATTGCACATCAGTGATAGGACATTTACACTTAGTCCTGCATGACTACCCTCAACACCTGCTTCAAAGACACACACACACACACACACACACACACACACACACACACACACACGCTGAAGAACTTAATGTATGGATTCTTGTTGTATGTGAGGGAGGCCAGAGGAAACAGGTGAGGAAAGGAGAATAGGTGGGGGAGCAAGGATAGACAGAGAGAGCGAGGGAGGGGAGTGCAGTTGAGGCGGGGGGCTACCATAGATGTCTGGAGCCAGGACACTGATGCTGGAGCTGATAGCTGCTGTATAGAGGACCCTCCGCTGACAGTATACACACACACACACTATTTTTGTCCATTTTTTTTCTCCTCAAATCTTTCTCCCCCCTCCATCCCTCACAGTTTCTCTCTCTCTTGCTGTCTCTCTCTTTCCTCTCTCTCTCAGACATGATGTTTACAGTGTGACCCCCGGTCGCTCATGATAGGAATCATTCCATCAACATAATAGCTAAATGACACGCACACGACTGTTACAGTCACGGTCACCGTACAGGGACAGGATGTTGTCTCCTGTGTGTATGTGTGTGTGTGGTTGTGTGGTTGTGTGTTTAACCTAAACCAAGTCTTCCAATATCTTCCAATCCACATTTTTCTCTGTCACAAATTTCTAATCCTCTACTTTCTCCTTGACAGTTTTTCACCCCTTTTCTTCATCTTCCCTCTCCATTTTCCTTACACTCTTGCTTCACCTCCACTGGCTAGAAAAAAAAAATTCCCTCAGCAGTCTGGGTGGTCTTCACACACACACACACACACACACACACACATGCACGCACACGCGTACTCACACACTGCTTGGTTTTCCTCTGTCTGGTAATGCGCTAGCTGTGGTTTCCTGGCCTCGGCCAAAACACCGTTAGAAGTTCACCGCACTCACCGCTACCACAAAGCATCACCTAATCGCTGCTCAACTCCAGTCACAGACCAGCCCCAGACCCACATACAATGCACACACACTCTTCTCCTCTTATGCACACACATGTACAGTGAAGACCGCTGATGCAAGATGTGTAAACAGAAGAAACTGACAGCCTCAGAAACAGCGTATGCTCATATACCGTATCACACCGGCCGGATCATGAACCAATTATTTTTTACCTGACTGGATATTTGATTTAAATATGCAGAAGTCTGTCACTGGGACAGCTGCCTAATTCATCAGCTCCCAGCTAGCTTTTGTGACAGACAAGCTACTTACTGTGTCACTGTGAAGCCATCTCTTATGACAGGTTGCCTCACATGCAGCTACTCATAAAATGGCACAGACCCCCGATGCACGTACTGTACACAGTGTTCTTGAACTCAACACACATTAGCACACATGCACACACACACACACACAGACACGCACCCTTGGGCACTGTCTTTCCTCTCTAATCTGATATCAAAGAGAAGGTCCTTCAAAGCATCTCACATGACAGCTCATTTCATACGTTGCCCACGGAAACGATTATTGTCATAAATCTCTACCCACTCTTCTCTGAGTTGCTCCGAGCATCTTCTGAAAAGTTGAATTCCTTTGCAGAGTCAGCGTGTACCCCTCAGTGTTATCATATAATTGTTTTTACAGATTGATACTCCATTACGTTTCTACATGCGGCGAGGTCGTCCAAATGTGCAAATAAAAGCCCTAGGAAATAGAGTGAATCATGCATCGCCTGGATTGCCCTCTCGGCCACCGTAGCACGTACAGTTGCGCTCACTTTGAAGAGCTCTCAGATGACACGGCTGAATGATGTCATATACTTTCACAGCATTGTGTGGATGTGGTTTGTAATGTGGACCGTTCCCAAGCAAATCCCTGTGACCTCGGCAGCCTACAGTATTCGCTGGGAGGCTAATCCAGCCTGCACTGCACAGCGGGGCGTGCTGGACAGTTCGACAGATCCTGGTGAGGATTGGACCAGCTCTCCGCTGTTGTAACCTTTTATACCCCGAAACGAAATGAGAAACTGGAGCCCGTTGTGCAGGGCTCTGAGTCCGTGTGTGTATGTATGCATGTGGGCAGGGTTAAGAAAGGGGAGGTTGTTTTGTTTGTGTTTGATGATTTTTATCAGCGAGGCAAAAGCGAAATCTGTGATTCTCTATCTTCTCTCCTAATTTGTTGCGGCATCTCCTGCTGTCCCACATTCCCTTTTTCTCCCCGCACTGTGTGTGTGGGCGTGTGTGGTTGGTCGTTGAGTTTATTTATCTTATTCCAAATCAGCCCTCAAACTCACTAATTGGTCCAGTTCCACTGTTAGGTAACGAGGGGAAATGAACAATTACTCTTGTGTTTGTAGGGAATAATGTGTGTTTGTTCGTGTGTGTGGCTGTGGTGGAGAAGTTAAGAGCAGCGTCGACTTTCACAGCGGGAGTCTCAGGTCATCACTGTTTTTATTTTAGAGGTTGACTGAGAGGCTCAACACTCTCCCTCTTAGGTTCATCCCTCCCCGTGTGTCAGTGTGCTGGCTTAGCATTGTGACGTTCCCCGCTGCTGAGCCAACCGCCTGATGCTCTCATAGGTAGAGTGATTCCTAGATGGAATCAGAGACAATACTTCACACAGTGAAATCTGGCCCTCGCAGGCTCCCATGGCAGCCAAAGAGCTGAGCATCATTCAAGCAGGCTTGTCTTTTTATGTGTCTCTTTTAGAGTCGTTTGCTACATAAACTGTTGATCTTTCCTCACTCCCTCTGAATTCTGTCCCACCACTCTTGTAATACTTGTAGAGCCCCTAGTGAGCAACTGCTCTATCACACCCAGTTTCCTGGATTTGACTTCTATCACTTCAATATCAGTTATCACAAAGTATCTCTAATCTGTCCTCAGAGGCTTACGCAGTGAAGCAATTTGGAAGATCTGGCTGTACGCCACAGCAGGGTGGTGTAAGAAACTGCTCAGATCTCCTGTCTTTTACATTAATATGTGTCTAAACCTTCCCTTATTGCCCCTCAAAAACCCCAGTGGTGAAGTGGGCTTAATTCCTGCAACTCTTTGTGGTAAAAACTCTTGATGAGTAATGTTAATGATCATGTTTTCAATTGTATTTACAGTATGTGTCACTTCTCCAGCCAGCCTTTCAAACACACACTTACAAGTCATATTTTAAAATTATGTTAACTTTTCTTCAGCGTTTGCAAATGAAGCACTTCAAAAAGGGAATTTTGTGAGGTTGTTAAGCAAAGGAAAAAGAGAATTAAAGTTTTTTCGGGGTCACATGCCAACAATTTCTGTTTACCTTTGAGTTTTGGCATCATGGAACAGTAAGATACAGATTAGTGGCATGAAACCGCACGTTAAATCTCACACAGATTTTGACATCTGCGCTCAAACACCTCCACTTTTGGACACATGCGTGTGTCCTGTGCTTGCAGCTTGCACACACACACGAGCTCGATTGCATGCGTGTACACAAAGGCATACACATGTGCACATGCACGCACACACTCTCACGCTGGGACTCCAGTTGGCGCTTAGAAACCTGATACTGAAAGAAGTGGTCCAGTAATTTTGCCGTAGTGGTCAGCGCACACACTGTCTCACACACATGTTCCCACTCGGCCCTGTCCGTTTTTATCCACATGCAGGTTCTGCGGTCATACGTCCTGCTGACCGTTGACTGAAGAATCCCAGCTACAGCTGGAGCACCATGAATTTAAAGGTTTTTGACTGTTTTTTTTTTTAATTAGAAATTAATGATCAAGGCTAATAGTTGGGACTCGCAATCAGCAGGCAGGTTTTTATTTTTCATATATAGCAAATTGGCACTGAACCATGATGAGTGACAGGGAAAGTGAAGCATTTTGGGATGAGAATTACAAATGAGATACAAAGTGTAAACACGAGAAAAGAATGACAGGAAACAGTGAGAGGCCTGGAGGCTAAAAGGCTAAAGTTAACACACACAGGAAATGTGTTACTCACAGGTAAGTGGTGAGAGGGCTGAGGTTGGTTGGCACAGAAGATAGTCCCAACTCCGAGCAGTCCACCATGATGAAGATCCCATCTTCCTCACACTGGCACGGAGGTGGGCACAGTGGTGCCGCCGGCTCCTGCCTTTCCTGGACCCGTCCGTACCCCCATACTGCGGGGGCGGACCCCCAAACTCCTACAGCCACACACAGAAGCAGAAGCACAGGCAGCATGTCTGACTGTCCACCTGTCTGCATCTACACCTGTAGGGATTTCTGCCTTGTCACACTGTCTTTTGTCCTCTCTGATGTTTGAGGCAGCTTTGATGAAGTGAGGAGGATCCAGTGTTTCTTTGCTTTTCCAAAGTCTCCTCTCCCGGCTCCTGGCTCTGTTCAAAAGCCCTCTCACTGCCTTTTTCTCCTGTGCAGGTTGTCCACACTGTAAATCTGTCCCTGTCACAAGCTCTATCTCTTCATCTCTCCTGTGTGTCTGCCTGCCTCTCAGTCACCACTTCATCCCATTAACTTTGTTGTAGCTTCTTTCCCCTCTTCCCTGTCTTCCCTCTCACTCTGCCCTCTCCTTTCTCACCGTCTTTCTCCCCCAAACACAGTCACTCTTTCTCCCTCTCCCTCTCTCTCTCTCCTTCTATATATCTCTTGCTCTCTCTGTCTCTCTCTCCTTACCTATTGTAGAAGGAGCGCATGAGTTGTGAATGAGCCACCCTCATTGGCCCACAATTTAGGGATGGGCTGGAGCATCTCCGGAAAGTAGGAGGGGCCCGCGATTCTCAAACTCTTCCCTCTCTTACTCCTTTCCCCCTGCTTTACTTTGCCTGGAAGCTCAATGTGAAGAGAAAGGGTGAGTGTTTAGTTTGAGGAAGGGAGCAAAGAGGAGGAGGAGGGGGTGGCAGTACAGTACAGTGGTGTGAGACAAGATTTCTTCTTGTGGCACCTTATGAATGGAACTGAGAGAAAATGAGAGACAGTGTTTATAACTGAAAGGGAGAGGAGGGGAAAAAAGCCAGCTCTTGAGGATAAGAACGAAGGCAGCGGAGTGTGTTTGGCTGTGTGAGAGAGATGCAGAGGGTCAGAGTGTGTGACTGGGAGTGACCGTTTGGAGGAAATTGGAATTCTGACACTTCAGCACCCCTCAGTCCCCAGAAAGAGCAGAATCCAGTGTCTCGTAAGTCACACCTTCTCAGGTTTCTGCTGCTGGAATGTCACTGAAACACACACACGCTTGCAAGCACGCACACGCACACGGACACCCGTAGAAAATAACAGATTATGAGCGACTGGCGCAAAGGAGCTCACATATCTGTTTCACATGCACACACTCCAGTCTATAGAGAGAAGAGTGTGGATTTGCGAAGAAGTGTCAGCTGCCTCGGGCTAAAGCCTGTCTGTATTTCACAGTCTATCTGTGCTCACTTGCAGGTTTTCCACACAATCTTGAAAATAATCTCATCCGGCCTCCCTTTCTTTAATTACAACACTTAGTTCTTGCTTGTGTAGACTTAGCATTGCAATTCAAGCAGATGCACTGAGGACAAATGAGAGCTGCACACAGCTGGACACGAATGCTATAAAATTAGACTCTCTGCTGCATACGTTACACAATTAAGCTTTACAAACTTTGCACCTGTAAGCACAGGATGTTGTAAAACCACCTAATGATGCATTCTGTAAGTATAACAAATCGAAGGAAGAAAAACTGGCTTGCCATTCAAAACAGCGTCAACTTTATTCTGTTCTTTTGTTGAATTTCAGGCGAATCTGCCAGCGGCAAGTACTAAGCTGTAAAAAAGCTGCAGTAGGGAGGGGAGATCACGAATCTTTCCAACAGAAGACATATTACAATAAAACACTGCACGGATTGATAATTGTGAGACATCTGAGCAATTTAGAGGAAATCCTTAATGGGGTTAGCATTAAATCACACCCCATAACTCCTGTTTTGATGATGTTCGTGTTTTACTAGCGGGATTACATGGTTTTCCTTGAATTGATAAAATCTGACAACCACTTGGGCTCATAAACTCTTTTCAAACCCCACTGGATTAGCTCAAAAATGCGTGGTACTAAATGTGAAAAACAAGGCTGTTTTCTTAGTTCCTGGAAAGCTGCGGCTTGAGGAGCTTTCATTCGACAGCGGCAGTTTGTTACACACACACAAACACACGCAAGCAAAGCGTGCATGTGATGTCTGAATTCCCTAAACAGGCCTTAAGAAAGTGTTGCACAGCACCTGGACTTTTTGGCTATTTGAAATCTAAAAATTGTACAGTTCTAAAAGTCTTTGCACCCAGTTTGATTTTGTCTACTCCTCCAGTCGATCCGTCTGTCTCTCCATTTCTCTCCTCTGTCTTTCTTTCTCCACTATTCTCTGTAGGCTGAATAGTTTCTCATTAATTAATTAACATTCCTATGCCACTGTGTTTTCTGAGGGGCCTTTGTTATGGCCCCACAAAAAGTCTTTCAGAGTTGTTCTTCACATACTCTCTCTCTCTCTCTCTCTCTCTCTCTCTCTCTCTCTCTCTCTCTCTCTCTCTCTCTCTCTCTCTCTCTCTCTCTCTCTCTCTCTCTCTGTTCCCTCTTTGTGGTGAAATGTCCGCTGCTGCTCTCTGTGTCTATTGTCAGTTTAAAAATGTTGCGTGAATTGTCTTCAAGAGATGTTTCATGCTATGTTTTTTTTTCCTTGCTCAAGAATTCACTGGCTTGGATGCCAATAGACAGATATACAGACTCTTCAGTGGAGCACCTTATGTGATCTTACAGTACGCCCACGTACAGCGCACACACACACACAAACACGCACATTCCCACAGGCACACATGCACACACAAACACATGCACATGCTCTTCATACACCTGCAAACTCCACCTCTCCCCCTCTTGGGCGCAGAGCTCTGTCATCTTTCTAAATGCTCTTTAATTGTCTGGCCCCGGGGGAGCCCTAAAACACACAAACTGTAAAAACCTGCATGTCTGGTCTCCTGCCTGTCTCTCTGTCTGTCTGTCTCTCCTACATCGGTCTCTCTGTCTTCTTCTCATTTGTTGTCGCTCCCCCCTTCAGTCACAAACATGCAAACAACCGTCAGAAAAGTAAGCTGCGAATTTGTTCGGACTGCACCTGTTCTGACAGTTCTGATTAATGTGTGCAAGGTTAAATGTGAGTCCATGTAATCCAGTTTTCTCCTGTGGGGGAGAATGCGATTTCCTACGCCTGCATATGATGCTGCAGCAGCTGATTTCACAGAGAGGAGAGATGCATCTTTAAAATTAATTTATTAAGTAGTTAGTTGGAATATATATGTGCATAATCTAAGACACAGGGCTAATACATGCTGTATACTTTATGTACCTGTGAAAACATTACCATGTGTTAAAGCTAAGCAGTGGAGGTGTGTTTTTGAGCAGAGCTGCTACTGACCCGTTGCATGAGTAATTAAACTAAAGAAAGATAATCTCACATTCAGCATATCTTCTTTCTTCACACAGAGATGTAGAAATGTCATCCACAAGTTTACCTGATGCTGTTTAAGGCGATAAAAGTTTAAGCCCCAATCAACCAGACAAGTTCTTTAAAAAAGAAGAAAAACTGCTCATCTTGTCCAAACACCTTCAGGGTGTTATTTGCTGAGGTTTTAGATAATGTGATTATATTCTGTGTTGATGCTGTGGTTTTGTCTGCTGATGCTCAGTTGTATATGTATGTATAGCTCTATATATGACTACATAGATAATGTGCGATGTGATTTAGTTGTCAACAGATTGGTATCTTAAAACCACTTTCTTTTCAGTGCTTTTCAGTGCCAGCAGTGCTAACGGCAACACTCTGTCAGCATCTGACAATTCATTTTATCACATTCACTCCCAGATTGGCACATCTCACCTATTTGACTCCTACTTCTGTCTGTATGACACATTTGGTGTGTTATACTTAAGTGTCACTTAAATTAGTGAGCTGTAAGTGTCAGTAATATTCCATTCATGTGTTGTTTTTTTTCAATGGGAGAAATCAAATTCTTCTCAGGGCCCCAGAAAAGGCTCGTTGCCCTGGGTCAGATGAACGGCTCAAACGTACAGCTGTTAGCATGTGTGCAGACGTTTGTACGTGCCACAGAAAAAGTATGCGTGCGCTCGTATTCTCCCTCTGTCTCCTACTTTCTCACACTCGCGCTCTCACTCACACACGCTATCAAACAGTCTGCATCAGATCAAAGCCAGTGCTCCCTCCCCTCTCCTCCCCCAGCCTCCCTCGCTCCGCTGTGCTCTCTAGGCTGTAAACACTATCCAAGCAACGGCAGCCTTGAAGACACAAAGACAAGTAGCTGCCTGACACCTGACACTAACTTGAGAGCACTCACCGTGGTCTACCTGGGAATAAAACACACGCACACACACACACACGCACACATGCACACAAGGCTACCTGAGCCTCTTCGCAGCAGGAAGAGTACATTCAGGTGGAGAACAGACAAAGTCGCCATGCAGCCAACCCCCCCCAAAACACACACACTCCATCCTCCTCACCCACATCCCCTGCCCCACAAACACCCCCCCCCCTCGCAAAACCTCTTCCCCACCCTACCCCTGCACATGTGTGTGTATTTGTGCACACTTGTATGCGGATGTCTATGGATGCAAGTGCTTGCAAATGCGCCTGTGTCTGTATTTGCGCATGCCCGGGCTGTACAGAGGCAATTTAAGGCTAACTCAGGTATACTCAGCGGAAGCAAGTGAGACGATGTGAGTCGCCAGTGGCGGCAACCTAGGTGTGTACTCTGGCTTTTCATGTGAAACCACCTGAAAGCCAACAAAAGGTCCCTCTCCTTCCCTCCGTCCCTCCCCCCATCCCTCTCTTCCTCTCTGCATCTCACAGTACAAAGGAAAGAAATGAATGAAAGAAAGAGGAGCAGAGGAAGGGGGATGAGGTAAGGGGACGGGGATGCAAGGGTGGGGCAGGGTGGGTGGAGAGGAGGGGGTGCTGGCGAGCGGGCAAAACAGGGGTGGAGGTATTTTCCCCCGTGTTATGGGACAATAGTGGAGCCGGGGAAGTGGTTAGTCATGGAGTTTAGCAAAGCACTCCATCACGGGCCGGTAAGAGTTCCTCACCTCAGATGGGGGGTCGAAGTTTGTAACACACTTCCACAGTTGTTATTGATACCGCATTTGTATTTTGATGTTTTATGTCAAATTAAATTTTGGCAGCTATTGTACAGCTCAACTGGGTTTTCATAGTTTACATATGCATGTCAGCATTGTTTCCATTATAACAATCCAGATACACTTGCAATTACATCACAGGTTAAAGTTACCTTGTATAACCTTTAAATTGATGAAAACAACTGAAAACAGCCTAGATGTCCCATTATATTCCAACAGTGGGAATAATTTGTTTATTTGGTTATTTCATTTAATTCGAAGGGATGTTTTTTCAATATTAAACATAAATGTTACCATCTGATGTATTGTACCAGGGTTATCTTAAAGCTAACTTTGAGCTACAGTCAGCAGCAACACATAATGCGAAATTGTACACATTAACTGTACAGCACACACACCATGTCGGCAAGAAGATGTTGAACAAATTTAAATGAAGGATGTTTGTACACAAGGCAACAAGAGTCTACAGCCACGCTAGCAGCTCTGTGAGGCACAGTGTCGTTTGAGCTAAATGCTAATGCTAACATGCTGATGTTGGGCAGGTATCATGTTTACTGTGTTCACCACCTTACTTTAGCATGTTAGCATGCCAACATTTGCTAATTAGCATTAAACGCACAGCTGAGGCTGATGGGAATGTCGTGTGTGTTGGACAAGTTAAAATTCTGACCTGATGGACATACCAGAGGACATAAATGTTTCACAGCAGTCCATCCAGTTGTTGTTTGGACATTCCAGTTGAGAACATTGCCATCCATAAAAGTTTAGAAGATGTTTTATATCTGAGTTTTATATTTGTATTAGTATGATATTAAGGTATATTTGCATTGGTTTCAGTATTGTAAGGGTGAAAGGGTAAGATAGAAGCAGTATTAATAGCATCACCCGTCTGACACACAAAAAAAGTGCTAACAAAAGTTCAACAAAAAGTCTAAATATGTAGCTTAAGAATTTGTACAAGAACCAGTGTAACTAAGTATCTCAGTGAAACATACAAAAAAAGTAACAGTACTGCTTGAATATTTTTTTTTTTACTCTCATTGGTGCAATTACTAACAGTAAACATAAGAGGGAGCCCGTCCCACACTGTACACTGTGGACTGTGAGCAGGAGCAGATACATTCCGGTGGAGAAGGTAAAGTCTCATTTCTCCCATCAGTGAGGCTGTAGACCATAGGAAGAGTGGAGATACTCCTGAAAAAAACATCCAAAGTCATCAAAGGAGAACGCACAACTCTGTGACCTGTGATGAGTTTTCCCTCGTTTTAATATTGTTGAAGGAGTTTCATCTTATTTCATCAATTATTCAGATGATTTTGTGCACTGACAGTATCAGCCAAGATTAATATCCTGAAATTTTCAGAGGCACACATCGAACAATATTTCTGTTTTAAGCTAAATAATTCCACTTGGTATTAAAAGGGGTAGATTTCTTTAAATGCACAACGCCCGAACACTTCCCCTGACATGAAGGTGTCTCTGTCATACAAAGACAAAGCTGTCTCGTGTTTTGATCTCCACTCTGCTTGTTTTCTCTGCAGTGACAGTGTGATATACGAGGGTTAATATGGTGAAATAGGCCGACTGAAGCAGACAGGTCCGCACCTGCACGCTGCCAAAGAGAGAGACGCTGCACTCTTTTTGATGCTATTCTGAGCGACGCCAGTGGCGCTGCAATCAGAGGGTGTGTGTTTTCGAGTGAGTTCGTAGGTGCGTGTGTTTGTCTGTGTGACTGTTACACCTGTAAATACCACCTATAAAAAGTTGATTGACCTAGAAATAAAGTCGTGATCGCTGTGGGAAAGACTGCCTTATCATGCCTCTGTGCTTGGGTGCAAGTTCACATCTGCAGTAATGTGCGCGCGCGCACTTGTGCATACTTGTGCATGCATGTGTGTGAGTGGTGAATGTTTGTGCCATCGTACCCACTTCTGCATGATAGTATCAGCCATGTCAGTGTGGAGGGAGACTGATGTGGAATGTTAACAGTGACTGAAAGTATTGGACTGTCTCCATAGAGTCCCGTCCATGCGGAACCTAGATAGGACCAACAGGAGACTCAACACAATACAGTGAGCGGTGAGCAGAGGAGACATATTACTGTACACGAGCCTCAGGAGATTCCAGTCATTTGAAAAGTATATAGCAGCAGCTGAAAGATTGCAGCTATAAACACAAAAAACAGGCACCTGGGAAGTGTGACACTTGTCATCACTGACGGCGTGATTACAATAATCTTATTAAATCGTACAAGTATATTGTCTGGGCTTCTCTCTGTGGGCTCCCGAGCTGGCTTTTGAATTAGCTTGTGAAATGGCGCCATCTTCAGCCGAAAGACGGAACAGCATCACTGCAGCAGGTCAGGAACTGAGCGACCAGCTGATGGCGACAGCCCACTAGTCTCAGCGTCGGCCTACGATGGAAGACTTGACTTGCACATAAATGTACCGTTGAATTCACAGGCAACACAGGCAGACTGGACACTATTAGATGCAGGAGCTCCCTGAACTTAAAGTTTTCTGCCATCTCAAATATTTCATACATACCTTGTTATTGGGGTTTTAGCTGTATTTTAACTGAAATCATATATATTCCTGAATGTATAATGTGTAAAAACATGTTGTCTGTCAATAGTCCAAAAGAAACTGTTCTGGTGTGTTCTGATTGGCTATTGAGCTGGCCAATTGGGAAAAAGGTGTACCAGTACAGAGATGACATATAAATGTCTGAGGTAGTTTTGAAACTAACTCACCATTGTGTCGCCATTAGAGGTTTATTTTTCAACCCGTTCAGTAAATATATTGGTCGCAGTTCTTTCAAAAACAAATTTATTGTTAATAATAATAACAATGCGTTTTAGTTAAAAAGTTAAAACAGGCAGCAATTTCCCAAGACATCATAAAATCATACAAAGCAGTAATATACAATGATAAGTGAATATAATAAATAGATCTAATAAATAAATCATCATCAGTCCAAATTTCAGTGTGGTTGTAGTCAATATCCAAGTTTAAAAAGTGAGTTTTGAGGTCTTGTGGAAAAGAGTTTCAAAGTTTTGGGAAGTGTGTGTGTGTGTGTGTGTGTGTCGGTGTGTGTGTTTCTGTGTGTGTCTGTCTGTGTGTAAAAGATACAAAGGGGGGTAGGTTATGAAGGGCCTTAAAGGAGAGAAGCAGAATGAATTTGATATTAAACAGGGAGCCAGTGAAGCTGCTGATCAACAGGAGGGACATGATCGATGGAGGGACTACTGGTGACGATACAGGCAGCTGAATTCTGGTCCGACTGACGTTCAAAATAGAATTGCAATAGTCGGTGTGGGATGTGATCAGGATGATAATGAGAATGCCGCTGTAGTTAGGTATAAGCAATTGGCGATTAATATGGCACAGATGAAAAGTAGGCAGACTGAGTAGCATTGTCGATGTGTGCTTTAAAAGACGATGTGGATGACACCCAGACTCCTAGCCTGAGGGAAGGAAGAACTATGGAACTGTCAACAGTCTGAAAAAAGTCAGGTAACATAAAAACAATTTAGAACTGCAGACAAAGCAAACCTTGCTCATGTTTACCACCATGAGAAGCTTGACAACAGAGGAGCGCAGATCCTTTTTGTAGAGGCCGTCTCTCCTCTTCGATTAACAGCCTATTGCAACATATCCAAGTCCACGCCTTCCTCGCAAACAATGCGTCTGTGGTTATTGCATCTGCGATTTCCCTCTGGTTAGAATCCTCATTGTCGTTGGCCTGAACCTCTTTCTGCTGATGAGGCGTTTTAATGTGCTGCGTGATCAGGGTCTTTCCTTCGGAAGCATCGTAGACAGAAGTTGATATGCTCTATTGTGCAGGCGGGGAGCCCCTTCCAAGTTCCAGTCTGCCAGATTGCAGCAGATGTGAAGTTGTGGCAGTCCAACCTCAAGCACACTTAACAATATAGAATTTTTTTTTAAACAGATTTCTTTTAGGTAATAAAAGCATTCTCTCCAACATAAAATAAATTCTAATTCCCAATTATGCAGTTCAGGGTTAGTCCAAGGGGGGTTTTCCAGCTTTGACGCGATGATTTTGTTCTGCACCGCACAAAGACTCACACCACAGGAACTCACAGTCCTTCACAACACGAACTGCTCCGTCATCCATTCTGCCAACCACACTCTTTGACCTTTGAAGATTTCAGCAAAGCAGAAGTGATAAATATCCAATAGTCACTCAGACAGTGACATGGTCTTCTGTGGAAAGAGGAAGCCTTTCCCCTGCCACAATATCGCAAGCTCTTTCACTCCAGGCTAACCATAAAGTGCAGAGTGTGCACGCCGACACAATTATCCTCCACACAAGACTCCACCGGACAACCCTAAATGTGCAGAATCCACAGCCAAACACAAAAAAAAGAAAAACCCTGACTGGATGTAGTTTCCATCGATTCATGAATCAAATAAAATTATGAAGTGCATTGTTGTACTATGTCCCTTTTGGAATTTCTCCCTCCCCTTCTGATGACTATTTCCCAAGGTTGACTTTGTGTTTAATGTTTTTTTTTCTCTTGAGAACATCAGAAAGTAGAGATGTGGACTCATGTTAGCCTGAAGGTGCACGTTTGACTCAAGAAAAGCAGAAACTAAACGCAAATCAACTTGACTTTAATAGCAACACTTACCATCAGAGACTTGATATCCTCACTCAACCCAAAGTGGATGAAGGTTTTTTTTTGAGTGTCTCCACAACTATTGGATGGATTGTCATGGAATGTGGTAGACACGTACCTACTCAGGTTGAACTGTACTCACCTTGTTGATCCCCTGACTTTCAATCTAGTGCCATCATCAGGTCAAATATGTCCAATATTTTAGCTGATGACTAAATCCTTATAAAACTACCGACATTCCCATCAGCCTCAGCTGCACGTTGTGTTTAATGCCAATAAGGAAATGTTAGCATGCTCACACACAAGATGGTGAGCATGGTAAACATCACACTGCTAAACACCAGCATCTTATCATCGTCACAGTGAGCGTGTTAGCATGCTGATAGAATAGAATTTGCCTAAGCGCATCCTCGCCGAGCTGCTGGCACGGCTGCAGAGTCTTCATCTTGTTTATTGTTGAATATAAAATCAATCAATCTCACATGTAACCGCACACATGTTTTTGTTTTTTGTTCCATGCCAGTTTCTCTGTCTAGGCAAACCATGCATTACAGTGGGGGGGGGGGGGGGGAATACGCACTACAAATTGCAGTATTTCTCTGCTGGGAATTGACTTTGGACTTGAATGGGCCAAGATGTACTTTTGACTTGGTAGCATGGTGTTGTTTTCATGTTAATGTGTCATTTACTGCAGCAAAGGGCGGAGGACAGTAAAACATTTTGTCCTGTAATCTGTAACATTATAAGAAGATCAAGCACCATCATCCTCTGAAAGATTAGTTAGCAGGGCAACAGACAGATGTTACGTGCAAATTTGTTGCTAATGAGGCAACAAGTTCAGATGTGGGCGTTTGATAAAGAAGACAGCTATTGTTTTCACCCACCCTCCCTTCATGACAACAGCTGTGGAGTGGAGGTGTGGGCCTCCAGCAGGAGAATACGCTATGATCTGGTCAAGATGTGCTCACAGAACAAATATGCGTGGCTTTGCTGAGTGTGGCGTGTGTGGGCTTTCCTTGGTGCAGCAGGGACTGGTTTCAAAATAGCTCATCAGTGACCCTCAGGCCCTTTATTGTGTTCTTTGGAAGCGAGATGGAAAATCTCACGGAGATGTTTTATTTTGTCCTCTGAGCGCAGATCAATTTCACTCTCTCGCGCTGGCTCTCTTTGTCTGTCGCTTATCTCGCTGTGAAAACAGATGATTTATGTACAGTGTTCACACTGGAGTTTATGTGTTATTCCGATAAGGCTGGCGGGTTTGTGTGCGCGCCTGCGTCTGTGGGGTTTATGAGCGTTTATTGAGGCCACAGATTGCAGGACTGCCTACAGCAGGACACAAACAATTTTGCGTGGGAATGCAAAGTCCCACCAGTTCCCAATCCCATTCCTTATCTCCAGCATTCCCATATGACTGATGTATATTATCTTCCTGAACCGGGACCGCTTGACCACTGCGCTGCTAGTGACAAAATGCAAATGACATGTATTTATGTGCACACTTCAGTTAAATTAGGATGAAAATCTTGAAAAAGCTGTAGAAAGTAATGCACATTTAGCAAATAATGATCAGTTATAACAAATGACAGATGGCTAATTGAGTCATAGGAAGACAGAGAGAGGGTAAAACCAGGAAAAGAACAGGACAGAAGTGTGTGAGAGTGACAGAGAGGTGGTGATGTTGGTGGGCCAACCTCAGGTTTTGCATACTTGTCAGTCTCTCTAATGTGCAGCACATACGCCAACACCACAGCATGTCCAACTGCCTCCTCACCTGCCACATTGTTCACCTGACTCACCTGGCACTCGCTGGGGCCCTGCCCACGGGTGTGAACATGAAACAGAATTTCAGAAAGCTGTTGCTCCTCGCAAATTAAAATCGTCATCAGGTCTCACCATCAAGACACACGTATTGATCGGAGTAAAACACTTGGATGTGTGAATGTGAATTTATGCCCCAAAATTTAGTGTGATCAAATCAAATATTGGTGCAGTTTTTAACATGTTTCTCAGTCATCCCAGCACATGTGATACATGTTGGTGTTTGTCCATGGGGGGATTGTGGCTTTATCACTCGACAAACACACAAACATGCGCGCACACACACCCCAGCACACGCCTTTTTGTCTCGGCGTCAGGGGAATTCCCAGTAACCTGCATGTGTACAGGTGATTTGCGTACGTTCACTAATCTAGAGGGTTTGGCTATAACTGTAAACCCACTACACCTGGACACACTCACATGGACACACACATGCACAAACAAAAACACACACTCACACACACACACTTGGCCCCTCACTCATAAGTAACTGATGGCCGTGTTGATAAGCACAGTGCAAACCTTTCTTGAGTGCTTCGCGACCTTGCACGTTAATGGTCACCATTGTTGCTGTGTGTGTGTGTGAGTGTGTGCATGTGCCCACATTCAGTCAGTTTTCCAATTCACCTGCTATTCTGTGACCGTTGCACATCAGTGACTCAGACGTAATGGAGACAGATAGATGATCAAATCTCACTCACTCTCTGACACACACACACACACACACACACACACACACACACACACTGTTACACATGCTCAGCAACATAAAAAGTATGCAAATGTGATTAAAATTTACCGTAATTACATTAAAATGACTGCAGGCCCTTCGGCATGGCCTGTAGTCAGTCAAACATTGTAAATCATTTCTGTCAAGAAAATAATACAGTGAAATATTTTGATGTGTAGAACGTTGTAGCTGTTCTGTCGCTCCAGTGATAGCAGCAGTGCCTGATGCTGGAAAGAAAAAGAGTGATCCTTGACATGTGTTTGACATTTATCAGCCTTGGATTCATAATCTCACCCTTTGTATATCCCTTCATTGTCTGGAGTTTATTTTTAGCTCCAACTCCCTCGTTCATTCTTAAAAAAAGAGGAATGGCAGCATTTTTAAGACAGCTCCAAAAACACAAATCAGAGAGGTGTAATACCTGCATGTCCCCGTAAAGCGACACCTCTCAGGTTTCACCTGCCTCTCGCTGTGTCTTTCTGACTGCGACGGTCCAATGTCTCTCTGGTCTTATCACCCTGTCTGAATCCTCCAGGTGCGAGCTGAGTTATAGGAATCCTAACCGTCACCCATTTCACTGAACACTGAGGGTTTTTCCGAACACGTTTATCAAGTCTTTTTTATAAAGCTCTTAAAAAGTATTTGACACCTAATAATTTCTCCTGCTGTTTTTTTCAACTATTATTGCAACATCTCCTTCCACTACTGGCACCACTTGTTTGCTTTCTTGCTGGAGGTTAGATGAGAAGATCAATACCAGTCTCATCTCTGTATGATTTTGTTACCTTCAGACCGAGTTGGTTGTCCTTTGCAGTTCAGTGATTTCATGTTCTGAATTGTCAGGTACATCAGCTGCCCAGCCACATTAAACAGTGTAGCAAATATGTTAAATTATTTTTGTTGGCTTTTCATGTGCTGAAACCTCTCACCAAATGCCCGAAGAAGCTGTCACAAGTAGCAGCATATTCAGACATCATAGCAGAATTTTATTCTTGCAGAGTAGGAAAATGCACTTTGAACTTGCCGCAGCTTTAATTTTACCTCAAATGATTTCTCATTTGAAAGCAGAGAGCCGAGAAGCTGCTGGAGGTTGAGGTTCGGCTCTGAGAGGGACTTGTTAATATCCACCACGAAGGCCAAATCACACGTGCTATCACTGAGTTCCACAACAGGTTTTCCTTCATCTCTATGAATTATTCCAGACAAACAGACACTTTAAAACAGTTTTGCTCCGTCCAGTGCTGCAGCTGCAGCACCACAGCAGCAACAAGGCTCTCCTTCACAAATTCTCCTTCTGAATAAGGTTTCAGTTTCTTAGCTATTAGCTTGCTCGCCACAAACCTTGCCTGGAGAACACAGTCTCTGTCAGAACGTGGTCTTGTTAAAGCTGCTTGATTGGCACCCAAACTCCACTGTTATCTTTATCCAGGCACATTTGTCCTTGCAGCTCATCCAGGCGAGCATGTTTCAAGCTGTAACGACTCTTGAGATTAGCTTTGTTCATTACTGCAAGCGTGTCCCCAACAACTAACTCACTGTTTACTTCAACAAAAATATATATATATATATAAATATATATTTCTCCATTTCTCTTCGAAAGTGCAACATTCTGCATCTACTCACATTTTGTTGAAAGACGCCATGATGCATTGAGGTGATATCAGCCACTCCATGTGTTGCATTCAGGGACCACTCAGAAGAATGCGTTGTTCTAGTATTTTATGTTATTTTCTTTGCAGTACTTGCTTTTTTGTATTTATGAAATGCTGCCTGGGCCGGATCTAATGGTTTCACAGGCCACACACAGTGATGTATAGTACGTTGTAGCTGTTCTGCCACTCCAGTGATAGCAGCAGTGCCTGATGATTATTTCATGAAAGAACAATCTGTAGAGGATGCTGTGTTTGTGTCACTGAGATTTATGATGCATATATATTGTGGGGATGGTGGTTGACGGTTATATCTAGCTTGTTTGGAATTATATTTACATTTGCAGTGTACATTAGATTAGATACACTAACAAGTGTCTTACCACATCATTAAGATTATGGCCTACTCTGCGGTTTGGTTTGTTACTTATGGATGTGCTTTCATCTGTTTTTTTACACTTACTCCTGAGGGTTAAAGAGGGTGCATGACATCATGCGCATCAAGTACGGGAAACTCTCCCGATATTTCACGGAAGCTATTTCTCTACCCCGCAGAACAGGTTTCCCAGACTGCCTCTGACTTAGCTTTAAAAACACTCAGCGCACTGTAAAATAAAAACAAACAACTTGCGTGAAGCGATCAATTCATTTATTAGTTGAACCTGAATCAAAATATTTGTGTGCAGGCGGTTCTGATTGTTTGTGACTGCCCATGAGCAAACACACACAAGGTAAACAAAACTGTGCTTGTGCATACAAGAAGAGCATTGACATTTCACAGTGCATGGCAGTTCATGTAAGTGTATGAGTGTGTGTCTGTGTCAGTGTGTGTGTGAGAGAGAGGTTCATAAAGACCACAATATTCCAGGTGGTCAGCCTGTCACTGGGGGAAATCACTGGCACTATTTGCTCAGCTGCTGCGTTGTTTCAGTCGACTTTCTGAGGGTTTAACACTTTAACACATGTATGATTGGACACAAGTGCATGTTCAACTACTCACACATTTTTAGAAATGCCATCCACAACCAGAAAGAAGGAAATGCACTATATTTAAGTGGTACGAAAACCATATAACCTATGTTTTACTCAAGTCTGGGCACCAACCAAGTATTTGCTGACATACTGACCTTCCATGACCCCGAACTGTTGCTGTGAGAGGTTTACAGTGTAGGGGCCTGTGGTATATTTCAGTCTGATGAATTTCTACACTAAACCAAGACGAGTCGTAAAGTTAGCCCAGCGATGCCATTCCCGTAAGCACAGTTTTTAATCACGTTGAGACGATAGCTCAGGAATAAAATGCATGGTGTAAATACCTGTCTGCCATTACATGCGCATCATATATCATCAGTCCAAGGAGGTCAAATGCTACAGTGGCACTGCATTTGGATTTATTACATTTATTACTTATCATTGTTTATCAGGCCATAAATACCTGGGTCAGAGGCATTTATAACAACATTCATTGCTGTTTTGTTTATTTCTTGAGGTTAAATCCGTTGACATGGCCATGCTTCATCCCAGCATGAATTGCAGAGAAACACCTCAGACAGGTGCAAAAACCCATCAGAGGGTGAACACAGTCACACAACAGCGAGAGCTCTCCTGACCTTGACCTTTCATGTCTTTGGACAGTTTGAGGAAACTCACATGCGTGCATTACAAACACAGTAAGCCCACACAGAAAGTACCCGTGTACAGGAAACTTACACGGATCTAACAAATAGTTTTCATAATATGCTCCCTAATCTGGAGAAAACCGCTGAAATAAGAGGAGGAGGTTGAATGCAATGTAAATTCTGCTACTGGCAAAACTTCGCCTTCCAGGCTTTGAATTCAAATTCAGTCAAAATGTCTTGATTGAATCACTGTTTTCACGTCAAGTACTGAGGCACCAAACTGGCATAGAAGTCTCAGAACTGGCTTACTGTGTCATTTGTGTCAAAACCCTATGTTTAAATAGCAGGCTCTTTGAGATCAGGTGGACAACTTCTTCTTCCAAGCGTTCCAGAGCTAGACGGGTTTGGGGAAATCCCTCAGCGACACACACCCTGCCAAAAAGACACATGTTGCACTACCAGTAGTGTCCTGGAATCTACGTCTGAAATAAAAACACACGTAACAGCAGCAAAAAGGAACATGCTCACTCGCAGCTCACAGTGCAGCATATCGCAAAAGTGAACTATGAATGACATCATGTGTTCCTAATGTGGGTTATGATGCAATACCTGTGGCTGCTTGCTTTCCCACAGTGGTTTAGGAAGAAAAATGTCATTTTAATGTAGCAGCCCTAGAAATGCAATTAAAATGACTGTCTATCAGATTACAATTACGTCCACTGAATTGAGCCTGAAACGGGCGAGTGAGTCACTGTACATGACTTGTACTCACTAACTAGACAGTTAGCTGAGCCATTGTCTAAATCAATATTTTAGAAGTGTTGTGGATTTTCTGTGAGTCAGATGGGTATATGGCCGTGGCGTGCCAAGCCAAGTGGATGATGAATGAGCTTGTTACAGCCAGGGGAAAAAAGAAAAGATGTTGCCACTAACTGATGAGAGATTTAACGGTATTTTCACGCCTCCCCCCTCCCATTTAATTGTAAGTACTATTTAAATGTTTTGCGAATGGTTTGTAGTTGTGAGCAGGTGTTTTTTAGTGATGACAGTTCAACAACTTCAACTTCTACAGCGAAGCTTTCGCAACTAGATGATATAGTATATAAACAGATGATGAATGATTATATACTCTCATAAAGGTGTAATTATATAAGATATGTTATAATACTGTAGATTCACAACACAAACCTCAAAGATCTGCTTGTTAATTACAGTATAATGTGTTGTAAACTATTTATTGTCTGCTTATATAAGGCTCACAGATGGTTAATTGTCATCCCCACACATGGGCGATGTGTGGTTTGTGAGCGGCACCACATTGATGTGGCCAGAGGCCAACACAAAAAGTGGGTATGGCTCAGCAAGTTGTACATTGCAGTGGATTGTATTGTAGGATGCATGCAAATATGTGAGCAGGTGAAGTGAGTATGGGAGTTGCTCAGCGGTCATTACAGTTATTACATCCGTCTGTCTTCAACACATATAGGCAGAAATACACATTTCTCCAATAATCTCATACCTTCCATCTCTTATCACTGCATTGCTGTTTCTGCAAGAGTGTGTCATGCTCGACTCCACCTGGATGTAGAGCCACACCATTATCTTCCATAGCACCCCTGCTCGGGCAAACCAAAACGATAAGAAACCACAGACGTGCCACATGTTTTGATTCCATGGAAGAGAACTCCACAAGCTAAAAACACTGAAAAAAAAGCTGTTATATTAAATAGGCAAACAGTCTGAGAAGAAAGACAACCTTTATTTTGTAAACCACTCCCACTCCAAAGGGGCTTGGCCAAAAGTGTGCAAAGACTTATAAGAGGGGTGATGTCCAGGTGGAGCATCATTCAGGTGAGCATTCACATGCCAGCGTCTCCACCCTCCAGTGCCTCAGGATACTTCTTCACTGACGCCGAAACAGGAGTACACCTCCGACTTGTCAAGGTACAGAAATCCCCTTCCATGTGCTCATTCACTGGGGGTCTGACTGGGTTTATTTGTCGTTTGCTGTCATATGACTGTGTCATCAGTGTCAGATAAGTTAGAGAAGTGTGTGTGACCGCTGCTTCCACTTCTCTGTTCATGATGGGAGTTTTGATTCTGGTTTGTCATTATTGTGTTGTCTCTTTCCAGATTGTCCTTTAAGTATGTTGGCAGAAATGCAGACGGTGAGTTGGATATTATTTTCTTTTAAATTCGTTGTTTGCTTTTTTTCCAGTTTAAGTTTATATTAATCCAACTCAGTCATGTTGTGCCATAAAATATTATCTTGTTAACTGTAACTGTGTTGGCTGAGGGTAAAAGGTTATTTGTAAGAATAGCAGCCACAGTGAGCCGCACATCACTGTTACCTGAACATCAGCTGCTGCTGATGAGGCCAAACACTTGCATAAATTTGCCAGTCAAACTAACACACACACACACACACACACGGTCACACCTGACCTTTCAAGACACAAGCACAACACACAGCTCAGATCAGGATGAATATCAAACAGTTCACTGCTGCATGTGCACGTCATTAGTTTGTGTCGTTTTGGAAATCTATGCAACACAAATGGAAAAAATGAATCATTTCCCCAGAATGATCACTGCCGTTCAATATTATGTTAAAAATGGCTGATTCATAGATAGATCACCGCTCTTCTAAAAATGATGAATGAGTGCATCCCAGATTAAAAATGAGTCACTGTATGATGCACCACAGCACAATAGTGGGCATCAGAGCATCGAGAGGTTCTCCTGAAAAAGAACAGCAGGTGTGCAGTCTGATAATAGCAACACCTGAGGCTACGGCTGACACGAGACAAATGCTGCCCATCGTACGTGTTTTCTGTTTGTCGGCAACGCACAAACAAACAATTGAGCATGTGTGACTCCTGAAAACTGCTGTCCTGCTCTCTGTCCGTCAGATGGCTTACGTGACCAATATCAGGCTGAGCGGAGATCGGGGGGCCTGGAGCGGAGCGGCTCCCTCCTCCTGCCCCGAGGTGGACCTGGAGGTCATCGAGGAGTACCTGCAGGAGCACTCGCTGGAGGTCCAGCCTGCGCACGCACATTCATCCGCCATGGGGCAACAGACGCACACAAACTCCCATCAGGGAACCAGAATCATAGGTTAGTGTAAAGGTGACAATGATGATGATGATGATGATGAAGACAATGATAATCGGATGATGCAGGTACATGTTTATTTCTACATCTTTTCTCTGACTGCGTGCTCTGCCTGCTTCTCCACAGAGAATAGCTGGTCAGGTCAGCATCCGTATGAGTGGCACTGTGGCTCTCACACTCCAAATGAGGAATATGAAGATCAAGCCCTGCCTCCAGCCTGGCATAGTCCCCATGACAACCAATGGGTGAGTTCAAGGACGTCAGTGTCTTCGTAAATTAAACCTTTATTACCTCTTTCATATCTGAATAAAACTGCACGTCACTGTGACACATTACAGCATCCTGAGGCTGAATTTAGACTTTGATTGATTCTATTCATGATTTATGAGACTTGTGAATTATTGATATGTTTTTATATCTGTCTGCTTCAGGACCACATTGCATATTCCTATGAGCCGCCTGCATACACTGACTCAGACTCGCAGTCCAGTAGCTCCCAGTACCAGGAATACCAAGATTCCCCCTCACCGTCGTCTGAGAGGGGGGGCAGGAAAGACTCCCTGCCCCTCGCCCCACTTTCAGGTATACACACACACCCACACACATCTCTGTGTGTGCACTTGAGCACCAAGACTCTCAACAACACAAAGCTTCAACATATCTACACACCAAACTGTGTCATGCATGTTCCCACGGACACATGTATGAGTCATTGACATCTCACATTTGTATTTACGTCCCCTTCCTCGTTTGCAGGAAAGAGGAAGGAGCGGCTGTTCCAGTTCCTCTTTGAGATGCTCCAGACGCCATCAATGCGTAGCTGCATCTGGTGGGTCCAGTCTTCCGCCGGCACGTTCCAGTTCTCGTCCCAAAACAAGGAGCGTCTGGCACAGCTGTGGGGCCGGCGGAAGGGTAACCGCAAGACCATGACCTATCAGAAGATGGCTCGGGCACTGAGGAACTACTCCCGCACGGGTGAGATTCAGAAGGTGAAGAGGAAGCTCACCTACCGCTTCGATGAGAAGACCCTGAGAGGCCTTCAAGGACACTCTAACACTGTGTGAGGACTGTGATGGAGGGTGTATGTAAGCAGAGAAATAGAATAAGCACAATGGATATTCAGAGGAAATCACTGTGGTTCTCTCATCAATGTTCCCTTCTGCTGATTTTAATTTTATAGTCTGCAGAAACAAATGAATACTGAGTATTTGAGAAGCCAGAAGATGAAACACTGCAGGTCAGAGGTCTCTGCAGATACAGGACCATACAGGAGATGGTATAAGGAAGGACCAGGAAATGTTGGTGGTGATGCAAAGAAGCAAACTCATTGTGTGAAAAGTCAGCTGGTGTTAAAAAATTCTGTAAATCTAAAAGGTTATCACATAATATCTACTTTATAAGTAGAACTTAAGTCATTCTTAAGATAAAAGTTGTGGTTTTCTGTTTTTTGTGATATTCAGCAGATGCAAGATAATTTTTTAAACTTCTTAAGAAAATTAGATTGTGTAAACATGATCTGTGTGTGATCAGTCTGAACATATCTTTTTTTAAGATGAATAAATGAATTTGGAAATATTTTCAGAACACCTGATACGTTCTGTCTCTGTCTGTCTATGTGAACAAAGACGTACTGTGTCGTGCATATTAGCCAGGCAAACGCATACACACCAAATAAACCGAAGCAAACACGTACACACCCATCGACAGAATTGTATGCAAAGTTAGCATGCGTTGAAAAGAACGGCATTAAAAACAGATACGTTAATCAGTAACACGCACAAAGTCCACACACCAAACACGTCTGGGGTGTGCAGTGCTACTTTCTAGTATGAATTTGCAAAAGTGAAGCAATTGAATTTTCATAGTCAAATGATGAGGCCACACACATGTGCTGAAGACCAAATGATAGAGGAGCAAATTACATAATATGCAACACACACAGACTGTCATTACTGACTGTGCAGGATAACTTGAGTATTTCCATTTTATTCTACTCTATACTGCACTACTACACTGCATTTCTGAGGGACATACTGTGTACAGCTTTAGTTCCTACATACTTGGCAGATTTAGATTTTATATATAAAATTTAGGATCGACTTCTAAGATGTGATGCATTATGATAAAGTCGTTCATATTAGTTTGCAACATTAAAGTGCTGCTGACAAATGAATGCATTAGTCATATAAAATGACTCATTTAACATTGTGATTTTGAGTTGAGCTCATTTTGCTTTACTTGTTATTTAGTATTTCTACTTTGCAGTACTCCTACTTTTACTCAAGTGGAAGGCTTGTGAAAAATGTGACACGGCTCATTCGGGAGTCCTCTCCTCTGAAGCTACTGGGGCACATTTATCGGAGCGAAGAAAGGATTTTCACTCACTGATGAAATACAGATGGCGTCTCCATGGAGTGCACGCCTGTTGGTGTGTGTGCACACGGAAGCGCATGCATGTTTGCATATAAAATCTGATCATCTGGTCATTTGAAGCCAAGAGCTGGAAGCAGGAACACACCATCTGAACGGCAAACTCGGGATTATGTTGGACCTCACCTCGCTGAGGAACTCATCCCACCTGTCCACGGAAACCTGCTCCACCACACTTAACAGTTTCTCCGTCGTCCCTGGTCTCCGTCTTCAGCGATGGCTGAATGGAGTTGGGTGGCCTACACTGTCCTAGAAGTGCTGATTGCTGTGGCCTGTTGCCTTGGCAATGTGTTGGTGGTGTGTGCGGTGTGTATCGGCGTCCGGGATTCCCTGCGGGAACCAACCTTCTGCTTCCTCGTTTCCCTGGCGGTGGCTGACTTCCTCGTGGGTGTAGCCGCTGTGCCGCTCGCTGTACTGCTGGACGGCTGGGTGAGCGTGACCCCTGACCTGTGCCTGCTGCTCAGCTGCGTCGTGCTGGTGTTGACTCAGGCCTCCGTGCTGTCGCTGCTGGCTATCGCCATAGACAGATACCTCCGCTTACACACACCGCTCAGGTGAGATCTGCTCTCTGACATGCTGGTTTTGCAGATAGACAAGCTTTATGTGCAACATGTGTTGATTTGTTCTCTCATTCCCTCTTTCTGCTGTAACCCTCGCTCTCAGATACAAGGCCCTGGCCACGCAGAGGCGTTCATGGACGGCCGTGTTTGTGTGCTGGACACTTTCTTGTCTACTGGGGTTCACCCCTTTGTTCGGCTGGCGCAACTACTCCTCTCCAGCGTCTGATTCCACCAATACATCCTCCGCCTCCTTCATGTCTCCACCCTGCACCTTCCTCTCCGTTATCTCCCTCCCATTCATGGTCTACTTTAACTTCCTGGGATGCGTCATGGCACCCCTGCTGGTCATGACCCTCCTCTACACTCGAATCTTCTGGAGCCTGCAGGGCCGTCTGAAGGAGAGCTGTCCTCAAGCCCAGGCCTCTCTGCTCAGGGAGAAGAGGCTGGCCTGCTCCCTGGCTCTGGTTCTCATTTTGTTTGCTGGCTGCTGGATTCCTCTGCACCTGATGAACTGCCTGCTGCTGTTTCATGGTCCTGAAGCTGTCACACAGGGGACACTCTATACAGGCAGGTGACAGTAGCTTTTCTAGTCCTCACAGTCTGCGTTTTTTTATTTTAATCTCGAGAGAATTGTTTGCAAAGTTCTCCCAGAGGCTTTTTATATCTATCATATAGATCACAATACTTACCAGTCCAGTCCATTTTTTCCAGGTATTCTCCTGTCTCATGCCAACTCAGCGGTCAACCCTGTGGTCTACGCTTATCGCATCCCAAAGATCCAACAGGCCTACAGTCAAATATGGAAGCGCTTCCTCGTGAACACAAACTGTTGCCATGGGGACGAGCAAGTTCGCCGAGCAAGAGCAGGTAGCCGAGCACACAGAGACCTGCCACTCAGGAGGGAAGACCAGGCCCTAACGGAGGACCACAGGTCATTTTAAGTCCAGTATGGTGGAGGTTTGAGTTTGTGGGACTTTGTCAGAAGGCAGTTAGTCAAACACACAAGAAAATGGGACGATCACTGTGTCCACCAGACATTTCAGGCTTTATTAGAGACAATCAGCTGAGAACATACAGGCAGCCAGTGAGTGTCTGAGTGTAGTGTCTGGATTGAGTGAAACCCTGCACTCTTAGTCACCTACCCCTCGTCTGCAAACTTTATTTGAGTCAAAGCTATCTCATGAATCTCCACTAGAGGGTGCTCGACACTAACAAACACAACAGCAGCTGCTACACACAGACCACGACACCATCAGAATTGCAGCACATGACGAACAAACAATGTCAGGATCTTTCATTCACTGATTTTTGGACAACTGATTTGAGGCAAGTGTGGGTTTATTAAGATGTACATTTCTTCTGTATATCATACGACAGCTTCAATCAATGCATTGCAAAGCTTTAACAGCACATATTTAGTTGCTCTTTTTTTTTCCTGAAATGTATGAATAAATGTGACACTCTGCCACGAGAAGTGCGTTGGGACATTCATGCGTGTTCAGTGAGCTCCTCAGGGAAGGCAATAGACTGTATAGTTATCACCTGAGCAGGGTGCAATCCCACCCACCAAACTATACAACCTACTACCTCACCCTGACAGAGCTCAAATCAAACACACCACACGTTCACGTCCTGTGGGGGAACATGAAACCTCATCCACCTGCTCTAGCAAAACAAAGCAAGACACAATGCTTGTCACGGCGCATTATGTTGATTTCTGCAAGCGTATGTTTTGATTGGACGGCATGATTGCCCATCTGGAGATGACAGTCGGCGAGTGGCTGACTCAGCTGTCTCCTTGGGAAAGACAGTAGATTGTATAGTTATCTCAAAAAGAGGTCACACAACCCCACAACTATTCAATCTACTACCTCAGGCCCAAGGACAGCATCCACGTTGCTTCAGCATCAAAGATCCACAAAGGTAACTCTCCTGCAATGGTACAAAGAAAAAGAGACAGGGGGTTATCTTAATTAACTATTCTCTGTAAAATACATGCAAGATAAAACCGGGCAGGACTGTCGTTTTTGAAGTGTGTATTAACGGTACATTTCCGACTGATGTGTTCAGATTCAGTTCCTGCAAAGAGGAGTGTAATCGTATCGTTCAGTTTTTTTCTCTGTGTCTGATTCTTTGTTTTCGTTGCTGGAAATGGATCAAAATCTCGACTTATGGCTGAAAACTGCGAGTGCTTCATGACTACACGTCTTCAATTGCCAAGATTTGGAGAACGTTTATCACCTCTTAACAAAAGGAGACCCTGTGAGATTTTGCATGTTGGCACGTTCTCGCCGATCAACCAAGCTTCTTTTTTTAATGTGGAGCTGAACGTCTTTAAGAAATCCGTCCCATTAAAATAAATCAAAGACAAATAATTTAACGGTAAGCAGACATCGGAAAGTGAGAGCACTAATGTGTGAAAGCCCAACAAACAACTCACTGGCTTCCTGAGACTCTGGCATGTGATCGAAAGAGGAAAAAAAAAAAAAAAAAAAAAAGAGCTGCTCGACTCTGTGCCAGGAATTCGTTTCCGTTTTTGCCAAAAACTGAGCTCATTCCAGCGGGCTATCCCTGTGTAGGCTGGCTGCTGCTTCTCAGACGGAGGTACACACACAGATGCCTGCAAATATGGCTTCCACCAGCTGCCTCTGATTGAATGCAAGGCTGGGATTCTGCCCCCCAAAACACAACAAGGAAACACAAAATGGCGCCTCGCACATCGGCCATTTTAGGTCTGCTTAAAAGCACTATAGGGTCTACCTAGGAGTTTGTTTTTTTTTCCGAGCCTGCTGTCTCACGATTAAGAAAGAGCGGCTGTTCAATCGAGAGCGATGGAGAATCAATCTTGTGCCAAGCACTGTGACGAAGCCAGCAGATCCAGACGACTCCCTCACTGCCAGCGGGTACAAAGTAAGAGAGCACTTCTACCAAAACTTATCAGACAGCTGGAAAGTTCACGGAGAAAAAGCATCATCGCGTACAGCATCTCCGTGTTCCTGTGAATTCACTCGGACCAGTAACAGTTCAGCTTTGGCACTCTCACTGAGCAAGCAGATTGCATTTTTTAATTCTTAACCGTTTTTTGAATTCAGAATAGAAAGGCCTTGCTCATCCTCAGGCAGCTAATGGCTAAACTCTTCTGGGATAAAGGTTGGATGGGCCAGCGGGTTAACATGGCAGAGACTGAAGGGTTAATGAGTGCCAGACTAAATGCCAGACCTGGGCCTCAGCTAGACAGAGAAGGGGTTCAGAGGTACACTGCTTGCATAAATTAGCATACAGCCACAACCCCTGAGACTTGGTCCAGACCAGCCCATAGTTAGCATGCAGTAGACCCTGCTAGTCTGATTACAGAAGACCAGACAGACAGAAGGGGGTGGAGGGGTGTTGGCATGATGCCCAACTCTGCCACGGTGCCAATGACAGATCTACGGGCTCTGTTTGGTCGCCGAGAAACGTCCCCTGACGAGAGCTGTATTCGGGGGACGAGGGGTACAGACTAATAGTGATATAACACAGTGTGCTGGGGGAAATGTGTCAAATTAATGAAGATTTAACAGGACATCTGAGCATGCCCTTGCATGAAAAAAATAAAAATAAAACAAACATTTAATGCTTGCGGGGGATTCTGTGCTTATGGATTATTTGCGAAAATTGGCGTCCCATTTCCTGCACAACTCCCGACTGTTTTGGAAACACTGAGGCCAAACTCGGTCAGTCATGTGAGCTCTTTCGGCTGTGATCGTGGACATTGTCTGTGGCACAGAAAAGGGGCACACAAGGCTCGGCTGGGTCAAACCACTTTCTCTGTCAGCAGCACCAAAATAAACGTGCCTCCAGCCCAAGAGGCGGCTGAGAGGATCTTGAAGAAAGACAAGAAATGTGGACTGTTGAGTTAATCTCATCTACCTATTAGAGCGTCTGTCTGTGTGTCCGTCACAGCAGAATTGTGGCTAAATGATAGTAAATTCATATTAGAAGAATTCTGGGTAAGCCAAGGACATTGTCCTCTCTTGCCCCCGGATAACGCTGTTCTGCTGTGACCAAACACGGTATGTTTTTCTGGAGACAATTTCCTGCTTTAGTCACAGAAGGGTAAACAGTAACAGTTTATTCAATCTGTCTTTACGTGGCAGTTAGACTATAAAGCCCATATTTGTTTCAGACAACGTCCAGTGTTTGCTTAAAATAAATTCATTTTAATATCGCCGTAAATATAAAATGGGAAAGCCTTTTTAAGAAAATTATAAAACGAACACCTAAAAAAACAAGCTGCTACATTCCAAATCCAGTCGTCCCGCTCGGTTTTGGATGAAGTTAAAAGAACAAAATCAAAATGGCGGTTTATTATGCAGATTTTCCAAACTTCTAACATAAGTCTGCTGTGCTATGAAAACACGTGAACAGCCACCACTGCTGCGCCATCTTTAACAAATAAAAGCATGCGAAAATTAAGGCAAAAGATATCATGGAAACAATAGGCCTTAGCGTCTTCGCCCACACTGTGGCGGGATGGAAGGATTCATCGCATTTATTCCTCGCTCAATACAAACGACGTAAACACACAAATTAATCAGCAAATCCCCAAACGCACACACAGCGCACTCAGCTGCCAACAAAACTCCTCCGAATTGGAGCAGATTTTCGCAGGAAGCAGAGGCAGGGAAATACCTATTGGATTTCCTGGTCCCTTGGTCCGCGAGACGGGATGAATGCTTGGCAGACACAACGGACGGGGCACCAGACGATTGGTACAGGTTCTTGTGTGTTTCTCTCGCTCTCTCTCTCTCTCTCTCTCTCTCTCTGAGCTTTATGCCAAGAATGGGCAGTGTCTGTGTGCCAGGCAGAATTTCAATGAGGGAGGAAGGAGGTGGTGATGGTGGGCAAAGAGGAGGAGGAGCGGTGGGGGAGCTGGAGTTGGCAAAGGAAGTATGCCACACAATAAATGGAAGGATGAAGAATTCCCACACTTAACAAGATGCAAACGGATGTCTTGTCTTACTCGTGTCCAGTCTTAATCTAGGGAAAAACTGGGTCCGGGCATGTGGCAGACACAAGAAAGAGGGCTGATCCCCAATGGAGCGCTATGGCGATTTTATCATACCTGCATTTTCATCCACCCCTCTCTCTGAGGAATGCCTGATTCCTACGTTAAAAGACGAAGGACAGGAGCGCAGAGCCTCTTCCGTGCCCACTTGGCACGGTGCCCGCTCTGATGTTCTGTATATCCTCATTAACCAAACGCAAACACACGAGGCTCACGCTCACACGTATGCACGTGGACAGAAGCGCGCTGCCATATGCGTGTGCTTACACACAACCACGCAGGCACAACACGGCACAGTTGTTTGACCCGTGCGCATGAAAGAAGCTCATTCTGACTGATCCCGATTTTCTAAATCTCCCTTGTCATCAATTGCTGTGTTTTGCTAGATAGAGGGCTGCACACGCAAATGTTGGACTCCCAGGCGTAAGAGGTAGGTAAACATGCCGGGTAACGCGTTTGATGAAAAGATAGCATGACCCAGATAAGGCAAGAGTATAAGGGAGCCATTGTGTTGACTATCACAGTGTCCAACAATCATTTCAGCCATAGATACACCCACAGCGGAGTGGAGCTAAGGTGAATAATCAGTACTGAAAAAGGTGGCAGGGCACACACTTTGAGTAAATCTCCAATTTTTCAATTTATGCTTCTCCAGTTAGTTTGTCACAACATTAGAAACACATTCTTAAAACATGTATATGAATTCTTCTAGATAAAGAGACTTATTAGCTGGTTCTGATTCAGCTAATAATAGCTGATTCTGAACCACTGATGTATTGGCTGCAGTATTCCCTCCAGCTACCCAGACGGCCAGATGTGTTTCTACAACCTCTGAATGAAGAAAATATGCATCAAAGCCTGCTGTCCTCCTCTTCATCTACTCTCTCTATCCCCTCTCCTCTTTTCCACTTGTCTATGCTTTTGCTAATGTGCTGATGAGATGTGTGGTTACCATGGTTTCAAATGTTTCTGATAGCTCAGATGCCTGGCCTGGCATGTTGCTACACGCCCACATGTTACAGCATTCACCAATGCCACGCAGAGCAGAGCCACACACACACATGCACACACACATGCACGTGTGCAAAAACACTCTGAAAGGTATGCCCTTTCGTAGAGCCCGTGCTCGTATATTTAGCGTGCCTGTATACAAAGAGTATGCGTGCAAGGGTGCAAAGTGGCGTATGTCAGGACGAAACAGCTGCAGCTTCCTGCATGAGAAGAGAAACTTCCTGTTGCCTCGCTGCAAACCGCGGCCGGTCAGCCAAGATATCAGCCAATCAGCTATGTTGAGGCTGTATGCAGGAAGTTAGCCTGACTGCCTCTAGGAGAAAAACTCAGAAACATTATGAGGCAACACGATAAGTTCATCTGAGGATAAGAGAGGGGCGGGGAAAGCGCTCTCCCACTCCTACCTCTCTTTCTGTCTCTGTAACCCTTGTTCTCTCTTTTTCTCTAGTTTCTTCCGTCTTAATATTTTCCTCTCATCGCTGTCACATGTCGATATACATCAAGAGAGGTCCTTTTGGGTCTTTATGAGCGAATTGGCCACTTAATGCCACAGCTGAGCGATTCGAAATGACGGAGGCTGGTGCAGAGGAACGAGGAGTAGTATACTCACAAATTGTGAGGGGCACATTGAAAGGGTCTGCCCTTATTCACTGTTTCTTAAACACGTGGCACGAAGGCGCCATTTTAACACCAACCCTTATTTAGATCAAGATACAGTACTGATAATAAGCAGTACAGTTAGATTCTTAATTGTACATACAATATGCAGATATTTCATATAATTCAATCGTATTTAATTTCCCCTCTAAAAGTAGGTTTAAAGATCAAATCGGGTATTGGATCGACTTCAAATCATGTTTTATCTCATTCGGAGAGGGAAACATCGATATTTTGTTTTCGTTTCATGGCATTCTGGCCTCTGACATGAGACGGTAATCAAAATATGCGATGTAATACGAATAATACGCTTGTTTTCTTACAGCTGAGTAAGATACACATCAATTTAGACAAACGCTGTTGCATTTTGTTTCTTCTTCGACAGGCAGGTCATACTGTCGAAAATAAATCAACAGCTTTGCTGCTAAAATGAGGAAGAACTGCTGCAGGACACCAACATTAAACTGCAATTTTTGATCAACAACCTGCCCTTTTTCTTTACAGCGCTGTCCGTCTGTCTGAAACTCGGTTTCATTTCTGCCTCGGTTTCCTCTGAAGTGCAAAGTATCACTCACTGCAGCCTACCATACAGTGTGTCAAGACAAACATTGCAGTTGCCACCATTTAACAAACTGTCACACCCCTACATCACAGAAACATAAAAACTCTCGCACAGATGCGTGTTTGTGTGAAACAACAGCCACATATCTGAGTTGTCACAGTGGCAGAGAGTGCAAACAGTGTATGAAGGGAATGAGAAACAAAGTAAATATTGCCCTCGTATTATCTACCACAACGGCTCTGGATGATAAGAAACCTGAGTGTCTCGCTTGTCCTGTGAGTGCGGCTCTTCAACGCTGGTCAGCGGCTAAACTTATACTGACCTGAACACAGCGACAGCTCTCTGGCTCGGTCAAGCCTCTGAGGTCAGAAAGTAACCGCGAAGGCCTGACCTTCCTCCTGCCACTCTACAAAGAGACACCTGTTCGGCACGGAAAGCTACAGAAAGGCGATTCACCACCCTGTCAGAGCCTGCTGTCCTGGAGCAGAGAGGGGAGAGGAAGAAGGGTACAAGGACAGAGAAAAAAAGAGATAATGGAAGCAGGACACAGAAGATGGTCAGCAGGGAGTCGAGGAGTCCCTCTGAGCCCTAGAAAAGTTTCTCCTGCTATGTCCATTGAGCCAAAATGGCGGCGAGCGGAGTGCAGCGTGGCAACCGACGATGATAGACAAATTTACAGGAGGAAGACCGTGATGAAGGACAGAGAAGAGGGCAAGAGGAACTGGAGGAGAAAGATTACAGGGCAGCGAGAAAGACGGGAAGAGGTGTCGCAGGATAAAAAAGAAAAATACCTGGAGCCTGTACGTGAGCGGCGGGCTGGGCCGGAGGACTGGAGGAGAAGAGGGCCGTGATGGCGGGAAGAAGGGAAAAGAGAGGAGTAGAGCACACCCTCTGAGAGCTACACCCCCTTCCCACAATCCCCTCCTACTGGCGTGAGTGCGTCTGTCCGTACACAGGGTGACAGAGGGACGTCTGCTCACACACATCCCTATAACACACACACAAAACGCGCACAAGCCACGGTATCAAACACACTGCACAACAAAAAGAGAAAAGCTCCATAACAGGCTCACAATGGAACTCACATTACTTGCGGTTGTGTGAGACCAAAACGGACACAAACGCACAAGCAGACAGACAGACAGAGGACACTTCAAAACACAAACATACACATAATCAATTCGCCAGCCTTTGGATCGCCCTCTGCTCTGCCCTGTGCTGTGTTTGCCTCGGTCCGCCTGCCCACTTTGGCACTGCTGCCAAGAGGGAAGGGGAGAAAAAGGAGGGGAGGAGGTGGTGGGGGCACAGAAAGAGGAAGGGAGGGACATGCTGTAGCGAGAGAGGGGGAACAGAAAGAGGAGGAGTCAGAGAAAAAGAGTTAAGAAAGAGAGTGAGACACAGAAAGACAAGAAAAAGACAGAGAAGAAGCGTAAACTGTCGTGAGCAGACGCGGTGACACAAAACAGCGGGACGGCAGCTGGGAGCGCTCTGACAATCTGTATGTTAATCATTTAACATCCAAAACACACCTCTCACCTTGCACTGTACTTATATACCATCCTGCAACAGCAGACAGATGGCGAGAGAGACAAGCAGATCCCGACACTTCTGCCATATTGTTCCATCCCACCACATTATCGCAATCAATAGATCAAAAAAGCCCAAACGGGCTTCAGACTCGAACTCTAAACTGATGGACATTTGTTGTCAAGTTCTCTCGCCTCAAAGAGGAGTCCCGGGAGGGTCACTGTCTTTCTCGATATCTTTATTCTGCCTGCTTTCTCGCCGTCTCCCTTTATCCTTCCGTCAATTTGTCCTCTCCCTCCATCGGGGGATAATATCTGCCCTCCTAAGTGGGAGGGGGTTTGAGGGAGTTCAGCTAAATGAATCAATGAGCGAGGAGGGTGGATATTTCAGAGAATGTCACTTCCCCCCCACCCCAGCCGTTGGCATCTTTCCCAGGTCTCCCTTTGCTCTCTCACACCAGCAAGACAGTCGAACACCAATGCAGATCTTGGATCAGCTAGCTGTCGCCTCTAGATGAGCTCAATCATTAGGAGAGAAAACATAAATCCGTCTGTTCATAAATGGCCGACCTTCTCTACAGCCTGCTTGCACACCCATCACTGGCGTTTGAGCGGGTATCCCAAGCCGAGCCAACCAATCAGAGCTCGCCTCTGAGCTGACGTCACTTTGAAAATGCTGAGCGTGGTTCTACAAAGCAGGAATACTTTTTGCCACTAAATTGCAAACAAACACTTTTTCTCCCCTAATTTTAAGACTTACATCAACCAAGAAGACAAAAAACACAGCTTGTTGTGTCTTTGGTAGGTGAAACAGTTAATTCCTCGTTTGCAGCTGCTGTAATACCTGAGTTATTGAGTCCTCAAACTGACCAAACACACACACATTTCTGTAGGGTTCTTCCAATCCTCAAACACTCACCGCGGAGACAAAACAGACCACAATAGTCCAGCTTCTCTGCTTAAACTCCACATGAGTCAGCCAGCAGGTTGGACAGCCCCTCAACCTGACGTCACGTCTCCTTTGTTGTTTATGCATTTATTTCTCTCCTCAGCTGAACTCTCTGAACCCAGAGCACCCCCCCCACCCCCCTGCCGCCCTACACTTACCCCCTGCCAACGAAGGCGGGCAAATACAGTATGGCTTTAACAAGGAATAAGAAAAGAAAGAGAGACAGACAGACACAGAAAGGAGAGAGACAGGGAGAGGGAGAGAAAGGAGCTTAGATGTCTCTCTCACTTTTTCTTTTCCTCCTTTTCTTCTTCGATCGCTCCCCGTGTCTCTTCCTGCTTGGCTTGTAAAAGTTTCAGCTGCATGGCGGGTCGGCCTCTTTTGGCAGCCGTCCAACTCTTGACTCTCCTGTCCCCTTGCAAGAGAGAGAAGAGAAGGAGGGGAGGACAAATATAGTCACAGCTAGACTGTACTGTACAGAGGCAGATGTACTCTGAATGCACAGCGACCATTTTCATTTCAAACTAACACATGCACACACAGGAAGAGAGAAGTTTGTGACATTCCTTCACCACTTATAACGCCAAATAGTGGAGCATTATACAGTAGCTCTCGCGGCAAATACATGCTAATTGTGCTTGCTCATCATGCAGAGTTTCAAAAGCCTGTGCCACAGCTGTGATGTTGGTCTGCCTTTAACTGAATGTGACAGCTGAATCTGATAACAGTGTGTTTTGGTGCTCACACCCAGTTCACGCAGGGACACTCACTTTGTTATTTCTCCCGGAATCGATAACACGAGCAGCTCAGTTGCTTGTATGTGCAGACAGATTTCCACACGAATATGTGAAATGCCAGATATTTACATTATCTAAAAGTATAAAGCTAAATCTTTCATTGCATTGGTGCATGCACACACACACACACATGCATACACAGTCTTAGAGAGAGATTAATTGCTACGTATTTACTCACCTCAATTTGGTGCACAGGGGTTTCAATACTATAATGTTGCAATCATTTAGCAGAAAAGGTAGCCCACTCATTTAATAATTTAATTTACTCATTATGCTCCTTTAATTAGCCCAATTACAGCACTAATTAAATTACCCTTTATCTCCATTTTTTAAGCACCCTGCTTCCACTGCTCTTCCAAAACTGCAACAGTTTTATTGAAATGCTATACACATTTTTAGTGTTTGAATAATGACCAATATCCAATAAAGAAAATACTACCACAGAAGTATATCTGCATTAAGTTATTGATTAACTGAATAGATATTAAAAATAATGATTTCTGGGGAAAATGAAGACACATTATAAGATATTTTGAAGGGAATGTTGTTTCACCTGTAATTATGTTTTGCTTTAGGAAGAAATTTTAATTTAAAAGTTGCTCACTTATTTCTATAGTGGATCAGGTAATAGTAATACAGTAGATCATGAATTTGTGAAATCACATTGAAAGACCCAATATTATTTGTTATCTCTTGTAACTTAAACTCAGAACAATAGTCTACTGATCATTTTTGCTAATAAATGTGGCTTAATTAAAGGGATGAATTCAGCTTGTTTATTGAGTAATTCATTAATCAGACCCAACATCTCTTCTTGAAACGATTTGAACACCTTCCTTGTCGCAACTAGCTAATAGCTACTAGTTCTAGCTAATTGTTACTATCCACTAGCTAAACTAGCTACTAGCTAAAAGTCCTAGTTGCTAGCAAAAAGCGACTAGCTTGCCCAATTTTAAGAATTTCCTGTTTACCAACTTTGGTATTAATTTGATATATCGGCATACTGTATGTACAACTGAAAAAGTTCAAAGTAAACAAACCGAGCAAACTAAACATTTTAATCCCTACATTAGTGCTGTATAGCCCACTGCTCACCTGGCGGAGAATTGAATCCATATGGCTTAGAGTCTTAGATAATAACTACACGTTTATGCAGTGACAGTTCAACAGGTGGATTGATGCTGTTTCTGCTTTGCTCTGATTGGCTCAGGGACAGAAGGCAGCTAGTAGTAACAAAGTGTGACCTCAAATCTGGGTCTGGCCTACCGGAAGTAGGGATAATTGTTGCTTTTACAGCGTTTCGGTTATTAAGCACACTAAATGTGTCATTTGTGATCGGTGCTTAGAGACCTGTCTTCCTAAGCACTCTGGTTATTTCTCGGCTTGTACTGTAGGCCTACATGTTTTGGCAAACAGATGCAACTCCTTGTTCACCAACAGAGATCAATGATAGATTAAAGGCTGAACGTAAACAGCAATGGAACAGAAAATCTGCACACAAATATGTCTACATAAAATTCGTGATATAGCCTGTTACTTCACTGTCACTGGCTCTGGTTAAAATACCACCTTCAGCGGTTTGCTCTCTAGAAAGATGAGGCGCCCCATCTAGTGGCCAATTTGTGTAAATGCATTTTGTGAGCCGAATCCCACCTTTTTTTGCACAAGCTTTTTTTATTCCTCCCAATTTTCCATGAAACTCTCCTTTATAAGATGCAAACTGCATGTCTGATCTATGGGACTATTTCACAGCAACAAGGATATTTCTCCCATAGCTGTTTTGTGTAGTCAGGTAGCCATTTTCTCAGCATAAATGATTATTAGTTCCATTGCATTTTTTTTCCTAATCTTGAGCCATTAAACAGAGGATACAAGATGTCCAAGCAGGAGGCAAATAAGACATAGGAGATAAGCCATATTAATTAGGGGAAAGAAAGAAAGAAAGAAAGAAAGAAAGAAAGAAAGAAAGAAAGAACATATATTTTAGTGAATTATCGGGAGATACAGGGTCAGTATTAGATAGTTAGATGTTGTCTAGGGGCTGCAAACAAGTGTAGTTGGATATGTGAGCATATGTGTTTGTGGGGTTTTGGACAATCCCAATTCCATTGTATTATATCAATATTACTAAATCAACAAAATGTAAAAATATCAATTTAAAATCAGGCAAAGATGATGACAACAACATAGAGGTGGGGAAGAAAAAGAAGAATTTAGAAGGCAGGGAGCACTGGAATGACCATTCAGTTTCTTTTTCCAGTATGAAGAGCAGCTGAACCATTCTGGAAACTGAAATGAATAATCCTGGAGAGTCTGCCATCCAGACAGTTTGTGAGCGGCTGAGGCAGAGGTGGAAAGTATTGAAGGACAAGAGAGATGAAGGGTTGCTTCCTGTGTTTGAACAGGACAATGGTTTGGTAAAAAAAAGAAGGAAAAAGAAAAAAGGAGGGAGTTGACCTCTTTAAAGTTCAAGGAGTGTTGCCTTTATTTCTGACAGGTTTTGAATTAATTTATTTTTTCTTCTCCGTCAGTCTTTCTAGAAGCAAGAAAAGAAAATGGACCACCTGATTTCCACCGACGTCACAGAGCTCCCTGGGGAAGGGAAAGAACTTTGTGTCGGCAGGTTGAGATATGGACGTGTTTCTACTTGTCAGAAAGAAACCAGGGAAATCCAGCTGATGTTTGGCAATCTGTCATCTACTGTACGCTTTGAGGCACAACACCAGTTGCTACAAATATGTGTAGTTTTTTCTATCTAGAGTTTTAATTTTTATTTAAATTTTTGCCAAGATTATTCATCTTAATCAAACTAACATGTGAAATGACCTTTTGTGGTCAGAGCAGCTTTCATAAACTCACAGGACATGTAACAACAAAACATGCCCATGGCTGTGGTATTACTGCCCTCGAGTGGCCATATGTAGGGACAACATTAGCACATTGGTGCTGGCGAGGTGGTGACGTTTCTCAACTGTCCTTCTTCTTTCTCTAACCAGTCCTGTAACTTTTGTCCTGTCACGTTTATACCCAATTACACTTCAGTCAGTCAATTCAGAGCATTAAAGAACCCAAGTGGATGTAAGTGTTGCAAGAGTTCAGCATCAAACCTCACTGACCAGTACTGATTTGACAACTGTTCAAAAATAGATGTAACTGGGAGTCCAGGAGGATTCCAGATCCAGTTTTAGGCTTTTAATCGATGCCATTAAACAGGAGCATATTGTCAGCAGTCGAGGGGCATGTTGGGAATAAGAGGGTTTAAGTCTCCTTGTCAGTCTTGTGACGTTTCGTTCAGAGGCCATTCCATCTCCTTCTACAATAGAATCACTGTTACATGTCGGCTACATAAGCAGGGCCTGTTCTTCTTATTACTCTCACCTAGTCAGTACGGGAGAGTAATGCTGTAGGTGATGTAAATCATTAACCAGGGCTGACCCGAGCCTGTTTGGATCCCTTTGACAGCCCTCCTCCCCAGCACATCTCTGGGAGTTGTATAGTTTCACAACGTTGTGCAACAGATGACATCATGAGAGGGGACTTCATCACAGAGAGTGAGAAAATAAACTAACCAAGAAAATCAACTGAAACAATACACATTTCTTCTTCTGTGAAAGATAATTAGTACCGAATTGGTACAAAACACTTGAGTTATGAAAACTATTCTCCTGTTGAGTGCCTCCTGCTGTGCTATATAGCCACATGTCAACAGTAGCCTACAAATCACACTCCGGGTATGTTGTAGTATATAGTGTTGGGTAGAAAAACAAGTGTATGACGTCAGTACACTTGTATTATTCCCTGAATATGTTCAGTCAGTCTTCCATGTCTCCCATGATGGTTCCTGGTGTTTCCCACTGCAAAGAAAGCTGGAAAGAAAGAAATGAATTTAAGTTTCAATTTGTCATTTTTCTGTGAATCATTTGGCATTTCTATTCATTCTGAATGGGATACTTGTTGGGTTTTAAATACAGTTATGAGAGAAACTGTTTGTGTGCATGTGTGTGAATGTGCGCACACTTAGGTGTCACCAAAATACAGAAGACATGCAAGAGAGCTTCACCTGTGAAATGATACGCTGGGCCCCTTTAAACTGCCTGTTGTCAGTGCATTGGCTACAGTTTTTCTATGATAGAGCATTACTTGGCCTCAAATTTGCTACATTGCTATTGGATTACACATGAATTTAGGAATATGCAAGATATAAACACAAAATGTAAATAATGAAGATCTTAAAGCTAGATTTTGACAAATAATAAAGAAAGATCCATCCAAGACCCTGATGATGTAATTTGATATTGTGCCTGAGTGGTTCACATTTATAAAAATAAACATTTCTAAATCTAACCCTATTAGATAGGGTTTTGTACCTACTAGATTAGGTATTGTAGCCTTGATCTCTGCAACATTAGATTTTCATTTTTCATTTAATATAGCTCACAGTTGGTTGTAGGCGCTTAAATCACCTGTCTGTGTGGTTCCCAAACTTACATACATCCATAATATCCACCATAATATATTGTTATCATCACATATAATAAGCACTCTCTGAAGCTGAAGATAATAATAATAATACAATACTTCTTACCACTACTGTTTGCCTTTGATATTTTATTATTATATATATAATTTTTTTACTGCTTGCTATTCCGATATTTTATTATATATAGTTTGTTCTTACAGTCACGGTTCACTTTATTTTCACTGCCATTTGCTTTTGATATTCTTATTTTGATACTCATTTGCATTTGATATTCCTTTTGTGCAATACTTTTTACTACTGTTTACTATTTGGCTATTTTATTATTTTGTTATGTATATAATCTTTTTACTGCTCGCTGTTTTTATATTTTTATTATGTATAGTTTGTTCTTTATAGTCTTATTTTCACTTATTTCACTGTGTGTAAAGCTGCTGCTGCACTGCAATTGCCCAGCTTGGGATAAATAAAGTATATCTATCTATCTATCTATCTATCTATCTATCTATCTATCTATCTATCTATCTATCTATCTATCTATCTCTCAAACGAGTGCATGATGAGTACTTTTACTTTAACAAAAGCACATTTTGATGATAAAGCAATTACTTCAGTAAAATTTGCAAAGCAGGATTTTAAGTATTTTTAAACTAGTACACTAACTCATACATGTATACAGTAGCCTGGGAGCTGAATATTAGGACACTAGCAGTATCCTTTCTTCTCCCATCAAACGAGCCTGATGTCGTGGGAGGAGTTTGCGCTGGGACCCACAAAACTTTTGCGTGTGCGCGTGTCTCCGACGCCACGCCTCTGTGCGTTCTCCTCCGCGCGTTGATTTCATACCAAACTCATACCTGGCATTCCGCCTTTTTCTGTCAAACCCGCGTATTTTTTCGCTGAGGAAATACTCACGATCCGGAGAGCAAATCCGCGGTGGAAACTCAGGTGCCCGGAGAGGAGTGTGCGGCCGCAGCGGCGGGGCAGGGGAGCCTTTGTGAGGTGAGTGCGCTCGGATACTTCTTTGTTGTGTGCAGCAACTTTGACGCTGCAGCAGCAGCTGCTTCGCTTCGTGTGCGCCTGAAGTTTTGGGATATTTGACATATTTCGCATTTTCCCGCTGCCGCTTTGCTGATTCAGGGCCTCGTGTGTTTAGCGGGGAGTTCCTCTTTTATTTACTCACCCCTCGTACTGTATTTGCTCAGACTTTTCCGGCGTCTCTCGGACTTAGGTTGGAGTTTGTTGAGGTATTATTAGCTCGCAAGCTAACGAACTAGCATGCCAGCTCGAGCGTGTTATCAGTTGTCTGCAAGTTACTACATCCACTGAAATATAATACATACGCTTCTTCTTACACTTTAAAGTTGTCGTACAGTGTTTTAACAACTTCTAGCCCTCGTTACATGTAAGTTTTCTTTCCAACTAAGAATCAAAGGCGGTTTTTGCCAACTCACAGTTGGCTAAACTGCTCCCAACCGTTGAACGTGATTTCATTTTTTCCCTGTACATGCTAGCAGATGGAATTCATGTGTCGTTATTGTGAAAGTGTCGCCGACATGTGAGACTGGTCTTACTGGTTCAACCGAAGTCAGACGAGAAATGACACTTTTCTTAGTCTCCAGCACAACTGTCCTGACTGAATTATCATTATAAGGTGTGACCATTTAGTTTCTATGGCGTTCGTTCTACCGCTTCACGCCTCATCGTTTCGTAGTAGTAGTAACTGTTAGCAGTAGTAGTAGTTACCTGAAGTGGCCATGGAAATCTGAACGTACTGTGATGACATCTAGTTTGGTTAATCACAATGTCACTGCCGTCCCCATTGGAGCAGAAGGCAGCCCGTAATGTGCATGTGTCTTGTCAGTGTTTACTGAGCTCATAGCTTTATTTAGCTCAATGCTCCACTGGCACCTCACAGCACTAAACGCCTGACCTTTTGGCCACTGGGAGCTATATTCAAACCGACATGTGCCTTCAGTGCATAATGTTCTAACTTTGCATCACCACCAATCTGGCAAGTGACAAAGCTGTGACTGTGACGCCTCAGTTGCATGATTTCTCAAATCGTAGACAAACTCCTCAACAGAAACCTGGCTGCTTTATATATTACATGTGCAATGCGGTCTGATACAACAGATCAGCCCCAAATGTTCAGCTGTAAAAACTTTCAGAGAGGCATTAATTCAAGTCACTATTGAAGTCCTACTTTGTGACGCACTGGACTGCATTATATTGAAATGTGTGTCTAATAGTCCTCCCCCCACACGTGTGTAAATGGGGTGGAAAAACAATTGAAGTAGCTCAATATAATGCAGTCCATTTCAACAACACTGCAAACTACAACCTCAGTGACATTAATAAACATATAGTTGAATTAATACCCATCAGTAATAAATGCAGAAATCACGGCTGAGCTGTTGTATTTAATTGCATTACACTACTACACTTTTTACTGTCAGTAATGTCAGATTAGATTATCTTTTACTGATCCTCCAGAGGGGAAATGTTGGAGTTCCAGCAGCACAAGGACAGAAATAATACATGTATATCATTTTCATCGGGTTAACTAAGTGATTTAATTTAAATGGTAAGAGGACTTATTTATGTTTCATTTTCTGGAAGTTGGTAGACAGCATAGTTATTGCACTAAATAAGACCATATTTGATGTTGCATGAACAAATGTCTGTCTTTGTTTTGTTTTGTTTGTTTGTTTTTTGCCAAAAAGCCATTCACAAACAAAGAAATATACAGTAGGAATTATAGTAGCAGTACCAATGTTTTTGGCTTGTGGCCCTCATAAATTCAAGGTACAATCTGTAAAATAATGCCAGAATTTAAGTTTAAATTAAACTAAAAAGCTAGAATTATCAGCAGTATGTGAAGACGGAAGAGTTCTGACAGTGAGACATCTGGGTTTTGTGTTGCAGAGATATCTACTGAAGTTAGCATGCTAACCAGCTAGCTGCAGCCCGTCCTGTGGCATAATCACTTTGAACCTCAAGAGGCCAAAGTCTAGTCTAGCCCACTGAAGTTTCAGCTGAGAAATGAATCTGAGTTTACTACAAAAATGGCTCCTGTCACAAGCGCTCTTAACTTATTTAGTCTAATAAATAAACAAAAAAAACTCAAAATGTAAAGAAAGGAAATATTCCCACACCCATTTTAATACTGTACACCTTCTGAATTCAAGTTTTGTTTAGTTTTTTACTGAACTAAGACGAGCTTAACTGTCAAATTAACTCATCATCAATACACTTAAACTATGAAAACCATCTTGTCTTTCCACTGTTACAACAATCGCAAACCCTGGTTTGGTTCTCTGAGTTAGATGTGAAAATACTCAGACGCTGCTTTTCCATGCTGATGATGACCGACCTTCCTCTCGCTCCTCTCCCGGTTCATGTCTTTCCTGTCTCAGCCTGCCGTGTCTTCATTGTCCCTGGAGTCACAGTCCTGGTCAGAGCCACTGTAAATCACCTCAGCAGCAGTTTCCCGGTCTAACTGGGCTCCTTTGGACTTGGAGCCTGTGTAAGGTCCCAGTCCAGTCATGTTCAGTGGGAGGCTGCTGAACCAGGTTGTGTTGCCCACTGTGTGAACACCAACAGTCCCCCAGTGTTCCGAGCTCTTGGTCGTGGCAGAGTCCAGTCAGCATAGGGCCACCAGCTGCACGGCTAGCTTAGCTAACTAGCTAACGGTAATGAGCTACAGCAAAGTATATAGTGTAATATTTCCATCTCAGATTGTTTCATTTGAATTACTTCAAGAAAAAGGTAAACACTTGACAGAGGTTTAAAAATATAAACATAATCTAGTCATTTTGTGATCCATCAGATGTACCCCAAGGTTGGGAACTACTGTTATATAGTGATGTTACTTATGTTTGGTGTAGTTAAACTGCTCAAACTGTTAAAAAAAACTCCTTATAAGCAATTCTAACATAACTAAGAAACGTTGGGAATTTTCAGGGCAATAAAACAATGATCAGTGTGTTTTTTGAGATGTTTAAAATGCCCAGGTCTCCAGGACCTCAAATAGAGGTTAATCAGATCAAGTCAGGACAAACAAACATCTTTCCATTTGCCGACTTCTCACACAGTAAGACTTTCAAGACTGTCGATTCCCCCTCCCCTCCTCCGTTTAGGCTCTGCTCTTTCCTAACCATCTCACCAGGGCCTGTCTGATCTCTATAGCAACAGCACAGTCCCGTCAGCAGTGATTGAAACTGGGAAGGCCCTCTGCAGAGTGTGTCCAATAAGCCCACCACAGCAGGAAAAGCTCTACGACCACACTGATCCTCTGTGGTTCTTCTGTGGCAGGGAGCATGTTAGCCACACTCTGGAAAACATTACACACCAGGCAGCATTGATGTTGCATATGTGTGCCTGTGTTTGAGTAGACTTGGAGCATCCTCAACAACAACAAAAGAATGTGTAATTTCCTCATGTGGCTCATGCAGGCAAAGTTGCAGGCTTCAGGGAAGTTCACATGGCCAAAGCACTGCATTTTAAACTAGCTTCTCTAGCTTGATTAGCTGACTATGGTCAATTTGTCATCTATCATCCTCCATCCACTGGTGTAGCCTTAATAGGTAGACAGCTGGTGGTGCCTCCATTGACCTTGGCCAGTGTCTTTTTAAATTTACAAGCTCTTAATGTTTTGCCATTCTTCTTGTCAGGTCTTTAACCCTGAAAGCTAGGGCTATTAATACACTGCGCTGAAGGAAGCCGTAAACAACTTCAGATGAATCTGATCTCGCTCTCGGTGAAGTGTGGAGACATTTGAAGTGCAAGACATCTGTCACCATTCTCAGCAGCCGCAGAGTTAATCCTGGTCCTGTCTATCTGTCACAATGTGTGTGATGTACATTAGCAAAGTGTTGGGTGTTTCTTGACCTGCCTGTCATTGGGCCTCATTCATAAAACTCAAAGATTAAGTTTGATTTTTTTGAGTAAGTACAACTTAAAAACTTACGTGGGTCAGTAATATCCTCTTGTTATTACAAAGGCTTACAGGTAAGAACTGCAGGGCTACATGATATATTGTTTTTAGCATCGACATTGCAATGTGTGCATGTGGATAGTTGCATAGCAGGACAGGCTGTGTAAAGTAAGGCAAATAAACTATGCTGCAACTTTTTTTTGATACAATGGGAAAACTCACTAGGTGTTCATCTACAAGACAAGTTGTCTAACATCACATAATTTAGTCTGATTTAAGAGTTCTTCAACACAGAGTTTGATAAGTTCCCAATGGGCAATGGTAAAAGGGTCCACTTCATCATTTTATCAAGGAAACAAACCAGGCCCCACTAGCCACCTACCACTACCTGAAAATGGTTGATTTGATTGTTTAAAAACTGATCGAGTGCACCCCTTCACCAGAGCACATAGTGACCTGATAGCTGTTCAACCCTGCATATCATCTGCCTGTAAACAAAGTGGCTCCTGTCACAGATAATGTCACCTGGGTGCTAGGAGCAGGTGTTCAGGTAGACGTGGTGGCTTTTGCGTGAGTGTATGCCCATTATCAGCGGCACCTCATTCGGTGGGTCGTATGACTTAAAATTTATATCACAGTATTTTTTTTTGTTTTTTTGTTTTTTTTCTTTACAGTGACAGTATCATATCATGTGTTCATTGGCTCCAAATTGAAATCAAAATGAGGCATACACCCACATCCACATTGAAGGAGTAACCTGCCCCATAATCTTGGTTAATTAGCAAATGTAATGTGATTCAAAATAAACAGTAAAGCAATTTAAAAATGGCAAAACTTACAGGTCCTGAGTTTGAAGTTGATCTCGATCCATCCTTGAGCTTCAGTTTTCCAGTTTTTGCCCTCAAAATAGCCCGACGTAAAATGATTAGCACAGACATATAGCCTGTATAGAGTTTCCATGTTGTTGTTGTTGTGGAGACAATTCTTCAAGTTAATCCACTGGATCTCCACTTGCTCAAATGATGGGATTAGATAAAGTGTTGGTTCTTGCAGCCAACAACAGAGAAACCGGCGTGCGTTGCTTCTACATCTTTGTGTTACTGGAGGTGGCCTCATAGCAAGGAAAATATTAATTACTGGATGTAACTCCAGCTCTATGAGTACATGCATAGCCCTCTACCCGCATGTTATTTACCTTTATTAACAGTAAAGTGAATTATTTTCAATATGCTAAAACATTTATCATGGTAATGATGGCATTGCAAATCCATGTTGTGGCAGAACATGACGACAGTGATGAATCTGGTTTACAACCCACACCTACCTCGTCCCGGCGCTGGTTAAAAGTTTAGAAGTTACTTTCACAGGGCTGGTCTTTGCCCTAATGTGAGGAACGCTGAATACACACACATAAGCATTGAAACAACGTATTGATTATCAAAATAGTTCTACATTTTTGTTGGCTTGACTAATGGATTCCTGGACAAATTGGTTAAGCACCACCACATATCACCATTTTTAGATTGGATGGAGTTATTGTAAAGTCGTTCTCTGCCAAGTGGCCCATCACACTCAGACACCTCAGAGTTAGGCTCTGTTGCCCCAGGCTTTTCCAGGCTTTTTTTCTTGCCATTTTAAATCAAACTTAATCACACATGTTGTTCATGCTGATGCAGCATTCAAGGCTGCTTTGGCACCCTCCCATTTTCTTTGCTGCTTAGTGCCTGTTTCTCCACTTCTCTAGCTCCAAAATAACATATTTTTAAAGATCTCCAGTCAGTTCGGAGTTGAGAACAGACTGGAGTGCGTGAAATACATCCAGTTTAAGTTCAAAGGGATTTTCACATGGATAACAATGAAAAAGTGAAAAGGTTTTTTCCATAATCTGATGAAGGGTGATCATGTTTTTTTCCTCTTTCCAAAGAAATTTACAATCATTTCCAAGCTGCTTTTGTTGTGGGCAGCGGTGTATGCTGGTAAGTTGCAGCTGTTGGTGGGTTGATAATACAGAAAATCTGTCTAACCACAAAAATGTCTTTTGTTTATTATTACCTGTGCACAGACTATGATATACTTTAGGGTTTGTATATGTTGCTATACTCAATGATTTAAAGCTGCACTGTGTTTTCCAAACATCAGGAGACGGCTGCATTAATTTCCTTAAACCTCTCTGATTGCGATTCTTTTGTGTCTCAATTCATCAGCTATTAAAACAAATACCACTCTCTGCTCTCACATTGTGGTAGAATTTTTGGTGTAATGCATCTTTTAATGTGGATAAACCCCATCCTGAAGCCTGGGTCACACAAGCATCGCTATTAACGTGGTTTCTATTTTTGTGGATGCTCCATAATGCAATTTATCTTGGTGATAATTAATTTATTTATTATTACAAATAATTGTCAACAATAATCAAATGTCCAGTGCATGGTCTGTTGTTGCATGCTTTTCCATCTCCAGAGTCTCTAGACTCTAGTCTAGGCTGACATTAGTAGCTGAGGCCTGATTGCAATTGGTTCAGCACACTGTGAATTCTTAGAAATGTCTCGTCTCCTGTGTTCTAGGTGTGTTGTGGCCGGAGCCGTCATCATTGCGTCGGAGTGGAGTTGCCGTGGCAGCCCTGATGGGGCGCAGGAGGAGGGTGGCGATGGGGAAGGACTGGCAGATGGGGCGGACCGTGCATTGGACGGTGACCCTGAGGGCGTGTGGAGTCCAGACATTGAGCAGAGCTTTCAGGAAGCTCTGGCCATCTACCCTCCCTGTGGCAGAAGGAAGATCATACTTTCAGACGAGGGGAAGATGTATGGTGAGGAATTGCACATTTCTGTCCTAACATAATGAGTGTCACCCATCCATTAGGTGGGGAATTAGGGAATGTGATTTGCAAGGTAGTCTGCAGCATGTAAAGCCACTTTTTATTGTAAATAAAACATAGTTTTCATGCAAGGACAGTGGATTTTAAATTGGGAAATTGGTCATATGTGCAAGGTTATACTTCACTATAGTCATGCTGACAATGGTTGTTGCCAGTGCACCAGCCTTTTTTGCATGTAAGAGAAACATGAGCAATCTTTCCAAAAACCTAGACGCTGCCTGCAAGTAAAGCTTTGATGTATTTTGACCATTTCTTTCTACCTTATTGAAGGCCTTGGCCTGCACCCAACGTTGCCTCTTTTTCTGGCTGAGGGTTTGCATTCCCGTCTGCGGCAGCCTGTGTCATACACTTGTGTATGTGTGAGTGTGTGTTGCGAGGGGAAACTGGATATGTGATCCCATGCGACAGAAAGGGAAAGTTTGTTTCAACATTGTGGCCTTTTTCTCCTTTTGTGGAAGTGTGGGGCTTACTGTGTTGACCACCTCCACTTCCTTCTCAGTAAACAAGGATAGTCCCACTGGTACACATTCACACACTGGAAAAGATACACTGACGCTTTGAACATAGTACCAATGCTCACATTAACCCACCGGCGTCTCATTTTCAAACCAGCCCATAGGACACCACCCCAAACTTTTGAGTTACTGCCTCCTAATACAAAACTGTAAGAAACTTTAAAGTTTCTGAATTACTGTATAGTCTAAATGTACTTTTAAATCTTTTATGTGCCAATGAATAGTGTGACTGCTTTTATTCACACACACAGCGGCACAGGAGATGTTACAGACATGCTACTTGGTTCTAAATTGGCAGATTGCCAGTGTGTCTTTTACAGCTTAATGAATTGAAGTCCTTTTCAAACATGTGGGTAAATTTGGCAGAGCGTTTAGGGATGCAGTCCACGTCTGAAAGTGGCTCATGTGGATATCACAGCCAAGCATTTAGAACCATTTTAGTGCTCATTTTATTTAACTGAATCAGTCATGTTCAGAAAATTGGATCACGTAGCACAGCTGTTCAAACCAGGAAAAGATGACATTTAGACTAATAGAAGAATTTCACATTATTCTAAATCAGGAGTATTTACCCCCCTGCTAAACTAGGCCAGTCGAAATTGAGCTCCACTCTCTGCGCTGTCTTTGCTCTCAGTCATATGTTACTACCATGATGTCACCGTGGATTATGGTGTCAAGCATGTTTTCCCAAATAAGGAAGATCAGCAGACTGATCACTTACTCTTACACTCACAGAGTGAAACAGAGGCTACATGTCTTAATGATGATATTTTAGTATCATGTTGGTGCCAATACTAGGTACTAGTTTGTTGAGACTGTAACAGAATATTTTAACACTTGGGCCATTTTTGACTCGATACTTTATGGTGGTCTTGCATTTGATTGCATTATACTGTAATGGTTCATGAGTTTTTGTCCTCCATGCACATGCAGGTGGGAGAAGGGTGTTCTTTTTAAATGGCACAATATACATTGGGGTCTGTATTCATCAGATTTCTAAGACTTACACTTAAGAATGCTCTAGAGAGTCAATTTAGGAGTAAAAGCTCTGAAGAATAAGACACATTTATCAAGCTGCTACTTGTGGCAAAGTATAAGAATGACATTCAGGAGTATTTCTTATGTGATCACAGACTGCATATGCTCAGAGCAGGGAGACTCAATTGACCCCATGTCTGCCATATTGTTAATTCTTTTTGAAAAATCCTTGCATTTTATTAAGTGATATGTTTATATTTATGTGAAATTCCTCAGTATCTTCAGTAGCGATTAACAGGGGAAAGCTAATATATTATTTAGCGTGACTCCAAAAGCCTCCAAAACACATCTCAGAAGCTGTGTTTTCACCTCCGTGTCTGTTCTGCAGCCACCTAGGCTCTTTTCTACTGGAACTCTCTTGAATTTAACGGCATTTGTAGTCCATAGAAATTTGATTAATAGATGGGATCCTTAAGTTTGCGATGGGGGTAAAAGTCTATGGCTTACTAAATCAAATATAATTGGGGATGTGGTTGAATTTCTTTGGGGCAAGTGTCCATTTACAGATGGGTTTAACCCAAATTGGGTCATAGATGGTCTCACTTACATAGTCAAATTCAAATACACACCTCTTCACACCCTTCTGTGAGAAAGTCACTTCACTGGTCCTAAGTGAAATATGTTTTATATTTCTAAGATGCCTTGCTGATGGCTTTGCTCTAGTAGATAATGTTTTGGCAGTTGTTTTCTGCTATTTTCAATTATGTAACCCCATTGAAATAATGACCGAGTAAAGTTTCAAGTCGAGTTTGTTTCATTTTGTTGTCTCATTGGCCCTCTCTGTATTTCGCTTCATCTCTTTTTTTCGATCAACTCTCATTTCAACTTGAAAGCAAATGGGTGAACCCTTAATTGATGTGACAGATGAGGGGGGAAAACTGAGAGATACATGTACATGGTACATGAGTTGACTCCTGCTGAAAAAAGCATTTGGCCTGATGTGGCGTAGTGGTGGGCTGCAGGAAAGTGCATGTGTCCTGTTTTGGGAATTGGAGCAGACTGCTGAGTCTGAGTCAGCCCCTTCTGTTGATTTCGGGGAATTCTGGTAACTCCAAAGAGCTGATGTGACTCAGCCTGATGTGACCTAAGTCCCTACAGCATCGCACCACTTCCCAGAAAAAAGAATGGTGATGATGATGATGCGTGTGTATTAAATGATTACAGCCATGGAGTTGGTTTGTAAGGCTTTATTTGGTCACCTTTATCTTTGGCATCTCTCTAATTTTGACATCTGCAGCAGAGTGAATAGTGTGTTGCTCACCACTTGGAACTAGAGACCAGCAGATCATCAGGTGTGGTTTGGAGCTGGGGGAGGCAGAGAGAGAAAGAGCTGACCGGGCAGTCTGTGCTGACCCCATTTGGGAAATTAACCATCTGATGACCTCTCCTCTGTTTTTCCCTCTTTTCCAACCACTTTTATGTCTGCTTGGAAGCTCTGCAATTAACGCTTGCTGTCCTTTAATGACAGTGTCATACAGCTACAGAAAGTGAGAGCTTGACAGTCCATGTACTTGTGTGTGTGGGAAGGCAGAGAGGCTTGTGACAGCTTGCCATCTTTACGGACACTAAAAGCATTAAACGTATGCTGGCTTCACTTCACATGCATTCTGGGGATGCAAAAAGTATGTGTCTTCATCTGCTTTTGCTTCATACCAAAGCTTGATCTGTGAATTCAGCACAACCCAAACATTGGCCTAAATTTGAGCAGTTGAAATCCCCAGTGTCGCTGTGGCTGCTTGCCGGACAAACATGAAGCAGTCATGGTCTTGCCAGGTGTGTTGTGATTGTACTGAGGAAGATTAGCGAAAGATATCAGAGAGATTAAGTGCAGATTAGTTTGTCTTAATGTATTTACAGCACTCACACTCATACAGTCCCGTAATCATTGCATTTTAGGTTCATATTTATCTCATTGAAAAATGGTGAATGTTCCATGTACAAAACTAAGGCAGGACCTTTTGACATCTATTTGATTGGCTTTGAATGCATCCCACCGGTTAGTGTCATACATTGTCATTTTCTGTCCACAAACGGGTTACAGCTGAATTCATAAAATTGCACAGTTCAGTTTTTGAACACTTCTGATTATGTCCTCATTGACTATATTGGTTGAAGCAAAGCAAAATGATTTAAAATGAGTCGCCACTCCATGCAGGCTGTACCCGCTCCATCATTGTTTTACTTTCTGATCTCATAGCAACACATGTTGTATTGTGTGCAACACTGGTGTTATGATGACGGAAATTGTTTTTGTGTCCTGAAGTCATGGATGTATTGAGGAGAAACAGATACCGGTTTTGAAGACAGTGTCCGATTCTGTCCTATGAAAATTGCCCACTTGTCCCATGTGCCAGAAAAGCCTATGCAGACTTCCTTGTGCTTTGATTTTGAGGCCTATATAGCTGGCTGGCTTCCTGTCAGCTTCCCACACACATGACTGGGATAAAATAATTTAATGCTTTGAAAATGCTTTTTTGGGCTTGTGTACGTCACATGATGAATGTGGAAGTTGCAATACCCTGTGTGGCCACTACCCCCAAATCACTTCACGGTCAGCTCCATTCCCTGGGCCTTGGTTTAAGTGCTCACGTCTGATTTTATCCACTCCTTTCTCAATTTTAGGTCGAAACGAGCTGATAGCTCGTTATATCAAGTTACGAACAGGCAAGACGCGCACACGCAAACAGGTAAGCACAGATTTTATTGAAGCTTACAGCATTTACATGTGTCAGGTAATATGGGATGCAGCTTTGCTGCTTCCTGACATGTTTTTATTTTGTTGTATTTTGCCCATTAATCTTGTTAAAGTGATTATCAATGGACCGTAGCTCTTTAAAACTGATAAATCATCCTATGAATGTGTGTTTTTGTCATGGGGGTAACTGTGCCCCAATAGGTGTCTAGCCACATTCAGGTTCTGGCACGTAAGAGGGTACGAGAATACCAGACAAGCATCAAGGTGGGTGGCCACTGAATCAGCTCTCCCTTCCGTCTGTAGTCACATCCCCTCTTCTTTTCCTTTCCTGTTCCCTTTTCCTCCTATCCTCTTTCCTCCGTCCTGTCTTTCGTCAGGTCTCTAGTCACCTGCAAGTCTTGGCCAAGAGAAAGTCGCGCGAGATTCAGTCTAAGCTCAAGGTACACACGCTCATTGATTTAACCATGCTAGCTGCTTCGCTCTGCATGTGGCCCGAATCCAACTTAACCCACTGAATCACCGAAGGTGTCTCTGTCAGAGTTTATGGCAGATTTAGGGTTTGAGGGTTCTGCCATAGTTGACATGCACCTACTCAAAAATGTGACCTTGTGTCATGGCTACAGGGACTCTTTGGAGCCTGCAAGAACTCATTTTGTGATAAAGCATGTCATATCCATTCAGTGTTGTGGGAATGCCAGGACTAAATCTTTATCTATATCGGCATCTAAGGCAGGATCGGTGAAACGCCTTGATGGAGAAATACAGAACAAATAAATACATCTTACAAATAGTATATACGCGATTGTAATGCCATCATTCTGGCACTGAGATAGTATTAATAACTGTGGAAACATGGAATAGTAGGCTCTGGCTCTGCAAAACATTTAATTTGTTTACTTCTATGATTTAAAGGTCTCGCTCGTTTGCTTTTTGTCCCTATTTGATGGTGTCTGGTGTTGCTTAGCGTACAAGCCAGATGTTTTGAATGTGTTTGTGTATGGGAACACGTGGGAACAAGGTTTTAGTAATAATGCATGGCAGTAATGTTGCTCAGTTTATTTAGCTTAAGAGGCTTGTGGCTTCGGACAAATGATTGCATGAGACTCGGTAGCCATCTTGGTTGACCTAAGCATGTGCATGGCTGTAGTCGTTTACATGAATGCTTACATACACACAGACACGCAGGAAGTGTTTAATGTGCTCATGTTGCGAATTTGAGTTATCTCTTTTAAAATCACTTCTGATCTCCACGTTCTCTCCTTTATCTTTTCTGTTTAAGCTGTTTTCTTGTGGTTTTACTGTGTCCTGCAATAAAGGTTCTTTGTGACAGAGGTTTGCACCAAAGGCATTGAACTTGATGCTCTCTAATAAATGTTTGAGGAGTGTAACTGTTTGCTTCCTGGTATAAATGTCAGCTTTTGGACACTCCAGGTAAATAGGATGTAGCTTGTCCTGCCAGTGTAAGATTAATGTTTTTGAGCTTAGCGTGACTGTGTTTGTCTAGGTACGTTTGGTGTGTAGTCACTTCACTGGAGTGAGCAATGTGTTTTTCCTTCATTGCCTAACAGTGAATCTGTGACCTGCTTTTATTTTGAATGTACTGAAGTTAATCAATAACGTGTCTTCTTTGCCATAGGCCATGAACTTGGTAAGTTTTGGTTATACAACTACAGTTTTCTGCTTCAGGCTTTGTGCTTTGTGGTTGGCATCACATTACTTGCTAGTCCACAATGCAGTTCTCCTGCCAGACTCAGAAAGCCTGCTCCTTACTCTTTTGTTTTAGTGGCTTTAGTTAAATACTGGTGATGGCTCCAGTTAGCTCCCCCAGCCTGCTAGCTTGGTGCGCCTCCTGCTTTGGCATCCACCTATATTTGCTTCGCACTCTCTCCTGTCTTCCCTCATAGTTACTGCATCATGCTGAAGTACTGCATAATATGTTGGCTGGCTTGCTGTCTAAACTGGCCTTGGAGGTTGGCTGACCCTTCCACTTCTCTGGATTTTTCAAGATGGACCGTCATCATTGTGTTTTACTGTGTCTCTTTCATTCAGGACCAGGTATCCAAAGACAAGGCACTGCAGACAGTAGCCAACCTCTCATCAGCTCAGATTGTGTCTGCTAGCGTAATGAAACCCCAGACTCCGTTCCCCCCACCAGTCAGAGTGAGACACAAACACACACAGACGTGCGCACACATCTGTTCTTTTCTACCTTCTGGATAAAAGTCTGAGTAATACTATCTGCGCTATTTCCCCATCTTTCCCTTGTTTAGTTTTGGCCCGGCCCTCTGCCAGGACAGCCTGGACATTCTCAGGAGTGAGTATCACAGGCTATTAGTTTGTTTAAAAACCCCTGAAGCTGCTACAGTTGCTCATTTTTGGGTTCTGACTCCTTTTTACAGCATCAAGCCCTTTGCACAGCCACCATACACAACACTACCAGCCCCTGTCCCTGCACCTATCAGTAAGTGTGAACACAAACGCACCAGTTTGAGTAACTAGCACCAGTTGTTGTTGTGTTAATTGTGTTCTCCTGGTTTAACTGTGTGTCAGGTTATGAGCCCCTGCCTCCCCCACGCCCTGCAGCTATAGCAGCTCCTGTATGGCAAGACAGAACCATCGCCTCAGCAAAACTACGCCTGTTGGAGTTCTCTGCTTTTCTGGAGACCCAGAGAGAGAGAGAGACGGTACGGACATTCAGACATTCATGCAGTATAACAATATAAAACTTGCCTCTCTTTCTTATCACTTCTCCTTCCTTCCTACAGTATAAACACCTTTTCGTACACATTGGCCCATCAAACCCAGGCTACAGTGACCCCGTGTTGGAGTCCATAGATGTGAGGCAGATTTACGACAAGTTCTCTGAGAAGAAAGGAGGCCTGAAGGAGCTATATGAAAAAGGGCCGCACAATGCATTCTTCCTCGTCAAGTTCTGGGTCAGTTCTCAAAACCAGTGTTCTCATGAATTACATTTTTTAATATTTAGGAATGTTGAGAGTCATGCTGCAGAAAAGGATGTCAGTGAATTTGATGAATCATTGGGAAATTGTACAACTTTGACACTAACATATATTCTAGTTCTGCATAGAATTTATCACAATCAATGCATTATATAATGCATTATGTATTTGGTGAAAGTCTGTGTTGTACATTAGATACTGTAGCTCTGTTTGCTGCCTGAGGTTATAACCTGCTACACCACAAGGGGGAAGCAAAGCCAAAGTGATGCTGGTGCAGGGGTCCTTACAGGAAGTCTTTTGGTAGTTGCATGTTAAACAGTATTTTATTTAAAGGTGCCCTGATGGGTTTTCTTATAAACAAACAAAAGTACATTTGCATGTGGTGTTCTTCACCTTGAGGTCTAACAAAAGTGCCAAATGTATTTCCTACCTGATAAAACATTTGGAACGTTTAATTATTTAAATCAAGCATTGTTTACATCCATGTTTACCAGCCCTGCGGCCTTCTTCTTCCCTGCATTTGTGAACGTATTGCTGCATATTTTGGCATGTTACCTCCACCTCCTGATCAGTGCAATAGTGTGACACCCCAGATATGTGCTATAATACACACATAAGGGATGAGTGAATAAGTGTTTGCGTCTTCGCACACACTCACAGTCCATCTTTTTGTGCTTGTTTCAGGCGGACCTGAGCAGTGACATTGAGGAGGGTTCTGGCGTGTTCTATGGAGTGAGCAGCCAGTACAGTGGAACAGAGAACATCACCATCAGTGTCTCGACAAAAGTCTGCTCCTTTGGCAAACAAGTGGTAGAGAAGGTTGAGGTGAGAACATAAGACCCTCTTTTTTTATGTGCATGAAGGGTTTCATATCAGACCATATAAAGCAGTGGTTTAATTGTGATGTGCATATGTGGATTCCTCCCAATTCAGACTGAATATGCACATATGGAAGGAGGAAAGTATGTGTTCCGCATCCATCGTTCTCCCATGTGTGAATATATGATCAACTTCATCCACAAACTCAAACACCTGCCAGAGAAATACATGATGAACAGTGTACTGGAGAACTTCACCATCCTACAGGTGTGTGTGCGCGTGCATCTGTGCATCTCTATATCTCTATGGACTGGTGTGTGTTCATATGTTTTGTTATTAAATCCTGACCCCCATGTGTTTTCCCATCTCTCGCCAGGTGGTGTCCAACAGAGAAACTCAGGAGACTCTGCTGTGCATCGCCTTTGTGTTTGAAGTGTCCACTAGTGAACACGGAGCTCAGTACCACGTCTACCGACTAGTTAACGACTAGCAGCATGCTGTACGCGTGCAGAGACTCTCCACAGACTTTTTTGATATATACAGTATAAACACTATTCCCAGCTCAGACACACAGACCCCCACTCCGCTACTCTAAACACACACTTGTTTTAACAGACCAACAGTCACACTGTAGTCACACCTGCTGTTTGTTCGACGTGTATACTTCTCATGACTTAAACCCTAAAGTGGAATTCACTTTTATAGATTTTGACCAAAACGCGGTGCCATTCTTGGCGTAATTATCACCAAGTTGTTGTGATGTTATCCAGTGTAATTATTCAGTCACAGAAATGTCTCACCTGGTGAAAATGATGCACATCTCAACGTCAAGCTCGGTTCTTCACAGGTATTAGGCTTTTCTTTTTAACTAGGAATTTGATCAACTGGAAAGCAGGATTTAAATTCGTCCCCAATATGCATCATATGAGTGAACGTCATCATTTGCAGGGAATTTTCTGATTTTAAGTCGTAGGTGTGACTGATGTGAGACGAGTTTGAATATAGGTTGGCAAACAGATCATTTAATCAGTGTTAATGCAATCTGCCACAGTAACTATTTCTTCTACAGTTTGTAGTATCTCTGTCAGGTAGGAACTGAATGAGCCCATAATGGTGTCATCTCTATCACTGCTTAGTGTGGAATCACTATCTCCAGTTACTTAAAAAAAAAAACTCTAAGGATCACATGGACAAACGTATGAGCGTGCCTCTTCACAGAACGTAATGCACTACATGTAAAGACGTAGAAGCCGTATTTATATTTGAGAAACCGTGTGGAAGTGTAAAGAGAGCCATCATTTTAGGGTGCGTTTGCTGTTTAAAGGTCTCCAGTGGTACAGGGTGTGGAGGGAAAGATCTTTCGATCAAATCTCAAGGAGGTTTTTAAGTTTGGCTCACTTGTCTTTGGAAACAAAAGTGGTTCACAACCAGTTTCAGATTCAGTTCATGCTTTGGTGTCAGCAGCAGTTTGAACGAAAGAATCTCTACTGTTCACTGACATAATACTGTCTTGCTTAGACTGTGTGAGCTCGCTGCAGTATTTCTACCTCCACGTGAGTTGGGATAAGAATGTGCTTTGGTTCATAATGCCTTAACCTGAGGAGCACTGATGTATAGGATGTGTACACTACACTTGTAATGGTACTGTTTATAAGCCAAAACAAGGTGAATAGACTTGTTTTTTGTAAAGATGAACTATCTTTTTTTGTATTTCACCAGCACAGCTAGAAGTGTTACTGTACATCATGTATGATGGGTGTTTCGGTGTATCTTTTTCGATGTATGCAAAATGATGTATGGTACAGACCACACTAAGGTCACCCACAGTGCACTGGGGTAGATTTTTGCCTGATAACACTAGCGAATTATCCAGCTTACACTTACTTTTTTCTCTTTTGTTCTATGTAATGTTTTTGGTTTTTGGTATGTGTGGCTACCAATGTTTTTTTTTGTTTTTTTTAATAGTAAACGTTATTTGACTCTGTCACGCCCTCTCATGGCAGGATTGTCTTTAACCATGTGGAAGGTGACAGTGATATTTCTTGATCATGAAAGTAAGAGCCGACTGGTTCAGTTTTAAATAACCATATTCACTGTGTGGTGAGCCAGAATTGTTATTCATTTATTTCTCCTGTCTGTGTACTCTGGTTGGCTGTGCCTCATCACTCCTTTGGTCAAATATGCTCAGTGAATTACATCGGTGCCTTTATGCTGTACCAATAAAATCGCACGGTGTTTGCAGAATCATGAAGCCTTTAGAGTTTTCATAGTCGCACTTAGTCAGCTGCATGAGAGAGGAGGCCATCCTCAATAAAATACATTTTAACTGTCAATGCTCTAGTTCATTGGAATTCTGCATGTAGTCCCAATTGTAACTATCCAACTAAAGTGCATAGAATTGGACATCAAAAAAGTTATGATGACTTCTGTTATCTCAGATCAATGACTCTTACTAATCATTCTCAGAAAATTTCAGGCCACATAGGTTGCAGTTCTCATTTGGCCTGCTAGATGGTGCTGTCGCCTCAATTTTACAGAAGTTGTGAAAGCGGATGGATGAGTTCAGGGCTTGCCATGTAAAGGCGTTTACCTTCTTTCCAACTTCTCCTCCCGTCACAGTTACATAACCTCATTGGTATCACATTCACACTTGTTTGTACAGAGCACGGCTTGTACTCATACATTTTGACAGCGCTTTTAATGTTATGATTCCTTCATTTTGGAAAGAAATAATGGGTGTATCAGATATACAAAGGTATATAGATTTATGTGCTACTATAATATTGTCTGCTTGGTGTTTTGGAAAGTTACTGATATGAGAAGTTACATGATGGATAAATTAGATAGATGTGAGTGTCATCTCAACCACTACATACTCTAGTCCAGATCACTTCAAACGTATATCCTCATCCAAGTTTAATATTCAGTCCTTTTAAAGCCAAAATGTCGTTATGTACGCCTCTAAATCCTCCTAAATGCTTATTCAGGAACTTTGAAAATCATAGGTGATAGATTGCACAATAAACTTCCAAAGCAAGGATGGTCGCCATCACATATACAACGTGACAGTGATTTATTGAGGTGTGACTTTGCATACATTCTGTCAACATCCAGCCTCTCAGGTGGTGGTGACAGTGCTCACTTTGTGATATTTTGTTTGGGTTTGAGGTCATTTCAGCACAAGGAGAACTATTTTCCTTTGGCATAAATAAATATACAGCGGCTTCTCAAACATGTTGCTGTTCTCACCCCCCTGCAACTGCAGAACATGTGGCAAAACTCTGGAGCGACACTTGGCTTTATACAAATGTCCTGGCTGTAACGTTGGAAAGGTTATTATGAACAACCTGTACATATGTTCACTTCCTCACACTCTGTCTTTTGGCTCTTTTGTTTGCAGACATTAGTCAGAGCGTTATCGGTCCATGCTGCTAAAGCTGCAAGTGGAACAGTGACACACACACAAAGCCCTCAGGCTGGGTGTGGTACTCGCCACATAAGCCTGCCAGCATCGCAGCAGTACGAGAAGATGGCGAACATAGTTAACAGATTGCTCAAGGGCGTATTTCACTTTAAATCATGGACGGGCACAGGTAGAGGTTTATTTTCACATGCTAGTCACTTAAACATCTTATCAATCTGGCTCAAAAACTGCATGTCTGCACTGTCCTTTTTCATTCTGGCATTCAGCCATCAGACTAATCAAACAATACAGCCCTGTCTTGATCCTATAATCTGCTGGGATGATTTTACACTCAGTAGATTAAACAAATGTCTGACTCATGCTCCTTCCTCTCTCAGATAATAATTCTGGTAGGGATATACCAATTGGGGCCGTGTTTCTCTGCAGCCACACTGATTTTCATAAGCACACACATGACAGACACATCACACATTCGTTTATTATCTTGGCAGCGCTGAGGCGAAGGGTGTGGTGGGAAAATGTCACCTGCAGAAACTCCGCCAAAACAATCCGGTTATGCAGAAAGCATGTCCTCTTGTTATCTCCTCCTTCTCCCTTCTCTCTCCTCCCTGTCTCTCCTTCACCACGTCCATCTCTTTCTGATTCATGCCTGTTTCTTTGCTCTCTCCTCAGCTTGACTTAAGCATGCTCATGCCCTGACCCGTCTCACCTCTGTCCTCAACTATTTGCATAGATACAACTCGCATAGTAAAAAGCAGTCCATCCTGGTCCAACCCAGAGGCTGTTGAGAGTTTAGACTGTGCCTTACACATATGTTCATAAAAAAAACTGCTGATGTCAAAGGAATCTGACTGAGGCATCATGATGGCCTGGTTCAATGGCTTTTCTCTTGCTTTTTTTTTTTTTTTTTTAGGTGTGATTGTAAAATGTTCTGTACGTTTAACTTGTTTCTTGTAAAGTCAAATAATTCAGATATTCTTTAAAAAAGGTGACAAAACGGAATAAAAAAAGTTCTAATAATTAAATAAACAAAACCATAAAAGGTCTTTCCAGTGGGTTCATTTTTATCACTGACAGATATTTGTTATATATTTCAAGTAATATGTTACTTGCAGCTGTTGGGACTCCATATTGTAAATGCACAATATCACGAAACACCTGCATATCAGTAGTCTGGGCGTCTCTGATGGAAATGGATGTCAGTAATAAGGGATTCACGTGGAGAGACATCGTTGACCCTGTCATGCTTGTAACGCCTACAACTATGAATGTATTAGCCTGTCAGATTTTACAGTGGAAGTCAGCAGTGACGCTCGGGGGATAAACCTCACTCAAAGTTACACATAAGCTACGAAGAAGCAGCATCAAATGGAAAACTATTAAAACATGGATATTCTGCTGTTGTCTGACTGAATCCACCATTCATGTAGTGTAAGCCTAAATGTAATAATTTATATTTAAAGGATTACTCTCAATCAACTCGTCTTAAGGTGACAAATGAATTTCAGAGTGCAGTAAAACACAATAAGTACTTTAGAAGGCCAGTCAAAAGGAAAAGTTTTATTTAAGTATTCAGCTGTTGAGTTTTGATTTATCTATAAAGCCCCGGAACGCGTGTACATACTGTAACCCTGTGCTACATTTTACAAGCTTGTTATAAATTTTGTACGTAAGTGTTAATCTGGAGAGACTTGCAGAGCATGTAGAGGAGTAAAAGTACAATATTTCCCTCTGCAATGCAGTGGATTAGTCAGTAACAAACCGGACACACTCAAGTAACCTCAACTGCAATATAACAATATTGCATTTCAAGTAGTTCTGCATTAAAAATGTCGCTTAAATAAAATTTGAGTGTTACCAACAAAACGTACTTTAAGTATCAAATCTGAAAGTGCTTGTAATGCAGCATTCTCCATGTGTGTTATACTATTATATATTATATCACTGGAGTGGATGTTTTGTGTGTAAAATCTCCATCTATGCTCATTACTTTACATTTGACATGTAGTGGAGTACAAGTGTAAAGCTGCATAAAATGCAAATACTCAAGTAAAGTACAAGTACCTGTGGGAGTACATGTACTTAGTTACATCCCTTCACTGCTGCGGCGCAACACTCTCCTCCTGGTAAAGTTTTTACGCGGAATATTTCCCTCAAAGAGAAAAGTGTTTGCCTCACAGCAGTAAACTACAAGCTGTCGCGTTTTTCGTCCTGTCTGCGTGTCTTCCTCAGCACCTCCCTTCACTCCGCACCTGCACTTGAACTCTCCTCGGTCCCACCTCGACGGGGCGCGGTCCCGAGGGTGGAGTCCAGCGCCGCGGCTCTGGGAACATTTAGCCTTTCAGCGTACTTGGCACGTCGGTTGCGCAGAGTCGAGCCGCACTTCTCCTCCGTGCCTGCGCTTTGTGTTATTGTTGTTGTTGCTTTTGGACGCTGGTTCCATCGATTCGTCTGAGAAGGGCACCGAGCAGGGAAGATGATGGCTCCAGAGCCGCTGAAATCCGCGATGACCACCATCGGCGCCGACGACACGTCGCTCGCGCTGCCCTCCGACAACAAGCTGCGCTCGGGACAGCAGCGCGTGCTCGATCAGGTGCACACCATCAAGAGGAGCAAGTCCAAACACGGCAAGAGCGGCTCCCTGTCTCCTTCACCAACAAGTACGCACAACGCGTTAACCAACATGTCGTTATGTTGTCTGCCATGTCGTCTTTCAGGCATCTTAACATGTAACTTTAACGCTTTTTGGCTCATTTAAGAGCTTGTTTGTGTTTCCTGGGAACCAAACGCCACACAGCTTTCCAGTGAGATGATAGTTGTTTCTGCTGGTGCGTTTGGGGCCATCGGAAATTAGACAGCTTCAATATAATTTCTTATAGGTTGATAGTGGAAATAAACATTTCTGCCGCTTCCAGTGTAAACTAGTGTGGTGTGAGTGGAGAGTTAAACACCGAGATGCGCGTTGGGAATGGCTTATATAATGATTTTAGGGGGGTGGGAGGGCGCCTTTAAGGTGACAGTAGCGGGTAAATATACACGGGTAAAATAGATTTTTTTTGTAAGAATTAAACAATGTAAGAGTTGACCAAGAAAGTGATTTTTGTCTCACAGCTGTTTTTATTTTCCTCTGTGAGTCAGGAATGTAGCCCGTGGGCTTGCACAAGCCCACACACACATTTAGAAAATCACATTTTAGTCTTTCAAAACAACTCTGGTGTTTGGCCCCACTGCAAGAGGCATTAAAAAGATCCAGCAACACCGAGAAACAAAATGTTCGTGTCTTGTGAAACGTGTGCGGGGGTTACTGTTTAGCTGAGATGGTTCTTATGAGAAAACAGAAGAACATGTCAGTAGAATTGATTAGTGATCAGTGAAGAAGGCTATAATATCTTTATCCTGTTTTACTGACATCCTCAAGATTCTAGTGATTGTGAAACTGTGGTGGTAAGGACACCTCTGGACTTTTTAAAGTTTCAAAGTTTTAAAGCCTTCATGAAATGATTGTAATTTAGCCCATATGAGAGGCGTGCAGGCAAACCAAGAACATTGATTCAAGAAGAGAAAACTGAAATTTACGTCATTATTTAAGAGAAAGTCTGTGGTCTAAAAAGAAAACTATGCTTCTAAAAGTAAAATGGAGACCACTACTTTGCCCGGGGCAAATGTCTGCAAAACACATAAAACAGTAGACAAACACTGAATGATGAGAAATACGACTACAAGGTTAGAGTTGCACACAACCCCGAGGCTACCAGGATGCTTAACCTTAATACCGGGGCCAAATTTGTAATAGGAGAAGTTTATCAGTGCTCACGAGTTGTGGTTGACCGGGGTTTTTCAATGGCTGATACCAATACTTATAGAGCAGGATGGTGGACCCATCAATCAGTCTGCAGCTGCTCATGAGACACATACGGTATAGCGGTATTTAAGTTTCTGGTTTGTCCAAAAGAGGCCGTTTCAGTGATAGTGTTAGAGCAACAAAGATGAAAATCCAATACTATTTGGACCCTCACCACTGGAGATTATGTTTAATGGAGAAGATCAACCAAATTGCATAAAGGCTTGTATTCTCACTGACCCCGAGTCCTCTCAAGCCGTGCAGATAGCTGTGATTTTATGTGCTAATGTTTTGAGATGGTAGCATGTGATACTTCTGCCGCTGCCTCATCACACTGGAGGTGATGGAATTTTTATTCCTGAAACTCAGACTATTAGAGATGGAGCAAACAAAATGTTGTGCTCAACTGGCAAATAGACCTACAAGAAGAGATTGCTCATGCAATACAACTGGACCTGCTTTCTGCAGAAATCGACCATATAAACTGTCCACAGTGAGGGTTTTTGAACCTTGTATTGGAGTGGCAGCAGATATTGTGAAATGTAAAACCACATGCAGTTAAAACAATCTGATCTCTAGTGTTTTTTTGATTTGAACTGACCCTTTAAGGCGTTTCTATTCATCGAGATGATCCTTTAGTCCCTTTGGAAGAATTCTTGCCTGCATGGACTTCTCATATGTTAGTGCTGATGAGTAGTCCATTGTTTTCACAACCGTAATCTGATAATTGTGTAGTCACAGCCTTATATTTGGCACAATATATGAAACTCCATGAATCATCTAACAAGGCAGACAGACAAAGGTAACGAAACATGCCGGTGAAGTGTAAAGACTGAACTTCCCTCTGTGTAATGCATGTCACGTCTGTCTTTCTGTCTGGTTAAAGGATTAGTAGCCATTCAATACTTGACTGATTAAACAACGAAACAGTGATTGATACGATACTTCACAAGTGAATGATGTTATTTACAACAAAGCTCAAGTCAGTAACCATCTCAATCACTGATACCTAATCAGAGACTAAGGACACACTCAATCAAACATTTTGCAAAATGTAAAATCAGTAAATGAAACTGTGTTTTAATAAATAAATGAAGAAACGCCTGTGCACACTATTAGATAAAGGGACTCCTTCGGGCTCTGCAGATTTGCTCAAATGTGGCCAGGACATCTCCACCTTTTAATTTCACTTTTATACATGTACCTACATAACTGTATAAGTAACTGTATCTGTGGATTCTGCTATTGATTCCACTGTGATTGATTTCCAAATCTTTGTTTTCATATCTTTTATAATATAAATAATGAAATACCTCTTCTAATAATGAATAGCGAGTGAAACACATGTTCTGAGCAGTGTGGTGGAGTGTGGTGGAGCCCTGAAGACTGCCCTCATGCTGTCCAGCCGGCGTGTTTCATGCTCTTTGCAGGCCTTATCCTCCGTGTCATTACCACAATGATGACATTCATTCATTTGTAAATCTGCCCCTTGCAACATCTTTTGGGTAAAAGAGGTCATCCCTGGATTTATTCTGTCTGTCTGGCTGTCTGACGTTCTTCTTCCCTCCCTCTTATTTCAGTTTTCATAACGTCTCCTCTTTCAACAGGCCTGAGCCCCAAGACTTTGACAACATATGAGTTTGGAACCTTCAAGTTCGCTCCATCCAAAGCAAATGGCACCTTAAGCCGCGTCAGCTCCACAATGTCAGCAGGCTACAACAAAACGGTAATTGTTTCTCTCATTAACAGCCCCTTTTGTTGTTGCACAGATCATTAGAGAACAAACCATTATGCCCTGTCACAGACTAGATTACTGCTGGTCAGTTTTAGGGTTTTAGGTTTATCCAGCCACTTGATTGATTGATTGAAAACAGGGAAACAGCTAGCGTGGCTCTGTCCTGCAGCCTGGTGCATAACCCAGAGGTGCTGGCAGGCAGCTGTTGTTAACTTCGACAGAGCCACGCTAAGCTAACCGTCTGCTGGCTCCAGCTTCATATCGACAGGACAGACATGAGAGTGGCATGGATCGTCTAATCTGACTCAGGGCTCTGCCAGTGACGCAATCAGCCTTTAATTTTGTAACCACACAGAATGGGCTGGTGTCCTGCCTCAGCACCAACCTGAACCAGTTCGATGGTTATATTTAATTACCTTTAATTGCATCCAAGGGAGTGCTGTGTGTGGGTAGCATGAAATCATGTTTTGTTGGTTTTATTGAGTATAATCAACAGTTAAGGGCGTGTGTGTGTGATTTCCTTTGTAAATGGATAAATGTTGAATGTCATTCTCAATATGTGGTGTCATCACTAAGAGTCAGGGTGAGTTCAATGCTGCAATGCAATACTGGACTAATTCAAATTCCACAGAGGAGTAATGTTGATTTCATCAGTGTGTGTGTGTGTGTGTGTGTGTGTGTGTGCTCTGTGTGTGTGTGTGTGTGTGTGCTCTGGGTTTGCCTGTTCTGACCTACTGACAGGGAGTTGAGGCATGTCTCGGGAGTGTGTTGATGTGCTCTTGTTGGTGAAGGCTCATAATCATCGCATCATGAAATACAGCTCTGTCACATTGGGTTTTTGTTTTTTCTTTTGCTTCTGATTCTGTGGTTGAGCTAACGGGCTCCTTACCTAAATTCCACAACTAGAATTAATATTTATGGCTGCCTGGTAAAACGTGCCTTGCAGAATTAGTCATCACAATTTCAGTCTTAGTATGCTGTAAACTGCTGTATTGAATAAAAGTATAGATTCTTATATATATAAAGTTGAAGCATTTCTCATATTTCTTGACTTTTGGTTAGTTGTGTTGGTGTGGTGTGTTGGTTGTGAGTTATGAGAACGTATACTTGGCAGGAGCAGTGGCAGTATTACAGTAAATGTTACTTTATCACAGTAAATTTAATTGACATCCAATTGAGAAACCAGATAAAATAACCAGATGGGAAAGTCTGTCAGTTAGATACTTGAACAATGAATGTGTATCTTCTGAAAATGCCATAATACCATGAAAGACTCCATTGTGCACAATGGAGTGACACAACCAGACATGTTGAAGTAATGTCTAACTTCACTGAGCGAACGATGAAAGCTTCAGCATGGAGACGCTTCATAAACCGTGAAAGCAGTTCACATTGCATCATTTAGTCGGTGTCATGGGCCACCTAATTTCCCTGAATTCAGATTTCCAGGCAGAGTGTGACTGACAGTTTATCTGACCGACAGAGCAGCAGAGCCCCATGACTGGAAACACAAACCGAAAGTCAGAAACACAGCCGATCCAGCCGTATTATGCAGTGTTGCAGTTCAAAGTTGCAGACCTCGGTTCGTACTTGATCATACATTACTTTGCACGTCATTAGGACGTTACGTCAGGCGTGAAGGAAGGCCGCAGTGGCTCGGTCAGGCTGGACCCAAATGAAGGCAGCGTGCAGCACCTTGAGAGTAAACACTCTGTTGGTTCTTATCAAACACGTTGCTGACAGATTCCTCCTGCATCCTGCTTTTGATGCTAAGTAGCAGAGCTGACGTACAGCTGGCAACTGAGCAACCAGTCTGGTTTGAAACAGGAAAGAGAGTCGATACACAGGACATACTGCGTGTGCGTGCGTGTGTGCGTGCGTGCATGTCACCTGCTTCACCACAAGCAGGATCCCTTCCTTCGAAATTCCTCAAATCAAAACGTCAGCACGTCAGCTTCAGTGATTAATCGTGAGAAAATTGTTGTGAGTTCTGAAGGTGTGATGTTTGTGATCTTTGGGTGACAAGAAAGGGAAACTTTTTCCTTATGTTGTCTCAGCGGTGCACACTTTCCTCCTCACTTACACTCAGCGGGTTCAAAGACAGGCAGTGGTGGAACAAGTATTCAGATCTTTTACTTAAGTAAAAGTATTAATACCACACTGTGAAAATACTCCACCACGAGTAAAAGTCCTTTTCAAATCATCATTTATCAGCAAAGTGTACTTAAAGTATTCAAAAGTACTCATGTGCTGTGAAATGCTTCCTGTCAGTGTTTTACTGTCATATCTGACGTTTTAGACGTGCTCCTGCATTAACGTGTATGTTGCATTTTACTGCTGTAGATGTTTAAGGTTGAGCTCATTTTAGCTACCTTATGTACTGTTGTGTAGTTTAATCTACAGCGTCATATTCTATAACATCATCATTATGTTTGTAGTGTTGCTGTCCTGTGAGAACCACATATCTCTAGAACGTGGACTTTTCATGAGCTCAGAAAAACGGCCTGTTTTCAGCTGTGTGACGATGCATTTTCCAGCTGATCCAGGAGGCTTTTGAAATCAGCTCAATAAGTAGGAGGATTTTCTCAACCCATAAAGGAACGCTTAATCCTTCAGCTGATCAGAAAAAGTCTTATTCAAAGTCACTTTTGGAGATGCATGATCCTCACTGGACAGGAAGGGTGTGATTGTGATCTGAAGAGTAAGTTAAGTTGTCAGACAAATATAGAGGAGTAGAAAGTACAATGTGTGCCTCTAAGATGTAGTGAATTACAAGTTTAAAGTAGCATTAAATAGAAATACTCAAGTAAAATACATGCACCTCCGATAAGTACAGTACTTGAGTAAATGTACCTAGTTATATTCCACCACTGAAGACAGAAGAGAAAGTTCCTCTGTTGTCATTTTTCAAACAAGCCAATGAGAGACAAAGGTTCAACTGTGTTGATGACTTATCATTAAAGCACGCGCAAGACATGTTCTGTCATTTTGCTCAGGCTATGACAGGTTTCTTCCATGGTTTCTTTGTGGCACAGACTGAATGTGTTTTGTACACACACACACACACACACACAAACACACACAGGCAAAGCCAAATAATCCAATTGATACATAAACAGCAGGTAATTACGTGACATTATGCGATTTATTGACATCAGGATTGTGAAGACAGGTTTAGCGGGTGCTGTGTCAGACTTGCACACACAAAGATCCTCTATGAGAAACTGCTCCGCTGCACCAGCGGTCTGACATCACGGCTGCCTGAGTCGGTCTCCAGTGACAGATATTGTGTTACTTCGGTGTGTGTGATTGTTCGGTGCGTTCTGTTGCCTTTAGCAAAAACTGAAGAAAAGGAGGGAAAGAGGAGGTATGCTGGTTTTATGTCAGGCCACATTCCTCTGTCTTGGTTTACAGCAGCTTTCTTTGGAAACTGTTCTTGTGGAAAGTCGCTTCCCTAGTTTCTTTTATGAGACCTGGGCTGTTGCAACAGAGAGGAGCGTTAAGGTGATGCCACGGTTCAGCAGATAATGGTGTTTCTGTTCGGTTTTGTCATTTTGTCACACAGTTTTCCACAACAAGCTAGCATGGACTTCTTTTAATATGTCCTGTGAGTGTTTTTCAATCTGATATGAATAAAATGCTGAATGTAAGTAAACCCCCTGATCCATAGTTTCTTTCTTTATAGTTTATTGGTCAGAAGAGTCGCACTCTATCCAGTAGAACCACGGGAGGGAGACACACCAGCGCCTCAGGCATGTGGGAATCTCAAATCAGCGCATCCACCTGGCCCAAGAGTCCCAACGGGCTGAAACCCAGTCGCAGTGACCCCGCCTTGGCTGTTCCGTTTTCTCCTGCACCTGCACCTGCACCTATTATGGTGATCAGTTATTTTCATGCTAAATTGCACTGTCACCGAAGTAACCACACATTGTCATGTAGTTTGCAGGGTACCAAAGTGGAAGTACTCCACAGCACCATACTGTTTAAGCATTGTTAATTGCTTTTTAGAGAGCCAGAGGGCAGACTGTCCAAAGCCAGCAGAGCCTGCAGAGTCGAGTGAATAGACACAGCGTCTATTCTATGACCAACGGCTCGCAGATGACCAACAGCCAGACACGCTTCATCCAGCCGCCCTCTATCCAGTCTCAAACCGATGGCAGGATGGGTACCATCAAAATATCCAAGTCAGAGCAGCAATCAGCGTGAGTTCACCTGGCTCCATGCCTTCCACTGATATTCTCAGCAATAACACATGGGCAGCATTGTGCTTGTACAGGATGAGACTGGCACATTTTGTAGGCATATTAATGTAGTCCAGTATGTGGTAAAAGTCATTTTTTTCATGCAGTTCATTTTGTTGGTAGAAGCAGTGCAGTCGTCCTCAGTCGTACTCACTGAACTCCTGGAATCATAACTCCTCTCCAACCCCCTCTTACATTCCTGTGCATGTTGCTGCAGGGTGAACAGTGTGATGACCATGCCAGACCTGACCCTAAAGGAGGCTGTGGAGTACCTGTCTCACCCTGAAGAGAATTACCAGCAGTGTGGAGCCACCTTCATCCAGCACGCCACCTTTAAAGAGGAGCATGCTAAACAGGAGGTCAGTGCAAGCGCTGGCGCACTGATGCGCTGCTTCTGCTTTAACATGTGCAGACCCACCCTCCCAACATGACACACATGCACTGCAGCGTTGTGTATTTTTGCATCACATATGTGTGAGGATTGTCTTGCCGTGGTTCTACAGCTGTTGGTGCGCTCTGTGAAGACCTTTGTGTAACCTGCCTTGAGGGAAAGGGAGGAGAATGCATTTATCATCGCACTTGGCTGCTCGGTCTGTTTGTAACTACTTATAGCGCAGTCAATCCACGCCTTTTAAAGCTTTAACACCTGCTCCTGCTTCGTGTGTTACAGGTGTTACAGCTAGGGGGTATCCCCACTCTGGTGAGCCTGCTGCGGAGCCCCAACCCCGGGGTGAGCCAGGCTGCTGCTGGGGCTCTAAGGAACCTGGTGTTCAAGCACCAGGAGAACAAGCTGGAGGTTCAGCACTGTGGCGGTATTGCGAAAGCACTGCAGCTACTAAAGGAGACAGATTCTACCGAGACCCAGAAACAAATCACTGGTAGGACAATTTTTTTGAGACAGGACCTCAAAATATTGGGTAGCACGAGCCTTATCCCCAACACTAATGCTTATAACTTCTTACCATATAAAGGCCTGCTATGGAACCTGTCCTCTGCCGATGAGCTGAAGGGGGAGCTCATAGCTACAGCACTGCCGGCCCTGACTGAGAATGTGGTGGTGCCATTCACCTGCTGGTCAGACAGCAGCGCCAACAACAACATACACCCTGATGTCTTCTACAGCGCCACAGGGTGCCTGAGGTGAGAACATTTCATTCATGCAGATCAGGCAGAAGACCTGCATGCTTGCTGATGGTTCCCAATAATTTTCATTAAATAGAGAACTGCTCAAGGCTTTTTGGTGTCAGTGATAGATCAATTCATCCGTGAGTCGATTGCCAGAAACGTTCTCAGCTTCCAGCTTCTCTGGTGTGAGGATTTGCTGGTTTTCTCTGTTTTATATCACTGTTAACTCAATATATTTGGGTTTTGGACCGTTTGGTCGGACCACACATTTGAAGACGTCACCTAGGACTCAGGGAAAATGTGATGGACATTTTTCAGTGTTTTCTGACTTTTGATGGATGAAACAGTTAATTGATTATTCAAAAAATGACTGACAGATGAATCGATACTGAAATTAATCGTTATTTGTAGCGCTTGTCAGAACATTGCTCTGTTCAATTAAATGTATTAGTTATTACCGTGCTCTGATATTCATGCTTCACGTTTACATTTTTCACCTACATTAAACGATTACATCCTCAATGAGATCAATCAAACTCAAATGTAAATGTGCATGAAATAATATTTATCATTGCAACTCCTGCAGCCTTGTGCCTAATCACTGCGACCACGTTTGCTAACAGGGTGTGATGGTGCACGCTGAGGCATTCACAGTTCTGTGTCTGTTATCACGTTCTAGACACAGATTTAAATGAATGACTGAAATGTGTGCAGGAACCTGAGCTGCGCCCAGCAGAAGGAGAGGCAGGCGATGAGAGATTGCCGCGGCCTCATCGACTCCCTCATGAGTTACGTCCAGTCCTGTGTGGCAGAGGAAAACCCTGACGACAAGGTGAGCTGTCACTGTAAACTATCAGCAGGACTTTTTGCCAACACACAGGAAATAATCTTTGCTTGCAGCCCTATTGTCAGGCCTACAAAGAGGAATTGGTGTTAATTGCAGTGTTGATTTCTGTCACTGCAGCGCTAACAGAGAGACTTTGAAACTTTAAGCTTCGGTATTTTTACCGGCCTTACAATCAAGGATTATTTGTTAATCAGGCCACACATTTTTTCCACATTGTCCCTCTAACGCTGAATTGTGGATGTGTGAGCAGCAAGAACAGCTGCGCTCGGGTCAATGTGTGGTGACTGACTCCAGTTTACTCATAGTTAGAACATTTACAGCACTTTCACAGAGTGTGCTAAATATGCTAAATATATCCTCAAGCACATGAACACACACATACAATAAAAGTATACATAAACTCAAACACCCCCTGCAGTGTAGGTATGCACACTCCCAGGCACACACACACACATATCCATAAGCACACACAAGTAAAAGCAGGTAAATACTGCAGGCGGGGTCAGCATGTTTATATATTTAGCAGGTTGTATGACTACCCGGTCATTTGTGGAAGTTTTGGGTGTGGATGTGTGCGTAATTCCACGTCTGTGCTCGTACGGTGTCTGCACAGGCTTCTTTTATTGAAGCGGTCGAGTATGACTAGTGTTGTTTGGTTGTGTGTGAGCGACAGAGAGAATATATTTTGTGTCAGCTCTCTACGGTGAACTGTAGATGGAATCCCTTTGGTTATGGAAGAAGGCAGTTGCTTTGCTTTCTGCATGTTGATGCTGTAATGTTGCACATGACATGTATGAGGCTTAATGTGTGTTTTCATCATTGCATTCTGTTTACGGATCATTTATGTTGTTAATCGAGGCTCATTAACCCAGTGAAGAAGTTTTACTTAAACTTATTTTTTTTTGGTGAGCAAGTTTCGGTTGTGTTTCTAGAACAATTCATCTACTTCCTGATTGAACATACTAGCTCACATTTGCTTAAGACTTTGATGCATGCTGGTGTAATGATTGGGAATATGAACCACAAGTTACAGAGAATAAAAGAAAATTTACTTTATTACCTTTGTGGGCTGGACAAATGGACCTCCAGTATTTGTCAACCTTGGTGTTCTTCTTATATTTTTGTCCACTGGTCATGATTACGTGATAAAATGATTTCATAGGCTGTGAGTTTAACTGAGAGTAAACCCAGAAAGTAGTTTCTTTAAAATCCAGATGGAGGACAGTTAACCACAACTGGGGGCTTCATTTATCATGTAGCAGCAGGGAATGACAAGTGCATGGTGTGCCATTTTAATTTTGCATTGAGGAAACTGCAAACAAGAATCGTATTTTCATGTCCTATTGCTGAAATCCCTCTTCATACACACTGGCAGCTGGAATTAGTTGGGACAGGAGCAACCAAAGACTGGAAAAGTTATGGAACGCTCCAAAAACACCTGTTTGGAACATTCCACAGGTAAACAGGTTGATGGTAACAGGTAATAATATCATGATTGGGTATGAAAGGAGCATCCTGGAAAGGCTCAGTCATTCACAAGCGAGGATGGAGCGAGGTTCACCACTTTGTGAGCACATGACTGTATAAAGGATGTTACTGCATGGGCTCAGGGGTCGGTAAACACAGTTTGCAAATTACTGCTTTCTGTTTTTATTTATGTTTTAAACAGCATCCCAGGTTTTTTGGAATCGGGGTTGTGAGACCTCGAATGTACTATTTGTGAAAATGGCGATGTGAGGATGAATTAACAGTGCAGTTAATATCCTCTGCTATGCTCTAGTCTGTGGAGAACTGCGTATGCATCCTCCACAACTTGACCTACCAGCTGGAGACCGAGTACCCTGAGTGCTTCAGCATGTTCCAGCCTAAGACAGAGGGCCAAAATGGGAGGAAAAGCCCCACAATTGGATGTTTCAGCCCCAAGAGCAGCAAGGCTCAAAAGGAGGTGGGCATCAAACACGACATCGCTATGCCTGTTTGTTGGCTAAATCATGACAGAAGCCCCTCATCTCTTTCTCATCCTCTCTCCTCAGTTTTCTTATGACACTGCTCGAGGAATGCTAGAGGACAGTGTCCCATCCGGCGTGAAGTGGTTGTGCCACCCCACAGCTATGCAGACCTACCTGTCTCTGCTGGGCTCGTCCCAGAAAGATGCCACCCTAGAAGCCTCCTGTGGTGCCCTGCAGAACCTCACTGCCAGCAAGGGCCTGGTGAGTGCAAAGAAGATAATTATCAGGCTTAGCATTTGTGTGTGGTTTTAATGGATGAGCTCAGGTTGATTTAAGAAAGAAAAAAAAGCACTAGAGACAAAGAGGCAATGACTCAACAACACAGTTAAACAAAGAACTGACTGCTTTTGTGTGAAGGGGTGGAGTTTTATCTGCAGGGATTCAGAGGTTATTAGAGAAAGAAAGAGGCACGCAAAGCTGGATTTGGTATCACAATGCAAATATGCTCTAATGTTATCGTGTGTTTGCATCTCTTCCAGGGGTCCAGTGTCATGAGCCAGATTCTGGCTCAGAAGTTGGGGGCTCTGGCGCACATGACCCCTCTTTTAAAGTCTCCTAACCGCAGCCTGCAGAAGACTGCCATGTCCCTGCTGGGTAACATGTCTCGGAGCAGCAGCTTGCAGACCTCCATGGGTAAGGAAAAGCGCGGCTTGTCTGTGTGTGCAGGCAGCAGTGTTGCAGATGCATAAATGTGGAGAGTCCACTTAAAGCTGACGTACCGTCTGTTTCCCACGTCTTCTCTGTAGCAAAGCAGATGTTGCCTGAGCTCACCGGCCTCCTCGCTAACCCCCGGGAGATGGGAAACTCCGACGAGACTATAGCGACAGCTTGCAGCACAGTGCGGACTCTGATGTTGGCCGACACTGAGATCAGCAAGAAGGTCATGAGCACTGAACTGGTGTCATCCCTGGCGGACCTGAGTGAGAATGGGTTAGTTTTTATTTACCCGTCTGGGTGAGAGATTCAGCTGTCAAACTTATGACTGTGTGGGAAGCACTTTCAGCTACTTCTCTGTTTGAAAGGCGATATACAAATAAACTAAGCCCTCGATTTATCTGCCCGTTTTGTTTTGCATGGCGACACAGAACGATCTGGGCCACCCACATGTCTGTCTGTCACTGTCTCATGTTTTCCTTTGAGAAAACTCTTCTGTTCTTTCAAAAAAAAACGCTCTCCAGTTCTGACATATCTGCCATAGCAGCATCTACGCTAACCTCTTTAGGAGCCGCCGTTGTTGTTTTTGAACAAACAGTCGCGCTGACGTCACATCTAAACCACGCCCACGTAGCTGCCAGTAGTTCCTCATAGGACGCTTATTGGTCCAAACCACAACCGCATAGCTTGAAGCCTGGCGAGATGGATCCTGGTGTGATCTTGCGAATCCAGCTGCCTTGCAAGGCAACAATGCAATGACAGTCAATGGACTATTGTTTGTGGTGCAAACACCACTGAAGAAAACAATATTTAGAATATCAACAGCAGCACCTGGTGTTCAGAAACAACCTTCCCGTTCCTCTGGATGTCAGCATGTTCTGTGGTTATCCAGAGCGATCAGAAAATTGTATCTGGAAAGGTGTTTTGTCTTTCAGCGCTGCAAGCGAAATTGCTTCACGATACCAGTAGTTCAGTGTCTAAATTGCTTCTTTTTCTTACAATCCTTTCATGCTTGCGTGCTGTTTGTTTGTTGTTTGCTCTTCCTGAATAACCTCTGCCCCAACTTCTCTCCTAGGTCTTTCCCCAAAGGCAGCAAAGCAGCTTCCTTGCTGCTCTACAGCTTGTGGAACGACAAGAACTTGCAAGGTGTTGTGAAAAAGGTAAATTAGGCAGAACTGAAATGCAAACAGCATGAGCGAAGGCAGACTCAGCACGAGCCTATTGTGTCCGTGTATCAAATTAAAGCTGAGCACAGCCCACCGCCTTGCATGCGCAGTGGGAGGGCCCAGCTGAAATGGATTTATTATTACTCCTCTGGCTCACACAGTCACTTTCCCTTCCCTCCTGCCCCACCCAAGAATTCAGTGAATACAGAAACAGTCACATTGGAATCCCGGCAGACTGGTTCCCAGTGCTCACCGTCTATTATGGGTTAAGTAATGCACGTAAAATAGACGTGAGATAGAGAAGAGGTCAAAACAGAAAGAGTCAGAGGTGGACAGGGTGGAAGATAGGCAGAATAATGAAAGATTTTCTTGACTTGTGTGCTTATGTGTGAAAACACAACACAAAAACATTGCCATGGCACGCCTGAGGCTCCTCTAAGTTGCTGACACAGTGCATTTCCTCTCACAATTAGACTGAGGGCGCGTTGTATGTGTGTGTGTGCCTGCGCTCGGATCCATGCGACACCCTTAACCGATTTCTTCTGAACGCTCTGATCCGCAGCTGGGGATCAGCAAATCGCTCCTTGTCAACGACAACACCACAGCGGCGCACAGGTCGATGCAAGTTATCGAGTGAGCGTGGTGGACGAGTGGAACGGCGCCGCAGAGCCTGAGAGGTACGACTTGCTTCGGCATCCGCTTGGATTCAGATTTGAGGGCTCAGTGGGGCCAAAATGAGCAGAATTCATATCACGAGGTTTAAAATGTTCTCCCTGTGCGTCTCTGTTCTCTCTGTCTCCACCTCTTTCCCTGCATGTGTGTGTGCTTGCAGATGGAAACCAGCATGTTTAGGCACTGATGTGGCCCCACCCTTACAACCACCAGAGTAAAATTACATTCTTCACATGATAACCAAGTCGAGAGATCCCATCAAGACTCAGTCACATACATGAGTTGTACATATTTTAGAGAAAAGAGAGCTTTTAATCTCATGAATAATCCTGCGGTGGTGTATGTATTTAATTTGGATATGTCTTTGTCTGTGTACATAGATGGGTGAGTGTGTTTTCGGGAGGTTAAGTGTGTGTGAAATCCAGTTCTTACAGCCTGAGAGCCAGACAGTGTGGACAGACAGTGTTGCCTGCTGTGAAAGTGTCTGCAGTGGCTAAAAGCTGGACTACCTGTCACGGCCTTGAGGACTGAGCAGCCAAAAATGAAAATAATGAGAAAAATATATGAAAAGCTAAAAAGAAAACTTAAAAACTTTGTATTTGTGATACTGGTTCTATCAGATGAGAGTCTAAGAGCGTGCGCCGTAAGTACAAAGCATGATAATAACACTTTTTTAAGTATGTTTTTTACTTAGCTTTCTTGAAGTTAGTATGTTATGTTTCATGTGCCCACAGTATATTAAGGATTTATGCAAAGGACTGAGCAAACTCTCAGTTTAAGTCAGACACTTGGATTGTCAAGGTTTCCGCATGTATGCAAAGAAATTCTGCATTTCTCATGTTTAATGCAATTTGCTGGAATTTGTTGTTACACTGTTATGTTATCTGTTTCATTCAGTGATATTTTGTAAAAAAAAAAAAAAAAAAAGAAGAAGAGATGCACTTGTCTCACCGAGAGCTGATGAGAGGATTGATCCTGCTCTCGTGTCTGTACGCTAAATATGAAGCTACAGTCAGAAGCTGGTTAGCTTAGCTTACCTTAGCACAAAGGCAGGAAACAGTCCGAAACAGCCAGCCTGGCTCAGTCCGGAGGCAACAGAATCCACCTGCCTGCACCTCGAAAGCTCAATAGTTAACATGTTACGTATTGTTTGTTTAACTGCTACAAAAACAGCAGTGTTATGGCATGTTGTGGTTTTACAAGGTTTATAGGACCCGTAAACCCACAATGTGTAGTGGAAATCTGTCACCTTAGGACAGAGCCAGGCATCGTGGTGCTATTTGAAGCATATTTACTGGACAGATATGAGAGTGATTCTGATCCTGTCATCCAACTCTTCTGATAAGAAAGTGAAAAACTATTCCAGCACTAAGAGCCTTGTTATACTCTGCTGCTTCGCCAAAAACTGACCTATTGAAATTTACAAACTGTATGTTACATTTAGTTTTTTTGTTTGTTGCTTGTTTTTCATTATTGTTTTTTTTCTTGGAAAAGCCGAGGATTTGGATGGGAATGTAGTACTCGACATGTAACAGCAGCACTCAGCCGGTGTCCATTCACTTTGATTAACTATGTATAAAGTTTAAATTGGAGTCGGTCATCCCCCCCCCGTAAAGCTGCAGAAGTCCAGTTTGAAGTGGACCAATAGTTGACAAAGAATAACACAGTCAGTGTTAGCTGCTGGCTGCACGCTGAGAGTCTTTTAAGTGGTCTTTGACCCAATTCAGCAGAACACACTGAGGAGATAAAGAGGGGGCTGTGCCCTCGGACATGCAGTGATCTAATGAAACGTGATCTGCATGTTCCACTATAGGCGAGAGGAGCTGCACATTCAAATATACAGTGTTTAAATGTTTTTATTTAAAACAGACATGTAGTTCTTCACCTAAAACGTTTATATGTCATGTTTTCTACTTTACCTATAGAGTTGTAAGGGCTTGTTACAGGGCATCTGCTGTCATAACCAAACTACAGTCTTAAAAGTCAAATTCTTTACGATGACCAGATCACGTGTTCTTGCGAAGAGCGTGAGATGGTTGGCATCAGTGGGGGGTTTCCCATGGCTTCAGCTGCCTCGGGGAACAGTGATGTCAGTGTTGCTTAGAGCGTATTTTTGGAAAAATGTGTGTGGCACAAAACTAGGAGCTTTCCCTGTCACTCAGTCTGTACCTAGAATAAATAGAATAAATAACAAATATGAAGACAACGTTGTAAGTGGTGGTCTTTTCTCACTGACAAAATTACTGCGCGATGTTAGCCATGCTGGAAGACACTGCTCATCATTTCTTTTCCAACCCCGATTCCAAAGAAGTTGTAATGATGTGTAAAGAAGTAAAACAGAATGTGATCATTTGCTGACATACACTTAACTGAAAACAATACAAAGACAATATATTTAATGTTTTACCTCATCAGCTTCATTGAATTTAGAAATATCTGCTTATTCTGAATTTGAAACAAGTTGGGACAGGAGCAACAAGAGACTGGGAAAGATGTGGAACCCTCCAAAAACACCTGTTTGGATCATTCCACAGGTAAACAGGTTGATTGGTAACAGGTGATAGTATCATGATTGGGTATGAAAGGGGCATCCTGGAAAGACTCAGTCGTTCACAAGCGAGGATGGAGCGAGGTTCAACGCTTTGTGAACACATGATTGTATGAAGAAGATTACTGCATGTGCTCAGTAACACTTTATAAAACGGTTGTCAGTAAACACAGTTCTTTTGCAAATGACTGCGCTGTTTTTACTGACTTTTCACACAGCGTCCCAGCTTTTTTGGAATCGGGGTTGTAGATCTCTTGAACTAATTAAGCTCCAGGTTTTCATTCCAGCAGGGTTTTTGTGGCGTATGTGTGCATACCGTTCTCAGAGGACAACTATGAAAACAAAATGAAAAGCCTTCCTGCTTCACAAACCATTTGCTGTGTTCTGCATGGTTAGATTTGGATATCTTTTACCCATTCATTTTTGCTAAAGCTGACTGGTGGACCGGACCACCGAATTTGTTCTTCCATGACAGAATTAATCATAAGATTTTATTAGTGGATTTTTTTTGTCATCCCTTTAAATCCTTCAGGAACAACACTCTTATCTTCTTATTGATCCTGCCTGTTAATAGCACCAAATCACTGTCAGCTGCTGTCTCTGCTCTCTTTAGCTTTGGCCAGCGGTGCTGTCTCGACAGGTAATGAAAAGCAGTGGAAAAAAGAGCAGATGTAGTTTTCTCACTCATTTATCACTGTCTCCATGGTATGTTGGTCTAATTATAGATGCTGCAGGCACAAAGAAATTCTCCATGATTCATCCCACTTACAAAGAGATAGTTCATATTTTTGTATTCTTTCATGGATGATAATCACTTTGAACCAGAAATGTTCTGTGCACAGTTCGTTTGAGATTATTTTAGGATTTAGTAGGTTTGCTTGTGTGTGTGTGCTTTTAATTAATTGAGGTAAGTTTCATAAAAGCTGGCCACAAATTCATAAATCATACTAACTCTGAATGGAATGCTAGTTTCACAACAAGCTGTAGCCTTTACATCATATTTGGGGCCACATCGGATCCACACCAGTGTTTATATTTGTATGTAATAAGTTTTTCATCTCTGAGCAAAACCAAGATAGTTGTCATGTTAATTCACTTCGAGGTGAGTTTGAAAAAAATCTTGAAAGCAGTTGGAGGAGGACCTTTTTTCACAAAGAGGATTTTCCCACCTAGGATTATGGATGTGTGCGTTTGTGCGTTGGGTGGAGTTCTGGGCGTTGGCCCAAGGAGCATCGTGTCAGAGCCTGTCTCAGAGGAGGAAGGTGTTTCTTCCTGTCTTTGCTTCAGGCTTGAATGCACTGCAGAGTCATTTTACTCTCTGCTGAGTTTTGATTGCCAGTAAACGAACTCATGCACCCATGCTCAGAGGTCAGAAAATGAAAGAAGCGATCGATTGAACTAAGATGGTTTTTATTTACACTCTCAAGCACAGGGGGACTATTTTAAAGAGGAAAACAACAGAGTCAGATGTAGCTGGAAAACTGGATAAAATTGGTACTGTAGGTGAGGATATGAAGGAAACATGTGGGACTGGGGTGTGGCAGGAAGGCCAGGGCTCGGCTGATGGTTACACCGCTCGCTCAGCACGTCAGCCTATTTCCTCAGGCCTCTCTTGGTCCTCTTGGATCTGTTGAAAACAAAGAAAGACTCAGGCACAACTTGTTTGTCCAGAAAAAGCACAGAGAATGCACATTTAGCGGCCATTAGGAGGCTGCAGAGTCCTCTCTCATCCATTCCAAAAATATCACTGCAGTCAGCACTGTGACACCGTGAAACGTGCTCAGTCACTGAAGCCGTCACCTGTCTGTGACAGGTGTGACAGATGACATGCCCGCCACACCCTGCCTTACAGCTTGCTCTCCCACTTGGACGAACAGAGCCTGGGGGGGGGGGTTGTGAACATTTGGAGGGTTCTTTCAGTGAGAGATGAGCACTTAAAGAGCCACTACACATCACCACGTCTTCTCCTAACCCCACCGTTAACATTAATTATAGTATAGTAACTCTTTATAACCGTTGCTAGTCTGCATGACTGTTATTCTAATCATCAAATTATTTAGTCACAGATCGTTTAAGTTTTCCAGTCACATCCACTCATCTGCGTTCCTAGAACTTGAATTACAAGACATAATTATTGACTTTTGTTAATTGAGCGTGGAAGTTCTATTAAAAGTGAGCAATAGGCACTGGGAGGCATTTGTGCAAAATTTGGCAACCTGAGTTCAGGCCTCAGAACAAACTTCACAAACTAACTTTGTTTTAGTGGCCTAACTTTAACTTTAAATGGACACTTAACACACAATTTAGTTGACTTTACTCATCATAGGGAGTCAGCCTCTAAGCTGGAGTTCATGTTCCCTGAAACGGGGAAACAAGTCATTTCAGTCAGTGAGGAAGGTTCCAGTCAAAAATGCTATCAAGCTATTAAATCATGGGAAGTGTGGGATCAGCAGTTCTGGTGCTCGACAGGTCAGGACAAGTCAGGATGTCTGAACTTCTGCGCTATCTATTGTGACAGTTCTTTTTTTTTCATCTGACTTTGTCTTTTTATCTAACTCGTGGTATCAAAGAGCAAAAAGAGTTTGTTTCTCACGTCTTCTGATGGTCGCTGACACGGTTTCTTAGCACGTTGATCTGGAACAAAGAAGCAAATGTTATTCCAATGAGGCCTGTTAGACAGATCATTCCTTACTGGGACGATATGAGTTGTATCCCGCAGCAGACGCACCTCATATTTCTGTCTGGTGAACTGATACTGCAGTTCAAACTTCTCTGCCTCCAGCTGGTACATCCACTCCCACAGCTCTTTAGCTTTCTCCCTGCCAGACACAGATATGGGAAAATGGGACAGTGTGATCACTAACAGAAAAAGCACTTTATCCTTCTTGTGGTGCAATGATACAACATCTGTCCACCCACTTGAGTCTTTCCTGGTTCAGGTTCTCGATGTCCAGAGATTTGCGTCTTTCATTCAGGATCTTCTTCTTCTTCTCTCTCTCAGTCTGCCTCTTACCGCTCCGTTTTTCTGTCTGTGGTAAAGTGAAGTGAAACATGGTGGTCTACATTTGAACTACCGATAACCTTCTGAAAAAACAGACTATGAAACCTCCACCTGCTCACCAACTTCTGCATGTAGCCTCCAAAGTGGAGGCTGGTAAGGGTTTTCTTCTTCTTGGCATCGTCCTCTGCTCTCCTCTTGGCCTCCTCTTCCTCCTTCCGAGCTCTCTCCTCCTAAAGATACATGGATGCAGAGAGAAAGATGACGAGGCTCAGTAGATGCACAAAGTATAAATAAGATGGCAGCAGCTGGAACGTGGCAATACCTCAAGACGCTTCTGTCGCTCTTTCTCTCTCTCACTGCGGATCCTTTGCTGCTCTGCTCGCTCAGAACGGCGCTTCTCCTGCACGAAAGGTCACATCTGAGGTCATAAAGCAGATCTTTAAAGTTATGTGTGTGTGAATAAGTTTACATTTGATTAGCCATAGTGCAGCACTCTCACAATCCTGTCCTTGAGATTAATGAGCTCCTCTTCTTCCTTCTTCCTGCTCTCAAAGTGAACCTCAATCAAAGTCTGAAGCTCCATCAGGTCCTTCTCCATCCTTTTACGATGTATATCCTGCAGAAACAGATGTTTAGTGCTCCTTGTGCTTAATGGCATGGGTTGATTTCCATGTTACAGATACATGTTACATGTTACAATACACATATTTGTTACTGATCTCAAATTAAACAGACACCTGGACAAAAGGAAAAAATGATTATACAGAGTAAAAACACTGGGGTTATTGGTGTATGTTGACTAAAAATAGATTAAATGAATAGAGACCCTAGAAAAGGCAGAGCATTATCATGTGTATTCCAACATAACATGATGTTTAAAATGATATTATCCACCAGCAGGCAGGAACATATGCAGAGCACTAAACTCTGTTCTCATTCCCAGTCTGTCACTCACATCAAAATCCACTTTCTCTCCATCTGGGATCTTAGGAGGGATGAGGTTGGGCATGATAAATGGCCTGGGGATTAAAAATTGAGAAAAAAAGTTATAGGATCAAGGAACAAATGTAAAGAAAAAGAAAATCATAAAACAATCATAAGTCACTGTCGCTGTGGATGTCAGTGAGGCTTAAATGGAATCAACATGCCTAACAAATGTGCCGTCAGTGAGTTCATTCACATCGGTGCATGTGCACGTCATGAATGCTTAAAAACAGCTTTTTTTATAGATATTTTTTTGCTGTACGCTACTCTTGGCTTTGCCATAGATTTTATTAAATTTATTCCACGATGTTGCAGAATAAACTTTTACTAACCATCATTGTATAGACAGAGACAGGAAGAAATGATTTTGTAAACCAGAAGACTCTGACATTTTGACTCCCAAATCTTGAACTTAAGATTTCAAGTCCAAAGCAATTTATATTCTGAATACATTTTTGCATCTAAAATCTACTTAACACAGATTTCTTTGTTTGATTTTTTTTTTTTTTTTACAAGAGTTATTATCACTGCAGATACAGGGCTAACTAACAGAAAAGTTCAATTGTTATTGCTGTGGGTAAAATATTGACAAAAACTGTCCATTTCTTTTTTTTTTTTTTTTACGGTAGGTAAACCAAACATTTTTGAATGACAGGTCAAAGTCCGGGTAATGAGCTGCCAGTACATTTTCTTTCTGGATTTATTTAACTTTTCCAGTCTTTGTACAGCAGATATACCATTGAAAAACAGGAAATACTTTTACTGTGGGCTGTCTGCCCAGTTAAGTGTGAGGTTAGGTTAAGATTATAGATTATTTTTAGGTTTTGGTTCAGTTTCTCTGAAAATATGTGTTCAGGTTTGAGCAGGTTGCAACAGAGAAGGAGTATGGTTTTTGACACAACTTGTGTGACTCAGGTGGTGAGAATTTAAAGTACCTTAATAGCTTCAAACAGCTGGAAACAGCTCGCTTGGCTCTGTCAAAAGGTAACAAAACCAAACTTCCAGCACCTCGAGAACACAATGTTATATCTTATTTGTTTAATCAGCGTAAAACAACAATTTATGTACCACACTATTTCATGGCCGGATGCAGTAACGTTGTAGAGATAAAACAAACAAGATATAAAGTGTTAGTCAGGGAGCTTAAGAGGTGTCTGTAGAAGGAGTTTGTTAGCTTTGGACAGAGTCAGGAGAACTGCTTCCCCCTGCATCCAGCCTTTGTGTTGAACTGAGATAAGCTAAGCAGCATGATAGATGACTTTACAATGAGAGTAATATCAACCATATAACTGCTAGAAAGCCAGTGAGTGCATTTCCCTAATTGTCAGATTGTATTTATAGGAAGAAGAATTAGCTCTACAACAAATATTTGTAGAGCTAATAGTAACAGTACTGTAAAGGAATACGCTTCTTGTGTGTGTGTGTGTGTGTGTGTGTGTGTGTGTGTGTGTGTGTGTGTGTGTGTGTGTGTGTGTATCCATAGGTGTTACTCACTTGAATTTTGGTTTGGTCTCCTCCTCTTCCTCTGTTGAGAAAGAAAATAAATAGTTAAAGCAAGTTATGACCATGGAGTCGCTATGCTCACAAATTACTAGAAAAGCACAGAGCTCAAAGGATGCTAAAGGCCAATAAGCATTTCTGAGGCCAAGGATCTGTAACTGATGCCACCGCCACACGGTGCACTGACTTGGAATTAAGTTGGTTCAGTGTAAAAAAAAAAAAAGCTTCAATAATGTAAACTACATTTGCACTGTTGCTGTCTCCAGGTAGCTTGCCCAACACTGCCACTGCTGTACCAAGCCAACAACAGAGCAGCTTTCCTCTGGCTGTGTGTCAAAGCTTGCATGTCATTGTACAACCCTGCATTGTAGAATAAAAAATAAATACTTCAACCTTGTATGTGCTCACAACAGCTGGATATATATTTATCAGAACACTCAAGTGACTGTAATCCTGGTATGACTCAGGTTAAGGCTGAGTACATCCAAGAAAAACAGATTCACAATGTGCAAGGTGTGCCAACACTGAAGCAGTTCACATAAACAGTGTTACCTTCTCCCTCCTCTGCTTCTCCTTCTCCATCTGAAACCAAAATAAAAGGAGAATAAAAGAGGTTTGTGTGTGTCTGTGACTGTGTCAAGTTAATGTGCTTTAGGGGACAGTAAATAATAGTTTTTAGGAGCGCTGACAGGCAAAATGATGTATGAGAGAACATAAAAAGAAGATAAAGACCAAAATAGAGTACTGAGAAAGTCAGGTAGTGTTTACTTATCTGTGGTGATGGTGGTGTGTCTGTGTGTGTGCCTGTGTGTATGTGTGTCGCAAATGTTGCATGAGTCGTATATCATAAATAGCAATGGGGAGGTGAGAGAGGTTGTCTTGATAATAAGCAGTCTCTCACCAAAGAAGGTAAGGCATCTGTGACCTCTGAATGACACTCAACCAAAACTTTTAACTAAAGGCCATACAGATGAACGCTACATTATAAAAGACGGGTAGAAGTCTGGCCTCCGGGCTGTCTGCGGTCCACAAGACCATTTGACCTGTTCGATGAGAAAATTCCTAATCATAACAAAGCAACTCAGAAATACAAAAACATTTTTAGAGAGCAATTACCTCTTTTCTACGATAGAAGAAAATAATATACAATTGTAGATGAATCCACCCTTCCGGGTGGTCCTTGAACGCACCATGTACGTAGCAGTTACGTGATGACGAGCAACCTGGTAACTGTCAAGAAAAGTAATCTGGATGCTTAGTGTCGCGCTTTCAAAGAGAAAATGGACCAACATTTTTTTTGTTGAAGTGAAATAAGCCAGAGTTCTTAAGTTGGCTTGTGAGGACACGGCAGTAATAATGAAAAAGGCTAATTACGAGCGTCATTATAGCTACAAACATGCTAGCTGGATGAGCTGAAAGGACAAACGCACTTGGATAAAGCTAACGCTCTTCGGCAGAGTTTGAAAGCGCAGCTAGCAGTGATCTGCAGGCAAGTTTTGTGGTGAGCCAGCTAATAGCTAAGGAGCTGAAAGCTCATTCAGAAGGAGAAGTTATGAAGGAGTGCCTTGTTGCTGCTGTGGAGCTGCTAGCACCAGACAAAGTAATATTGGATAGCTGTGGCAAGTGTAACTGGAACGAGGAAACAATGTGGATTTCCCTCGTCTGTCGGAACAAAAGCCTGCTATGACATCTGAGTGTGCTGCAGAGTGTGAAAACTCAGGAAAAGGTTTCAGGATATGAAAAGTTAACAAAAATAATTTTACATATTTGGTGCTCTCTTTAATCTGAAAACAGCTGATGTGCCTGACAACCAACAACATGAAATCATTGGGCTGCAAAGCAATGATAAGCTGCCTCTGCTTGATTTCTACAAACTGTATGTACGTCCTGAGGATTTTTCCATCCTGAGGAGACATGCACTCTCGAGAATGACTGACCCAAACCTGGAGAACCAACTCCAAGTAGCATCATCATCACCACCACCATCACCATCACAACCATCTGACATCAGACGCCTCAAGAGTAGCAGTTCCAGACATCATGAGAGGTGAGTGTGATATATATGTTCAATAATTTATTATGGTCTTCGTTATAACTTACAAAAACTGGTGCTTTTCATTTTAACAAGTCTAGGTTAAAGCCATGCTAGCAGCTGTGTGACATTATGCTAATGTCAGCAATGCTAGCATGCTCACAATGTCATGTTAACATGCTTATGTGGTACATGTATGTCATGAAAGGTTTACTGTGTTCACATGTTAGCATGCTTACATTTGCTAATTAGCACCAAACACAAAGCACAGCTGAGGGTGATGGTACTGTCATTCGCTTTGCAGGTATTTGGTCATAAACCAAAGTTCTGGACAAATTGAAATTTTGTGTCGATGATGGTGGCCAAAGAAAAAGCAGAGGATCACTTAAGTCATTCAGGATTCGTCCTCTGTGCACCATGAATGTCTGCACAAGATTTCATAGCCATCCATCTTACAGATGGCCCACAACATGGTGGGCCGACCGACGGACTGAGTGACAACACCCTCTCTAGCTAATAGAAACTGCTCTGGTGATGAACTGAGCTGGCAGGAGAAAAGCTGCTTTCACAAAAAAGAGTCGTCAAGTCACCTGTCCAGTCTGTATGACGCATCAGGTGGCAGTTTACTGGAGCCTTATGGGGCGTTTACTGATTCAAAGGCATAGATGAGATGAGAAGATGAGATTGAGTCTGACTAACATACCTCCTGTTTCATATGACTCGCAACGAGAGAGAGGAACGCCTAAATATTGCTGATTAAGTAGAACAGCTAATACCTAATTCTGACTAATAAGCAAGAGCCTGTGGGCTGGGAGGAACGGGGAGGCCTGGGGATTACTCTCACCCGGTGACTGTGAGACAGAGAGAAGAAGAAAACCTGCAGACTGTCACATACCAGAGTGAAGTGTGACTGAAACAACAGATAATTTCCCCGTCTGCCTCTGACTGATGGTTGCGGGCAGAGTTACTTAATCATCGTGACTTGGTTGTCAACACATCCACAATACACTTTGATGTTGTCTTGTTTGGTAACCACGACACTGACTAGATGTCTGCACTCAAAAACAACCTGACAACAGTGTTTTCCACTCCAAACCCCTCACCTTGTTCTTCCTCGGCCTCCTCCTCTGCAGCAGGTTTGTCCTCTTCCTGCACGGCCTCTGGAGGAGAAGGAAGTGGTGCAGCAAATAATGACATGTCAGTGAGATATCTTGATTCTCACTGGGTGTGATATTGACTTACTGCCTTACTCGAGCAGCCACTCTCCCTTTTCAGTAACCTGTTCTTTTTCACAATGACAAATTGTGAAAAAGAACAGCTGCTAAACCAGGATAGAGTACACATCAGATAACAAGCGATCAGTTCAGAGTGAGCTACCTACCTCTGGTATTTAAAGCTGACAGCACTTGAGAGCTGGTGAAGTGGAGTGTGTGTGTGTCGGGGAGTGTGTTTGGGGTCAGATAGATGTGATGACACCACACCTTCTGAACTCTGACTTGGGATCTAACCACAGATCATGTGATAAGGCATGCATGTAAAAACAACTACTCCATGAGCAGTTCAGTTAATGTCTGTGAGCTTTAAATATACGATCTGGTCAGATGAAGCTTTCTGAAATATCTCCATTACTGACAGCAAACAGAGACTAACTTTGTGAAAAAGACTGTTTTTGTTTGGGCTTTTGATATCTTACACTGCTACTCCAAAAGCGTCAGACAGGGGACAGTCATATAAAATAAATACATAAATATGCAATAATTAAATAAAAGAATACATAAAAAATGAAATAAATACATGAAGAATTGTGACTTAAATAAATAAATGTCTTCTTCATTTCTGTACATTTCCATGTATTTATTTTTGTATGTCTGCATACTTCATACTTCTGTGTCTGTATGTTAGTGAGGGAGGTGGTACTAACCTCACGCTAAAGCACGATTGGTCACTGTAGTGTGATCAAATTGACTGTATTAATTCTGCCTGAATTTAGTCATTAACATAACGACAGAAATGTGTATGTGGATGTATGTGTGACTACAGGAGTAAATTAAGAAATTAGATATAAAAAAAAGTAAAGATGTAGAAATACATAAATAAATGTTAGTAGCGATAGAGAAACACACGTTTTTATTCATTAATTTATCTATCTTTTTTTTTTAGTTCTATCAGAATTTTTTTTTTATTTTATTTATTCATTAATAACTACTTTGTCTTCATCTATACATGCCAGTCTATTTGCTGACATAGTTTGACAAATTTAAATGTTCAGCTCAAGTATTATTTCTCAGCTATACATTTATGAATCTTGAGATGTAAGAGCCCAGGATAGTCATGGAACATTTCACTTCATACTCTAAATTCAGTTTTGCATGATGATGTTTATGGCCAGTTGCTGTGCATGTGCGTAGTGAGCTTCATCACAGTGCCTCTGATTAAAAGGTCAAGTTGCTCCTTGTGCTCCTGGCACTGTGTCAACAAAAACAGCCCCATCTGGAGTATCTTATAAAAGATGCTTTCAGCACAAAGCCCAAGCAATACCTTCCTCTGCCTCCTCCTGCTCCTCCTCCACCTCCTCCTCCTCTACCCCCTGCTCCCCTGCCGAGCGAAAGCACGGAGCTGGTTAGTGAAGGCAGCCAGCTAGCAAAGCAGGAAGCCACATTAAAAACAGAAAGGGAGTAAGAAAGACTAAAACTGTGGCCACATACCCTCAGCAGCCTCCTCTTCTGAATCACACAGCCAGGAAAATACATAAAAGAAGGATTATACGAATGTAATCACGTAATGACAAATGCAAACCTTGGTTTGTAGTTCCACTTGTTAAACACACTCAGCTACTTTTGCTCTAATGCCTCAACTAATTACAAGCAAAAGTAGAACAGGATGAAGAAATCACAATCGAGACCTGGAACAAACAACTTTTACAAAAGAAAAAAAACACCTGCTGCAATCAACCAGGAAGTCTCACTGCACGATAAGCCTCAAACAGTAGAAAAAAAGAAAACATCTATATTTAATTCATCAATCAATCTGACATTTTCATTAACAGGAGACACAGCTATGATAATGTCTTTACATTCCTTTGAAATCAATGTCATACTGTCAGGTAGTGTACAGTGGTGAGAAGTTCCTATATTAAGCTTGCTGGATTACCCAGAGAGAACACCTGTCAAAACAACATATCTTTAGTTTTCACTGTGGGTGACATCTCTGAGTGCTGCACAGACTACGGTGAGTCATTATGGGTGTTCTTACCTTCCACCTCCCTGTGGAGAGCAAACACGTATGTACGTTATTATTCTGAACAAAAACAATAGCAATTTGTCATTATGTTACAGCAACATACAGCTATCATTACAATACATGTAAAGAAACCGCATGTCTGTCTATATGCAGCTGTAACAGTATTTTTACATTTACATAAGAGGCATGTTCAGAATGTGCAAGCAGAAACGTGTGTATTTAGCAAGGCTGAGAGTTAAATTAAAGCAAGCTTCAACCTACTCCTCATACTCCTCCACCACCTCCTCGTTGTCAGACATGGCAGGGAGCGTTCAGGTGTCCACCAGTGAATCTGAGCATTAAACAGAGTCCATAAATTCATCTAAAAATCTTCCCAGTCACCACATCATTTACAGCCTCCTAACAACATTTTATAGCCCAAATGCTGTGTTCTGGTTGCACACACACACGACGCTGTAAACAATTTAAACCTACCTGGGGATAGATGGAGCGAAGGAGAAACAGTTGATGGAGAGTGTCGGTGTGCAGCAGAGGAGAGGTCCCTGCTTTCACTGACAGGAGCGTGGGGCTAGTCTCAGAGGGTCGAGTCACACACTGCGTAGTGTCGAGGAGGCTTTAGAAACTCTTGTTGTGTTATTAATAACTTTTTAGATAGCGTGTACTCTCCATTATCACCATTCCCAAAAAAGGCCACCGTGTGCACAAGTGTGGATTGCAGTGACAAAAAGATCCAGACAGTTAATCGCTGACAATGATTCGCACGTGCGCGCGCACACACACACACACACAAACACACACACACACACACACACACACACACACACTGGTGGAAGAAGTAGGATTTAGATCCTTTATTTAAGCAAAACTACAAATATCACACTGTGAAAATACTCCACTACAAGTAAAATCTTAAGTAAAATAGTCAAAGTAAAAAATAAAATTACTCATTGAGCAGTAAAATGGTTCATGCCAGTGTTTTACTGTTATAGCTGATGTTTTTAGATTAATATTACTGCTGCATTCATGTGTATGTTGCATTTTACGGCTGTGGATGTTTAAGGCTGAGCTAATTTTAACTACTTTATATAGCTATATCGTTTAATCTACAGTAATGTATCATACTCTATAAGTTTATCATATGTTTGTAGTGTCACTGTCACTGTCCTGTGGAAACCATGTATCGGAAAAAAAGCTAACTTTTCATGAGAATTTTCTCAGCCCTTTAAAGGAACAAGTTGCCATTTAGTTAGTTAGAAAAATTTAAAATCACCAGATATGGAGATCGTGGTTTTCATCGGACATGAATGGTATGAAAAATTGTAACCTGAAAAGTAGCTAGTGACTAAAGGTGTGAGGCAAATTTAATGGAGTAAAAAGTACAATATTTGTCTCTTAGATAGTAAAAATGGAAGTGAAGTACAAGTACCTTAAATTTGAAGTACACTGAAGAATTTGAAGAGTAAACGCACTAAGTTACATTCCACCACAGCATACACACCATGTACACACTTTCTCAGCCTTATATGGCAACTTGCCACTGACAAAACACAGGCATGCACCTCTTATCTACAGCCTCCCGCTGCTGAGATAAGTGCTGTTGAAGAATATATATTTATTTTAGACTCTGTCTTCTGTAGGGTGTAAGTGAGCATTTAAAGACATTAATGACACACATTAGTGGCAATAAAACATTTTATTCCTTAGACAGCAGCATCCTGCCTACACTGACACAAAACAAAAAATATATTGTGGCGGATTAGACAAAAACGTACAATTACAACTCCAGAATTAATAATTCAATAAAAATAGCTATCATTAGCCTTAAGACCCTCACCTGTTTAAAGTGCTGTTCAAAATTACACAAAGTTAAGGCAAACAGCTGATGTTTTAAAGCAAATACATCACCGCCCTCTCTCTTTTCTTTTACTTTTCTTCACCTCTCATGTCTACATTGCTTTTTACCCTTTTCCTCACACATCAGTGTTTCAGTGTTTGAAATAAGACATATTTATACTTCAAGAAGCAATGCTAAAGTGATTGAAGCCTCCAAACTTTAAAAGCAGTGACCTTCTCTTCCGTCCTCTCAAGCTAAAACTCAGCTAACTTTTTTCTCTTTTTTGCGTATCTGTTCCTCCCGTGTGCTTTGGCAGTAGATTAAAAAAACAAAACAAAACATGAAAAGCTTGAAGAAAGAATCAGTCAGTTATGGCATCCATTAATCTTCCAGTTGTCTGCTCCTCTCACCGTCTTCTAGATTATGCAAATAAAGGCACAGAAAGGCAAGAATTGATTGCTGAGGAAATACATTTCCATATTTAAATAGAAAGTTATGTTAAAGTTGTGGGCTGCCTCAGAATGACCAGACAAATAAGTCTTGCTGTATGTTTCTACATGCAGTGTGGGACAGTAAACATGCCTGTTGGACATTATAAAGGTTCATCCTTCACTTGTAGATTTTTCCAGGGCTGTTTTGTGGGACATTGTCTCCCCCAGTGCTTTCGAACAGGCTCCTCTTGCTGGTGATGTCCACATGTCTCAAGTCCTATAAATAGAAAATACTGTTCCTCATCACTGAGCACAATAAACAAGAGCAATGTGACCCTTTTTTTTTTTTTTTTTTTTTTACATATTTACATATATACAACCTAAAATTCAAATCTTATCAAAGGTAAGCCGCAGGAACCAAAACACAAAACCTGCTCAGGACACTGACGCTCATGGTGAATCTAAAAGAGCACTACTGCCCTCTAGCTGCCAGACACTGCACTTCCCCATCGTCTGACATGATACAGTTTCAGTGTGAGTGGCCTTACACTAGGAGTGTTTGAAGACCCAGTTTGGTTGGTCTTGTTGAGCCAGCGGTTGATCCGATCTGACATTCCTGATGCGAAGCTCCTAAATTCCTGATAAGAACAATGAGATGTTAAAGATTTAGAACAGCATGCATTGATGGCTCATCTGATACAGGAAAAAAAGCAGAGCGTGAGTCATAAATGTACCTGTCTGGAAACTCCCGGGCTGGTGGGGCAGGCCGCCTGCTGCTCCTTTTCAAAGAGGCCTCGCTTCCTGGACACCTCATCCAGCAAGAACAGGGTCCTCTGGGTCACGTCTGGAGATCGTATCACCTCAGACTTCTACATGCATACAAGAAAAGAAAAAAAAAAAGATGAAAAATATAAAAAAATATTGTTATGTGAAGAGTTACTCTGTATTTTCTTGCAACACCAGCATGCTTCAGAAGGCTGAGGTATTATGTCTCGCTAACCTGTGCAGCCTGAGCCAGTCTCTCCATCTTCTCCTGGATGGACCTTGATGAAATCCTCTGCTTAGAGCTGGACAAAACAGAATGCTCACAGGTCCAGCTGTAAACACGTACTTTTACTAAAATAACAATGATTAAAACTTTTAGAACAGATACAAAAACTCACTTTCTCTGGAAAGACGATGCCTTGTCTTCATCTTCGTTTTGGTCCTGGTCCAAACCCCAAGAATAATTAACCTTACACACACTTGAAATGATTTAACTTTAACACAAATGACATATATTTTAGTTTCAATAACGTGGTGATGCACTATGATCCATGATCAAAGTCAACAGCTATGATCTTTTCACTCAGCTAATATTGAAATAATACCTTTCAGCCCAATAAGTCCAGTAAATGTCAGTGAGACATTGGATACCATAAAGCTAAGGATCCAGCATGTGATTTTGATATTTATAACTATTTACTGACATTCCTTTTAGTTATTAGTGCTATACAAACAAACGTGATCACAGATTTGTTATTATATCAGGGGAAAGTAAATTACTATCTTACTGTATTGGATTCAGACTTCTTGGAGGCCATCCTCACACTCGCACTACAACAGGATAACGCAGTCAGCAATCAAACTGAGGTGGACAGATAAAAAGAGACTCAAAATAAAGACAAACATGTTTCCTTACCTCCTTTGCAGCGTTGAACTCTCCTCCTCTTTCTTCCTCATCATCTGTGGAAAACCAAGCATATGTGTATTAGCCTTGCAGTCGTCCAAACATCAGCAGCTAATGACCAGCACAGTCGCCCGCTCTCTTGTAATGTGTTAAGGTGTTAACAAAGCAACCAGTCAGCAGTAAAATTCTGGTAAATATTGCTTCAGCTATTAGCATAAGCCCGAAGCTTGAGTGGCACAAGCAAATTAGCCTGACCTGATAGTCTAACAGCTGGTGCAAGATTAAATCTTGCTTTAACAGTCAAATAGGCAGCAGTTAATGTTCTCATTTACCAGGGAGGTGTGTGTATGAATGTGCATGTGTGTCCTGGGGTGTGTGTGTGTGTGTGTGTGTGTGTGTGTGTGTGTGTGGAGAGAGGGGTTTGGATGTGTTTACCCTGAAAGACACAGTCCTGGAGCTCTGTCTGATGAACGCAGGTTTGGTCGTCTGTTCAAAGTTGCCGTTGTTGGAGGGAGAGCCATTCACACTAGTCTGAGGTAGAGTAAAATAACTTAAGCTTTACTGCTGCATAGGATCAGAGGATTAAACTATCCCCAGATGAAGATGAGCTGCAGAGAGCAGCCCTTCAAGGCTGTTTACTGTGTGCAACCATGGAGGTATTTGTTTGTTTTTATTGGCACAAAGGCTGTCATTTTTACTCTTTTAACACTAGAGGGTGCTGTTGCTTTATTGAATTCATGAGCAGTGGCATCAGCACAAGCAAGCACCTTGCAGCCAGACTCCAGGAGACAAACAAAACACGAAGCACAGATAGCTATGTTTCTAAATGATGACACTCTGGCACAGTATTTGTGTTAAAATACCTCCTCTGTGTGTCCATTCTGAACAGGGCTTTGAGCTCCCCTTGGAGAGGGACTCTGGCAAGGCGACGGCCAGTGTTCTCGAGGGGACAAGGGGGCCGTCGGGGAGCGAGGGCTCATGGGAGTCGTGCACCTGCTGGTGGAGGGGCTTTTGTCGAGTGAGATGGAGACAGAACTGCAACACCAGAAACACAAGTGAACTGAAAGGTCAGTGGAAGACGTGCATGAGAAAGCAACCAGTGATCCAGCTCACAGTAAAGCTGCAGAGTATTAAAGTCTTTTCCGGTCCCTATTCACCAGGCTCCTTTTGAAATGTTGGTTTTCTACAATTGTTGGTCAACCAAGTTGGTCTACCGTGTAAAAAACCTTCTCAAACAGATCTTTTTGGAATGACTGGCTGGCAACATCATCAAACCATGTTAAAAATATCTAATGTACACAGAAAAGCAGGCTGCTTTTTTAGACAATATTTTCAATATAGTCAGCTGGCCAGCTGATTAATCAGAGGCCTGTCTATGTGAGACTGGCATTAAGCATTATATATACTGTAGTAATATTCAGGTACTTGTCACGCTTCCAAGTGGCGTATTTACTGTAGATCTAACTAAATGTGTCTCTTGAAGCACATTTGGTTGTCTTCATATGTTTAATTCATAGTCAGTTTCATTTGAGGAATATCTTGCTTTTGTTCGACTACACTGTTCTTCTCTTCTGCTGCACTTTCCCTTTGTGCAATTAATAACCTTTATCTTATCTTTAAAAAAATGTTTGATCAGGAAAGTCTTTGGTCCTTCCCAACCCTACGGAAACAACAATAGACAAAAATTGCTTTCATGAACCTGACAAACTTGCGAGCCGGGTTGGACGATGGCTTGGGATCAGGGTATTTGCCCGACGATTCTCCATTTTCGTGCTGACAAAGAAACAAACAGGACAGACAATCAACATGAGCACACAGCACACAAGCTTTTGTACAGAGCCACCTGGGACACGCCTTGCATTACACAACACTGTGCAGTTATGGCCTCATTTGCAGATGGACTGAATTAAAGGCTCCTGCGAGTGTAATAAAAGATAAAGTTCAAATTATGACCTTAAGTCCGCCTTATCAAAGTTTCATAGATGATTTGCATGGCCACTTCACAGGGAGAGTCCAGTAAAAAGACAGCAGATGATCCACAGTATTTTCCTGAATTTCCTTCAATTCTATGATTGATTATTACATTCTGATGCTTGTATACTCAAAGAAAATATAGCAAAGTTGTGTATAACTACTGCCATATACCCTCTCTTAATGTCTGGCTTTGTTTACCTAAATATTGTTAGTAATGTACACCGAGCCTTTCCATCTTTACAGAACATGGAATGTTGTTCCCTGAGGGAAAAAAGTTGTTGAGTTGTTGTTGTAGGATCTAGAAAATGATTAACACGACTCTCTCTCTCTGTGGGGTAACAATTAACTGTGATTAACCACCCTGCAGGGTGGCACTCCTGGTAGCACTGTTGCACTGAACACTGAGTGAAACATTGATAGTCTGGATGTGACTGAAGGTTTGTCAAGTGTTTGTCTACCTGTCTTGTCAAAGGATTTGTACAAGAAGTTCACATTTGGGCTCATTCTCATTGCCATGACAATTTGTACAGACTGTCATGGTCCCCAGAGGATGAATCAAACGATTTTGATGGTTCCCTGACTTTAGCTTTAGCATTGCCAGTAGGTCGATGTTTTCACTTAACCTGTTAGATATCTCAGTATCTTCTGCATGGATTAGCACAACAGTATAGACATTCACAGCTCCCCGGGGATGTATCCTGATCACTTTGGTGGCCCTGTAACTTTTCATCTAGAGGTATCATCAGCTCAAAATCTCAATTTGTTTAATACTTTGGTTTGTTGCTAAATAAGTGCTAGCCCAATGCTGCTGTACTTTATGCTTTGTGCTTTGTTAGCATTGGCATTGTGAGCATGCTAAGATGCTGTACCAAGATAGTGAACATGTAAAACATTACACCTTCTTAACATCAGCATGTTAGCATTGTCATTGTGAGAATGTTAGCATGCTGATATTCGCATTTAGCTCGAAGCATGCTGTGTCTAAGTAGGCCACAGCGTCATGCAGCCGCTAGCATGGCTGTTATCTCTCAGCCATTTTGTCGTATGATAACTCCAGTAGGTTTAAGAGTCAAATGACATTAGTTTTAACAAAATATTTCTTTCACTCTGCTGTAAGGTAACGAGAGACTCCATCTTACTTGTCTGTTTGTGATGCTAGTGCTGCTGCTGCTCCTGCTGCTGTTGGTGGGACTGGCTACCTTGAGGGGTGGTTGTGGTTTGGATGTGGCTTTCACAGAGGGCAACGCACCACCCTGATCCTCATCCAAGTCCCCCAGTAGCTCCACCCTGGCTCCTCCGCCTTCTCCACAGGCCTCTGCTACATCCTCTTCTGCCTCCTTCTGTCGTCTCAGCGTCTCCACGTGCCTCATCCTCCGCTTTTCATCACGGACACGCAGCATCTCGACAAAGTCCAGCTGTATCTGCTCCACACTGGAAATAAATAGTGTACACGCACGTCAGTGACTGACCCATATGATGGATAGTCTCTAGTGTGGGGCAAAAGGGCCTGTCAGTCCTGTGTCTGATCAGGTTTCTCTAATGAAAGGCTCTACAGTTCCTCTCTCTCTTTGAAGACTACTCCTCCTCCAGGTAATCAGCTGCTGATGTTTTAACAGCTTTTCATGCCTTCCATGCATGGTATCAGGTTTTGTTTCATGGGTTTGATAGTATTGAGTATACAGATGACACAGTCCCATGGGGCAAAAGTGTCACAATCCCCTCTGTTTATGAAATCCATCCACTAGAAAGGCACACCATCAAAGAATTGCCTTCTTATGCGCAAGAAACAAAGAGAAAAAAAAAAGATGGTGGGCATGAAACAGAAAGACAGAAGAAGTGTGTAAACAAGCAGAGAGCTCACACCTACAGCAACAGAATCATGTTCAGACAGTCTATGAATCAAGCTTTGGCAAGCGCTGTTGTGCTTTACTAAATCATGAGAATAACCTGCTCAGCCCCTGGGACATCTCACTTGAGGAGTCTGTCCCTGAGGTGCTGCCACTGGTGGGCGTGTCATCTGTGGGTGCTGGGCTGAAATCAGCATCGGGCTCGGCGGAGCTGCTTGAACTTTTCACCCTCCTCCTCTTCTCCCTCTCCACCTCCTCCTCGTCCTCCCTTGTCCACTGGCGCGCTAGTCTGAGGACATTCATAATGTGGAGCAAGGACGATAGAAAGTGAAACAGAGGCAGAGGCCGGGCCTGGCAGTGGATTCACTCTGAACTCAACATGAAAGTAAAACTTTTTGGAAATCTGCACAAATGCATCCAGTTCACTGCTTGTTTTGGTTGCTGGAGAGAAGAGATTGTAGTTATAACGGTTACACAGAACCTGCTTTACTTGTTCCTCAACTGTTTATGAGTAGAGTTACAGTTGGTTTCTTGTCTAAGCAACTTTAAATCAACTATTCTTGTCAAGTATTGAATCTGATGTGTGTATTTAAGGGCAAGACACATTTTTCAGTTATCCCTAGACTCGATTACATTGCGTATTATTCAAACATCACGGCAAAGGTCTGTAAAAATAATTACATCAAAGTAGACTGAAAATGACACACTGTGTCATAAAGCAACTGTAGGCTCACTAGACAGATACAGATATGATAAAGTCCCTCAATAAATATTATGAACTCATTTTTGTTTGAGCTCGGCTGCTCGGTTGCAAGCAGCCAGAGAGCTCAGTTCAGGGAATAAAATGAAACTCCGTAACATCTGCTGTCAAACGGCAGCAGCTGCTGATGGTACTCTCAGCCACAGGTGTCATATTCTCAGTCATGATCTTACCGGGACAAAGCCGACCAGTTCTTCCTACTGATGGACATAGTGGACGAAAAAAATGTAAAGTTTCCAGTTGCGCTTCCTCCACAGGCAGTGAAGAGTCGACTGACTGGCTGTCTCAGGCGGCAGTTAAAATTACAGACGGTGCAGCACAAAGCAGTCCACCTTTACCCCGGTGCAGCTCACTGAGGCGTCATGTGACCACAAAGGTAAGCAACCCACCTGAGAGAGAGAGAGAGAGGGAGAGAGAGCTTCTCCTTGTATGGTGGAAATGTGGCAGTTATGATAGCTGTGCAATCACTCTATTGTGACCATGGCAAGCTGCTGCGATACAAGTGAAATGAATAGACTAAGCTTATGTATTAAAGCTGTAATAATAATCGCTCAATAGCAGCCAAGTAACATGGATGTCAAATCAGCAGTTATCATCAGCAATTACAAAACAACCACTCATTCATTAAAAGTAAAATTAAAGCTTAAAGAAGTTGCCCTCTTAGCACTTTAGAAATTACAAATGCAAAACACTTAACCACAAAATCTCAAAGTAGGAAGTAGAAGGAGGAATAACAGGCACAAGAAAAACAAGATAAAGTTAAAATAGAAGTCAACATCAAACAAAATCGTGAAAACAATCAGCGCAAATAAGTTAAGAAACGTCAATAAAAATTGGTCTGATAGTGAAATAGGAAGTACATGGAACTATGCTTTTATGAATGTGGGTTTTGATGCCTTGTTGCACTGGGCAGTGAGTCTCTTTACACTGTGAGTCAGACTGTTTGCCTTGAAGCCACACCTTTCCCCGGAGCCCAGTGTGTCGGACTCTGACCCAGGCTCAGTCCAAAACACATCCTCCCTCAACCTCACCTGGCTTTATACCACACCTGTACTTGTAGCAAGGCTATATTCTGTGCAGACCAGGAGGACACAATAAACAGGGTGACCTACTATTATGATTACAGATAAAAGTGTGGCACTGGTTCATCCAGATCCTTTAGCTAACATGCTTCACTCATATCTAGAGAAGGCTGGCTTATAGGTTGTCCCATTAAGGTGCTATCTTATGGAACTAGTTTGCATATCATTCTCTGGCTGAAGAAGCAAAGCATGCACCAGTGCTCTGTCACTGGAAACACTGAACTGAAGACTGAAGACTGACTTTTGTGTTGTGTTGCTGCAGTGTTCATTTCATATTTATTACTGCACCGTGAGGGAAAACTGTTATTTGGTGACACATGACTACTGCAGGCTCTTTGCATTCACTTGATTAGGCGATAATGATTAAAACACCATTACGTAAAAACCTTTCAGAGCATGCTTTATGAGCATGCAAAACAAGCAGCAGCTTTTACAGCTGTGGACAGGATGCTGCCGTGGACAGCTGGCAGACAGGAGCATATCAGCAGAAATGTGCTCTCCTGCAAAAGATCCTCTGTGAGAGGAACGTTTCTTTGAGTTTGGGTTTGTGTTTGTCTATGTGTTTCTTTCACATCCCACAAATTCAAAAGAATGAGAGTCCACCAAACACACAGTACAACTGACACTGATGAGGATGCCATTAGTTAAGGAAGTATTGTTGGACAAATTGAAATTTTGACCCGGTGATGGTGCTCGATGAAACGTCAGGGGATCCACAAAGTGATTACAATTAATCCTGAGTGGGATAAGAATATCTGTACAACATTTCTTGGCAATCCATTCAACAGTTGTTGGAATATTTTCATCTGCGCATAAGAGGAGGGCAGACCAACAGACTGACATTTCCATCCCTGGGGCCTCGCTGTGAGCATGGCTAAAAACACAAGAGGCACTGCAACCATAAATTATTTAAGGTGTTTTTACAGCTATGACTGACCAAAGTCCCCTTTGATCGCAGTAGTGGAAAAAGAATCATGTTTGATTTAGTGCTTGTTCCTCTTGCCAAAGGAATCCACAGAAATCATAAATCATAATCTACAAAGTGGAGCATTGATATGTTTTGCTGTAACTCTAAAACTATAAAAGGAAGATCGATAAGATTATTATCCTTGTGGAGAAAGTTCCGTCTTTTTTTTATTTAGTAAAGCCATTGTTGATTGAGAACACATTTGTACATTAGAAAACTCACAAAGAAATTACCTCAATTTTGTGTGCTTTATTGTGACAGTTTCCATAAAAATCCAGCTGATGCAGTGCAAAACATTTTGTTACAGTTCATAAAAACACAGGTCATGCTCAGAGCAAGCAAGAATACAAGATGCAGTTTCATTTGACCAGGTCATATTATTCTTGGCTTGAATATAATTTGGCCTGCTGGTTAGCGTACAATCCACATTAGTCTTCTGGAGATACAAACCTGCATTTTTTGACTTTGCTTTCCAAATATATGCCAAAATCTCTGGGCTTCAGGTGTAATATCAGTTATGAGAGTAAATTAATAACACATGGCACATAGATAAAATCATTTTTAACAGCAAACGTCGGGGAGTGTTGGGACATCTTCACACCTCCATTGCAGGAGCATACATAAGAATGACAGCATTAGGCTGACATGCAGAAGCTGCAATAGAGCAGATGCAGGAGGAGTGGCCTCGCTCACGTGACACCAGCCCGTCACCTTCTGGCTTCACTGGGCTGGACCTTTAGCAGCATCGAACATCTTCTTCCTCCCCTCCATCCCTGACATGGCCTCCACATTCTTCCTCCAGTCACTGTCCTCAACTGGCCTCTTCTGCAGACATACAACAGATAATTAGATGGTGTAAAAGAGTGAGAACAGGTGAAGCAGAACAGGTTCGTAGAATTTTATTATCGTTGTGTCTAAGCCTTTGAGGCCCATGATTTCACCTGGGAATCCCCTGTGAGAATACTGTGGAACCACACTAGTATAACTGGTTTACACCATCTAATACACTCAGAGACACACACGTCCATGCAAGCACACACACACATACACACAAGCACCTGCATGCATCTGCACATGTACACATACACACTGACCAGTGAGCAGAACCGGTCACAAAAGCTTCTCCACTGTGTACAATGGTATCATTGTCTTGTGCGTGGTCCCCGCCCTGCATTGGCCTACTGCTCAGTATCTCAAACACACCCATAATCACACACATGCACACACTTTTTCAGGTTTTCAGTTGTGCTGGCGTCATCTGCGTATCTGAAACTTCACCGTAGTTACCTTGCACACCTGCCATGAAAGTACACACCTTGCTTGGCTCGGATTGATTGTGTTCTGTGTGTAAATGTGTATTTTACTTCCTTCTGCACACACCTTCTCAGTGTCTTCTTTCTTGACAGACTTGAGGTTGGCCCGGAGGTCCATGGAGACTTTGTGTTTGGAGCCCAGCAGTGAACGAAGGATGGCGTCAGCAGACACACGAACGCGTCGAAGATTAGGCCTCTTGAATTTCCCCCTGAGGTCCAGCACCTTGATGTTCAGGTCTTTAATCTGCACCAGGGATAGAGAATCAGCAATTGCCGTTAGTGCTGCAGGATTTTCTCATGGTGACAGTACTGCCCATAGCACATGGGAATTGGCTGAGGAAGTAATGCATACCTCACGTGTGTTGAGCATGACTTTGGCTTCAATGTCATATCGCTCCTCATCCACAACATCTACCTTGACATGGAGCTCTCTGCAGAGATCCTGTACACATACACACATAAAACACAAGCACACGAGTTAAACAATGTTTGCTTTATGAAAGTGATCACTTGGAAGTTACAATTTAGTTATGTAGTTTATCTCGGAAAGTTCCAGTTTCAGGGCATCATCCTTTAAAGCAATCTTTAGTGCCCTGATTTCCTTCAATTTGAGAGAACTGGCTGACTGTGACACAATAAACATAAAGTTCCAGGTTGAAAAGAAGGACGTTTTCAGCCTGGATCCACAACAGTTTCCTGTAGTTAAATTGGAAATGCCTTCATGTGTTTTAAATGACTGAGAAGCCAGTGGAAGGAGTGAAGAATGGGAAGGACGTGGGAGAATTCAGGGAATTTGGAACAGTTACCTGTAGCTGTGCAAGGCTCAGGCCGCTGGTGTTCAGAGGAGGAGCTCTCTCCGCCAGATACTTCTGTTTCTCCTCTTCTTTAACCAGGATCTCCTGTTCCAATTCCTCCTTGGCCTTCGCCACCATCAGACTCTGCACAAATGTAAATTGACATATAATACGATGATGTTTACATTGTTTGTTTGTTTTTTTCATAAAATTTTAAGCATTCAGGTCTCACAGTAGTCTGTAGATGTTCACATTTATTTACCCTACATGTTACAGTACAGGACAATACTCACAACATGACCTCTGCTGCTCTCCTGTGGTCAAACATATGTATTGCATAATAGTTTGGAGAAAAATGTGGTCTTTCTTACCTTGAGCATCAGCTTCCTTGAAGCTGAGATCTTTGGTTTCCTCTGGATGGGGAACACAATTCAGGACAACACCAACACAATTCAAATGCTAGTACTTCACTTGCAGCTTAGAATACCATCTGATTATATCTGTGGAATGTTATTAAGAAATACTTAAAGATCAGCGATTAAAACTTACCTCTTGCCTGTAAAAGAAAAATGGAAAAGATTTTAAGGAAAGACAAAAGATCATTTGTAAACAAAGCTCAAAAATATGTGTAAATGAGTAAATGGTCTATATTAAGAACGCTAAGCCTGATCACTCACACATGCTCAGGCATCCTGCTGGTGAGATCTCGCTGGTGGAGAGACAGAAGAGATTAGAAACACACACAGACACACAAACTCTGAACAGTTGTCAGTGTTTGTTCATCAGCTTGTAGGGGGACAGATCATCTTTCCATGGTGAGCGCTCTCTCAGCATGTGGAGTCCGTTTCAATGTAAGCTATACAATACAATAAGCCAATCATACAAGACACTACAATGACTTCCCGGCTTGTTGTTTTTAAGGATTTTTTCCTTTGGCATTTTGCTTAATTTAGATGGTGACAGCTGGAGAGACAGAGCAAAGGTGTTTGAGAGAGAGAGGGGGGATGACATGCTGCAAAGGACTCGGGCTGGAATCAGCTGCTTAGGTGAGGACTCAATACACGTTACACGCTCTACCAGGTGAGCTACCGTGGATCTACCCTTCTGCAAAGTTGACACAGTTAGCTAAGAATATAGATAAACAGTTGGAATAGCAAAAGGTAATGTATAAATGTATTAAATGGTTAGATAAAAGAACTGAATAAGCACTTAAACTAGTTAGCTGGAAGCAATGGGCAGAATAGATAATTAAAAGTGATGGATTAATTTGTGAAATAGATAGCTGTAGTAGTGGGTAAACAGTTCAAATAGTTAGCTAAATAGTGTTAGATTGTGAATGCAGATATATAAAGTAATGACTAAATGATTTAGCAGTTAGCCAAAAGTAATGGTTAAAATAGATAAAAAGAATGGATAGAGGGTTAAAATACAAGTAAAAATGGTTGATGTAGTCAGCTAAAAGCAGCGGATAAACTGTTAAGATAATTAGCTAAATGACATTTGGTTGTTAAAATAGATAGCTAAAAGCAATAATTAAGTGGTTCAAATAGTTAGCCAAAGGTAGTGGTTAAGATAGTTAGCTACAAGTGACTGAGATAAATGGTTAAAATACAACTAGAAGTAAAATGAAACATCAATAAACTAGGTCTATGTGAAAGTAGTGGATGAATATTGAAACAATTAGGTAGAAGTAATGGCTAAATGGTTGAAGTACAAAGCTAATAGATTAGCCGTTCAATAGCTAAATGGAATAAATAGTTGAAATAAATGGGGGTAATGATGAAGGGGTACTTGCGTCCGCCTGACAGAACTGTCAGGGTACACCGGACCAAAAGGTCACCACTGGTCTAAGCAACTTTAAATCCAGAGTGGTTTTTCAGGTTTTGAGATCTCTGCTGTTGAGACTTGAAGGCCTGTACAGTGGTGGTGGAGTTTAAGTTTGTGGTGCATCAGAAATCTCCTATTTCTTCCTCAGTGTTGGCAGTTTTGATCGGAAAATATTGTCTACCAAACGTAAAATAACACAAAAACTGTGAGAGATTTACCAAGGCTTAAGGTGAGACTGTGTTTTAAATTACTTAACTCGCCTTGTCGGCTCATAAAATAGTTTTCGCTTCTGCCATCACGTGATCTGACCTCTTCCTCAGTCGTGGCCTTTATCAAATCACAAGTGATTTACAGTACTCAGTCTCTCCTCATCGCAGCCTTTCTCTCTTAATGCCCCCCCTCCCTTTTATTATTTGGTTCCAGTTGAGAATGATGCCACCTAAGACCCTCCCAGCATGATGGGGTTACAAGCTGCTCCAGCGGATTAGGAAAATTCCAGACTGATAGCCATCTCTCCCTTCTTTCATCCCCATCTTTCTCCTCTGGATTATCTTAGGGAGAGGAATTTAGAGTGGTTTGTCTCCCCAAATAGACCAGGGGACATCTGATAAACAGCTGTGGAGGGTGATTGTGCTCTGAGGTGCCCAGTCTGGATCAAGGTTTTACCGCCAGTAACTCATGGATGCTCTGTGACGCAGCCAACTTGGCAATTCAAAAAAACAGCCCACGGTGCTTTGGAAAGTTCATGTCAGCCTGGGATTTGATCAGAGCTGCTTTGGCTCCAGATATAAACCAACTAGTTTGTATTATTTCAATTAATCATCCTGCAGAGTGCAAATGCACTTATGGTTTCGGTGCACCCATAGCCCCAAGGATATAACCAGGCTCAACAAAATGGCATAAACACTTGATTGCTATCTACATCTCTACTAATATCACTGTTTTTGAACTGATATTGTACACTAAATACACTGACCCCCCTAAAAAACATGAAATCAGCGCTTCTGCTAGATCTGCCTGAAGGCAACTACATTTCCACTGTACAAACCAGTGGATCCATAATATTTTGAAAAGTTGAATTAGTCTACAAGCCCATTTTTCAATAAATAAATGGCTGCACCAGAAAGATCTATATCTATTCAAACTGCCATCCATTCAGTCTGAGTATCATATGCACAGAAGGAAGAAGCAGGCTTAACACAGCACCTGAAAAGCTTTACACACCACACCGTGAAGGAGCCTTACCAGTGTTAGAAGCAGGAGAGATGCGACAGCAGCAGAGGCAGGATGGACAAATCAGAGATGGGGCCAAGGATTTGGTGTCCCTCTATTTAACTGCACCCCCAATTGTCTCACTCTCTCTTCCTCTTTTGTTAGTGGAGGCTATTATTAGTCAAGCCCATCTCTCTTACTGCCTAATCTTGCTCCATTTGTCTCTCGCAGCTTCAACATAAACCAGGGGCCAGCAGTTAGAGCCTGGAGCTTTGGCCTTGCACGACACAGGAGCATGAAAGCAACTCAGAGGATGAGTATAGGCAGGGGTTGTTTATACCAGTCAAAGATTGACTGGAAAGGGCACTGAAACTTAATAAAAATGGGAGAATTAGTATTTATAATAGAATGACAACAGTGTTGTTATACAGTATTTTTAGCCGCACTTGTGGCATGGCTCTAGGGTTGGCAACTTTGGTCTGTTGGTCTGGTGCTTTGGTCCAGACTGAAATATCTCTGTATCTCTAACTATTGGATGCAATGCCATGAAATCTGTACAAACACTGGTGATCCTGAGGGAAGGAATCCCAATGGTTTTGTGATCCCATGACTTCGCCTGTAGCACCACCATGAGGTTATATTTGTTGTTTAGTGAAATATCTTAACATCTGATAAATTAGCTCTAAATTTTGCACAGACTTTCTTGCTGGCCAAACGATGAATCCTAATGAGTTTGATGATCACCCAACTTTTCCTCGAGCGCAGTCCTCAGGCCAAAATTTATTTCATCCGATACTTTGGGTTATGACAAAATACCTGTGAAACTAAAGCCACACCGCAGAAGGTGCCTGTGTCACAGCTAAAACTAATGACATTCCCATCAGCCTCAGCTGTTCACTTCATGTTTAGTGCTAATTAGCAGATGTTAGCAGGCTAACGAGCTAAAGTAAGATGGTTAACATAGCAAACATCATAGCAATAATTAGCATTGCGATGTGAGCATGTTAGCATGCTGACATTAGCATTGCTGTCCTCACAGAGTTACTGGCATGGCCGTAGACTCTTGTTTACCCACACCTAAGCCTCGAAGGGCAGATCTAAATGCTAGACATGCCCACAGGCTGCAGGGGGGCCCTTGGGAAATTTTTGCCTTGAATCAAGCGTCCCGGACAGATTCATGTGACAAACAAAATAAAACTTCAGGGCACCGTATGTAACCCAAACCTCCCAACCTCTGAACACAGACCTGGATCTTGCTAATAGGTCCAGTCTGGCTGCAGATACACACAACTGACCCATGAAATAATAAAAATAAAAAAAAACTCTTTTTCTCTCATTGTCTCTAAATGTAACACTTGCAGCAGTTCAGCTTATGTGAGGACATTGAATGAGACATTTTTGAGTTGTATTCACATGATTGAATATTGTAAGTCTCTTTAGATAAAAGTGTCAGCTAAATAAATGCAATATGAGCTAAATGACACTTCACACAGTTCTGATGCCGTAAAATGTGTGTTTCCATCCAATCGTTATTAGTAATGACTTGAGAAACATCCACAAGTGAGTAGAAGTGGATTGGGATAGCTTGTGGGGGCAGTGTGAAGCCTGGAGGACATTCTATCAGGAGGGCTCAGTCTTCTGTAGGTAAATAGCATTGTGCCATAATAAAAATCATGCAGATATGTCATATTACGTGTACACCCGTACACCATCTTTACTAAGCGATTGTATTTTATTGCTTCTTTCACAGTTAGTTTGATGTATTTATGATGTGTTGCTTTTTCAACAACAAAAAGTAACTGGAGCAAGTTTATCACAAATTACCTGTAGTAACTAAACAGTTAATAAATAGTTTTAAACTTTAAGTTCAAGGTAATGCTCACTGTGTCATAAACACTGTTTGGCACATGTTGGAGTGCAGTGCTTGTCTATCTAACAGGAATTTGTTTTTTACCACTGTGGTACTGTGACATGGTAATGTGGTCACTACTATGAATGATACATCACCAGGTCTTGGTAAAATTTACAATGATAATTGTTATAATGTTAGTCAGTATCATTCATTTATTGCATGTGTTGACAACACAGTTCTTTATCTAGTCAGCAGAAGTGACTTTATTTCACTGATGCAGGGTTCACTTTCTCAAGATGTCTATTTTTGGTCTCCAGTTCCCTGCCAGTTTTCTTTGGCGTCAGCCTCATTAAAGCTAAATTTCCAAATTGTAGTGAGAATGTTGCACATTCAAAATGAAGAGGACCACAGATCAGGGTCCAACAAATTCAAAAAACCTTCTAGAGCAATGAAAGAAAAAGAAAGCAGGACACATTTCACGCTGTGATATGTATTTCAGGTTCAAACAGTACGTAGTTAAGAGGTGGTGAAGTATATGGCAAAGGAGTGCAGAGAATATAAATAGAATTTTTAAAAAGAATATATCACACACATGCACATACATATAAAAACATATTAGATGCACCAAACAGATGTGATTAATCAAAAAACAAATAGGAGTCTGTACTACATGAAGACTTGCCAAAAACTTCAATGTCCAAACCACAGAGAGGCCTAACACACATACACACACACAACCAATGGTGAGAGAGACAGACCTCTAGTGGTGCAACACTCACACAACAGACAGCAGCTCCAGTTGATAAAGCCTGAGAGGAAAAATGTGACTTGTAAAACATTTTGAGCAATCTTGAGTTCTTGTCAAAGAAGTATGCACACACATGCTTTCTCTTTCTGCAAGCACTGATAAACTAATCAGATGGCTGTCGTATTTGCCATAACATCAGTGTTAACATAAGGCAAACACTGGTCTGACTAACAGTCATTCAACTCCAGACCAGCCCCTGTTCTGGGACTTGGTTTATGAAATTGGAGGGTGTTGTACGTGTCTGTTTATCTGCTGAGAAAACCAGACACCCTGGACAGAGGTTATGATGTTTAGACAGGGCATTCCACTGAGTAGTGTGAGCACACACACACACACACACTCTGAAGGGACTGGATTGCACACAACCACCACCGAGCACAGACATTCGCACTTCAGCTCCTTCACACATTTTATTCTGTGTATTTACACCTGCCCACACACACACACACACACACACACTGCTTAGACCAATGATCCATCACTGGGTGTCTCCACTCCTTGCAGTGCTCCTGGTCCCTTGCTGACTCATGCGGTGTGACTAGCTCCGGGGTTTTCCACAGTAACGAGAGAAGTCACTACACAATCAGCCCTTTATTCCTGACCTGCACTGAGCCCCACAGGCGCACACTGCACACACACACACTCACACACGCACACACACACACACACACACACACACACACACACACGCACACAGAGTCATGTTTCCATCACTTTTGGGAACATTACATAGACTTACATTCATTTCCTGGAGACTTACTCTAACCATAACCAACCACTGTCTAACACAAGTCTTCACCCTAAAATTTAATGATTTACGTTATGGGGACTTGCATTTTGTCCCAAGAAGTAAGGCAAGTCCCCACAATGTGAATTTATGAACAGATTTATGTCCCCACTACATGAGTAATTCATGGCCACACACACATCCACATAGACTTACATTCATTTCCTGGAGACTTACTCTAACCATAACCAATCACCACTTGCCTAACCCTAACCCAAGTCTTCACCGTAAAATTTAATGATTTACATAATAGGGACTTGCGTTTTGTTCCCATAAAGAAGACTAGTCCCTACAGTGTGACTGTGTTAACAGAATTTTGTCCCCTCAACACGAGTAATACACACACATACACACAAACAGAGAAGATGCCTGAATGAACAATATATGCTAGGCCTCACTAACAAGAGTCTGCTGATGCTGAGGCATTGCTGAATTTCATGCTGGGTGTGCACATAATCTTCTGTGGGTGAATATGTGTGGGTGGATGTTTGTGTGCACATGCCTCAGGCTCACCGTGTTTCTCATTAGTCCTCCACACTACTGAGAACAAAAGGTGTCCCGACTTCAGCATACACGCGAGAGCAGAAGAGCAGTGCCACAGCGTGTGTATGTCTGGTGTGTGTTTTCCAGAGGCTATAACAGCAAGGTTACGCCACAACTGGAAACAGATGAGCTTAGCAATTAATGGTCTGAACCCAAAATAAATTGCAGCTGACTGTTTTGCTCTAAGAGACATGATATATTCCAGTGTAGAGAACTGAAGCATAGTTTAAAAATAGAAAGTGACATATTTCAGCACTTCAGGATTCCTGACAAAAATTTATTTCATCTGTTTAGGAGGGTGATACTGTACATAGTTTAAGCAAATACAGTAGGCTATATACAGCGGAATACAATGTGCAATGAAGTTGAGCAAAATAGTTATTCTTCATGTTCAGCTATAGAAAAACATGCAGATCTCTTCAGTCGATAAGAAAAGTTTTCGAAGCCTGTCAAACAGCGATGTGGTTCCATCAAATGCAAGAAGAGAAACAACAAGGCACGAGGGGGTCAACAGCGTTCCAGCTCCTCAGTTTCTGTCCAAATAATGCCATCTTTTCCTGATGCAGGGGTCTCCCCAGTGACCTCGAGCAATGAGGTCAGGACAGAAAAAACACTTCCATCCATGCTTACAGTGGGCCTATATCAGATTCCTTGGCTTTGCATGACAGCGTGAATGAGCTCATGTGAGAAGACAAGAAGGTCGTCTGTGACTCCTGCTCTCAGTCCTTTACTCTCTGTTCTCTGGTGGCCGTTCTCAACATCCCATGATGCCGCGTGCACCACAGAATCAAGCCGCTGGATTTGGTGTCCTCAACGCTTCTCCACTCTGACTGGTTTGAGTAGAAAGGCTGGAAAAAGAACAGCAGATTTTGAATATTCAGTTGCTACAGCTGATGGTGTTCAACAAAGTGCAGTTGTAGTGAGTTACACTGCACTGTTACCACGGCTACTAAGTTAATTTGGGCACTTGACGACTGCTCTCTTAAGGAAGCATCGCTGTGGATTCCTGGACCGTGAGCTCATAGTTCAGACTTACAGACTCGGTTCACGAACATTTGAGATTTCAGCGACCGGCCTCAGTAAATAACACTGGCGTCATGCGTTAGAACTAACTGTGTCCTAAATGTGGACAAGCTGAAAAGATGTGTGGCTCTGGTCACCCCAAATGTCCAACTGTCTTTATGTCAGAGACGGCTGTAGGTTTGTGTGTGTGCACGTGTGTGTGTATGTGTGTGTGTGTGTGTTTAAAAATACTTGGCTGCCTAGTGAGGGAGAGGCAGGCAGATGTTATTTCGGAGGCTCACATTGCATCGTAATTATGTCCTCAAGTGAGAGTGGGTTTGTGTCCTAAGAAGACTGCGATGCATTCAAGGCCGCTGACCATAGTGAGTGAAAAACTGACATGACTTTCACTCGACAGCGGAACATCCAAACACTGAAGTGGCACTTGTAAATAACCTTTAGCACGAGCTCAGCTTGAGGCTTGAGTGCTTCCCAGCCATGTGCCACTTCACTCCCGAGAGTCAGGATGTTTTCATTCCGCCCAGTCAAAGCACCAGCTTGTTACTATTAGCACCCCTTCAGCCACAGAGAGAGAGATTAGCAGTTCAGTCAGCGGCTGCTCTGCCTAGACTTTTTGGATCTTTGATGATCCAATGTTTGAGAAGCTCTGGCTGGGAGGGAAAAAGACAGCAATTCATGACATGTATACCATTACCCCTGAGGTGTTAATGTGATGCTTTGACTTGGGTTTCACAATCTTGGCGACACAGCATTGGCATTAGTACAAGTTGACACAAGTATGGGACAATGTGGTGCCACACTGTCCTCCAAACCCAAAAAAGTTTACATTTAAGCTTAAATAAATAAATACAATAATATTCCCAGACGTGTTGGCTACATTTTGATGACAGCCTCGGTGTATTTCACCTCCACCTGGGCAAGGCTTACCCTTTCCAGGTCAGAGCTCCTCATCCTCCCCAGTGCTGCCCAGGTGGGAAGTGGACAGGTGCCTCTTCCGCCCCGTCTGCACGGCCTGCAGGTTCTTGTAGCGCACCAGCGCCAAAGCGATCTCCGCGTTCCACGCCGTGCCGTCCTGCGCACAGCGAAAGTCAATCTCCTTCCCTGTGGCCATGACCACGGTGAAGTACACCAGTCCGCGCTTGTACTCCACGCAGTCCACCGTGGCCATGCGCTCAAAGCGGAGCTCCTTGGCTTTAGAGCTCCACGCCGAGCTCGGAGCATCGCCGCCGCCGCCGCCTTTGCAGTTGTGCAGACGCAGCCCTTCCTCTGTGAGCACGCAGCGCTTCTTCTTCCACAGCTGGAGCAGCCCGCTGCTGCGCTTCTCCAGCAGCCCGTCTCTCATCACTTTGGCCGGCAGAGACATGGCCACGCTGAGGCGAAGTGTTTAGACAGAGCCGAAACTTTGAAAGTCTCCAGCAGAGGCGCGTCTCACTATTTAACCATTAAATATACATTATGTTCGGCTACTATAACGGCGTCCAGTGTCCTTCAGGAAAAACATATCTGTCTGAGCTATGACACTAGTAATAATAGGCAATGCACAGCTCTCATATAGTCTGTGTGTAACTCCAATCCGTGCGCAATGACAGCACGCCGCGGATGTTGGTTGGCTGGTCTGCCTGGATATGTTTGAACATGCCCGACTCCTCTGTGGACCTTCTCCTCCTCCAGCACCCCGCCTCCTCCTGACGGCAGGAGGAGATCCGGGCTGTTTATTAGATTCCCTAATCGTGCGTGCGTGTGTTTGTGTGTGTGCGTGTGTGAGGCAGTGAGTGAGAGTAGACAGTTGGATTTTACAACTGAAATATAGGTAGGTGGGTTTAGCCACCTCCCACTTAGGTCACAGTGCAGTTGTTTAGAAAACCTGCCACACACCTGTCAGTATTAAAAAAAAAAAATATTAATTTAGTTAAATTACATTTAGCTGCTCTTTCAAGTTCCAAAAAGTGTTTAAGACAAGCTGCTGTTTCTTGTCTCTTTGTGAGAGCTGGAATGTGAGTGGGAGGCAAAGGGTGGACAAAGAAGTCAGATGTGTAAGTGTGTGAGAGCAAAACAAAGCGCAAGAAAGACATGTTTTGACTGAGCAGAAACAAAGGGATAACTAATCAATTACTAATCATTTTTTAAATCTATTTAGTCAGTCTACTCTATTTTCATGGGCATGCTGGAGCAGTTACACTTCTGTATATATATATATATATACATACATACATTATACATGTATGTATATATATGTATGTTGTACATGTACATGTACATGTTATACATTATACTGTAAATGCAGAACATTTGCGACACACATCCTGAAATAATAGTAGGCGTGTTTGGAACAATAAAAGCCGAATGAATGTAATGATTAGGCCTACAGCAAAATGAAGTCGAGAAACTGGTTAGATTGTCATAACAAACATCAAAGGTTTGCTGGTTCCTCTGAGGATTCACTTTACTGTGCTTCAATTAAGCTCACGAGGGGAAGCTTAGTTACGGTCATTAAAAAAAATAAAACTTTTATTCTTCTTCTTCCCATCCTTGATGGCGACATGGGTCTGATGTGACATGAGCTCTGTGGGTGGAGTGAAGCTAGGCTACTGGACTTATCATCTCAGCATTGGGATGTGTCACTGTAATGATATGAGAGGAATGGATACAATGAACATGTGTCATTTCTTGACACTTAAACACAGAGCGTCAGTCTCCAAACTGTTTTGCTTCCCTATACACACATACACACACACACGCGCACACACAGTTTCACTCACAGGTTTTAATGTAATTTTTATAGCAAATAACAAAAACTGGCCCTAAAATCTTTATCTTTTCCATTTTATTTCTTATCATTTGGAAAGCACACCATACAAACAAGCAGCATTTACCGTATTATATTGCTGAGGTTTCATTCAACAGCCTCATTAAGGAGAGGGTGATAAAATTCAACTACAGCAGAGTGCAAATGAACAATGCAGCGTTAAACAGATAATGTTTCAGTATTAAGTGTGGCTTATGTATCAGGATTTACTGTAACTGCACTAGTAAATCACCTTTGACCTATATGTGACTAAGACGGTGATATCATTTCCACTGTGCAGTTTTAATGTGTGTTTGCACGTTTCCTGGCAGCAGTCTGCCCCCTGCAGGATGAACACAGTAGTGCAGCATTCTGGAAACCTGTCAACGAACTTCTCTGTGCTCTTCACTGGGTGTGCGCCAGCGCCCCGGCTCCAATCCCGTACCCAAACCCCTTGGGACCGAAGTTTTTGGCATAACAACCTGTTGGAAAGAAAGGTAATGTCAAAAAAAAAAAAAAAAAAAAAAAAAAAAAAATCCACGTTTTGGTACCAACATGATATCCCGCAGATAACCGCAGTTGGAGCCTCGTATGTCTTAGTATTCATGTCCAAAACGCCTCTACTCGAGCGTAATGATAAAACAGAGAGGCACAAACTGGGTCTGTCATTCACATCGTCAGAAACAGTAGTTGTTCGTAATGTTGCATTGGTACACTTTCCCATTTGTGAGCACAGGACATAACTCTGTGAACAGTTAAAGGCATATTCACAGGCAGTTAAAGGCTGCACCTTTAAAGGTATTTCTGACGTCTCTCAGATGTCCATTGTCTACCTTAAATTTAAAATGCTTGCATGTGGCAAAACTTACATTTAAATCCAATATTTCCACAGTCTGTGCAGGTCCTGTGTGGATGTTTGCGGTCAATGCCTCTGCCTGACATATATTCAGCTTAATGTACTTCCAGCAAAGGAGAAGAGTCTGTAGAAATATTGGGATTGGGAGACGTTTTATCATTCTGGGCAGGTAACAGACCCTTTTCACGGCAGGCATTTTGACTTCTTAAAGCAGGGAAGGACAGGTGTAAATAATAACACTGATGAGGGCTCCATGAAGTGTCCCAGAGCCTGTTTACACCTGGCATAATGCGTCTTGGGTGATCTGATCACAAGTGGACAGCCAAGACATAACACGGTTCACACATTTGTCTACAGTGTTAAGAACTAATATACATGTACGGGCTAAGTCTTTTTCAACTTGCAGGTGAGCAAGTCGACAGGACGAAAACGGAACTTGGACCCCCCGCCATTTCCTGCATTGATGAAGTATGTTCCTGTTACTTGCTTATTAAAAAAATAGAAAAATGCTTAACATTCAAAAGAACTGGTATTTTGGTCAGGTGGCAGCAGCGCTGCATGCTCTGTGAGGCCGAGAGGTGTGCTTCAGTAATGTTCGGTAATTCTGGTCTGGGGAACACTAAGAAAAAGCAATCTCTATGCTCTCTATTCAGTGTATGTGTCTCTCTATGTTAGGGGGCCCTCTGCTGTATTCTTGTGTTCATTACACCTCAGTGTACACCCTGGAAAATTGGGTTTTGCATCTAATCATTTCCCCCCTAATTTAGGTTGTGTAGCCTTGCTCTTGCTCATGTGTACACTGTGTGACTGCTGTATGATGCATCAGCCTTATGGCATCGCTTTCAGACAAATGCAGCCCATATGGATTAACACGGGTCATCCTGCCAGGCTTCACCACTCTGGACCTGCATTAAAATAGGTCAGACAAAAGCCTTCTTCTTCTCTGTCTCAGAGCCGATCATCTGTTTCCATCTAGCTGGCAAACTTGGCCTCCGCCCAACCCAGCATGGTTTTTGATCTGCTTTTATGATACAACCCTTCCCATTTGTCTGGGCTTGCCACTGGCAATTAGGAATGCACCGACTTGTGCATCCCCAGTGGCTGGGCAACCTGGGGCTCATTTTCTTGCCCAAAGACACTATAGCGAAGTGGACAGGAAGAGGCTGGGATCAAATCGCCAACCCTGTGATCAGTAGACGACCCACTCTACCTCCTGAGCCCCCCCTAGGTCTTACTAGAGACTGCTGAAGACTGCTACAGTAAAACTGCTTTGGATAACTATTACCTTGTAATTGATATCTTTTGGTCGCTACACCTAAGCCTTCTGACTATAAATTAAAGCTGATGATTATATTAGGGGTGGTATATTTCTATCTTTTAGGGGATTTGTATGGATTCACAGTTGCGGACCTATGTCTTGTGTTAGTTGTGACAACCAGACATTAACCCATGATAGCATGATAGCCTGGTATGAACAGATTAAATGTGTGTTGAAGAACGCTGGTGCAGTATATAACATAAGGTTTCTTTGTGACTGTAACAGTACACCAGTTGAACTCAGTCTTTTACCCTTGCAGTAGATTTCTCCATCCTTGTCCGCTAGTGTGGTTGACTCAAGGCTCTTCCTACATGTGGCACAGGTGAAACATCCATTCTTGTGCCATGCCTGTAAATAAATAGGAGAGCTATTTGAAAAGGGGTTTGCTTTTGCAAGCATGCACATGTGTGCATGTGTGTGTTTTTTCTTACACTCCCAGCTCCAGTCACTTTCTCAGCAGCGTAGACAGCCTTGCCACAGCGAGGGCATTTGTCTGACCCGCCAAACTTCTGAGCGAGCTTGGATGGATGTGGGTTGCTGGTGGAACGATGAGGAGCAGGTCTGATGGAGAGAATGAGAAAATGTGGATAAAGGGTCTTAAAAAGAGATCAGAAAATGTGTGTTTGTGCGGTACTTACTCTTCATGTGTAATACCCAGAGACTCTCCCTTGTCCATGCTGAGGGTCCCTGCTCCCTGCCCATAACCGTAGCCTTTTGGTCCATACTTCTTGCCGTAGCAGGCCTTGCAGTAGATTTCATCCATATGAACAGCAACAGTTGTGCTGTCCAAATTCTTCCCACACACCACTGCACAGACACATTCACACGCACACGCACGCGCACGCGCGCGTACACACACACACACGCACGCACGCACGCACACACACACACACACGCTACATATTATTGTTTTGCATATCTGTGCACATGTTTTTGGGCACATTCATGTGCTTAGACTGACTGACTGTTTCCTTTTATGGAACAGTTCTATTGAAGAAAAATGTTTTCATATAAATTCCATCACAGGAATGTTTGATTACAACTCAGGAACACAAATAACTCCACTCAGAGCTCCATGAAAGCTGAGGAAGAGAAAGACTTTGTTTTTTTATTTCTTTCAGTTAATTTCTTTGGTATTGATTTCTAACAGCTATGATGCATGTTTATGCTTTTAGAATGTTCAGAAAAAAATACCCCCACACTGTTTTTAGTGTAGGTAGATTATCTTGTATTGTTGGTGTACCTTTGTCATCAAACATACACTGCCCAACATATGATGTGATGCTATCTATCAGTAGCAGCTCAACTATGCCACAATCAATTTTAATATAAATTATCAATAGTAAATGTCTAGTTTCAGCCTCTGATAATCAAAGAGTGATGGTTTCTTATTTGACCCACTAATTTACTCTAGTGTTGAAATCGAAAAAGGAAAAGATACAAATTTTCATGCTTATAAATATTATAGTGTCTGAAATGCAAAAGGAGTCTTTTTTTCTTTTTTTTTTTAAATGATCATGCATGTTATCCCATAACAGCATTTTATTAGGGTCCAAGCACTGACTGGTGCAAGGACACCAATCCTTTGTAATGCAAAGGATTATTATTCTATGCCAAAGTGAATTGCATTTTTGAGAGGCTAAAGGTGCTCGAAAATTGAACTTGCACATTCATCAAATGGTGAACAATTATATATTTTTTGGGTTGTGTACATGGATGTGGATGCCCTACAAAATTTCTACAAAGTAGCCCTTGTGATACGTTTCACCTAGATGCACCAAATTTAGCATGTCCAGCCTGACAAAAAACACACCTTAAGCTTAACAGGAATTAAGCTATTTTGAATTTACTGTACTTTTGCTATTTACAGCTGTTGGACTCAATCAAAACCCAGTCTGAAGACGTCTACATGCCAATATTCAGTCATAGTCATGGCGCTACTTACTGGCAACAACAAATGACATGTTTCATACTTTGATGTGCTCCTCTAGCAGGCTGACCAGATCCACCTCAGTTCTGGTCAGAAAAGCCATAAGACCTTAATGATGGTAATGTAACAAATTTTGATGTTTCATCATGAAACAGGAAGTTGTTGTTGATGGTCAAGTGATGAGTGACTAGTGACATGAGTCAGGAGTTCAGTGGTTGACACTGAGATGGAATGAGATGAGAGGAATGAGAGGAAGCAGCAAAGAGTTTACTCACTGCACAGGAAGCAGGACTTGTGGAAGCTCCGCCCATCACAAAGAACCTCCTCTGCAAAGTAAACTGTCTTCAGGCAGCGGCCACACTTGTTTCCTCCTCCTAATGGCATCCTGTAGTAATTCATGCAGTGTGAACACAGACATTTATTTTTTTCCCCATATCTTAATTGCAGGTACAGCATCCTAACAAAGACCCAGAGAGGAATAACTAACGATGAATTAAAAGATAGAAAATAGGAAAAATCTGGGAAGAGACAGAGGCCATGTCTAGAAGGACATGCAATTTAAATGTTATTTTCTTGACCTTGTTTAAAGGCCTGTAATGTACATATGAAAAAACAAATGGATCAAGGAACTAATCGATTCCTTCGTACATCCGTCGAGCAAACACATTTACAAGAGTTTGTGTAGTAAGAAACCTGTTAAAGCATCTATATTTAACCGCCTATAATTTTGGTTTTGTCAAGCCAGGCCCAGAGACTGCATTTTCACTTCTGCCAGTTCTGTGGCTTCTAGCAAGGACCAGCAAGCCAGCAGTGGGAAAATGCAAGAAGAATTCCTTTTTTTGTTAATCTGCCCCAGATGAAAGTTGCTTTTTCTGAGAGACGTGAGACAACCAGCATGGAAGTATTGTGACAACGTAGCTTTCTGTCTAACTTTGAGTTTTAAAGTTGGTGAGATGTGAGAGACTTTGGTATCCTGCCCGTTTCTACCCAGTGTGTTTCCCAGATTGACCCTCCCAGTCCATTCTCGCGTATCCACATCCACATTCCTGACCGAGTAAACCCTCCCACCTCCCTGTCCCTGACTCATACCACCTACTCCCCGCCTGTCTGTCTACATCATGTCTGCAGACTGTACCTCTTAATCCAAGTTGTAATTTTATGTTACTATACAGGAAATATGTTGAAGAAGCAGCCTAAATTCTACCTGGGTTAGCTCCTTTTTCTTGTGGTCAGAGGATGGAGCTGAGCTGTCTGAGCAGAGTATGGAAATGTTTGTCCATTTCTTACCAACCTCAGACACACTTTCTGTTTTTTAAGGAAATCAAGATAGGAAATGACATATACGCTGTGATCCTGTGACTCGCTCAGAGAAGCTTGGCCGTGCCAAATGTTCTCTCTCGCTTTCTTTAAATGTAAATACAACACCTCAAAATTAAACATAGCTTCTTTACTGCAGACACTAGAATGGTGCTTAAAGTGAATATGAGCTCAGTGAATAACATTAAATCACACATTAGCTCACAGTGAAGTAATGGGTTGAGCGGATTGTGTCTGGCTGCTACTGCAATGTGACTCCCCATCATTATAAGCACTGAGTTTATTTCTGGGGGTTATTCAAAGGCCAGACAGTGAAATCTTAAGAGATGCTGGAAAAATAGACTGGGAAGGGAAAGTTTCAATAATATATTAAAGTTCTACTACCCAAGCAAGCTAACCAATGTAAAGCCAATTAAAGTGACATCAGTTGTTTTTTTTTTACTCAATCACTGAGTCTCTGGCTTTATTTCAAAGCACTCCAGCAGATGTCATCTGTTGAAACATGACAAAAATTAAAAATGAGACTAGCACAGCCACAGAAAACTGAACTGAAACTTAGGGAAAGTGCGGTGAAGCAGGGTTAGTATAACATGTGAAACGTAGAGGAAAGTGAAAGGCCTTGATTATGAATGTTCTGCTGGAAGGAATTCATATTAACAGCCACAGAGATACCAACAGGCATTTTCGGGGATTATTTTCATGTCAAGCCTCGCAGTTTGTATATTCTGCAGTCCTGGAAACGACAAGAGTGCCAGTAAAAGCAGAAATGTCAGGAATATTTTTGCACCAGACATTGGTTGAATAATATAATTTTAAAGCGTTCTAGCTGCCCAGCTAGGAAAATATGACTTGAAGTGGTAAGTCACAAGTCTCAAATAACCTTCTAGCTCTTTATTGTCATTTTACAGCAATTTTGGAGCCAAGATGAGCAATGAGGAGCAGAAAAAGAAGACAGAAGCTTGTATATGAGCTCAGTGTCATGATGTGAAGATGACTCCAAGTCCCAGCCCCTGGACCATGTATGTGAAGCAGAAGGTGAGAAACAACAGGTGAGGAATATGATGAAGCAGAGAATACTCTATTACTTACCACCTTTTCTACACTGGGCACAGTATTCTTGTAGATGAATTCTGCTACATGTTGGTAATGCTTCTGTACGTTTCGACCACAGACTATAAAAGAAGTGGTCGTAGCCACTGTGATGTCTCCCACTGGTTTATGGACTACCATTTTGAAGCCTCGAATTTGGCATTTTGGCTGTTGCCATCTTAGTATATTTAGGATCCAGGAGAGATCATATCTGAACGAGAGGGAGGAGCGAGGGGTGGATCTGACAGAGAACCTGAGGACACTATGTGCATTCAGCTAAACTGGCACAGCAAATGCTGAACAACACCACAGACAACACCCAAAAACAAGTTCATGGCTATTTAAATGTGCACAATGCCATGGGTACGCTTTACTACACTTCTACATGTCAATCACTAGGTAGCCACGCCCTAAAACATAGCCTGCTTTGTCTCTTTTACTCTAAGCGGGACCATAATTTATAAACTGAACATCACATTGAAGAAGACTTGGAACAAGTGATTGAGACCATAAACTCTTCAGGAAAATGTTAACTGAGGTAATAAATCAAACGACAAGTATGTTTGTTTTCTCATAGACGTCTGTACAATCAGACTACTCTTTGCAACCTGTGGAGTCGCCCCCTGCTGGTAATTATAAAGAGTGCAGGTTTAAGGCATTTCCCCATTGGCTTCACTTTTCAAACATGTTGGGACACATGCAGTTGTACAGGAATGCCCAAACAAAACAGAGTGAGTGTGAGGTAAGGACCTCAGGGGTGTACACAAAAGTACAAATTCGGAAGTCTGTTCATGAAGTAGATGGGAGTACATGTGACATCTGTGGGATTTAGGCTCAGGTTAATATCAGTCTACTCTTCTGTATCAGCTCCTGCACTTGTTGCCCACACCAGAGAGCATTAAGATCTTTGCATACTGTATTAGGGTTTCTTGTACATTAGTGTTCCACATGGTGTTAATGTTTAACTGCATGCTTTGATACCACTTTACAAACTCGAATGTATAATAGCTGTTCAAACAAAGGCGTCTCCTCTGGCTTGACTCGCAGGAGAGCTTAACAGAAAATAAATTTACACTGTGGCAGAGCGTTTTTCTCGTCATGCATCGGCAGAAAGAGTAGGAAGTGAATATAGTGACATGCAGACAGAAGGCAGGAAGCATACGCAGTTTGCAGTATATTAACATTACATACCTGCAGTTAGTAGGTGCAGTCAGTCCGTGATGATGGACAGATTGAGGTTTGACTCCCTGATCAAAGTGCCGTTGTGCAGCACTGGGGTGTGTTCAGGAAGCCAACGGTCCAAAGTTGTGGAGGAGTTGCACTTCTATTCTTAATTGAAAAAGTAGCTTCTCTAACTAACCCAAGTGTAAGACTTTATTCTGGTTTGTCCGGTCATACAAAATAGACCCAGACAGAGCTGCTGGTATGTGCCGCACCGCCCTTCCACTGTTCCAGATATGCTGAAAGGGAGGAGCTTCCTCTGTTGCTGCTTCAGTGTGCAACGTACTGCGTGTTGAGTATTAGGGGAGTTTCAGGGTAACTGGTTTAGTGAGAGAGAAAGAGAGAGAGGGTTGAATGGGGAGGGAACTTGGATTGGAAAGCTAAAAAAACTGTGTATTGCCTTGCACAGTTGAAATATTTTCTACCCATTAAGAATTAGAGCCAGAAATACAGTGAAAACAAAAGATTAACTGCAGGCCTCATTTAATAATTTAAAGAGTTGGCTCATATATAAACATGTCTGTGGTATTTCACACATTTCCTCCCCTTTCTATTTGAACTGTTTCTCTCTGGTTTCAGGCTGTACTTTACATGAAGTCATAAAGGCCTCATATTTGGAGGATAAAGGGGTTTACACAACAATTAACAAGCATGCAGTCCTGCTAAACTAGGTGAAGTTTTATAGTGTGTAAGTTGACTGTCTTGGTTTTAAAGCATCATATCAGTCCTGAAATTGCCTGTTGAGGAATAACATACCTGCGTATCCAAACCTGAGAATAGGATAGTTAACAGAAAAATTGGGAGCATGATTTGATTTTTGGGGTGAAAGCTAGTGTATGCACTCATAACCTCCCAACCAACTGCATAAGTATCATGAATGACTCTTGAGGTTCTTCTTGATAGTTTCCGAGTCTGGGTCAGGGTTGTTTTATCCTATGAGCCAGTAAATTTGTCACACTATCTTATTTTTATCTTTCTGAAGGTTAACCTTTAACAGATCGTCAATTTGAAGAGTCAAATGGTACTAAATCAGTTGTTTTCCCTCTTACGCAATCTCAAAGCAATTCCAGCCTTTGCACTTTATCACCACAAGCTTAAATGACCTTTAGGGCCCAGCTGGTAAAGGTCGCTCATATGCTTAATAGATGGGAAAGCATTAATAGAAATGGGGTGAGGAGCTGCTTGCTAATGCCGGCAGAGAAAGCAGAGTGGATACAATGATTGACTTCTGCTACCATCATGTGGTCGTTGTTGGTACTGATCACCAGTACAAACGCTAGAAGGCTTGATTCAAGTAGTGACGATTTATACTGACTTGTATGTGTACATGTGCTAACAAGTTAGAAAATCAGTAAGTAAATATTTTCCAACAAACATTCACATTTCAGACTAGATTCTTTTGGCATTTCTGTTCAGAAAACAATTATACATGTCAAAGTTGATTTACAGGTCTTGGGGAGTACAACTATATATGTGAAAAAAAAGTTTTAGAAAGCTTTGTGTGGCTCTGGAGAGAGCTGCACGAAATCTTATAAATTGCCTCGAGTGATGTGACTTCAGTCAGCGTTGGTTGGGGCTGCAGACTAAAAGTTTGAAAATGAAAAAAATATGGCAGCTCGCTGCTCAGCTCTGCTGAAGGCTACCAGCATGACACACCAGAATTGGAAGAAGACTGCATGGAATAAAAAAGACAATTTCTATGGTTTGTTTTTTCTATCAATTTTGATCCGTTTCCTATCCTAAATTGTTGCCAATTGGCTAGTTTCCAAGACTAGTTTCACCTTTATTCACATTAGTTCTTACAATAATGATAATACCAGGAAGAATGATAGTTAACAGTCTGCATGTTTTGTCGATAAGTGAGTCATTAATTGAGACTAAAATAATAAGAAAGTTATGCTGTCTGTCTAATCATCATGGTTGTCACTCCTTGCAAATAAAACCTGTATCCTTAGCTACAGCCCTGGTGACCACATTTTCCACTGACAGGAATACTGTTGCAAATTCACCAATGAGAGAAATGTTAAAGAAGCAAAAGTATTTAGGAATAAGTAATCAAAGACTCTTTTATTATACATTTTATAACAGTCACACATGTATGACATGCATAAAGTCCACAGGTTGAATCTAAAGTGAACATTAGTCCACTTCAGACACAGCCAAAACCGCTGTAACTGAACGAAATGCATGCACACAAATCTTGATGAAATGCTTTGTATTCAGTGTAGCGCCTCGGCAGCCTCAGCTTCTCAAAACATGTTGAAGCTGTTGGAAATGTGGCCTCCACTATTTCCACCGTCATCTCTGAGGCTGGCACCTCCCATCCTATCCAGAACTTTACGAGGCTCTTAAGCTCAGCTGGAGACGCTGCGTTAAAAGGTAGCTGATCAGACAACACAGAATCCACTAAAAAAAGCTTAATTCTTAAAAAAAAAAAAAAAAAAAAAAGAAATGAAATACAATCACAGGAACAGTACTCTTACATACCAGTTTCAATAAATGTTTTCAAGTAGCCAGACACTCGAGATACATCTATGGCATCTGACTTGTCTTTTTCTTCCTCTTTGTAGCTCTCAAAGATGACCGTTATAGATGATGGCCATATGATGCAGTCCAAAATCATCTGAAATCACATGTAACTGCAGCTGTATTCAAAGTAATCTGTGATCCTCCTCATATTGGACATTGGTGCAATTTGCAGCGCAAAGGGAATGAATAAAACAATAACAGTAAGCTCTGGTGTAAAATGAAAAAAAGGACAGGCCAATCATACTGTTTGTTTCATCTAAGTGATTGAAAGTGCTAACATTATTTTGTTATTTTGTATGTTTGTACTTTTATCCTTTCTCACAAGTACAAGCAAAATGACAAGGAATCCTCTCTGTTGCCAGTTATTTGCGGCATTGAGCTACTGTGAGATGTGCCTTTGCTGCCGTACCTGAGGTGTGACTTGTGCTTCTGATGTCCTGGGAAACAGGATGGGGATTACATCTCGTCTGTGAATGAGCAGTGGCCATAGCCCTGTCTCTTCTAAGCCTTTTTGGAGCTGATTGATTTGACGCCTTGTTCGCTCAATAACCTGCAACACAGGAGACACGACACAACACACACAAAATGATTAATCGGTTGTCTTCTCTCTGTTGCTTTAAAGTGGAAGTCAACACAGGTTTATGTTGCGAAAGGTTATTAGCATAGCGAGATGTTTCGACCTCTCCAGCAGTTATTAAATGTCTTCATGTGCACATTATCTTACGATGCCAACATCAGAGACGTAGCTGAGTGATGCTGCTTGGAATGTTAACATGAACGATGGGAACCGAGTCACAGCTGGGAACCGTTCTTTTTTTTCCCCGAGTTAATTGGGGAGGAGTGCTTCCCAGAGGCGCTTATTAGATATGCAAATAGCATCACGCCACCTTGTGCACGCTGCCTTCACTTGAGTGCGCCAGTAACAAAAAAAAAGCGAAGCACTGTCAATGCAGAGTGATATGGCGCCACCCTGTGGAATATTTACAATTAATCCAGATCAGACTTTAAAATCTAATCCACACATGTCAAACAACGTTATAATCAATATTTCAGAATAATTTAAACTCATATTGGTGGGATATCTAAATTCATTCCTCCCAGTGGTTATTTCCAAGATAAAACGAGTTAAGGCCAGACTGCCTTCTTAAAACTTAACAAATATAAAAATGAGCCAGTTTTTTGAACGGCTCTTTGAAAGGAATGGCTCACCAAGATCTGGCTCCCCTCAAAGAGCCATTAATCCCATCTCTAGAAATGACTTGTCCCTTATTTCCTGACGAGTACATCCCAACTCTGTACCTGGGTGAGAACATGGCCTTTGAGTTAAATTGTTGAATGGCTCTTAACAAAAAGAAGAAAAAAGGAGAGAAAAAAAAAAAGCTCTTGCCTTACACTGGCTTAGATGTAACTCTACACTTTTGCATTCATATTGTATGCATGGATCTAAGCAGTCCCCACCTCCATCTCCACCCACCCCTCCACCACTTGCCTGCAGCTACGGCATACCTGTTCAGCAAAAACACATGGGTACGCTTGTTTTCTGTTTTGCTAGCTGCAGTATGCTACACAGTTATGGTCTTCTGACGTTTTCTGTCAGAATTATCATAATGTATGTAGCCATCATGTAATTCAGGGGGCTTAGCTATCTGACAAACGGTTTTGAGCATTGTTTACCGTAACTCTTTGTTAACACCCTGAAGCCATATAAGGTGTGTTTCAGATTCTTTAGTAATCCACAAAGGCTCACCATTTCTCCTTTTGAAAACAAAACATGTCTCTGCTGTCGTTTGGGTAATAGTGATACTTATCTTACAAAATACAGATGCGTAGCTACACCTGGCTTCTCCATTGATACCCCTTGTTTAACCATATGTTACAAATGGAATCCTGGGTGCCTGAATCCATGTTAGTGAGACTGTCATTAGTCCACTACGTTGACTGCTTATTTCCCTGATGGTATGTCTCCTGGTATCTAAAACTTGATTTTCTGGGGGTCTTTAAGAACATAATGGAATTGTATGTTATCTAATGACAGGGCATTCAGTGTGTTCAGGACAAGCGTGGAGAAATTAAGATGACTTGAGGAGCTAAAGTAGAGAAAATAGAAACACTTTGACATTACTGCATGCAAGAGAAGCTTTTCAGAAAGCCATTTCCTGTTGGTGGCATTTGGTGCTGGCAGGTCCCACGACAGGCAGAGCTGATAGATGGAGTCAGATTCCTTTAATTCGACATCTCCATCAAGCTGGAATGAAACATAATGAAAAGCATGTTTTATTGGTGCAGAATGCATAGGATAAATTACACTGGTTGCAGTTTTATGATGCTGAGTTCATTGCATTGAATAATAGACTGAGCCTTTTAGTTGAATATACAGTATATGCCTCTGTATTTTTCATATTCACCATTTTCAGAGTTTCACGGATGTCTAGATCAGGGCAGTCTTGTATCGTCACAGGAGTGGTCTCCAGTGAACCTCCAAAGAGAGTGTGAATAATGGCCAGGCTAAGTCCCGGGACACTCGGGCCGCCGTGCAGGAAGGTGTGGCCTATCATCCGGCCTGCGATGGTAAACATGTTATTGTCAAGCAGCTCATCTGAAACTGAGGGGATGAGGTGATCAGGCTCACCCTCGAAGATCTTGATGATGGCCGTATTTCCTTCAATGGTGATAGGTTGAGAAGAGAAGAGCACATGATTGAGAGCGTATTCAGTGTAAGTTAAATAGAATGGAAAGTGATATGAGATCTCCTAGTTTTTTTGTTGAATGAAACCCATAGCTCACTTTACCTGATATGATAATAAGATTTAGTTTTTCAATTTTTTTCGAGTATTAAGTATAGTTTTCTTTCTTATTTATTAGCCTATCCACCACAAGATGAACACAGGAAAACACAGTTATTTTCCCTTTTGATATCCATAAAAAATCAGGTAACACTCATGCAATTTAGTTACTCTTAAAGTAATTAATAACTTTGGTTAACACTGATTATTTACCTTACTTGCAGCAATGCATAAACCTTTCCTTTTGAGGTTTTTACTAAATATAGCCCACAGTATTACAGTTTACAATACACCATTTGCCACTTGGGATTGAGTGCACAACTTGATTTTTCGGTATTATTTATAGTTTAACTTAACCCTATAATGCCTGACCCAAGAAATAATGGACAGAAAATTCAAATTTTTTGTATTTGAAGACTTTATTTGGCCCTTTAACAATTAATTTTTTTTTTTAATTTGCAATTATGTTTTTTTTTGTTTGTATCGTTTTGAGCAAAGTTTTTACCATATGGTAATGCAAAACGTTTCAGAAATGCATGTATCAAATATGAAACCCACGGCATTAAAGCGTTAAAGATGGGCTAAGACAAGCAAATCTTTCTTATAAATGTACGTATGGAAAAATCAAAAATCAGTCAATGTATTTCTAAGGATCACAATCTACTGTTTAATAGTTTGAAGCTGGTCTGTAAACGCCTGATTTCTGTAAGTAGTCTGAATCAGCATTGTTGTGTGTGTGGATGCTGTTGTTGTGTCTAACCTAAGTTTATGTGGAATCCACTTATAAGCTTGAAAATTACTGTTGACATCATGTGACGGTCGACCCCGCTTCCTGTTGCAACATCACCTGTAAAGAAACAAACTTTTATTTACATAATTCACTTAATTTGAACAATATGGTGATTTTAAGCAGTAGTTCAGTCAACGAGTGACTACCTTGAAGTTTGCATTTAAGAGGCGACGTCCACTGAACGTTGTCTCTGTTGTAGAATGCGACTAAATCCCGGTCTTGCTCCTCTTTGTCCTGTCTGATGTCCACACTCAGAAACAGACTCTTTGAATGTCTGCTGCTGTGGAGAAGTTCTTGTGAAAATAGCCAACTAGCTTGTTTTGGATCAGACACTGTTCTCCATTCTGAGACAGCACAAAGAGCACAACATGAAAATGAAATAAGAACTATTTGAAGTGGAAATTGTTCACAAATGAAAAGATTAAATTATAGAAGCATGTACCGCATTTGGTAATTTTTTCTGTTTCTTCCATTTATGGAGGAAGTGTCTTGAACGTAATTTAGAGTCCGGCCCGACAATCTGAGAGAGAAAAATTTACATATAAGGTACAGGGCAAATGGTAAACACTGTAAACAGATCTGTTGGTGAATGACAGTCCCGTATGGGAACAAGTCTCCACTAGAAACGTGTCGGTGTTCAGGGCGGCTATTTTAGAGGTATGCTGGTTTGCAGCTTTTCTTGCGAGTCGCCCTCAGGCAGGAGCGAACAGAGACTCATGTTTGGATCTGACCATTGGCTCGCAAATTTGGTTTTCGATCTGTGGGATGCTGCTTTGGACTTCGGATAGTGGATGAATTACATGGGGTTGATTATTTAGATATGCAGTTTCCTCTTCTTTCTAGTGTTAATCTGTGTAATTTAGGTGATGGATTAATGAAATGAAACCTGCAAGGACTAGAAGTAGCAGGGTAAACTGAAAAATAGTCTCACAAAGAAAAAAGTGATACAGACTTAGGGCTAATCATAGGAAAAAGTATTTAGACCAGAGTGAAACAATGCCAACAGGGAGCGGGTTATTTTTTAGGTCCATATTTATTGCTAGACATAGTCAATAATACATAAGAACAAATGAACAGGGACTGATGAAAGGGGCGTGATCTTCATTAAACTTCCTGTTAGGCAGTCATTTTGATTACCTCACGCAGCCATTTAAATATTGTCAAGTTACCTAGTTGAGTTAAGCCTCTAGCTTAAAACTTTAGTCTAGAGAGAAAGATTCATGCAGGATCTGGAGAATAACATGTAAAAAAAAAGGAACTAAGGAGTAATCGTCAGAAGGAGCTTGCAGCTGTGCTTACCTGTGAAGATCTGTGACAGTCTGCTCTGTTTCTTGTGTTTGCTGTCAGTGCTGTTACTGGGTCGGGGGGTGGGATTTTCAGCTCCCAGTAGTCTAAGCTGGTTTAACTTGTCAGTATACGTATTGTAAAGAGTCTGTCTTAGCCTAAGGCGGCTACATTTTCTAAAGGGTATACTTTAAAGGTGACAGTCAACAGATTTTTTTCTGTGTACAGACCGGCCACAACTGGCTCATTCCCTGGCCTCTCCAGTCTGCATGTTGAAGTGCCCTTAGGCAAGATAGTGAGCCCCAAATTGCTACCGATCAGCGGGTGTGCGAAGGGGCGAATGTGCCATGTTTTGTAAAGAGGTCTGAGTGGTCGGCAGACTAGAAAAGTTCCATATAAATGCAGTACATGTACCATCATTATATCAGCGTTTTTTTTTATCAGCCTGCCTAGTCACAACACTCATTCATGCTTGGAAGATACTATTTACAACTGGTTAGTTCTTAATGAACATTTGTTTTCTGACACTGAACACCCAATTAAATGCTATGCCGAACCAAAAATAACAGCTAGGGGCCATGTTATAGGTATGAAGCACACTTTTAAAAGGTGTGATTAGTTGATAAAAAACGCAACATTCTTAGTGAGAATGGACATCTTACATTTGTTGCCATGCGTGCCATATATTTGATGGACCTATTAACGGAGGACGACAGCTATGTCTGTGAATTCCCTCTTGTGAGCCTGGAACATGTGGACATCCAGTGGTAATGAGATGAGTAGCGCCACAATATGAGACACCATATGAAGCGCTGTGACAGTTTGTGTGATCACTTTCCAGGTGGCAAATATCTTAGTGTTGATATCACTTTCTTTTATGTTATTACGTTGGGTGGGAGATGTGAACCCATCTCGAGTGAGATTGACCGCAAACATTATCCCTGCAGCATCCAATCTGTAGTGTTTCATTAATTCGCTGTGCTTGGAGAATATTTCTCCTGCCCCTCTCTTTTTCTGCTGTTTTGTCTCTGAACAAGAAACTCTTAAGCCTCTTCATAGTCCTCCTCCCTGAACTTAAAAACTCTCTTAAGGGCTGAGATGCTTTGTGAATAACTTATCTTTACCAGGATCTAGTCTTAACTGTAAGGGAAAATTCTTAGAAAAAATCTTTCTAACAATTTTTCTTAGAATTTCTTACTAAGAGGAACATGACCCCAGATGTCTGTGTGGTTAAGGTTCAATTTGTCTGTTAACACGTCATGTCGCTGATGTGACCAGATTTCCATAAGTGGAGGAATGTGTACAGATGGATGGATGGATGGAGGGTATCCTTCTCTTTCTCTTCTACTATTTGGTACTGTGTCATACTCGGCTGTAATGGTACTGTTTGTGTGTTTTGCACTGGTTGCTTGTAAAGTTGGATGTCTTAGAAATGTACTTACTTCACTGCACTTACATTTAACGCCCTTGAAAAAGGCATTCTCTTAGTGTATTGATTGTTGTCATCTTCAATAGTGCATCAGTGTCGCTTAGTTCCCCCAGCTGCATTTCAATTGGCTGTTCTCTCAGTCAGTCAATGGTTGCTTTTACTGACAGACACCACCCACATGCGCCCCTTAATTTGCAGCCTGTCACCTCCAAGATATCCTGCTTGGCCACTTCAAATCTATGATGTGGGAAATTAGCAAAACTCATCTTTTCAATGTCAGGGGTATTTCAATTAAATACATTTTCACACCAGCATTTTGTATTTCATTTTAATACATTTTAAGAGCAGTATTTGCATTTGTAAAAGGATGTGTATCCATCTCTGTTAGTGCTGGTCTATGTGTCATTTTAACTGAGTACCTGTCAAGGATGACAAAGACTGACTCTGTTTTAGCTGCTCTCCATTTCTTCCCAGCATATATGATACTCGGCTCTGTCACTTAACCCTCTCAAAGTGTGGATACTAGAGATCAACCGTCTGGCTCCTCACAGCACCATTGACAGCTCTGGCCTTGTGATATGCAGCCTTTTCAATGTGAAATCTTTTTAACACTGATGCCATCTAGTGTTAACAGTGCAGTCACACGAGGTACCATCATGCATCGGAGCGAACTCAGGATATTAGTGCACTTTGGATTGAGAAGTGTGGTACTTTGACACGAACTTTCACAGGGAACTGCTACCTTCATCTAAGCTACATGAACATGTTACGTTTTTCTATTTGTTGGTGATCAGGACGTTTTTTTTAATTACTTTGTTTTCACTGTCGTCACTGAAGCTACACAGCTGAGGCCCCATGCTCCAGACAGCCAACAAGTTAACCCCCCGCCATCCCTCCAGATGCCCCTCTGGCTGACAGTGACACAAGTGTCCCATTGTTACAGCAGCGTCTGTCAGGGTCTGTCTCATAGGAGGACATGCCTTAGGGGACATCAGAAGATTAGCTATGACATTAACCCCCCGCCCCAAAACACACACACACACACATACACTCTTCACAGACGCTTGCACACTCCTACCCATAATCCCTCTGTTACAAGTCACTTCCCGTTTCATGAGCCACTTGCACAAAGCAACAGATCATGTTAGTGTGTTTTGTGCTTGTGGCAGACTTTGGAGTGTTTGCTGTGTGTGAGTTTCACACTTTTTAATCTGCTGTTGGGAGCTGAAAAAAAAAAAACGAGAGCAGCCTCCACATTCACGTGAGTATTTGGAGGTGAGCTATCAAGTGATTGTGATCTACAGCAGGAAGGGCATGCTGGGCAGTCTGTGCATGTGTGTTGGAAAAAGAGGGAGGGTGGGGGTTATGTGTACAGTCGGCATGTGTTCGGTATGTGTGGGGGAGGTGCTGTGCTTGGTAGGCCATGTGCTGTGTCCTAATAGCATTTATCAATTCATCATGTGGATGGTTGATCAGTTGATGTACAGTATTCATTTGCATACTGCAGCTTGAGGGGACACATTTTGAATTATTTATGTGTCTCTTCAGCGGAGGCTTGCAGACCAAGTCCAGTGTTAGCACAGCCAATCAATGCCCAATCAATATGTGATCAAGTAGAGAGCCCTCGGGCTGTACTTTACTTCAAGATCAAGACTGTGAAGACCCGTATGGACCATTCAGTCTAATGATTGACAAGCCCACGAAAGAAAAACAAGTCGACATTCTGTGAAATCATGAAATCATTTAAGCTGCCGAATGTATGCTGTGAAAAGGGAGCATTGCAGGCTTATTTTATAGGTCTGATCCCTTTGTGTATCGCAGTCCTCATTAAATATTCAGCACTGTCCCTCATGTCAGTGTGTCAAACTGTAAGCCAGCACAGCAGAAATATGAGACGAGAGAATAGGTAGAGAAATGGAGAGAGAGAATAAGAGACTGAGACACAGAGAAGGACAGAAAGTGTCTTGGGAGAGAAGAGGGATTGAAGAGCAAAGACACAAAAACAAATCACAGAGGGGAAAAAAAGCTTATTTTGTATTAAACAAAAAACAAGCACACTGACAGGACAATCTGTCATCCAGTAGTGAAAATAGCAGATAAAGAACATCTTTGGGGCTTTCAAGTGGTTACTATGAATGATGAAATTGGTTTCACACCTCCATCTGTGAGGCACCCTGGCATTACACAGAGTAACGCTGAAGGTCCCAGCAGTGTGTCTCGCATTTAAACAATATTTTATTCTAAATTGTGAACTGAATCAGATGTTTCGAGTGGTCTGGCTGCATGTGATGAGGTTTTTACAGTCTGTGGTTTATTAGGATGGATAGGCAGACAGACACACAGGAGAAGCTGAGTTCAAGGTCAGGTCTGGGATGTACTGTATATATCATTCCTCGCTATTTGTCAGGAGAGGGTTCGCTCTGCACATGTTGTTTCCTCCATCCAGCCTCTCGCCTCTTTTACATCTCCTTTATTTCTCCTCCTCACCCTGTCTCTTCCTCTTTCATTAGAGGTGTGGGGGAAATTAGAGGAGTGATGGATGGGCTGCTCCTCCTTCAGGAGGCTTGTTCATGCAGGCATGCGTGAGGAGCACAGACACAGATGTAGACATCGGCTCTGTGTGTGTGTTTGTGTGTGTGTGATATTGTGTGTGTTTGTGCACATTTTTATATGTCGTCATTGGATCTATCTTAAGCATACCCTGTCTTTTTCCTGTCTTTTTCATCCTGCGCTCATTGACCACCAATTAGACTTAGAAAGCCGGATGATGGGTTCGGGCTTTTCACATTTGTGGCTACATCTGCTTAATTACCATGTATTACTCACACTATACAGACCAGGCCATGTGTGAGTACGCCCCCCCGCCAGACACACACACACACACACACACAAACCACACTCATCCAACTAATGGACCAGCCTGTCTCCGCTTTTGCTTGGCTTATATTTCACCTCAGAGAGGGAGTGAGCCAGCCAACAGGTCCATTACTGAGAGAAAGAGAGAGATAGGGATTGTGATGAGGGGAGGAAAAAATAAAGAGAGGGGCGGGGATACGGCTGCAGGCGTACTGCGGCAGCAGCAGAGCGGCATGACGTGATAGAGGAGTGGAATGACAGACACACACACACACACACACACACACACACACACACACAAATACTCATGCTCGCAGCTCAGCGGCCCGCCAGGAAAAAGTAGACAGAAGCAAAGGCAGGGACTCAGCCAGACGCACTCAGCAGCATACAGATTGGAGACAAACTCACTTACTGCTTTGTATCCTGATGCTTGCACAGGGTGAGTGTGGCCTTGTGTTCACTTTTAATTGGTTAATATTTTCTGTCTCTGTCTGTGCATATTGTTAATATGACTGTTGTTGTGTGCCTCCCCTTGTTTTTCTGTGTTCTCTCATTTGGGGAAATGCAACTATGAATGCCAGTTTGTGTAAATGGATAAATGCAAACGCTCTGTATTTTAAAGGATAATGATGATGTTCACAGTGACATCACATTCGGCAGCGTAACTGGATGGTGATAGAGTGAAAGAGAGAGGTTAACGGAAAGAAAGGCAGAGCTTAAGTGGGATGAAAAGAGGGACAGAGGGGAGAGGCTGCATAACCAGGGGTGACATGATGTGATCAGTTTGAGTCAGCATTATAGGGGCTGTATGACTCAGAGCAGCATGCATAGCATACGTACTGTAGCATGTGTGTGACAAGGATCTGTCGAGAGTGTTGGAGAAGAGCTGTAGCAGCGAATCAGAATGGAGGCAAACTGTTTGTGCACACATGGTGATGTTTATGTGGTCAGTAGTCTGATTATACTCGGTCCTGTTTAGTTTGTGTGGGTGCTTGTGTTTGTCTGTCCTTTCTTCTATGAGTGGACGTGTGTGGTAGACATACATCTTTTTCCAAGATTGCGAGTGATTCAAACTCTGTAGGAATCTTGAGAGACTCCTCCACCGATGACTTCTCCATGTGGTGGTACTATGCTGCACTAAAAACCTTTTAACCTCAGTGTTGGTCATTTTTATGTTTTCAGTTCAGCTCAGTGGTAATCATCAGTGAGTGAAACGCTGACATGGTCCCTTGTATGACATCAAAAATACATGGTGATCAAGTTCACACCAAATCAGTGTTACAGTACTGTACTGACACTCTGGAGATACAAGATGACTTCAATGCTATGTTGTCGCAATTTTTAGGATGAAGAGTACTGTGTGTCATTGTAGGTCACGTAGGCCAAGAAAAATTTCCATTTGGGCTACTGACTCATGATAACATACACAGTCTTCAGTTCATTGTTCAGACCTGTGTGGGTGTGTGTGTGTGCGTGTGTGTATGTGTGTGTTAGTGTAAGAAGTTACATTTTTTGCCAAAAGATGACAACACTGATTTCATCAAAGAAAGTGATTTTAAAATGAGTCACCTCACTACAGTGGCCCGTGATTGGCTGAAAATGTCCGTCCTGTTTGTCACAGCTTCCTGTCTCAATGAATGGTGGGGCGCTGAGGACCAATGGGAGGGTAGTACTGAGGATGCAACAGTGATCAAGGAAAAAACAGCCCATTGTTCCTGGGACGTCGGAGAAGTGTGACCTCCCTCCTGCCGGCTCTGGCTGCTCGGATTAACGGCACACTGAAGGACCCGTTACCCCACCGACAGGTAAGACGCTCATGTGAGGCAGCAGATCTGGCACATGACATTATAAGCAGTTCACGAGCTTCAGGTGTTGTTATTTTTGGAAAACTTCTCCTAAGGAAACTGTCTTTCCAGGAAACCTAAAAGCACATTTTCGTCACTGTGCGTTTGGCGTATTGTAAGATGATTTATGACTGCACATTATCGCTGTTGTTTTGGTTGTTGTCTTTATGGAGGTAATTACATTCGTTTATCATACACTTTTCAGACTGGGTGACACACACAAACACACAGGCGCTGCTAATGTCCTTGAGTTCAGAGAGAGAGAGGGACCTGTGTTCCCATCTCATTTATTGATTATGTGATGAGTCAGAGGGTTTTCATCACAAGGGTGTGTGTGTGTGTGTGTGTGTGTGTGTGTGTGTGTGTGTGTGTGTGTGTGTGTGTGTGTGTGTGAGAGAGAGAGAGAGAGAGAGAGAAAGAAAGAGAGTATGTATGTTTCTTAGATCAGTAGTACAGTAACTCAGTTCAGGCTGAGTGTCATGGGACAGAGGCGCTAAGATCGTGTAATAAGATTATGAAGTGAGAACATCCAGTAGAACAATCGCAACATCCAGTGCCGGCGGCCGTGCTGTCCTTCTTCTTCTCTCCTTACAGAAAATACATACCTGCTGTATTTTATGACTGTGGTTAAAAGCCTTTTGAATAACCTCATATTTTTCACCTCCTGTCTATGTGTGGTGATAGACAGAAAATTAGACAGAATAGAAAATTAGTGAAGGAAGAATTGGTCCTGCTGCTGTTGCATGCAATATCCAGCAGATGTCAGTGCCATCCTTTCAGAGTAACCGAGAGGACCAGTTGGATGCAATGGTCATTACATTCACTTGGCACAAAAAGAGTTAAATTATTTGTCTTTTTTTGTTGCCATGTTTGTGTCATTATACAAAAGTCATGATGTTCTCCAAAACCTTACTTTTGACTTCTAGTTAAATACAATATATGTATTGTCTTTATCTTTGAATCAGGGGCAGGGGCAGATGTTGTAAACATTTGGGGCCATTTACAGCTGCATACTATGTTTCAAGCCATTAGAGATAACAAAATGCCTGAAAATCTGGACATCATTTATTTGCCAAAACACATGATAGGGAAGCATTCTGAAACCATAACACAAAAAATGTTGAGCATGACTAAGTTTCACTCCTGCCACCTACAGGAGCTTGCTTTTTTCAAGTTACATAACATAGGTAGGGTAGGAATGATATGGCCATATTTCTCCAGTAATAGAACTTTTTATTGAGTGGCTGGAGCTCCAGAAGCTCTCTGTTACATATCACTGCAAATTTGATATTTCAGGGTTTTGGACTGTTGGTTAGTCAGAACGATGAATTTTGAAGACATCAGCTATCAACTATCTGATTAATCATTTAATCTGAAACATAATTGTCAGATTAAAAGTAGAATTGTTAGTTGCAGCCTTAACTACAGACCCATTTTTCCAAACCATGAAGCATCCAGCCTAAACCAAACCTAAAATCTGTTTGTTCTTCCTGTAGATTTAAAGTGTATTAAAACACTTTAAGTACACGTTCTGTATTTAAAGTAGTTTCTGGAAGCAACAAGTCACAGTTAGACCTAAGGTTGAAGTGTCAACAAACCAACAATCCATCTATTGTAAATGCACTTATGTAACATAATTGTGCAGAATGATCTTGTCTTTGAGGACTGTATGCAGTCTGAACACATGACACAGAGACAGACACCCTACACATTTAACAAACGTTGCCTTATGTGTGAGGGAATCAGACCTGCAATTGATTTGCCAGTTTTTCACTCGCTTCAGGCAGCATAAATGTCTTATTGTTTCTTTTTCTTTCTCTGATTACTTTCCGCGTATATAAACACACAGACAACCCCACCACCAGCTGAGCCTCAATATGTCCTTACGTGGGCTGCAGTAATACTGGTATGACCCCAGTGTATCCCTGGGGAGTAGCAAATTTCCATACAGATAGACACAGAGCCAGGCCGCACCTGTGCTCCTGGAAATCCTGGCAGGAATTGCATCAGACAGACAGAAATTCTGATGCTTATTAGTGAGATAAAAAGAGATAGAACAAGGGATGCAGGGGTACAGGAAAGAAGAGGAGGAGGAATTTGGGAAAATAAATGAGGGTAAAGCAGGATGGATGATCACGTCTGTCTCTGTTTACCTACTGCTGCATCACTGCTGCTGTATGCTGCTGTGCAGGTCTTCATTAGCATTGAGTCTGCTATCAGAGAGAACCAGTCTTTGGCAGAATTTTGTATGTCAATGTGTCTGATATTGAAAGTAGGTGAAAGGAAGGTCTCCTACAGAGAAGCTAACCATCCCTTCATTAGAAAAATGTTATTTCTGGGTATGTGTGTGAGTTTTTAAGATGAGCCAGTCAACTTTTTTGCCCTGCAGCGATTCTGAAAATGACAGACCTTTTTACTCAGACTGCTGGGTAAATGTGTGTACGTGTGTGCACGTGCATGCTTGTGTGATTCACATCACACTGTGTGCAGTAGAGTGATTAGATGCACTGTCAAATAATCCAACATTTTATCCTTGTGACTTTGATGGCTTAATTTGACACATCTCTGCTTTACTAAAGACAGCTTCCGAAGAAGTCTTCTGGCAGCAACTTTTCTGCTATTTAAGAAAGGGCAAGTAGGGCTCAGCTTTAAATCTGTCTATTTGTCAGTATGTCAGTAATTATAATGATGGAATCTACTTGTGCTATAGTGTTCCACAGTAGATGTGCTGCACAGGAAGTGAGATAGAAATTGTACAGTATCCATGTGTATGCAAAATTGTCTATATTTGTAATGAAAGTGAGAGCAGAACAGAGCAGCTGTTGACCTTCGCCTGTACATCTGGGCTCCAACAGCAACATTTGGTACTATGTTAAGTGAGACAGTCTAGTTGAAGCATTTTTCCCACTTGAAATCTCAGAATGTTTAAAAACCCAGGAAATGTTATTTGAAATAAGCAAAAGTATTCACCAACAGAACAGGAAAACTTCACTTAGAAAGATTTTTAAAACAAATAAAAATGTCCTTTCCCAGCCAGACAAAAGCCAAGTACATTTGTCTGAATGCAAAGAAATTCTTACTTCAACAAGCAGTTTTGTACTTCTCAGTGTTGAACAAGCAGCTTTATAATTACCGAAATTCTAGTTTCAAATATGTTCAGTAATGAAATTTCCGTACAAAGTTATACAATTAAGATAATTGAGGGAAAAAAGCTTGAAACAAGGTAAGTGCTCAAACATAAAAAAGTGCCTGGTAAGAAGATATGTGTTGTCAGGTAAAATAACAAACATGTATTGCCTTAATTTAAGACATTTAATCTAACTTAAATTTCACTTTTTGCGGTGTAGCAAATCCTCTCTCAGATGGTGTGATCTCTCTCACTCTACACTTGCTGTTTGCGCTCTTTTCCCTCCCTCCCTGCCTTTCTTCCAACCTCTCAGCCTCCCGTCCTCCTTCCCTTGAGCAGAGCAGCATGAGGTAGTTAAATTATATGACATTACACGAAATGTTTCACTCGACCAACATTCACTGCGGTTTGCGTAGAACAGAAGGGCGCAGAGAATATCAAGATGGCTTTTAGAGCTCTCGGGAGGGCTGTGTGTTTCTGAGAGAGCAACAGAAACTGTGAATATCTGGAATCAAAGCAAATCAGGTGAGGACGATCCCATACGTCTTCTGTGGCTGTTATGTGCAAGAGAACAGTGTGTTTGAGCAGTGATGTGTGTCTGTGGGAGTCTGCGCGAGCGTGTATTTGAATTCATTATGTGGAGAAAATCAGTTATTTGAGAACATAACGCTCTAAAAGCAGCTGGGAGACGTCACTGTGAGAATGCGTATGTGTGTGTGTGTGTGTGTGTGTGTGTGTGTGAAGCTGTTTTTGTGTCTTAAACTCCCGGCAGGCAAATTTGATTGCGCAGACGCTCCATGCCTCGCTGAAAATAAGCTCAACTCGTGGTTTACCATGACTCAGTTTGTCATATGTGCTTGATTCACATGCTCACATACCATGAGTGTTTAACTTTCTCTGTGTTGAGAACAGCAAATTCCACTTTAGCTGATCCAGTTAAAACCTTTAGATTCGATTTTACCACAGTAATAAACCTCAAAATCGCTAAACAAACTTTTGTGTGTGTGTCTGTGTGTGTCGGGAGTTCCTGACTGACTCATGCTAACTGTTGCTGTGGATTTAGTTTGAAAGTGGAATACTAGTTGCACATCAGTGTTCAACTTTTTGACTCATCATATGTGTCCCTCTCCCTGTGTTTCTTCATTTAGGTCAGCATGAGTGGGGGAGTCAATGTGAAAGCGCCCCCCCGGGCTCCTCCCTCGTCAGGAATCCCTCTCCCACAAAGCATGTTGCCCTCCTCCCCCAAAGCAGACACCCGCCGCCGGGCGAGTGACCTGCCCAGGCCCTCAATACAAACCCCCAAACACACACCCACACACACTCCCACACACACACCCACGCACTCTCCTTCACTTTGCCCACGGGGCTCCAGCATCCCCGGGCCTTCCTCCAGGGACCCGACAAGAGACCCTGGTCTGAAAAGTCAGCTCTTCAAGCGAACAGGAGCTCTGCCTGCTCCCCAGGTGTCACGATCTGCATACAGCAGCCCGTTAACCCAGCGCCGGGTGCCACCGTCACACTCCAGAGACACGCTGGATCTGGGAAAACCTGCCCCGCCTCACGTCCCCTCACAGTTTCAACACGATGGCAATCGCAACAGAAACACCTTCACTAATAAGAACCAAACATGGGGAGCAAGCAACCTGCGTCCACCACTCCAGTTCAGAAGAGGAGACAACTCCAACACTGTATCCCAGGCAACAGGTGAGGTCATGCTACAAAGAGAGGAAGAGCCTCCAGAAAACCATCCAGCCCAGTCCACCATGCTGAACAACAGAAACCCCCGCCCCTCCTTCATTCAAACAAACTACAAGCACGCCATCAGAGGTCGCAGCGACTCCACCAGCCAATCAGATGAGGAGATGGGGACTCCTGAGGACAGCAGTCCGGCATCCTCTCCTGGTCCCCTGCCGCTGCCACCGATGTCATTCACCATGCCAGTAATGGCCAAGGTGGCCGTCGATATGCAGGATCAAAGCCTAGACAAGGAAGCTGCATTCACAGAGGCAAACACACCCAGAGTCAACATGGCTACTGTGGCTCCCTTCAGATACAGGTAAGTGGTCTGCACACACAAACACACACGCACACACACGCACACACACACACACGCACACACACAACTGATACAACAGCTTATCAAGAATTTCTTCATGGCTCCCAGTTATTGATGTCCATTGTAAAACCCTTCTCTTGTCATTATCATATGATCACTCTCTCTCTTCTCATAGCACTTTATGATCCCCCTCTCATCTTAAGCGCACACACACACACACACACTTTGACTGCCATTCTGGCTACTACCAGCCCTAGAGGCTTGATATGGCCATTTCGTACATGTGTACGCAAGGATACACACATACTTACACACACACACGTGTTTTCTGGAGCAGAGCTGATTGATAGAGTGTCCTCTTGACAGCCTCTGGGCTGACTCAGTATATTGTTTTCTCTCACACACACATAGTCGCTCATGATGTGGGATAAAAACAAGACAAAAGTGAATCTAATTTTGTAAGTAAAAGAATGCAGCCTTAACTGTGTCTGATGTGTGGCGTTGAGTGGTGTGGTGTGTCTTAGTTAAATGCATCAGTCTGTGAACAATGAATCTGTCATAGCAGAATCACTGCTTGCACAATGTACAACACTCTAAAGGATAAAGAATTAGAAAAAACAAGACAAGAACTTAAATTCTTAACCATCTCTTGACTTTTATAATGAAGAAATTATTAACAGTGCTTTGTGCATTATCAGTGATTTTCTGTTCCTTTGAATTGCACTTATGGAAATCAGTGTGACACACCAGGGATTGTCACCTCTTTTTCCTACTGCCATACATAGTAGCTTGTGTGTTGGATTGCAATCAGCGATATTGAAGTGATTTGCATGTAAAGTAGCAGCGGTGTGATGGCCGTGTTCATGTTCACAGGGTGCAAGTACAGGAGAGCGATTTTTCACTGGACGAACTGAGTGACTGCTCATCAGGATCCATAGAAGTCTGCTGCGATGACTTTACACCAGGTTAGACACACGCACACACACGCACACACACGCACACACACGCACACACACACACACAGACACACACAGCGCACACACACACACATACACACACACACACACACACAGGCTTGCAATCAGACATATATTATACACATTTTTTCTGAAGCAACACACATCACTTTTCCTTTTTCTCTGTCGCCAAGCAAAACCTGTACTAGTTCTGTCTGTCCAGTTAGCAGTAGGGTGCAGAGAGAGCAGAAGCCCTGTTGGCAGGTATGAATGTCTACTTTCTGGCATGTAGATGCATTTACTGCAGCAGAGTCATAAATGGTGTCAGGCAGGACATACCAATGGCCGACCTTTGCGTCTCATTGTGGAACCTGAATAGACTCAGTGAAGACTAAGGGACAACCATTCTCTCTCTAAATGTATGTTTGTCATGCTCCTGCTCATCAGACCTCAACAGCCATGTCTAAAGTTAGGTGGTGTAATTCTGTGTGTGTGTGTCAGCCTGGGGTTCTGCTGACTGCAGTGATTCCTAGATGAAGAGATGGAAAAGAGAGATGGGCTCAGGATGTTAAGATGAAGTAAGATGACAGGAGTGATGTGGGTCAGTAATGGGTTGAAATGGGGCACTTCTCAACTCGCTGCCAGGGAGTGTTATACGCACATTGATTTCAGCTTCCTCCAAGAGCTGTTGAGGAGTTTGAACCCTTCTTCCCCTCACGCTTTCTCTCGCAGCCACTTCTTTCCAATTTCATTGACCTAAAAAACCACAGTGCCAGCACGACCCACTCCCGGTCTTTTTGAGTAATGGTTTGCTCAGTACCCGCAGCTATAGTCATGCATTGTTGTGGTCAGTCTGAGTCGAGGGATGTGGACGTGCTTTAGAGATATGACTTTATCAGTGGCTTTGTGAATCATTCTTTTTGATGTGGTGTCAGTTGGACAGGAGGGGATCAACTGCCTTGCTTTGAAATGCGCAGTCCAGCGTTAGAGTGTATTAAACTTTAATGGCCAAAATCTCTTAGCTTATACACATCTGACAGAATATGTGCAGCGTAGTCAGAAAGTATCAGGACAGTTATGTGTTTTTTATTGTTCGCAGTAATCTTGCATGTTGAATTTTAAATGAAACAACAATGGTTTACAGTGCTGTTTTGCACTTTTAAGGGTGTTACCATCCAACTTAACACTGTAGGAATCATATTCCTTTTTATACACAGTAAACATACAGACAAGGTCTAAGGATTTGCAGCCAAATAGTACCATTTTGTCCCTTAAAAATGAGAAACTTAATAAACTAGTCATAATAATAAGTATGTATCGGGTTTTAATTCATATACTGTGAATCTGTTGTGGATGTGGATTCTATCAGGCTCAGCTGCACTGTGTGTTTAGTGGTAATTATCAAATGTTAGCATGCTAGCATGCTAAACTAAGATGGAAAACATGGTAAAAATTTTACCGACTTATTAGCATGTTAGCGTTGTCATCATGAACATTCTGACATATACTCAGCTAAGTGCTTTGAGCATTTAATTGTGAATGCTAAGGTTTACCATTTTCCAAAAACCAGACTCTGTTTCTTTGTTGAACTGGTTGATTCTTTCGAGACTAAATAAATGGAGATGGATCACTTTTCTCTTGTTGTTTTAAATGTTTTTTGTTTTTTTGTTTTGTTTTGTTTTGTTTGTTTTTTAGAAGGCTGCCTCTGGCTGATCACTGCCTGTAAGTCAGCTATGATCTCAGCCTTTGGTTTTCAGTTGCTTGTTATTTTTTCAAATAATGGTAATGCAATATGAAAATAATGAGCTAATACTCTTTACTCACAAGCATCACAGTTATAAAATCACAATAACTCTCTGGGTTTTTTTATGTCATAATTTAAATCTGTGAAATCATTTAGTGCAAACCAGAATTTAGTTGTAAACAACTTTAAATACAGAAACACAATATGATCCCTCCATTACTCTCACATCACACGTGACAGAATAAAATGATATTGTTACTCTATTACGTATATTGTTATCAGTGTGAAATTAAAATGACATTTTGATCCAATTTCATGCATGTTGAATTTAACACATTGATTAAAATGTACTGTGATACATTTTGCTAGGTTTTAGCTTTTTGATGTGCTTTTTTTGAAGCAGCTCAGGGAAAACAGCCAAAGTGTCTTGACCTTTAGTGTCAGCTTGGACGGAAGAAGGATGAGACGCAGAGAGAGAGAATAATGATGCAGAAAACAGAATCAGACAGATCAAATGTGCATTTCAGAATAGATGCTCTGAAATGGATAAAATTGAAATAATTTCTCCTGACAACCAGTAGTGCACCTCGGGTAAAAAACATGCTCTTTCTATAGTACACAAGAAACATATATTCAGACATCTATTATATTACATTATATTACATCACAGTTCCTGTACTCTAATTTTAACTTCTCTCTTCTATTAATCTGGTCTGTCTAAAACTGTAGCTGCCAGAATAGAGCTGCTTACAAATAAAATCTTTTTAAAGCTTTTTGGAGGTTTCAACCAGCTGGTTGTGGAAAAGGGGGATGGGAGCTCATGGTGGACCAGACCCAGTCTTTAAAGGCCTCTGGCTGTCTTGGGACTGTGTTTGTGGCCTTGTAATTGGTCCCCAGAAGGCGTTAGAAACAGAACTAATGTGTCTTAGACTCCTCTGAAGCTGCATTTACATGGAGGGTGGACTGACACCGTAATAACTGTAATTTAGGGAGCGGAGGAAGGGAGGGAAGCTGGCAGGAAGGCAAAGTTTGGAGGGAAGGAAAGGAGGAAGAGTGAGAAATGAAAAGAGGAGACCTGATAAGGTCAGTGGGTTGATGGGTTTTGTTTTGTGTAAGGAGGAAAAAGAAAAAACAGAAATGTGTGCACAGTGATAAGATGACAGATTGAATGTTGGTTAAATATTTCAAAGCTGAGGGCTCTGGTTGACCTCACGATACAAGGCCAAATCATGATGGGATTTGGTTATGGTTGTCTGTAGTGACTATGTTAAAAGAGTAGTTCTCCACAAGTTGAATGTTTTCCATATGCTTAGATGGCACCCACAGTAACATAATGAGCTCTTACATCTTCCATTTGAGACTCTAATGAAGACCTGAACATTTAATGTGACTGTAGCACCATGTGGTCTTTCAATTAGACCACAGACCTCCTGACCTTGTTGCTCTCTGGAGAGGTGTATTTGAGCATGAGTTCATGTCTGAGCGTGTGTGTGTGTGTGTGTGTGTGTGTGTGTGTGTGTGTGTGTGTGTGTGTGTGTGTGTGTGTGTGTGTGTGTGCTGATGTATGCCTGTGTGACAGTACACAGATGGTGTTTGAAAGATAAATGTGATGTGGACTGCGTATCATTTTTCATCTCCCAGTGAGGGTATGGCCTGATATTCCCCACAGACACTCTCAAAGTCCGTCAGCTGTTTCTTTCTCCTTCTCTCTCTCTGTCTCTCTCTGTCTCACACACACGCACTGTACAGACACCTACAAACATAGAGCAGGTCAAGATTTACATCTGGTCTGAGACACTGCACAGCATCCCACACCTATCCTCACGTAACAATATCATGCAACATTGACATTTACAGATATAAAAACTAAAAGAATTGTACTTTCCAGGTGTGGGACTGACACATTATTTTGAAATCAAAGGGCTTGTGTTCCTTTGAAACTGTCACACAATCAGGAGCAAAGATTTCATGATGTTTTTCTCAAGGCGAGCCAAAAAATGCATTTTATTGGCCAAGAGCCAACTTGCACTGTTTTATACTGAGTAGCATAATGGCCCCAGTTCTTTTAATTTATTCTTTATATAATATACACTCAGTTGATATTTTATTAGGATAGCTTGCTAAGGGCAGACTGCAGTCTAAGGCAACAGTCCTGCAATAAATCTTCATTTTGTGAAGGTTATAATGTTTAATTTGTTACTGAAACTGTTTTGGAGAGGTGTTGATTCAACTTTATGGTCATTTTGGAGGTCACAGTCAGTTAGTGGTGCTGATGAATTGTATCATGTGACATTTACAGGTGTTTCTAATATTTTGTCCACCCCATTTTCGTACATCAACGAGGGAAGGCTAAGCAACAGAGACACCTCTCTGTAAATTCACCGGCAACCTAATCTAATAAAACTGGCTACTCATTTTTCTTTTTAGTCGAAAAAGAAATTCTAAATTCTATTCAGTAAATTTGATCATAAGATTTGCAATGATTAGCATGAGTCAGAGTTATACAAAAGCTTTGGTAGCCTTTTATCTTAAAGGTCCAGTTTGTAGAATTTAAGGGCATCTAGCAATAAAACAATAGTTCCCCTAAATCCTACACACTAGACCTTTGAGTCAACTTTTTATAGTCAGTGGAAATGGCCATAAAGGCATGAGTTTGGACACTATGCCATACTGTTTGTGATTAACAGGGATTGGATGCAGACACCAGTTCGAAGAGCCCTAGAGAAACATTTGCTCTTCTGCCACTTACTTTTAGAATAGATATCAGCAAATCTTTAGTAATGACAGTATGAAATCAGCTTGCGGTTTATAAATGTGATGCTTGCCATCCCTTAATGCCCCTGGACAGTCTAGTGAATAGCATTTTGATAACCCCGGCCACATCTACTCTTAGACAGTGTGTAATCCTCTTTGGCCAATCTAATCAGAGAGACATATGCCGAGTTGGCATCGGACAGTGATGAGTGGTTTAGTAGCTTTGGGAAGATCATCAGACATAAGCACGGGCTAGATTATGTCCTCACTCATCTCCAGGAGTGGGCCAGTAATCACTATTTAGGGTTTAATGTCATGCCCTACTCCACATTTGACCTTAACTTTGAACTGTCAAGAGTTATGTGGTCCAGCAGGACAGCTGATGTGATGGCACAGTTTTTTTATGTTTGAGTTAAATGGTGAGTTTGATGAAGAAGACATCACATGAGTGTGGGAAAGTGAGCATCTTAACACGTGCCTAGTCTGCACGTGCACAGGTCTGTTAAAAAAAATAAAGGCTTTTTCAATGCGTTTTGGCTTTTTGTCTGCACACAAACTGCATTTTAGGCACTGAAAATTGGAAAATTCTTTCAAGTGTGAAGTGGGTGAGTGTGACTTTTTTGCCTTTCATGTCCAATATCTCCTTTGTTTACATTAGGCAACATTTCATGCAATGGTGGACTTGGTCAATATAGTGATGCTACAAACCTTACTGACAGGTCACTGCTACATAATCACTGACACAATAGCACTCCCACGGCACCGATCGCCGGTTTTGGACGAGACCTGTTTGGACCTGTAGTTGCAGGTAGCCTACAGGTAAGGGCTTAAAAGCTTTATTTTCAATCTTCTGGTTGGTCAGCATGGCTTTGGGGTTGAGGTTATATTGCTGCCTGTTGGTTTGGCATGCTCTTAAAAGCGCTTTAATGGATGGAGATTTTTTTTTTAACAGTGCTTGTGTGAACCCTGTTTTCTAAAATCCTCGTGGATATGTGGACAAGTCAATGAATACACATAATCCATACATGGGTGGAAAGGCCCACATAGAAGCATCTCACACACTGAGCCATCCACCTCGTTGTGTGGCAGGCCACCTCCTCCTGTGTCCTCCTTTTTCTTCTCTGCGCCCAGGGACATTTCCTTAGAATGTAGGGGGCTCACAGTAATGTCTGCATTAGATAGAGTGAGAAAGAGAAAAAGGAGGAGAGAAAGGCAGGAGAAGGGTGAATTGAGTAATGGGTGAATGAGTGCACACACTCAAGATCTTTTTTGACCTCTGGGGTGACTCCCAACCCAGGGAGTCGAGTTATGGACTCAGTCATGTGTGTAACCTCTCTGTGTCTCTGTGGGACCACACACACACACACACACACACACACACACGAATGAAGTCACAAAGACCTCTATCTGTCAAATGAATAACCCATGGAGAATCGAGCAGCATATGAGCACATACTTCCAGGCTGAAGATTCCTGGTGTTAATTGATTCATGATGATTCACGTTGTCTTCATTATATGTCGTCTTATTTTAAGTTTGTATTCACATACTGCTGTTAATTTTACTTAAGCGACCGCAGTTCCATCTCTGCAGAGAGAAGCACAACAACACAAGTGAACACACTCACGCACGCTGATGATATCCATCACTGCTGCACACCACGCTGTAACTAGGCAACCAGCCTCTGCAGCACTGCATTGTGGGATACCCCTGGGAAGTGTGCTGAGAATGTCAACACTGAGGCGTCTGCGAGGGAGCATCTCAAAAGAACGATGCCTTTTTTTAAAACACACACCAGTTCTTCACATATGTTATCCCCCCGGATGGAAGTTGGTGTTTTTCAGCTCTCAGCTGTGTGTGATTCATGATGAGTGTGTGACATTCGCCCCGGGAGAGAATGGTGTTTTTGTTGGATTAGCATTTGTTCCTCCGGAATCAGGAGTTCGTATGACTGATACACTCACACGATTGCCATGGACAGCCTTTAAGTGGCTGAATTGCCCAAATGTTTAAGCCAGTGACTCATGCTGTACATCATCAGCACAGAGTGAGACCACCAGAGAGGTGTCACTGTGGAAGAACTCCCTCTCTCATTCACACATACATTTGTGACTCAGACTAGGAAGCCACACCGCTTCACCAGCTATGTATCAGCTTGCCGTCTCAGTATTTTGTGTGTAAACAGGACATTTATAGCCATGTTATTGTGTTGGTGCATTACTTGTGTGTGTGTGTGTGTGTGTGTGAGTGAGTGACTGTGAGCCTTCCCTTGTGTATGTGTGTGTCATGGTCTGGTATTCATCCCTGTGTCCTGTGGACCCTATGCCTTAGTGTGTTAGCGGACATAAGCAAACGTAGCGTGAGTGTTGAGGCGGTGAGGCAGGATATCCCCTCTCTGTCTTACAGGCTTCCTCTGCTCCTCTGGCACACATATAGAGATCCTTCCTCGCCCCGTCCTCTTCCTCCTCCTCTCATTTTCTTCATTGCCTTGTTTTCTGTGTTATACTTTCGCAGTCTTGCATTCGTTCTCCCTTTTCTTCACTAGCAGCATCCAGTAGGCTTTCTTTCACGGTGTCTACTCTATCCTCTTCTGACACGCTCCCTTTTTCTCCATCTTCAATCACACTCACTCTCGTCATTTTTTTCTCACTTCTCCGCCCCGTTCACGCTTGTCTCATCTTTAGAACAAATTCTTTTTTTTGTACTTAGACACAAAAAGGCAAAACAAGAGGAACCAAGAAGGAGTGGGTGACAACAGTGAGTGGGTGAAAGTGAGAATGCATGCCATCTGTTTAGTCGAATGGGAACTGTTCCTCTTAAAGTTTAAGGCACTCTGATACAGTTGGTTACATCCAAAGCAGCAGTGCTTTCCTCATCCCTCGCAGTACTTTTCCTTACAAAACTGGAGACCTTGTGTAACCTTAATAACATGCATATAATGCACCACACAGTGTCTGTGTGTGTGTCCCACTGGCTAGTTCACATGACTGCTCTGTAGAAATACAGTATACTGGACGATCTGTTCCTAACTGTTTAGAGGTGCTAGGGCAAATATACTCATGCAAAGTACAGAGACACGCTGCCTCTCTGCTCTGCTCTCTGCTCGCCTGTCTGTCGGCCTGTCTCTCTCTCTTCTATTTCACTCTGTCTTTTCAATCTAGCCATTCATCCCTGTGTCCCTGTCTACCTGCCTCTCTTCCCTTCATTTACCTTTGCTTAAAAAAGTGTCTTTATATGTGGGTGGAACTGTTTCCCCTGTCAACGTAGCAAATTTTCCCATGGCTCCGGCCACTGTGGTCAGCCCACAAGTGTGTAGACAGTCACACACACACACACACACACACACTCTCTCTTCTGCGACGTACTGAATATGTGAGTCTGCTGTGTGATGAAATGTGTAGGCTAATACTGAGCACTGGCACTCATCACACTGAAACTGCCAGCTTCTTTGATGTCAGGCCAGATTACTCAGGTCAGACAACATGCTGCGTGTGTGTGTGTGTGTGTGTGTGTGTGTGTGCGTGTGCGTGTGCATGTGCGTGTGCGTGTGCGTGTGTGGAGAGGGAGCCTGATTCTGCAGAGGGCGAGAGAATATATGTTTACTTCGGCCATATATTAAAGTGATTAGACTGTGGTGCCAGAGAGACGAGTACTGGAACAAACAAGTAGCTGTGTGCTGCCAACACACACTTTACCTGTATGTATATGTGCTTTCAAGAGCACTGACGCGTATCCTTGCCCTACATGCATTTGTGCGCCACACAGACCTGCCTTGTAAGTGGTCACTGTCGTTTGACTAACCTTAATCCCTCATCAGGGAGATATAACAGCTGACGTACAGCACCTATTAGCCTTAAATTACATCCTTTACCCCCCTACTGGCCTTCTACCATCCCCCAGAGCCTCCATAACTGTCACCACACAGCTCTGGCCTCAGTGTGGCATAACCACCTCAACATTGCCCCTTTATTAAAGCAAGCTGCTTCTAATTAATGGCTTTGACCTTTACACAATAAAAGAGTCAATGTATGTCTGTGTTTTTGTCTGCTACTGAGCTCCTGTATTACACACTCTCAGTCAAGGCTAGATGGATAGGTTCGGTTGTTGCCAGGTTTGCTGTGCACGTACCTTAATGCGTGTCGGAGTAATTTTTGGATGAACCTGGCGCCAGTTTGGGTACTGTTGAAAAATTAGCTGTTTTATAAAGTACTTCTAATATTGAGTGTGGAATGTGAGCAAACAGGACATTGCTTGTTTTCGCTCTGGTTTAGTGTCAACCAGTTTATGCAAATGTAACTGAAAACGGGCATTAGCCCAACAGCCTGCTCGTTTGAATACTCTTAACAGTTAGAGACCTGATAACATCACAGCTGCAGGAATTGCTGCTCGCGTACAAGAGAAGGTGAAGTGCTCTAACGGTAACACACCCAGAGGATAAACACTGCACCAGTTAAGCTACAAGACCTGTATGTAGACAGGATGCATTAATACACAAACAAGTTCTACAGTTGTATTGATTGTTAATGTGCAATGATGGCCTTGAAGTTTGTTTTATGCGTTGTCATCATGATTACCTCTAATGGTAGATGAGAAATGACGACATCGCACTATTTCTCTGTTAATGTCCCTCTCTCATCGGATCTCTACCCAGCTCTGTATGTTAGGAGGAATTATAGGAATTGATTTTGTAGGTATTTGAAGCAAAAGATCCAGGTCACACAGCGAGATGAGGACAAAGTGAAATAAGGGAGAAACAAAAGACAATGATGGAGAAGAGTCTGAGTTACTCCTCTGTCCTGTGTTTATTGAGGTGGGATGTCCAGCGTGATGAGATGACGTAGTTGAACGTGCCAGGGCTAACCGAGTCCCTGGATGGGAGCTTCAGCCTGTCTCATCAATGTGACACACTCGTTGAGAAAGAGCCATGCAAACGCACACACACACACACACATGCAGGGGAGGATAGATAAAAATATAGACACTCATTCACACACCCACTCATGCACACGCATGCTTGTTTTTAAACCACTGAGGTATCGTAATGGTCGAGCTGAGGGATGGAAAAGACTTTGATGAATCTATACCATACAAGCTTAATGGCCTGTGCAGCTTTATTAACTGGAAGGTGGGGGCGGCATCCTGTATTTCTGGAGGAACGAAGGAAAGACAGGGAGGAAATGAGAAAGAGCAGTGGAGATGAGTGGAGAGGTAAAATGATGCAGGTGGGAGGGGTGTGTGATGATCATTTGAGGTCTGCTGGCTACTAATTGAAGCGTAATTGGTGTTTGACCCATCTCGTTGTCTATTAGGGACTGGTAAATGTGTGTCCTATTCTCCTCTCCTAAGCTGATCCTGCAGTCATGGCTGTTTTTCAGATAATTTGAATCAGCTTAATCATGGGTGGGCCTCTCGTGATTAGGGCACATAAGAAAATTTTAATATGAATGGATGAATAGAGCAGCTAATGTGATTATGAGTGATTGGATGTGCGTATGTGTGCAGGGGGTCTTTATTCTGGCTCTAATATTTGGCATCTAACATCATTTGAGTCAGATACAGCTGAGCTCAATATAAATTTCTTTGTTTCTTTGTCTTTTTCGTTTCTTTTCTTTTGTCATCCTCTCTTTTTTCTTTCTTTTTGTCTTCACTGGTGTGCAGAATAGCACGGCAGCTGCGGTGCGTGTTTGAGAGAGAGAGACAGAGCGAGAGAGGATCGGTGGGTGAATCAGCCAGTGGGAGGAGAGAGAGAGAGTGAGAGACAACAAGAAAGGAGGGAAGGGTAGAGGAAGAAGAAGGAGAGGGAGGGTGAATGAGCCAGCGGGGGTAGAGTGAGCAAACCAGTGAGTGAGGGAGAGGTAGAGGGGAGGAGAGAAAGAGGAGGGGGGATGTTGCTGCTGCTGCTGCCGCTGCGACTGTTTCTCCTGTCAGTCGGCTGCTGCTTGCCTGGCAAGCAGGGGGGAATACAGAGCGAGAGGGAAGCAGAGAGGGAGACAGAGAAAGAGGCTGGTCAGAGCTGTATTTTATTCTAGCTCGCTATTGTGGTACAGGGAGCCGCAGACACGCTGTGAGGAAGTGGATTTAGGCACTGGACACAGATCTGCACATCCATGGATTACCAGCAGTGAGTAAGGCTGTCTGCAACTGACACTCTTCTAACCCTCTCGTCATTTTCAATACAGGGGTGAATCCACACTCCCACAGTGGGGAGTCTGGCTCAGTCTGGACCCACTGGAGACGGAGAGGGAGAGCAAGCTAGACAGTCTTGGTGTTTTTACACCTTTCCCCGCTTTTCTCCCTCCATTTCTTTCTGTCTGCCTGTGTGTATTTCAGAGTCTGTCACTGATGCTGTTGCTTGGCTCTCTGCAGGAGGGATGTTGGAGGCTAATGTGGCTAACATTAGCATGACGGCTAAGCCCAGAGAGCTGGACCTGAGGTCTGCTGCTGTCTCCTGCCTGGAAACTTCAGCCCAGGCCATGGCCTCCAGGAAGCCCTCGGCCAAGCCCTCGGCTCTGCCCCAGGGACCTCCACGTCCCTCCGGGTCAGAGCTCAAGGTCTACCGGCCCACGTCTGGATCTATCCCTATCCCAATCCCCAATCCGTCCGGGCTCCGCAAGCAGCGATCACTCAGCAACTTGTCTGTGCTCACCGATGCTGAGAAGAAGCTGCACCTTTACCAGTCTCCCCGCTGGAATGATGATACGAGCCGGCATGGCGCTGGCGCCAACAAGCCGGGCCAGACTAAGACAGGTCAAGCTGGTGGTGGGAAACCGCCACTTTCTCGGACCCTTTCCAAGTCAGAACAGTCTCTTTTCCAGGGGAAGCCCAAACCTTTCTGTTCCCCGTCTGTGACTTCTAACGTGAGCAAGCCGAGTCGAATCCCTGCACCTGGTAAACCAAGGGGACCTTATGCTGAGGTCAAGCCCATCAGCAAGGCTTCTGAGGCAGGCCAGAGTGCAGACACAGACCCTGCAGACCACCCCACTAAAGCTAACTCCAATGGAGCTGGGAATACAGGGAGTAATGGCAAGAAACTAGGGGAGAAGGGGAGATCTTCAGCTCTGTCAACAGAGGAGAAGAAAGAGAGGAAGGGGATAGAGGGAGAAGATGATAAGGGCTTTCTGAAGGTGGACCCAGAGTTAGTGGTGACGGTTCTGGGAGACCTGGAGCAGCTGCTCTTCAGCCAAATTCTTGGTGAGTCTGCTATTGTATCCCTATTTTGCAAGCATGACACCAATATCACTTCGGTAGGGCTACAATTATGTCAACAAGTTGACAGTTACTTACTGATTCAGTGGACACTGGATAACATAAACATTCCTTCCTCTCTTCTCCCCTCCTCTCCTCTACTCTCCACACCCAAACCATTCCCTTCAGCTCTGGCTGTAGCTCCAGCATCAACAGTGAATTTTAAATGAGTTCAGTCTCTATTGCAGCAGAGCATAATGTCAGTGTGTTTTTCACTACACGATGGTGAGAGCTGGCGAAATTCCCTCTTTGCATCACTGTAGCGGTCAAATATGCTCCTTTTATGTGCATAAAATAGATTTTTGGTATATATATCTGTGTGGACAGGTTTGTGTAGATGTGTACTAGCACTGTGTGCTCATATGAATCAGCTGAAGTAAGCAGTTCCAGAGGGCTGACATTGTTTTGTTGTTGATTCATTAGCTAGCACTGGAGTGTTTTGTCCTAGTCTCATCTGACCCACTGCCACAGTGAGCTAAATATGCGTTCATTTATGAAATACCTCCCTCCTTCTTCACTCCTTATATCTCTGTCTCAGTTTTTTCTGTCTCTAACTCTACAACCCTGTTGACACGGGAGCATATTTTAAATTTCAAAGCGGCCCGCGCATGTATGCATCTATGTGTGTGGTAGTTAGAGTGTAAACTGCATGTTTCAAGTCAATACCGCAGCCTCAGCATGTCCTGGCTCACTCCGAAATCAGCCATTCGTTAATAAAGGCCGTGTGAGTGGGACTAGTGGGGTGTGTGTTTTCAGTCGGTAAATAAAACGGCTGCATATTGAGTCAGGCTCCGGTCACAGTGGGCCACATATTTAGCCTTGCACCACTCCCTCACCCCCCTCCCTCCCTTCTCCCCTCCAGCTCCATTGATCTTCAGGCCACTGACAGATGGTCACTATCCACCCCCCTCCACCCCCACCTCTTCCCCCTGTTACCGGGGGCAACGTGTGGGAGGAGAGAGGGGAATCTGAGGGGGTGGTGGCATGGGCAGGTAGTTAACGTGCTGCCATTCACTCCAAACACACAGACATGCACACGTCCTCGTGAATACACGCACATCGGGGGCCAATGTACCAGGACACATAGTATATCCAAATTTCTAGCTGATGGAGGTGTACTTGGGAACGATGACTGAGTTTGTGACTGATGAGGGTCTAAATCTGCACCTATCATCCATTATTCATCCATACAGACACACATATATACTCTCTGTGTTTTTCTCTCTCTCTCTATCGCCTGCTCATTATCTTTCTATCCCTCCCTCTCGGCACGAGCAGATAGCATCAGAGAGTGAGAGAGCTGGGGAGAGAGTAGTGTAGCGGGTCGTTATATCTGGCTTGTTGCGAGGAAATCATTTTCTGTCCATCATCTCTCTGTCTTCTTCCTCTCTCCTCATTTCCTCTTTTCTCTCTTCACCACTTTGCCTCCTGCAGCACAGCCCCAAATCACAGCTTGTGTGACCTTGCCCCTGCAGTCCTGCATGTCTGTGCGTGTGTGTAGTTTGCATGGTGTGTGTGTATGCGTAAGCGTGTGTGTGTTGTGTATCTGTGTGTGACCTTGTCCCCTGTTTTAGTCCTTGTTGTTGCTGGCCACACCTATTGCACGTCAGGCAGCCAGGTAGGGAGGAGGGGGGTGTGGATGGAAAAAACAGACAGGAAGAAAGTAGAGGAGGGAATGTAGTAAGAATTGAATTTATGGGAGGGAATTAAAAGGGCATAGTGAGATAAATGACAGAGAGAGCAACAGAAACGGACAAAGAGAAAGCGAAACTGGAGGAAAATAATGGTAATAACCATTGACCTAAATTTCTACCTGGCACCCCAAGTGACCGAATGTTGCTTTGGGTCATTACAGTCTGCCACAATCTGCCCGAGGTTTATCGTACACACCACAGCAGGTGTGTAGGATAGTTGTGTGAGTACACTTATGCGTGTTCATGTGTATGCATGTGTGTGTGTGTTTTAGGGAGAGGTTAATTGTAACTTGCCCTGTAGCTCGCGGCTGTGGGCTCATCTTTTATCGTATCTGCTTCTCCATTTCCGATGGGACACACAGCTAATTGGTTTCTGCTCCGTGTGCTCTGTCATAGGAAGATAGATTATGGATGTTCACTGGATCATTCCCAGTGTTCCACTCCTCCCCTTCCCACATACACTCCCACCATCTCTGCTTACTACAGACACGAAAGCGACGTGTCATTGTGCTGTACAGTATTATATCTTGATGACCTTAGCTCAGTCATAGCCTGTTGTTATGGAAGCTACATGTTAGCTGTTAGCTCTGTTAGCTACAGGCAGTAAAATATGTGCCTGTGTCTGGAACATGTCTTGTTTCATGGCAGCTAGCAGCATGCACTGTGACACTGTCCTTTTGAGATTAGCCTACAGTGGTAGACAAAGACAATGGAGAATGCCACTGAGGTTTAATCGGGATGTGTAGCCCAAGACCATTAGCTTTGCACTTCAAAAGGAGAACCCCCATACCCCCCACCCCACACACACAAACACAGTACACACACTCAATGAGAATAGAAAAAGAAAAAAAACAATCCAGGATATTTCAAGGTTAGGGCTATATGTTTATTTTGTGAGTTGAAGTACGATTAGTGTCAGTATAATCTGTTTTTCTTTAATCGCACATACATGTTTTACCACTGAGAGATGAAGAGCTTTTTGTTAATTGGATTTAGAGAATTACTTGACTTGTGTGTCCACAGGCAGCAGCTCTTGACTTGCAGCAGTAATTCTCCCAAATGGCAGCATGTTTGCTGAGATATCTTGTTAACAGTATTTGCATCAAGGTTAGCCACAGAAGCAGAGTATGATAAACTCTGTCAATTCTGCCAATAAAAATGAGTCCACCTGAATGGCACCTTGTAAAGCAGTTCCTGCATTGGCTACCCTGGTAATCTAAAGCAATGAACCTCAGATGTGTGCCACTAATGACACCTCCCGGTCCCATCCAGCACCCATAATGAGGTGTATGTGAGAGGGTAAGCTCCCCAAAGCAGTGGCCTTTCCCAGCATGGGGCAGGCTTGGTTTAGAGAGGATCCAGTATAAGACACCAGCAAGCATCCGGATTAGGCCTTGCATCAACATAATGAGAAGATTCAGCCTTCATTCCACTAATCACAGATCTATCACCCTGGAAAAGGCCAGCCATCAAGACGAAAATGAATTACAGAGTAAAGTCCAAAGGACATCTGTTTAGATGGAGATTTGGGTATTTTTGGGGAATTCTACTTTATAAAGGATCAGATAGAGAAAATAGATTTAGGTTAGAAGATTGGAGATGTTGTGTGCTTTTGGTGCTGGCTGAGCTGATCGTGGAAACTGGGGGACTGTGTCACTTGCATGTGGTCACGAAGGCCCAGCAGAAGAGAACTGAATGCAACTCAGCGACAAACACATGCTTGGAAAAGCAGCCTTGACTTGGTTGTGCATCCTCGTCAGCTGTCTGTGGAACAATAAATCCTACATAGAAATCGACAAAACTGAAAAGGAAGGAAGGAACACACAGTCGTGGTCAAGAAAACTTAACAGTATTGCAGGAAATAACAAGAAAGCAGCGCAGCTTTAAATGTCCACAGCTCGCACAATTTCACACACTCATATTCAGCGTGTGCCATATTCAGTCACTGATACCTCTCCTTTTTATATTCCCTGTATTCATCCTTTTTGCCGTGACAGGGTATTTTTCATACTCAGTCCCTTCATTGTGATCACAGTGCTGAGTCTCTAATGTGATGCGGGTGCGGCTGGTTCCACCCCGGTCTTCGCTGACTGAGGGATTCAGGGCAGCCATCCTCCCGTCGAGGAAGTGGTGACAAGCCGAATAAACACAAATGCCCAAGGAAAGTGAGGAATAAAGCATCCCTCCGATTCTCTCTCTCCCCCTCTCTTCCTGTCTTTCAACTCTGATATGAGTTGACGGGTAGCAGTGTTCTGTCACCAGTCAGACGGCAGAGAGGATATTTCTGGTACAAGTGTTTCGGGAGGCGGACAGAGGACATCTTTTTACTGTGACAGAGATTTTGTCACTAGGAGTATACATATATAGAAAGAGTGTTTGTACATATGGGTGCATGTATGATAATGCCCCCCCCCCCCCCCCCCCCCCCCCCCCCTCCATTGTTGTGTGTGTTGTTGTGTACGATGCCTTGTGGTCAGTCTCAAAGGACTTAATGCAGGAGCCATTGCATTAGTGCTGTCTGCTTCCTGCCATCTTCCTCCTAAATCATATTAGTACTCTGTGTTTTTGTCTCATCAGCTCTAACGGACACGCACACGCACATGGTGCTTATCACTAAAAAACAAACAAAATTGTATTGAAGTTTGAAAGATTTAAGTGCTTATTGATGTCACTGGAGCACTCAGCTTACCTACAATGAGTGTCAGGGGAAAATTACTCTTCAATTGCTTCTGGATAAAACATCCATGCAAGTGCTTAGCTTAACTGTCATGATGAAGTAGACGAGATGGATGAAGAAATGATATGTTACAGACCATGAACATTCTAGCCAGCCACCCCCTTGTCATTCAGTTTCTGTTTTACTAATCTTGCAGGCGATAACAGAAACCTGGTGTTTGCACAAAGTTTGCTCACAAAACACAATGTATTCTCCAAATTGATACTGAAGGAGATGATATACTTAAGTGTGCGTGTGTGTGTGTGCGAGAGAAAGAGGTGATAAAGACAGAAGGAGAGTTATGTAGGCCGCCATGTGATGAGGAATGCTTAGTATTCATCTATTTCTGTTCTATTTGCGTTTTCCTCTAATGAAAGGTCTCAGATAAAAGATCCATTGTTAGTGGTGTAGTTATCCGCATGTTGTAGCTGCTGTAAGGAAACAGAATTAGTCGCACTCACGTACATCTGACTGAGTCTTATGACTGCAGTGTGGTTAGCTTGCAACAGTGAGAATGCTAATGCAGTGTCAGGGGTGTAGGCTGAAGCTAAACCAACAACCATTAGCAAAAAGATGTTACCAGGTTATAACTTTTCACAACGCCTCAGCAGATCCTTTTTGTTGAACTATAAATACACCACAGGTTTGATCACAAGCCAGTGGAACGGCCCATCACCCATGCAAAAGTTAGATCTGCATAAAAGTATGCAGTATGCATAAAGATTTGATCCTATCAGATTTCAAACATTACGTATGGAAGAAGCTTGAATTGGAAACTGAATTTTGCACAGCCCTGCTGCAATGCTGCGGCTACAATGTAAAATTGAGTGGAGTGAGAAGAAAAAATATACAGCTGCCTGGTATTTTGTGAACAAACACAGTGGCATACACTTTACAGCCATTTTAAGGCCAACATGCAAACATATAGTTAGGGTTGGGCAATACCATGCATACTGCATCTTGTAAACTTTTAGTGGAGGTACTTGCTGTCATCAGTTCCACCATCTCACCCATCACCTTATTAACAGTGCAGGAACTGCACACAGAACACATAGACTGTCTGCCTGACATGTGAGAGTGGAGCTGCAGCTGGGTTTAAGCACATCGTAAAATACAGTTCCACAGGAAACAACTCTCTTGAATAAAAATACACCCAAACATTGCCACACATTATGGTGTGCCTGGGCTCGGTCTGGGTTTATTTAGTGTGTGCGCAAGTGTAAGTGTGTGGCTGTGCGCAGCTCAGTCAGTATTTAGATTGCGTCTGATTTAGATTCAAGCTGAAAAATTTCAAACATACACAGGAAGCACAAGCGATACTGCTGAAAGCTCTAGATATTTGACATTTCATGATGACACACACTCGCACAAACACATGCACATCCATCAAACTGGCTGTTTTTTTTTTCCTCCAGGTGGCCGTATCTGACAGCCTAATCTGAATAACGTGTATGTCTATGTGGTGTGTGTGTGTGTGTGTTTTGAATTGTGCCTCTCTCAAAGGACTTCACGCACGTTAATCTCCTCCAGTACAGCTCGGCGTGGAGACATACACCCATGCTCACACTCTTTCCTCTTTATGTTTCGAAGCCTAATCAGGAAGGCCGGAGGTGAGATGTTCTTTTGCTGTTACCTCCTTGAGGTCTGACCTTCTTTTCTGAGAAAGTAAACTTCTCTCAAGTCACTTAAAGGCTCCTCAGCTTGCCCTCTAAGCGGATAGTGCTGTGACTTCTAAGCAGATAGGGCTGTGGTTAAAGAGATATGGCCAGTATGTTTATGTGTTTATGTGTGTACGTTTGTGCTTGAGTCAACGTCCAGAGTGAGGTTTTGGGGGGGGGGGATATCTGGGCCGAGAGGATAAGAGAAGTTTGAACTTTGTACTAAATGCTGCTCACAGGATTCAGGATGTATTCGTAATATTTCCATCTGTCTGTCTGCATGTCTGTGACTGTGTTTCAGTGTGTTGATCATCTTCTCTGTCTGTGAATCTGCTCTTACATAAGGGTTCCCAATTTGAAATGGATTTCTGACACAGTCAGCTGCCACTAATGTGTCTCAATATCTTCTCTTTCCCACACATGAGCATTGACACACTAATCATTCTGTTATAGAAAGATTGCATTTGAACCAATAACTGTTGAAATTTAGTCTACACAGATGCAATATTACACTCTGGTAGGCTCATTAACCATTCATGTCCCATATCAGATATGATCTTCAAGGGCTCTAATATCCTGTTGCGACATCCCGGTGAAGCGGATGAACTTTCGTGCGTGTGTGTGTGGTGTGTGCAAGTGTGTGTGCAAGTGCGTGGATGCACATTTGGGTGCATTAGCGTCTGTTTGTCGGCCCTGTCCAGATGTGCAGGAATGGCTGTGTGTTGTAATGCTTCCTGTTTTGCAAACTGTCTGAGGTCAGCAGAGGGCTGTGATGCTAGGTTGAGTGGAGACAGAGGACAGAAAAAGAAAGACAAAATACTGAACCATTTAACTAGCTTAGCAGGCTCACATTGTTATAGGTATATATCTGGGTTATCAAACGGTCCACTTTTGTCTCACCTAGAAACAAGAAACCTCAAGAAACATTACCAAAAAGAGCAAAGATGTAAAAACTTAAACCATAAAAAATCCCACAAAGGTTTTGCTAGCATCCTGTTTGTGTAATGTCACATGTCAGGAATGCTATAATGATTGTCTTTGTTGTAAACAAACCGCCACTTTGGAAGTGAAGGACTATTTTAAAGACTTGCACACATCGCAGGAGGTACAGCCAATTTGTGATGTAGTAGCAGTGATGCTCAACCACGCACATTTATCATGTGATAAGCGTACTGTAGCCTGAGGAGGGATACAGTGACACTGACATATGTGCACACACGTGGACACGACTGAGACAAATGAAGTCCAGAGGGGAGGAAGGAAAGAATAGAAACAAAAGCCATTACTCAAACCTTCATTCATATTCTGCAAAACTGAAGCTCTCGCTGGTAGAGGCGCACACTTGTGTGGGCAGATGCATGAACCCGCATTTACAGTCGCTACACAGACAGCACACTGTCAGAGAAGGATGCACAAACACATACACACCCATACACACAATGGCAGACTACTCCTGCAAGGACAGAGCCATTAGTGTGTCTTTGGGGAGTGTTTTTTTTTTTTTTTTTGAGAAGAGTCAAGTGACTCAAGAGAGGAAACCAAGTGGACAGCAGTTTCGCTCTCTTACTCTTTGGCTCACTCTTTCTGCTAGAAGAACAAGAAGCATACTCTTTCTACTTCCTCACATTTTAAAGGATAATGTTGGCAATATTTTTCAATATGTTTATCATTGTCAGCGAATCCCATCAAAGACACCAAAACCAAAAATATATTTCTCCCACCAGCAGGTATTGCCTGTGTAGACAGTGCCTGATATGCAGCTTATTTCTCTGTGCCACAGATGACCATTGTTGTTCAAAGACTATTAAAAACACATAAATGAGTCACACTGTTGCTTTGGGTGACATGTCCCTTCATTTTGGATAAACACAGGCACTGCAGTTTTTTTAGTCAATCATGCTGAAAATATTCACTGAGAGCCACAGACGATGTTGAAGTGGCAAAGTATTAAGAGTCTGAATAATGGATTGTTGTTGGTTGTAACCTTTTCATCAGAGTTGTTTACAACAAGAAAACATTAAAAAATATTGTTTTCATGAGATGTCCTGCATTTAACCATCAGTCTTGAGCAGTTTGTGAACATCTGTCGCAGCTTTGCTCTCTTAAGGATTCAAAAACAAGCTCGGTAATGGTGCTCCTATTTCAAAGGCCAGCAGTTCAGTTTAATGGGCTTGTGACCTGACCACACACACAATAAGAGAGAAAAGGGCAGTGCTTCTCTTTATTGCCATTGGACATTTATGTTGTCTTGCCATTGGAACTCTTGTTGTGGTGTAGTAGGCAGAATATGCCAAAAAAAACTGTCCTCTTACTTTAATCCTTTACACCTCTAACTTTCTATTTCTGTTGCTTCTTTGAAGTCTGTCTGTCTATTCGTTTTGTTTGAGTGCAGACTTACATTAGGATGCAGAGGCTGTCCTGCATGTGCAGTACACGCATGCACTTAAAATAACACTCTCACTCTAACTTGCTGACTCTCATTTCAAGGGTCTGAGTGGGCCTTTAGGACAGGCTCAGCTAGTTTCACAGCCTCTTCAGAGCTGGAGTGTGTGTTTACAAGTGTATAGAGAAGAGGCAGGTGGCGCGCACCATCCCATCACATACATGCACATGCACACAAGCACTTCTACACACACACAGTCGGTTTAAACCAGATCAGCGTAATTCATCTGCACCCCTGGGGAGTTGCCAGGCTTGACAGGGATATTTGCATCCCTAATTCCCCCAGCACCACCACTACACCCCCTCCCCATGCCAGCTGGGACCACCGGGGCCAGGGCAGAGGCAGGGCAGGAAGTCTTTTGTAGACGTGCACTCACGTGCACACACATACACACAGGCACATACACAATCACGCACACCGTATCTAATCAATTTGACGCTGATGTTAAACAAAGCTCACGTTTAGGGTAATTAAAATCGCCCAATTAAATCCTGTATGTGTGTGACTGTGAGTGTGTGTCACACTTTGTCTGTGTTTGCATATTTTGGGGGTTCTTTGTTCCCTCTAAACCTTTGTATGAACAGATTACAAAAATTGAACATTCTGAAGCTGGAAAGTGTCTCTTTATAGCATGAATTTCCATACTGTGCATCACCACCTCTAATGTGAGCACCTCCAGCAGAACAAAGTAGTTCTATTTTTATATGTATTTTTTTGTTATGAAACAGTTGCACTGTGTGTGAATGTGTGTCTGTGTATGTGTGTGTTAGCGGCGGACAGTTGGATCACAGTGATTTCATCATCTCAGCACTGAGCTGCCTGTCCCCAGAGCTATCTAATCAATTGTCCATGTGGCCTTTCTCTTTAGGAGAAATCAATCCAGCTTCATAAATCGGGTCTGGTGTCAGTGATTCTCAGCGTATTACTGAGCATGTGCCTGTGAGTAGACCCACTGTGCATACGCATATGTGTGTATGTGAGCACAGTGTTTAGTCTGCAGCTGTTGTTGAGATTGACACCCCTGGCAGGATGATTTGCCCTCCTCACTCATTAGAATGGCCTCCCCCTTCAGCTCCTCACTAGCCAGCTGGACTGACTCATAGGAGGGGTGGTTTTGACTGGGGTGAGTGTGTATGTGTCTGGTGGGGTGTTCTCAGCTGTTGTTGATCGATTTCTTCTGTATATGGAATGTGTTGTTCTGATGGCTCAATATTTGTCAGTATTTATGTTGAATATATAACGAGAGTCTCCTGCCATACTAGGGCCTCTGTGACGTCTAATGTCTACCATGTACTTTGCTTAGCATGTTAGCATGCTAACATTGTATTTGAAAAGAACAACTTTTTAAGACAGTCATGGTTGTAAAAGGACTCTTTTATTTTTTTATTTATATTTCTGCCTTAGCCCTGTGGTAGGCTGGCGACCTGCCCAGGGTGTCCCCTGCCTTCGCCCGAGACGGCTGGGATAGGCTCCAGCCTCCCCGTGACCCTGCAAAGGATTCAGCGGTGTATAGATAATGGATGGATGGATTTCTGCCTTACCATGTCCCTCAGTTATAATAAATCTCTTGCTGTGGTCATCTGGGGGTCAGCTGGCCAGTACTAAGGGTCTATTGAACTGAACCTCAGGGGTGAACAGACTGTCCCATATCTTACCGCTATAACTCTTTTATCACGATCACTTTGTCGTACATAAATGCACATCCGAGAGTGGGAGGAAGCACAAGGGTCAGGGTCATGTGATGCAAATTAGGTGCACTATCTTCAGTATGTGAGACTGTATATGATGGATTACACTACTGTTCAAAAATTTGTGATCGCCTGTTATATTGATGTTACTCTTCTTTCCTTCACTAACGGCTATTTTAACGCAGAGAAAAATTCAGACACCAAATGTTTTATTTACCTTTGAAATAGTATTTGCCCCAAAAGAAGAATAATTAAGAATAATTAAATGACTGAAACATCTAGTTGATGTCCCCACAGTGTTGCATAACAGCAGAATACTGTTACTGTAATACTGTAACCATTCATTCCACCAATATCCTTCAATTTTAAATTTGTTTTCCAGTCCAGAAAAGTGTGAGTGACCCTCAATGATTATTGAACCACAACAGCGCTTGCAATTGACTTTTAAATATTCTGGGAAGCTGGATTGCTGAAGTTAGATTGAATAGGTATAAACTGATGTGATTCGTCAGTCCAATTTTAAGAATATCTTTGCTAAAGCAAGACTGCTGTAAATTCCAGCTTCTTATAGTCATTATGCACTTGACACTGACACAGAAACCTCTTCCTATTTTATATCTTCCCAGATTTTGATGCTAAGCCTCCAATTTGTTTTGATTATTTCTTACATTCTTATTTAACTGCCCAGAGGTATCTTTGTCTGCTCTTCAGTGGTCAGTCTGGTTGAACCACTGTGCAGCATTTTGTTCTTCGTGTAAGCATTACTGCTTTTGCAAAGCCTTGATACAAAATACTATCTGTTTGTGAAGAGGACTTTCTACAACCTATCAGCACAAATTACCATTCAAAAATATAGTGTAGTCCATTCAGCCATATAACTGTGCCAGATCAGGCTCCTGTAGCACTTGAGGTGGTTTCAAACTTTTGAATGGTTGTGTGCATGTATGTGTAGGTCCTTCCTCGTTCTCAGTCATCAGTCTGACTAGGTATGAGCTTGCAGCCCTGAATATTCTATGACTTTAGCAACAAGAGTGGGAGCAGGACCTCATATTTAGCTCCCAGACTGACATGTTTTGAAATAAAACTAACTGTAAATTTAAACCTGAGCATGAATACAGGGTGTCTGTATCACTAAGTGCCACTTGTTGTTCTTTTATTGCGTCCTGTCCTCCAACCCCCTGGAGATGTTGTCTGAACACACACACATACGCACACACACACACATACAGACAGAAGTAAGGCTGGATGGCCCAGCATGAATCTACGTAGCCCAATCTGAGCAGATTGCATCATATTAAGAAGGGCTGACACAAATGCCAGTGTGTCCCCTGGTGGGTTTAAATGAGAAAGGCTTCTGGCTTATTCTGCCATGGACGGAGCGGGGGGCAAAGGGGCACAGTGCAATGAGCGGACAGCAGGGCGGTGTGACTGAGGGTGGCTGAGGGAGAGAGGGATCCAGGGATCCAGGCAGACAGAGAAAGGAGTGTCAGAGCTGTATGGTCTTAAAGGTCTCCTCTGTTGTTTTGTCTATCTGACTGCCATCATATTTAATTTAGTTTCTCCTCTGCCATCTGGAAAAACAACTGTCTGTACGCTGCCACTATTACCTCTGTCATGTCTCTTCCTAGTGACATTCTCTAGTTTCATTATTTTAGTCTGTTCCCCTGTTGTAGATTTATGTTTCAGGCTTTGATGATGATTAGGTGTAATCCTAGATTTTGGTCACTGGCTGCAGGGACTGAACATCATACCAGTTTAACAGCACAATGTATGATTAACAGTCTGTATGTCCATGATTATTATTTATTAACTCTTATTTGGCCACATTTCATAGTGTATTTATTATTTTGAACTCATATATATATAGTGTTTGTAAATGTTTGAACAGGTAGGCTGTGTTTCTGAGTCTAAAAATATCTCCTTGTGTTTGTGTATGTTTGTGTGCATTCATGTGCATATGCACCCCCTGCAGACCCGGAGTCCCAGAGGAAGAGGACTGTGCAAAATGTTCTGGACCTTCGGCAGAACCTGGAGGAAACCATGACCAGCCTGAGAGGAGTGCAGCTCAGCCACAGGTCAGCCACACACACACACACACACACACACACACACACACACACACACACACATAGCATTGTGTGATAGAAACAAAAAGAAAAGACAAACAAGACAGGAACAGCAGTTGAGATGAGCAGATTCTTATTGACATTGCTAACAGTGTGTTGGGGTGTGGTGGTTAACTGCCTGTGGGCTTACAGATCAATATCTGTATCCCTGATAGACCAGTAGCCATTAGTCTGTCATTTTCCGCCTGCTCTGCTCTCCCTCTGTTTTGGCTGATACGGAACTGAAGCAGCATTAGCTCAAAGCTGACTTCAAAGCCGACCCTGCAAATGCGCACTCACGACTCACATTCATACACACAACAAGGCATGCATTAATGCCATGATTAAGTGTATGTGAGTGTTTGTGTGTCCTATCCCTTCCTCTGCTTCCTTTCTTTCATTGGCTGATTATGATTGCATTCAGCACGTCTTCAGGTTTTGTCCTTGAGAGCTTCCCCTCTGTCCGCCAGTCCGTTCGTCTCCTGCCATGCATCCTCTCTCAGTCCCTCGGTGGGAGCTCCCTACATGAAGAGCAAATCAGCAGATGGTTCCCTGCTGGAATACATTTCCTTTGCCATTCATACTTTTATCGTACCGTAATAACCTTGAATCACTCCCTGCCGTCCCTGAAGACATATTCTGCTTTGAGTCCTCCAGCCTCTCTGAGGAAGTTTCTTGTTCAAACAAGATGTCATATTTCCTGTGAAAAACGAGTGTTTAGAGTGTGAGATTTGCATGAATTAAACAAATGGATTGGTGAGCAAGGAAATTGTTTTGTCTACACATATTTTCGCGGATTTATAGTGTATGCATAACAAGCGTAAAGCCTGTGAAAATCCATTCTAACAAGACGTGTCGCATCCTCTCTGCCATCCTCTCTCCACTTCTTTCCTGCCTGTTTCATGTTAAGTTAAGCATTTCATGTTTTTTATCAACATATATCCATTGATGGTTTTTGTGGAGATGATTCTGTATCCCGCAGACAAGATTAATTTTAATGTAGCAAGCAAAAGCATGCACTGTCACACACTTTGAGAGCCAGTAACTTTTAATATGCTAATGCTCGTCATTCTCAACACAGACACTAAGTAGTGATGTGCTGTGCTGCTTCAGCACTGGGAATGCATGATATTGTGATGTTAGTGATGCTGATATTTGTAGACTTACACAAATGGGCGCTGCATAAAGTGACAGTGCTTTGCAATTTCAAGCAGAGCACAGGGGAACATCAAGGCACGTTTGCTGACAGGAAAATAACTTGAATACACACACATGCACTCGCATTACTTACGTATGTGTGAAAAATATATGAAGGCACAGTGAACACACAGAGAAACAGACACCTGAAAACCAACGAATCCCTAAGCCCTTGTAAAATCAGTATACAGCTTTATATACTGAAGCCCCTCAGAGTGAAGAGGATGCTGGGTGGGGAGAGGATTGGAGAAGATGGTTGGATAGAGAAAGCAAGTCTTAATCTCTTCTGAGCAAAAAAGAGGAAATAGACATTCACATCCTGTCTGTTAAAAGTGTCCCTGATCTTTTCAACCCTTTTGGTGAGCGCATTGCTGTGGATATTTCTTATGGAAACCTAAAACTTATCCTACTTTTCATTCCATAGCTGTGTGGAGGGCACCATGTGCTACGACAGCGATGAAGCTGCTGCGTTCTCGATTTCCAGCCTGTCAAATCGCTCCTCTCCACTGTCATGGCGCCAGGGTCAAGCCAGCCCCCGCCTGCAGGCTGGCGAAGCTCCGTCCACAGGTAACACGCAGTCAGAAGTTCCCCTCCGGATCAACCACACCTCTCGCATCCACCTCATCGAAGCACTGGATGACTCGGATCCATCCCTCCTGAAGGGAGATTACCTCAGCAATAGCGACCTCGACAGGAAGAGCCCAAACGAGGATGATGATGAAGATGACGATGATATTGATGATCTGGGGAATGGGTAAGTCGCAAGCTTTTCTATTTTAAAGCCATGTGTTTTTATCCCTGCTTCATTAGCCGGAGCAGCATAAAGGGTATTTTATGACCTCATGACGCTGCAGGAACCAGGACACTTGTGTTTCATTAATGATTTTAACATTGCTTGTGAGGTGAATCCTGCCACCTGCCAACTGTTACAGCCCCACAGCTGCGGTCAGGCCTGTAGTTAGTGGTTTACCAGCACAACAAAGCCTTGATCAGGCCCTCTGCAATGCATCACAAGCCCCCCTCATAGTGTCCGCCTTGACACTGGCAGCTGCAGCCCCCCTGGTGCAGCTGGCTCTGCCATAGTCAGAAAACAGCCCTCTGGCAGAGCCCGGGCATGATGTCACAATCATCCAGCCCCCTTGCAGAGATCATCCTGTCAAATTCAGCTGCAAGCCCGCCAGCTTTGGCCAGCAGGCTTCCATGTGAAGGACCCCTCGGAGCGTTGGCTTACCAGAGCTCCCCTGGCAGAGCTAGAATGCACATGTCTTTGGAAAACTCGTAACTCATTCTGCCTTGCCAATGTGGGATCGGTCAGAGCTGTCAAGGTCAGAATAAGGTTTGTTTTAAAGTAGCCATGGATTCCTTGGATCAAAAGATTTAATGTCGAGATCAGATCAGACAACAAAATGTTAACTATCTCAGCTTCGTTCATCAGAAATGTTCATCAGCGTGTCTGCTGTGTTGTTATCCAAGTGATGTAAACTTTGTTCTCCCCTATAACTGGAGCATCTTCTATGGTGTTGTTTCTTACATCACACATTCACACCTGTGTCTGTTCAGTCCACACAGCACAGCTGGCCGTCTCCATGAGGCTGTGGCAGTGAAGGCCGGGCAGTTTACGGGAAAAGGCTCTCTTTGTTTGCTATAAAATGGATTAGAGAGGAATAATCCCAGTCATGTTTGTGTGAATGTTTTTGGGTGCCAGGTGTTATTGATGGCCGTATCACAGTGACACAGAAAGATTGCATGTTGTGCTTTTGTCAACATTGTTTTTGTCTGACAACTGAATCAGAGGGACAGGTCATAAGAGGAAGCATGCTGGTAACTGCTGTTAGTGTTCAAATTGTTATTTAGCTCCCTGAGTGTGCGTCAGTCTGTCTCAGTAAGGCATCACATTACCTTGTGACCTGTCAAGAAGGATTACATCAAGTTTCTCATCGATACATAAATAGAAGAAATGTAGTCCATTTAAGAATGCCCTAAGTTGTGTTCCCTGGACTTCTTTGGTTAGTTTTGGAGAACTTGCATCCCTGGACCCAATATGAGGAGGTATGACACAACAATTTTAACTCAGATTCATACAGCATCATGTTTCACAGACCAACTCTAAGCACAGTGAAGAAAAACACATTATCTCATTGTAAACTAGGATTCTGGCAGTGTTTGTGTGTGTGTGTGTGTGTGTGTGTGTGTGTGTGTGTGTGTGTGTGTGTGTGTGTGTGTGTGTGTGTGTGTGTGTGTGCGTGTGTGCGTGCAGAACCTGCAGAACTCATCCAATCAAACTAAAAGAAAAAATCCTCTGCTGGCCACAGCTTGACATCTCCATGGTAACCACAAAAATGCACCCCAGTCACCAGGAAATCCATTGCAACACAGTTCAGGTCCCTGAAGCGTTATTGTGTATCTGGTCATGGCCTCCAATTAGTGGTTGTACAGGTTTATATTGTGCTTTGTGTGAGGAGGCAATATTTGTTGGCAGGCTAAAGAAAAAAGATTGAGAAAGAGAGATGATAGACAGACAAACAAGACAGACAAAGAAGAGAGGAAAATTGAGCCATTTTCTGCTTAAGATCAAATTGTGACTGAAGTAATCAAGATTTTAAAGCTACATGTGCATCATGATGTATTCATAGTCTATAAATATGCACTTGTCAAGGGTTCAGGCTGTATGAAATATTGTGGACAATCTAATGTGATCTAAAACAATAGCCCTTTAACAAAACCTTCAACTGTGTTTAGACTGTGTCAGAGAGATGTTGATTCAATGGCTGAATCGAATAATCGGTTGAATATTTGTCAAATAAAATGAATTGTCTGTTCTATGAAGCAGCAAAAAAATAGCGAAATATGCCCCTCACAAATTCCCGGAGCCCAAACTGACGTCTTCAGTTGCTTTGTTTTACCCCACCAACACCCCAAAACCCAAAGATATTCAATTCCCAATGTCCCAAGAATCATTTGTACGGTCATTTTGACTCTGTACCCGGCCGTGGTGTGGTGCCTGCTGCAGTGTCAAGGTGGTATGTCTTTACCACTAGAGGGCAGACTAGTGCTGTTGTTCCTCTGTCTCTGCTGTTCCCCACCCTATCAACCTGAAGCAGCCCCACGCTGGATTACTCTCCCTTATCTCATTATTTATGACTCATCCTCATCCATTATACATAAAGGCACTGCCCCTGTCATACAAAGGTCACAGTACACTACCATATCTCATCTCAGCATTTAATAATACATAGGATTTCCCCACATGAATTATGCATCACAAACACACATGTTCTTTGTTTGGGTGGTGTAGTCCTCGGCTCTTTGTTCTGTTAAATTGTGAGGAAACAGAATCTGGAAATATTAGAGTTCGGCCATAAACATATATGGGTGAGCAGGATTTGACTCATCATGGTTCTCACTGTGACTCACTTGAGTTTAGACTTTATCGGAAACAATCACATTCACTTACAAAGGTAAGTTTGCCGTGACTGTACCGTGACCTGCCCGACACACAGACCCTGTACAGTCACACACACACTGAGTCAGGACCCCTTATGTCAGTTGTTCGTTTCCTGTCCTTTTCTAGCCGGGGCCTCTTCTCGTCTGATGAGTACCACTTACATCTGGAACCAGACCCCTCCCAGTATCCCCCCACACTCACACGGGAAACAGCGGGAAGGGAGATGAGGAGGTCATTCCTCTGAGTGTGTGTGAACCTTGACCGTATGAGGTTTGGTCCAATGTAGGCTGTGGATTTACACTTTAGAAACTTTTTGAAGCATTTTTAGAGGCAGTTAATCAGCACATGTATGAATGATGAATTAATTGACTGCAGTGTTCAATGTGAAACTAACTATCACATTTTTAGGTCACATTTTTAGGTCACTTTCAGTTCATTGTTTTGATTTTATGACCCGTGGTACAGTTCAGTCTCACCTCCCTCATCAATTCTGATTCCAGCAGCAGGCAGCTGTTTCCAGCAAACAAGCTGTATTAATGTTACCTGCCAAACGACAAGCAAACAATGTTAGAAAAAAAAAAGCAGGTGAAGAAAATCGAACATCTATCAAGCTTAGGACCCAGATGTTTTCTCAGGAGTTTGTGGAAACCACATAGACATATCCAAGGTAGACATATGGGACTCCAGTGGAATGATAATGTTTCATTCAAAGCCTGCTAGATGTGAAAATGTGGAACTCTGCTTCTGCATGTAAACATCTTTGTGATTAAGGAAGCTGATGTTGAGAAGTTTGGGCACAGCACTGCCACAAACGATCTAGCAGAACATAAGAAAAAAATTCCTCTCCTCCTGAAATTTAATTCTGTTTCTTGATTTGTTCACCATTTTCTTTACATTTTGGTTTGATAAATGTGATGCTTCTTCCTAGTGGACACATATGTTACACCCCTAAAGCTTAAAGTATTAAAGAAACACTTAAACGTGTCCGAAGGCATCTATTTCAAAACGATAGCTCAAACAGCTTTAAATGGTGGTAGCAAATGCAAATGATGAGTGAGGCTTTAAATAAGAGTTCACAGGACAGTATATAATCTGTATCCCTTTTTCATAATAGAGACAGTTGAGTCCACTATAGAGAGAAGACACTTATCAGTCTTTGTAGGACTGTTGAGTGTGCTACAGGGAGCTTCTTGATGTAACCATTTCCAAAGATATTGTGCTGAGAAAGCAAGAAGTCTACATACAGTTGCTGTCTGAGCCTCATCTGGGCTTGATTGTCAGTATTGTTTTCCATTGTTGTCCTTCGAGTGGTGATAATGGGCTCAACATGCACACACACACACGTGTCGACGTTTGGATGAGCGCACGGCTTGTTTTCTGCCCTGCTGGGTGCAGACGCTTTCGTTTCTGGATGGAAGAGCTCCCATCCTCAGAAGCCTCCCATTAGTAAACGCACAGTCTCCATGGTTACGCTGCGAGACAAGCTGGTTCACTGCACTAAATGTCTGAATTATGAAAACGTTTGTTTGGAGCACACACGCACGCATGCACACACGCGCCAAGCTCCCTGAAGCTTTTCAGAGTCTGCTGGTTTCAGTGTTTTGATTCTGTGCCGTCTGCTCTCTAGAAAAGCAGAAGTGAGCTGGTTGCTCTTAGCGTCAGTCCAACACAGTAAGAGGAACTGAAGCCGAAAGAGGAACGTTTTAATAGAGAAGTAATCTGTTTTGAACAGAAAAGATGCCTGGAATAAGCTTTGATGTCATTAGTTGTTACTTCAGCCTTAAGTGTTTGGGTGTTGTTCAAACACTGGAGGCCTTTTTTTGGCCCTCAGCTGATTGATGGTTGAGTGCTTTTCATTAGGTGTAACTCCTAGACCTTGTCATTGCCTTTAAACCTTATCTCCAGTGGGACAGGATGGTTACTGACGACCACACTCGTGTGTGTGTGTGTGTTTGGTTGGGTGTGGGGAGCAGTGTTCTTTCTCTCAGGACAAGCTCGATCCTGTTGTGCTCTGACCCCATCTACTGGCCAAATCCTAGAACTTCACACACATGCATGCACACACACGCATTTCAATCACATTATGTTGACTTGAATTATTTTCCTGGAGACTTACTCCAACCATAGCTACTTTCCCATCCCTAAACCTAACCTTACCCTGACCTTAAATAATGTTTTCAGCCTAATATTGAATGGCTTACATTATAGGGATTTTTGTCCCAAAAGGAAAGCAAGTCCCCACAATGTGACTGTGTAAACTGGTTTTATGTCCCCACAACATGAGTAATACATGTCAACACGCACAAATACACACACACACACACACACACACACACACACACACACACACAGAACCTAATGCAGCCTGACACATCTGATTAATGAATTCCTCTTCCCACATCTGGATCTGATTTATGTTACAGGTGATGGATCCGCTCACTCACTCTCTCTTTCTTTGTCACACACACACACACACACACACACACACACACACACACACACACACACACACACACACACACACCTCCTCCTGATGTGATCCTCAGCGGACACACCCAGGGCTTCCCTCTTGCTAAGAGCCAGATCTTTACACTATGACTCATGTTGCGGTCCAGTTACAGACCCCCTTCCCAAAAAAAACAGAGCAGCACTCCCCCTCCACCCTACTCACAACATGGGCTGAGATCAAAATTGGCTCTAATGAAATATGCTGGGGAAAAGAAGAGAAAACTGTATGTTTTGCCTTTTTGAACGTGCGATACAGTTGGGAAAGACACACATATGGTACGTATAGTCTGACACAAAGGTGATTAAATGCTTTGGTTTGTGTTTGTGCCATCAAAGCTTTTTTAATACCGATATAAAAAGAAATTAGCTGAAGAGTTTAAAGGTGACAAAAGTCACTCTGGAGTGACTTTTAGGCCTGACTTCAGGATTCTGGGACATAAATGTGAAATAGAGAAACTTGAGTTCATATTAATTCCTTTCCTCACTGGGAATATGTGGTCTAAATATCTAAACAAAACTGATACTTTGATTGCTTGTTAGTAACTTCCATCTCTTCTAATTCAATTTTACCTTCATACTGATGTTGAACTATGAACTACATCCTCCTCGTCTTATTCTTTGGTTGTTTGTTTGGTCCATTGACTGGTATTCTGCAAACTGTGCTGGAGTGTTTTGAATTTGTGTTTCCAAGCAGCCGTTAGTTCCAGACCATTTCCGTATGTTAAGAAAATCAATTGGCATACCCTAGAAAGCTGTGTAATGCAGTAAATATCAAGTCTGCATTCATTTTTGTCAAAGTTATGTCATTATAGTGAGGTAACAGTGCAGTTTTCAGATTAACCTGGACTGTAATGTGTGTTACAATAATGAAGATCTTAGAGGCAAATGAATGACTGTGAAGAATTACACAACTCAAGCAGGTTTCAAGAGCCGACCAGTTTCTTATACCATGTGGACATGAGTAGTTGCCTGAAAAATAGAACAGACAAAATCGGAAATTCTACAGCCTTTTATTGGGAAATGGTCAGCAGTGTGAATTAATTAAAGCATGATTTAAAGCTCATGAACTAAAAGCAGATAAAAAAAACTGGAATGGTCATTTTAAGATGAAAATGTTGGTTCTGCCTTTCTCACCGCATCTTTCTTTCTGTCTGTCTGACGGTATGTGTCAGAGACAATTCACATGAAAAGTTGATGAGAGGCAGATTGAGGTGGGGTTCAGGAGGGTGATGGGGTGTGTGTTGTTCTTGTCATCCACTACCTGCTCTTCTCTGGGCCTCTCTGGCTCTGTGCGGCGCTCGTTTGGCTCTATCTGCTCAGTGCGGCGTGTAATCAATTACTTTTCCTGTCATTATGATGGGAACTTGACTGAATGGAGGAGTGCGCCCTTTCTTTGTTCCAGCACGTGTGGGCAACACACTAGAGAGAACACCCATGGAGAACACACACACACATGCACACACGCACGCACACACACACACACACACACACATACACTTGCTATGTGTGAGCGTATATATATGAGTCATATGGAGATTATTTTTTCATCCTTCATTTGTTTGAGAGGCTCTTCAGTTTCATTTTGAGTTACACTATAGGATAATTACATTTAGGTCATATCTAGTAGCTGAACCTGTATTCAGATACATTGTTTATCGGCCTGGCTATTTTTCTCAGGGATGATGTAACTGGCTCCAGCTGTAACAGCAGGATGCCGCTGACAAACAGTAATGACATTAATCTGTTTGTCTGCTAAAGTGGCACAAATACGCACCCACCCACACACGCTACTCATATACACATATAGAGGCATACACACACAGATACACAAACACATTAAAAGATTTAATAGAGAGTAACATATGGGGCTGCAGGGGGATTTACAGTCCTCGAAACCCCCTGACACCCCCTACTTCAGTGAGAACAATGTCCTCATGTACCTTTTCTATTCTCTTGAGTTTGCTGAGCCACAGTTTCATTATTAACCTTCTTAATTTATCATGACGCAACAAGGTTTAGTCCAAACAAACAAGAAAAGTGAATGAGACTTTCTCGTAATTGTCAGTTCATTTCACTGACTTTCACTGTTGCTAAAGAAAATATTTGCTGTACTTTTTTTTTCATCATTCTCTTTTCTGTGCGTGTCTGTCTGCACACACACAGTTACACACACATACACCAGTGTTAATGTCCAGGCTGACTGCAGTCAGTTGTGACAGGAATGCTTGATTTATGTCAAGGATGTGTTTAGTTTGACTACGGGCCATTTCATTATTGTGAAACATACTAATATTGAGCAACAAACACATGTTCTGGATCGGAGCTTGGGAACTTTACTTGCATCCCTTGGACAGATTTCCCCACATCCTGCTTTGGAATGAAAGAAAAGTTTGGGAAAGTCAAGAAAGTTCATATTTTCTCTGCTGCCTTGCTTTTCCTTGGACTTCTACAGCATATATCTCTAGCATACTCTGTCTCTCATGAAAGCTCTGTCAGTTCAGTTGCATCCAGCCAAACACCAAAACCACTGTTACTGTTGCCTAGACACCCCCTTTACTGAGGATTGGTAAATCTCTATGGAGACGCTACGGCATAATCCCCGCTAATCCCTGGCTTCCTCTTATGGCAGGATTGGAAAAGAATAAGACAACTCAGGGACCTAGTCAGCAGACTGCAAGGACAAGGGGCCATGGATGGGGGTGTTATGGTGGCTATAGTGTGTGTGTGTGTGTGTGTGTGTGTGTGTGTGTGTGTGTGTGTGTGTGTGTGTGTGTGTGTGTGTGTGTACGCATGTGGAGGACCCCCACATAGTTCAGAGAGATGTGTTACCATGTCAACAATATGAGCGTGCAAAGGAAATAAACGGTGTGTTTGAGTGGACTCAGCTTCTCTACTCCCAGAGGTTAAAATGTCACGACTTCTGCCAGATGACCAATTTCACCCCATTTCCTTTAAGAAAAAAAGACCCGTCCTGCTCTTCCTGGAAATGTTTACAGAATTAACTTTATTTTCCTTTCTTATGATATAATCACACCTGACCTATAGAAGAGATAAAAAGAGGAAAATGACCTGAAACAACAACTGATGGTGAACATGATGCTAAACCAACAAGCATAGATATAGACCATATAGACTGACATCATTCAGTCAACAAACCTTTGCTTTTAAGACTTTGGAGGAAGGCTACATACTGAATTTGTTGGACTTTGAAGACTACAAAAAAGAAATGTGGATAAACAAGAAACGTATGCAAAGAATGCAACAAAATATGATCCTACCAACTATTTTTGCAGCTCTTTATACAAATTATAGAACAATCCACAGCAAAACAAAAGTAGTAGCCTAAAGCTATAGTAAGTGCTTGTTTTGCCTGCAAAGGTTTGCGGTTTGTGATTCAAATCTGGCTAGGAGCAGTGGTTTCAAATGTTTGTTGGACATTGTTGAGAGAGTTGCATAATAATGAATGGGAAGCCGGAGTCAAAACAATGCAGGGGAGCCAGTATGTATGTTACTCAAACAACGGCTAAATACTGGCCAACAGTTCTTTTTTCATTTTTCATCACTGAAAATGTCCTGAAAACTCCTGGAAAATGATCTCTAGAAATGAGCGGGAACCTTGAAGAGATTTTGTACAGACATTCATGGTTCCCAGAGGATGTGTCCGAATGTGATGCTCTCACGTTTCTCTAGCATCACATTCAGGTTCACATTTTTGGTTTTGAGTTAAATGTCTCAACACATATTGGATTGATTCCCACAGCAAAAGACAGGCCTGCCCACGCATAGTCTACATATATCCATACACACCCCCACACACACTCCCAGTAAAGCTGGGTTTATGCTTGAGGCAGAGCACATGCCAATAAATGATGTCAAGCACATCAGAAATGACGTAAGCACAAAAGCGCTGAAAATTGGGCATCTCCAAATTTATGTAACTAGGCGGGCGCTGCACTCACTGAGGTTTTCATTTCAACACGATGTGTTCAAAGGGAGACTGGCCAAGCAGGTTCGCCTCTGCAGACACCTCTATGACCCTTCCTTTAGAGACCACAGGGGCAGCCAAATGACCCTGAATAGAACTTGGCAATTTCGATTTGGAGGTGAACAACAGTAATTACAGTACACAAATGCAATGCTATGTGGTATGCTGGTGTTTACTTGTGTTGCCAGGCAGCACATGTAGCCATATTGGATAACGATGCTCGTCCATTAACACTTGTTGACGTCTTGCTTATTCACACAATATTTTGTTTGTACAACCCCTGGAGTTGAATACTATAAGAAACAATGCATTGAGCATAAACACCTCTGTGCATGCTCGTAGCAAGCAGTCCATCTGCAGCAGCCCACGCAATTACAAACAAGGCTTAGCATTTCTCTAACTCATTCATACCCCCCGCCCCCAACTATACAGTCTTCAAAGTACATGCTTAGTTCCTCTGTAGGGGGGTTAATAAAAAAGTGCATGGTTAAGGACAAGCTTTTCGTGAACTTCAGAAGGAAGCTGCTTCAAATCTACACTCCATACACACTCACAAACACACACAAATACAATGTGCAGACTAATGCTGAGTCTTGGAGGTTAACAGTGGGGTGTGACGGGGGTTTGTAATATGCATAAGAATTAACCTTTCTTCCCTCACATTGACTCCCACCGTGTTATTCTCTGGGGTTGTTTCGACATTAGTCACACACTTTTCTTTCTGCCTCCTGCCATCATTCTCCCTCCTGTTCTCCTCATTACACCATCTCTTAATCTCATCCTTTCCTGCATGCACCAGTGCTCCCAATAGTGAACATATCCTCATTATTTTCCCAGGATACATAAGGTGAACTGGCTGCAGAAACCTGTTGAGCTGTATTTGAACTCTCCGGTGCATTTTGATGTTCTCCTTGTTCCTCTCTGTCTGTTGAAAAACAAACCTTCTTTGCTGTCAAGGTTGTGAGCAGTTCCACCTCGTATTGTTCCCAGAACATTAGACCTTGAGAATAGCGTCCGCTCCAAGCAAGAGCCCGATAAGACGCTTTTGGTGGTCCACATATGGAGGGTCCCTCAATTAAGCACGAGAACCTTTTCAGGCTGGGGAGGAGATAACCTGAAAACAAAAACTGAACATGATGCTAAACCAATAAGCATAGATATAAAACACATAGACTGACATTATTCAGTCTGGTGCAACAGACCTTTGCTTTGAAGGGAACTAAGCATGTCAGTGACAGTTGGTCAGTCCATTACTGTGATCCTGACTAAAATTGTCATCAACTATTGGATTGATTTGGTCCCCAGATTGTGAAGCCTACTGACTTTGGTGATCCTCTGACTACCTTTAGCACCACAAGCAGGTCTGACTTTGGTGATCCTGACTTTTTTTCTAATGTTGCATTGGGGTTCACATTTGCAGATTTTAGTGAAATGCCTCAACCCATATTGGATTGATTGCAGCTGAAGAATAAACTTTAAAGCTAAACTCTTCTTGCCATGTTCTGTGGATTATCAAGACTAATGAAGAGACTGTTTCTGGATGAGGGTGATGTTGCTAGTTAATTTTTTGTATTATTGTTATTCTCTTAGCATTATAAATGAAATTCCATGCATCTCCATTATATTGAGGAGGTGGCAGAAATTTCAGAAGTGGGTTTCTCTAAATCTGGTCAAACAAATGAAATAAAATTGAGTCTCTGCATAGCTAGTTACTACCAGTGGTGAGGGAGGAATTGTTTTTGGTTTCTTTGTTGTTTGGGTGAACAAACCCTTTAAAATAGGTAGTCTGAGTGCAATTTTGTTCTCTTTTATAATTTTTATGTAAAACATTGTCTTTCTTGATGTTAAAAGAGGAGTTTGAGGAAATGATTAGGTTCATTCCTGAAGGTTGGTTCCCACAGTAAAAGACAGGCCCGCCCACACACACACACACACCCACACCCACTCCCACTCCCACTAACCTTGCTCTCACTCGTTCATACCCCTCCTCTACATCTATAGCCTTCAAAGTACATGCTTAGTTCCTCTATAGGGGGTAAATGAAAGTGCATGGTTAAGGACAAGCTTTTTGTGAACTTTGGATGGAAGCCGCCTCAAATCTACGCTACACACACGCTCACAAACACACACACACAAAAACAAAATGCACACTAGAGCTGGGTCTTGGAGGGTTAGCAGTGGGGTGTGACGGGGGTTTGTAATGCGCATTAGAATTAACCTCTCTTCCCTCCCATTGACTCCCACCGTGTTATTCTTTGGAGTTGTTTCGACATTAGTCACACACTTTTCTTTCTGCCTCCTGCCATCATTCTCCTTTCCTGTTCTCCTCATTACACCATCTCTTAATCTCATCATTTCCTGCATGCACCAGTGCTCCCAATAGTGAACATATCCTCATTATTTTCCCAGGATACATAAGCTGAACTGGCTGCAGAATCTTGTTGAGCTATTTGAACTCTCCAGTGCGCCGGCTGTTTTTTGTTTTTCTCCTCGTTCCTCTCTGTCTGTTGAAAGACAAACCTTCTTTGCTGTCAAGGTTGTGAGCAGTTCCACCTCGTATTGTTCCCAGCACACTAGACCTTGAGAATAGCATCCTCTCCAAGCAAGAGCCTAATTAGATGCTTTTGGTGGTCCCGACATGGAGGGTCCCTCAATTAAGCACATAAGAACCTTTTCAGACTGGGACACACACTTTGATGTTCAACCCTGAGTTTGTCACTGTGAGGTCATGTTTTCAGTATTTGAGTTTCTAAAACCTTGGTCTGTTGTTAGTGAGCTACTAGACTGTGGGTTGACTCTTCCTCTGGGGGAGGTGGCTGTTTGCCAGGAAGTCTGACAGAGGAATGTGTGTGTGTGTGTGTGTGTTGACAGCTTTTTTTTACATATTATACAAAACTGTAATATTGGGATGCTGGTTCTTAACTCATCATACAAATTTAATTTTGTTCAACAGTTTTGCATATCTGTGTTTGTGTGTGTGTGCACACACACGTGCATGCATGTGTGTGAGTGGGGAGGAAGCAAGTGTGAAAAGCGTGATAGCATGAAGGTTTGAGGTGAAAGCGCAACAGAAAACACATTCCAGGCTGAGACGTAGAGAGGGAAAGTTGATAAAGTAACAGAAGTTTCTGGGTGTGATCATGAAGAGGAGTATTTCAGCTGATATGTGTGTGTGAGGGGGGGTGTTTTATGTTTGTTTACATACAGTTTATAGCTTAGCAAGTGTTGCATGTGCATCAGTGTGTCTGTGTGTGTTCCTGGTCTGATAAGGGGGAAGAGCTTTCCCAGGTCGCTCGTCTCTTTCATCAGCAGAGGAGTGACAGGTTCCCAGGGTCATATGGATGACCCTGCCTGTATACTGTCATTACACAGTTACATCACTACCTAATTATACTCACCCACTGTACCAACACACACACACAAAATTGTACACTGAAAACAAGCTCAGTGAGCTTAGATACTGAGTGAAAAGGAGGGTAGAAGTGAAAAAGAGACACTCTTTGATGAGGAGAAGCAAATAAATAGAGGGGGAGACAGAGGGCATGTCTGGGCATGAGTCAGCGGTCAGAGTAGAAGCTGGCCAGACAGACGCAGAGCGCTGTCCAACAGCCCTTTCCAGAAACTCAGATGAGAGTTGACATAAATAAAAGCAAAGGCTCACTCACTTAAGGAGGATTGCAAGTGTGTGTGTGTATGTCAATGTGGGAGTGTTTGTGTGCATGTGCGCCCATAGAAACTGTTTTCTTTTCCCTTTATTAGTAACGCTAGGCAACAATGATGGCAGCAGCTCCACACACCTGCAGTTCGGCATGCCAATATGCCAATCAGACCCCCCAACACACACACACACACACACACACACACACACACACTGTGTGCCCACCTCGCCCTGCATGGTACGGGTGAGCAGTACCCTGAAGAATCCCGTCTTTGTTCCCTCTGCACTTAAAAAGAGTGTGTTAATGATCTCTTTTTTCTCTCTCTCTGTGGGTGTGTTTCCCAATCTCTCTATTTCTGTATCTCGTCTTTCTCTCTCTACCACTCACACCAGTTTGTCTTCACTGAAAAGACAGTGTTAATTATCTCCATCCTCCCCCTCCTCTGTCTGTCTCTCTCTTTCTCACCCTTCATTCATTTATTGAACAGACCGAGCAGACAGGCAGATCTATTCACTGGGGTCCACTCACTGCTTAAAGTGTTTAAACACCACTGGATGTTGTGAGGGGGCAGAGCTCTGGGGGGAGTGGATACATGATACACACTCTATTCCTCTGCAAGTCTCCAATAGCCAATACACAATCTGTTACAATAGAAACACTAGAGTCATTTACCCTCCCTGCTTCATTTCATCATGACTGAGGCTTATTCATGCCACTGTTGGTTTGGTTACTGCCGAGCACCTCTATCGACAGCGGGCAACTGTTGAAAGATTTTTATATGTTAGAATTCAAAGTGTACTTTTTTAAATTTCTGGGAGATATCTGTGTGTTATGGTTTCCACATAATAATTGTATTGTATTATTTAAAGTTTCTCTCTGATATTTAATATCCAATTTATCATTTGACGGAAAGTATTACAGAACATTTGCCCATGTCACTTTATACTTGTGTGGACAAGGACATATTGCAGTTTTTGCTCCACTACATTTAACTTACGGCTGTCATCACGGGTTGCGCTGCAGATTAAGAGTTGAAAACATATAACATACTCCTGGCTATAGCATATGATGCATCGTTACAGATTAAACTATCCATCCATATGAAATTGTTAAAATAAGATCCCCCTCCACTTGCTACAGCAGTAAAATGAAAACCCATAACCCATTATTAATGATTAATGCATTTTACAACAAGCCATCAGGTCTGCTTGTAATAAATGGATATTGGTCAAGATACCCTGCATACAGCTCTTTTTGAGAGGATAGGGATTTAAGAGCTAAAAAGGCAAAGTAAGAGATGCTGAAACAGGATAAATCCCAGCCAAATGCATTTTTCACAACCTGGCAACCCAAAATGTGTTCATACAAAGGACTGATATGAAGTGTGAATAAATGATTATCCATTAGGAAAGCCATCAGGTTGTAAACACTGTCTGATTAGAAAGCGCTTCCAAATTACACATCAGTGCATCAGTGATTACAGTCCAAATCTGAAACGCGATGTCCTGAATAATGAGTTTAAACTTTTGATGCTTAAGTTCATGTTGCTGATGTGAGTTTTGTGAAATTTCATGTGTGGGGGCTTTTACTTGCAGTGGAACGTTTTTACATCGTGTCATTGATACTTTCAGTTAGGTAAAGGATCTAATTACTTCATCCCCCATTGTCATATATTGTAAACCAAAATTAAAATGAATGTCAGCCTTCACTTGGTTGAGAGAGTGGAGTCGAGGAGCTGTCTTGTGTGTTCAGAGATTTAAGAGTGTGAAAATGTCTTTGACATGTCGCTTTAGAGAATGTGATGACTGCGTTTTTATCCCGCGGCTGAATGCGCGTTAAAGCCTCTATGCGCTTTTGGGAAAGGCACAGCTGGTCGCGATCAGTGAAACGGGGGCCGGAGGAGGAGGAATTCGGGGTGTTGCCTTTCTATCCATGCTTCCCTCCCTTGCTCATCGCCTCCCTCCCTCCCTCCGCGAGCGTGTGTGTGTGTGAGAGAGAGAGTGTGTGTGTCAGAGTGGAGGCACTGCGGGAGCGGGGCAGTCAGTTAACGCTGCTGACTCTTACAGGCGGTTCCCCGGTTATCAGCGGCGGAAAGCACCGGCCGGCTCCTCTCTGCCTCTACCTTCCTTCAGAGCCGTAGCAGCGGGATATGCCAAACGGGAACAAAGCGGCGTGAAAGCTGGACGGTTGAAGAATGAGCGGGCGCGTGCTGAACGGGAAAATGCTGCAGCTCCCGGCGCCGCAGCGCGCGGGGAGGACAATGCACTTTCTGTCAAGGTAACGGATGAGACCAGAGCGAGCATGTGACTGGACAATACCGGATGAGAAGCCAATTGACACACTAGTGGCATTGCTTTAGTCTGTGCGAACGCGGCACGAATGCGAGGGATCTGCTGGCGGTGAATGGGTTGTAGACGCTCCGGCGGAACCAGTGCGTAAAAAGCAGCAGCATGTCCCATTGATAAAACTCCAACAGCTGCATGGTCGCACGTTTCATTATTGTGACTGGCATGCGCGCAGATTATGCTGCTGTGGGATATTGCATGTCATGGTATACGCCGAGTGCAGAATAGGTGAGTGTATAGATGGAGCTATAGTCTATACAGTATAGCCTATAGGCACAGACCTCAATGCGGAAAGCCATATGTTGAATCAGCACTATCTTTTATTGTCGGATACTGTTCAGACTATTAGAAGCAGCATGCAAAAGGCGGGCCGGTGCTCCTGCCTGAGACTAAAAGGACGCTATATCAAAGGAAACACATTACTGCAAATCATCTAATGAGAATAAAGTGCTAATGGATGTGAATGCCGCATGTGTACGCGCACAACGTGCGTGCGCGCCTTAAGTGTTTCTGTATTTTACGGTCGGCTGACGTGCCCATTGTTTTGAGATGCATGCGATGACAAGTGGTTTTGCTGGTGTTTGGTGGTCAGTCAGCGGGGGCAGGTATGTGTGAGTGGGTGGGTGTGTTCGTATCGATCCGCTGCGGGGACCGGAGCGCATTCTACTGAACTGGCTGACCTACATTTTGAACGACGCCTGCACCCGGTATATCTGCTGTGATTGGGTGAACAGCAGCAAGCCTCCTCCGTATCGTCTTTGTGCCCACGACATGTGAGAATTATCTAATTGTATGTGTTATTGTGTGGGCTAATGTAGGCCAGTTGATATGAGTAGGCTGTTGATGGTGAGGACATGGAGCTGCATCAAAAGACTTGTATTTATGTATTTATTTATCTAAAACAGGGACATAATGACATAACACATATTGTATAGAGAGTTATTTGTCGGAATAATCATGGAGTCGGGTTGCTGTAAAGGTACATTAAGACAACATGGATAAATCAGAGATGCTCTGATTGATTCAGTGTGTGTGTGTGTGTGTGTGTAGGACGGGTTTGGGGGGATGTTGGGGGTCAGCTTTGCTCTTTTTGGTCGACTGACCCCTGTCGCAGTCATCGACCTTTTATGTAAAGCCATTAGAGCAGAGTGGCCTGATATCAGTGCGTTACACACACACACACAGAGCATACACACACACTTTTGCCATCTAACCCATTGACAGACAGACAGACACACACACAAACACACACACATTTTCAGTCCCAGAGCACCAACAAAGAGTGTTTTTATATGAGTGTTTTTATACGCTTGTTTGAGTTGGACATGTGTGCTTAAACAGACTGGCTGTCAAAAGACTGATAACCTATATGATCGAAACCAGAGGTGGCATTAGTAAGTGTGTGAGTTTCTGTGCATGTAAGCCTGTGTGTGGGTGTCAGCGTGTGTGTGCACGAAATGAAACATTAAACATGCATCATTGGCTAACCAGTTCCAGCCTTCACAAAGATTTGATCAACTCTGTTAGTCATCTTGAAAGCAATCCAACATCAACTTAGTGTCTGTCTGTCCGTCCCTGTGCGCGCGCGCGCGTGTGTGTGTGTGTGTGTGTGTGTGTGTGTTTGTGTTGTCATCTTAACAGTATACAAAAGCCTGCTCAGTATGACCTATCTCAGTATCTAGATTCACCCCTGGTTAACAACATAACCTTGTCCAAACATCTGATTTATAAGCTGGTGACATCAGTCATTAATGTGCGTCACACCCCAATCCTCTCAAGTTCCTTGTAATTAAATGAAAGTGGAGCGTCGGTCACTGTGATGCAGACCAGGCTTGTGTCACAGCCGATGTCATTTAGTGGTGCATGGCAAGTGTTGGTCAGCCGATCTGATTGGTTGAGCACTTTTACAGCTTCCTGCCATCAGCTGCTTCATTAGCGTCCCAGTGTAGTAATTAAAGCTGAAATCCGTAATGTTTTCAATTACTTTATGATAATTCTATCCATCTGTGTTGCGGAGTGTAGTCAAATGGCACATTCGCTACGCTATTGAGAAATGTTGATCAGGTTTGTCAGGTGACACCTGTTAGCAGAAAGTTAGGGATTTCACCTTGCAAACTGTTTTTATCACAAACACGCAAATGTTGTCTATTGTGCTGGACTGGAGGGACCCAGCAAAGATAAATTAAGTTGTTTTGGAAACACACTTTGCTGACTCAGTCATTGGATGAGTTAAGAGGGTCAACGGCCTGTTGATGATGTTATCACACCCTCATGATTCACGATTCATGAACAGGACTTAATAATCTTAAGCACACAAGCATGTCAACACAAGTCTAGATACATTTTGAAACACAAATTAGGTAGTGAAAGTTTTCTTTTGTTTTTTTTTTTTTTAAATCCACACAGGCATGTTTTTGGGTGTTTTTAAAAAGATTCCTGTTCACACAGAAATGGCAGAGGAAACAGAAAGATTTCAATCTCTTCTGCTACTCATGTGCAGGACACTTTAAGCAGCAGATGACCAACCAGATCACATGACAATATACGTCTGAAATGTTCAGAAAAGCTCTACTTTCTACATCCACACTGCCAGCATTTATAGATTTATTCACAAATGGCTTAATTTTCGGTTGCCAAAACCCCCGGGTCAGTTTATATAGAAGGCCAAAATGGAGAAAAACACATGACCGAAGTCACTTCATGTGACCACTGACTCTGATGTTTTGCTATTAAGTGAACAAGCTAACTTGTCCTGCCTACAAGGTCATTAGACCTGAAAGCGAAACAACAGATGCTTGTAACCTGTGCTTGTAAGACACATGCACTTTTTTTATTGTACACACAGGAGCCTGTGTTCACAAACAGAGCTCATATTTTCATGAGGTGGTGCCCCCCGTGGTTTAGTGAGTTTCTCTGTTAGATCAAAGCCAGAGAAGGGCCTACAGCCAGACAACAGTCCACCTTAACGGGATCTCTGGGGCAGAGAGAGAAAGCTTTAAGCCTAACCTCAGTGGTCTCGCAGAATAATAAACTCAGGATGTCATTTTCACTTGATAGTGAAGTAGCTTTCTAGGAAATGTAGAGTGAGTAAAAAGCTCAGACAATGTCCCGCATTGAAACCTGCAGAGCATTCTTTCGAGATGAATGGAAAGTCAGACGATTCCTCCTGTTTGTGTCGGGCCAACAAAATTAAGACTGTGGGTTTCGGTTTTGTTCGAACCTCTGCCTCCATCTATTTCTGTGTGTCTCTGCGCACTCATGCGACGGTATGCATATATGTGTCTGCATATGTCGGAGGATTAGGGAGTGGAACCCCAGAATACACTCGCTGGAATGTGAAGTGTGTGTTTTGAGCAGCCCGAGGGCGAGGAATGTCTCCCAAACTCACTGTAACAACTTTAAGCGGCGTGACCAGAGTGCGTGTGTTATGAGTGACAGCAGGTGATGGGTGCGTGCTCATGCAGGGTGCGCCTCGAGGCCTGTTGGTCTCCACCGCATGTGTTCAATACGCAAACACACACATAGCAGCGACCTGTCTGTCCCCTCCACAGCATGGGAGTAATGTGTGTGTTTTAATAGGTGTCTGCTTTATCTCAGCCAGAAGAAGTGAAAGAGTATCTCTGCCGCAGTCAATGGGCCTTTCATTCTTTTTTGTTGAGGTGGTGTTTGGACAACCTTTGGCAGGTGCTTGGTGGTGTTCTGCTCAGGTCTGTAGTCTCTTTGTGAAGCTTGATTTGATTTAAACAAAAGTTCTACAAGCACATAATTCACATGTTCTCACATTCTGCTTCTAAACATGAACTCCCCCCAAACTGATTTAAGAGATGTTGCTTGGCCTCTTAAGTACCATCATCAGCCCAGAATCCACTGATCCGCTTCAGTCAGCACATTTAGCATCTCACAGCAATGTGGAAACTGACTGCTGTTGTCTGTACTAATCTGGGAGATTAACACATAATCAAGTGGTGGCATTAGTCGATGAGCTGTCGCCAACAGAAATTACAGAACTGACCGCAACATTGAAAGCGTACATTTTCTTTAATAGGAGAGTTTCTTTGTGTAGAGAGAGGATGCCCTCTGAAATGTTATTTACGTGTCTGTGCCAGCTGCTGTGACTGAGGCATTTGGTAGTCATGTTGAGGCACTGCCCTTTTCCCATGGACACCAGCTCACATCATGCTGACATCAGAGTTCCTCCATCTGCTGTATGTGCATGAGTATGACTGTGTGTCGGAAGGACTTAGTTCCCTTTTGTGATGCATTTGATAGTGTTGCTAACACTAGTAAGATCCTTATTACTGTAAGTCAAAATCATTTCTAATATCAGTAATTAAACCTCGGGCTTTGCAACATTTCCCCTTCCCAAAACCCAACAGGTTAGCTGTATTGTATTTCACTCTGTTTTGTTGTCGTTGACGTGTCTGGAGGGAGGCCAGAGGTAATTCTAGCCCAGGATCCAACCCCTGTCCAGGGCCTCTACGTGCCGGGGTTCCCCTTGTAAGCTCCTCCTAAGTTCTCAGCCCTTCAGTTGGGGCTGGAAGCGCTGCACACTGCACCCCAGACTGAACTACTTATGGAGGTGATTTAAAATGCTGTTCCACCTTGTCCCAGGAGTGCTGTCCCTCTTCTGCTTCCTGCTCTCTTGTAGAGAAGAAAGGTCCTTTGGAAGAAACTCGGGGTGCTTTTGGGGGTCAAGGGTTATTGGGTCGAAATCCCATATAAGAGCCCTGCTGGTCGCCACCTAGCACACTCAGGCCCTTTAATATCTTCAGAAATCTAACACTCTTTGACCCAATTTGTCATGCTTTTTACATTAAGAGCATGAAATCACTTTGTGGAGATGCTTTAATTTATGCTAAATAAGTTCAAAAGGCATTGTTTGTATTGTGACTACATTCAAAGCCCTGCAGCAGCCTTATTTAGACTGGGGGTCAGTAACCTTTAAACTTTAACCCCATTTAAGCTGAGTAAGAAGACAAATACAAAGAAGAAGAAGAGTATGTGTCTGGTGCCTCTCAAGGAATCATCTGCACACCTCTCTCTGCTCCTACTGTTTTCCTTTTTTGGGACTTTACAGCATGAGAAGATCAAGACGACCCAGTTGGCGTCAGCATGATCAACAGTCACACAATTTTTGCTTCCAAGAGTATTTCACCACTCAAAGTTCCTTATATGAAGCTTGGAGCCTTCTGCTGTTTCGACTGTCCTGCTTCATTTCACAGGGATGAAGTAGTTCAGAGCCAAGTTGACTCTCAGCTGCGATGTGTTGAACTCTGAGCAAACCTCGTCCGTCCACCCTGGGGAGGTCAGGAGGAGAGAAGAGATTTGGAGATAACTTTGCTTTCTGGGGAGAATTTTGCTGAAGCAATTTCTCCTTTTCTTAAGCTGTACAGTTTTCTCTATCTCCACCTCCCCCACGCTCAGGAAAAGGACACATTTTACTGACCAGGATTGCTGATGCCTGTGCACGTGCACGTGCCTTTTCAGTGCTTTAACTTTCCACCCAGAAAGCCCCGAGCATTTGTAGAATGTGTCCCCATCCTTGCGAGGAAAACTTGGAAGAATGATGTGCATTAATATTCCTCTACACACAGACGAACACCTTAGAGCCAGTAATGTGCAGCCCTGCCTGGCTTAGTGTAACCCTCAGCGGAGCAGTGACTTGAGCAAAGCTGCCGTTCCCACTAGCTACTAACATCATACACTTCTGACAGCTAATTCAAGCTTCACTCCAGGGGACAATGGCAGTTTAGTACATCTGATGTGATTGCGTTTGTGTGTTTATGTATGTGTGTGTGTGTGTGTTTGTGTCTTAAACCCCCAGGCCATTGCTGTCAGGGATATGCCTGTCAAAGGCACAACAGGGTTTCTCCTCTGTGATGGCCATTTAGGGATGTGACCTCCTATTCTCCTCCAGACTCACAATCACACATACACACGCACACACACACACACACACACGTATACACATACTGCACCTCTAGCTGACATCCCTGGCCTGCTCTGATCCTGGTGGCAGATGGAATTAGTAGTAATTACGAGCTCATTAACTCCAGCCTGTTCTGTAATCCCCTGTAATGCCCAAATACTGCTGTGTGTGGTGCGTGTATGTATGTGCATGTGTGTGTGCACAAAAGAGTGTCCAAGCAGCCATCACACATTGTTCCATTCCTCATCGTGTAAATGGGACGGAGAGGAAATCATAAATAATGCTGAAGAGGAAATTAATTTCTCTGTTCAGTGTGTACCCAAAGGCAGGCCGCTTGCACAATCTAGTTTTTAATTGGGTCTTGTCAATGATTCACTGTAAGTGTTTAACAACACAACTCAACAGAGAACCTGTATTGGGTAGCTAATTAAAAGCCATTTTTAATGACAGATTTGTTGCTAATTACTCGACAAGTGCCCGAAGCGCCCAGACAACAACATGCCATCATTAAAAAGTGGTAGAATAAGTAATTTACCAGTGAGATTAAAGGTCAGCACAGCATGTATGGCAGTGTTTGTCTGATAGCAACATGCAGTGACTCCAGGGGGCAGCAGATGGCTGATGGCTTTATGAGAACAAGCAACTAAACTGGCATTTGTAATCGATTTGCCTGCATCTTGAATACAATCATAGACAAATCATGTGTGTTGGATGTCCAGGTACTATACGTCATGTGTCAGATTTTGAGGCTTTCAAGATACAGTAAGGACTTGTCCTGCATAGGGAATTCTTTCATGGCCCTATATGGTGCTGCAGAGATGGATAATCCTACACAGAAGCTTCTTCAAAAATCAATGTAACCTACATAATGTTTTAAATGCTCATCCAGCCAGGGAGAATATTTTGATCATCTCAGCCTCTCCTATTTCTACTCTCCATTGATCGGAAAATTTTCTGCTATTTGCTTGTGTGTGTGTGTTTGTGTGTGTGTGTGTGTGTGTGTGTGTGTGTGTGTGTGTTTCCTGGTGATAAGCTGCTGAAGTGGTCCAGGGACCCATGTTGTTAGCCATCTGTGCACATAAACCACATTCACCCTCTCTTTTGATCTTACCAGGTAAATGCCCATCCACACATAGTGGATTGTGCACACAGTCAGCATGATATTTTTTTTCATAACATTTCTGAGGCTTAAATCAACTCTACAGTATTTTTTTTTAACTCTATCTCCCAAATGGTCGGTGCAGCCATGGCCATGTTAGAGAGAAGAACACTGACAATGGGTGTGTCTGGCTGCTCTCTTCTGCACATCAGTCGTTTGGTTTTATATGTGTGTGTGTGTGTGTGGAATTGTGTTTACACCACTGTCACTGTGGGAATTTGTGAAAAAACAGTCATCCAAGTTGGTTTACATCCTGTTTTATGCATCCAGACTGAAACCAGTAGAGGATGTTAAAACAGACAGCGAGTCACAATGTTTCTGTTAAGTTTCTTGTTTTCTATTTATGGTTGGCTTCTTAGTTCTTCTTTTTGTTTGAGCTTTTGTTTGCCAGACCTTCTGGATATAATAGATGATAAGTTCCTGCATCCTCACTCCTGCGGTAAGGCGAGTCTGTTTCGGTTGTTTGTTTTTTATAGACTGATGTATAGCTGCATAGATGTGTCCTCTCTGTGTCCCTTACCCATGACCGAGAGGCCAAATCACCTGCTGTTCTCTTCCTCTTCAAACTGATCTGAGATCTGTCTGCAAATACTGAATTGCATAGAGACAGCACAGACAATGCATCTCACCCTATTGTAATATTTAGCACCAATCAAATCTCACATATTTAATCTTTAGAGAATCTAATGACTTCAGCAGCCCTTTCGTGCGTGCCCCCTCCGGTTCCTGAGCTGACTGCCCAGTGCCAGTCTGGCACGGCCCTACTTTCCATTTGCCTGAAAAGGCATCACTACAACCGGGAACCCGTCTGATTTAGCCATTTTGGGTTCTGCCATGTGACACTGTGGATTTTAATAGGAATGGAAAGTTCCCGTCCACTGTAGGACTGCAGAAACACTTTCCATGCTTTTACACAAGTGGAAGAGATTGTGTCCAAATATCACCCTGAAAAAAATCTGTTTAACCCCATGAGGGTAAAAAGAGTTCAACCCCTTTATTCACATCACCATTTGTACTGTTATCATTCACTCAATTTAGATCCTTTTGTGCATTATTGTATCATTGCATCCTACAAACTCTGTCTCTTCTGCCAGCTAGCACCTTACAACTGTCTTCCATATTCTCATCTTATTTGCTCCAATATGGTCCAGCAGTCGTAACAGTTTCCTGCCAGCTCCTGATTGGCCAGATGCATTAGCATTGCCGCTAGCTTAAAGGTGTCCTGTGGAGTTTTCTGGTAAACAACAAAACATTGTGTGTACATTCTGGATTACTCACCAAAACACCTGGTGTGTATCCTTGAGGTCTAACAAACGTGCCAAGTATATTTCTCTCCTCCTAAAACATTTGCAGACCCGAGTAGAATATTTTAAATCCAGCATGCCATGTTATAGTGTATCTTTACCCACTACTGTGACCTGCTGATCAATGGAATAGCATGAGACCATTAGTAAGAGGCCCGTATGTCCTCAAGCACAAAATAAAAAAACAAAAAACAAAATCTAAGACTCCACAAAGAATCTTGAAGCTGACATAACTAAACATTCATAATCATCGATTGCTGCTCTAGTTGAAGATTCTGACTTTGTCGCAAAGTGATGCATAATTGCATAACAAAGTTGATAATGACATTTTGCTCCTCCCAGACATTGATTTGGTGTTTAATGGCAGACTTTGCATAAGTGCACTAGCATTCTCTGTAATGTGCAGTGACTATTGATCAGGTTTATTTATTTTTATTATTAATCCTGTCTGTAGACAGTTAGTCTGTCTCCTTCCACAATCACTACCCATCTTCCATGCAGCAAAGTCAGAAATGACTTCACTGGTTCTAAAAGTTTAATTTTACTTGCCCCATCGCAGGAGAGCTTAAGCATCACATTCCTCCACATGGCCTCCATGCAGTTTTAACAAATGTTTGTTTAGATGGTACAGCTTATCAACCAATGCTGTTAAAGCTGCTCCCTGAGTCTGGTAAGACTCCAACTCCCAGCAAGCACTGCTCCTACAGACCATAGGCAAAGCTGCTTTGTCTCTGCAGTGGTTTTTTCTTCCTTGTGGATATAGTGTATTTCTTTCACTTTCCCTCTCTTATCCCTCAACCACAGAGAGGTCAGGAAGAGGAGAGGAGAGGAGACAGAGGGAGGGCAGGGCTCTCATAATGAACAGCAAAAAAAAGACCATTCACGTTGAGATCAGAGCAATTAGCTCCATAGTCTGAGTAGTGGAAGAACACAGAAGCCTGTTAATAAAAGCAGACTATTAAGCTCAGTGGCAGCTATTCAACCATTCTCTCGATAGTTTGTGAGGCTCAGTGTTTGTGTGGGTGTGCCGGTCCTCTGCAGACTACGAGGAACAAAGACATCATGTCTCTGTGAAAGGAGGATGTTGTTTATATAGACCACCATGACCTTCATAAGCCCGAAAAATTAAAATGAAATATTCAAGCCATCTGAAATATTCCACATTCTTGCATGAAACATTCTCATTTTCTGACAGATGACGAATTACAAGTTTGCACTGGACTCATTGTGGCTTTTCTATTCAGAGTAGCAGTTATATTTTCATGAGTGAAGGCAGAGTAGGAAACCAGTTGTGTGCAGCTGGCTCGGGATGACAGAATACAGTGTGTCCATGTGGCATATCCTCGGCTCAGCTGGATGCTGAATTTTGCACATGGTGCGCAGAAAAAAAATCGGTCAGGTGGAGGTGAAGAATGAGTTTAATCAAGCGCATGTCAGATTAATTGACATTAATGGCAGCCTAAATCGAATCAACATTGATATTCATTTTGCTCATGAAATTACAGTCATAGGGTACAATTTTTCAATGTCCTGATCCTTTCAACCACCAGCTGTGTCCTTTAGCTTGAAATCAAGTCTTAAATTTTGATAGACCAATGAAATTAACATCCATAAGCATCCATTAGATTCTCAGATCAGGCTGGCATTATGTTGCTTTTAAGAGAAAGATATGCTGTACGTTTGAATACAAGTGTGACATTGAAGTGGCTTGACTAAAATGGTGCTTTGCAGTAAGACACAAGCTAATGCATGAAAGGGGTGATGTAGATGAATTGGGTGCTAATATTATCCCTCAGTCTCTGCAGCTGCTGCTAAAGAACGAAAAAGACGAGGCGGAGAGATTATAACACGAGATTTCATAAGCTGCTGTTAAAGGAAGGAAGGATGGTGAGGTAGAGGAGGCAAGTTGGTGGAAGTTTTGAGGGAGAGTTGAGAGCCTATCCTCTTGAGAGAGTGCATCATGTCCTAAGATGTTGAGGAGGTTTTCTATGTGCCATCAACAGCACTTCTCTCTCCACTATAGCTCTCTCTTCTCATGCTTGTCATTTCAGTTCTTTCTTCACGCCGCACACGCCACTTCACCCTCTTCTCTTGAGTATCCTCATGTTTCATCGCCCTCTTTTCAAGCTCAGACTTCCTTTTATCTCACCCAGTGGGAGTTGATGGAGGACTATAGGATGGAAAGAAGAGCTGGATGACACGACAGTGGATCTGGTGCAGCCATATATTCGCAGATACTGATTGAGGACATCAGGTTTTGGCTTTGGAATAAGAAAGTTTCTTTTTCAGCCCAAAACCTTTGGACTGACTTGTACAGACAGTGTTTTACAAAAAAAGGCACTGGCATGAAGCTTAAAGCCCTCAGCAGATAATTTCTAAGATCTTTTGGAACTAAAGATTTCCTCCTCACAGAGCTGAGAAGCTTTCGTCATTGAAGTCTGATTGAACATGATTTCTGCAGATCAGAGCTGAAGGCAGTCTAACTTATTGCCAAGACAGTCACACTGAAATTCACACACACACACACACGCAGATAGACGGACTGTGACTGACTGTTTCTTATGTTCCTCTTGGCGCCCACATTGTCCCAACATCTCAATTACTTTCTGAATCTCTGAGGCGTCTTCTTGTCTAATCGAAGCGGCCTTTGACTAAAGCTCATTTCATTTTTCAGACGAAACAATAAAACAATACAGAATTTCTTCTTGGTGATGAAAATGCTCTGCTTTCTTTTTCCCTCTCTGCTATCGAGACAATCTCCCTGATAAATCAGATGAAATCCTCTGCCTTATGTTATTCGCCAGTTTAGCTGGTGCCGGTGCCATCCGTGATGTTTGACCTCCGACCTCGTCTGTCTCGTCTCTGGGCTCCTGTTTTCACATCAGTCAGCTGAGTGACACCAAATCCAGCAGAGACTGTGTTTGTTCTGTTTCCTATCAGATCTGAATTATTCATCAGAGAGAGCATTATCATTCACAAAAGCACTGGTGGACACGCAGACAGCTGTGAAGTGAATAACAGGATATGAAGAGAAAGGTGTTGCTTCAGAGAGGAGCCGATGGTAAAACACAGCTGTGTCTCCCGAGAGGAAGTTTATCTCAATGAGGAATGAATGACACATGCGCTAGTATTGTATACAAATAGATCCAGTCTGGGTGAGTTCACAGTTTATTTGTTCCTCTGTGCATTTTTGTACAAGGGAGCACATAGAAATCTGGTGTAAAACAGGAATCCAAGATCAGCTTTTATGGAAAAGCAACTTCCTTCTTCGAAAGTTGTTAAATCTCTAATAGAGTTGTGAAACAAATTGTGAAATCATCCATCAGCTGATGAGATAATTCCACATGTTTTCATTGCAAAGATTTATACAATCAGTTTTCAAACTGCTTCATGAGCTCAAGATGTATTTTTTTCATATTGTAAACATTCATTTGAAATAAATTTACAAAATGCATCATAGGAAATGTGTCAAATCCTACCACCTAATTCTTGATAAAAGTCAAGTTTTGAAGGGGTTTCGCACTGAGACAGAAAGTGGAGGCCGACTCGCTGGGCCCGGTCTTTAATTTGCCCTTAATCCTGCTTCGGCATATAGACGAGACAGCATGACAGCCACTTCAGACGTAAAATCTCGTCTGCTCTTTTTTTGTGTCTATGTATCCACAGGCGAGACAGGAAGGGCTTTCCCTTTACCCCTCTCCCCACCGTCAGTTCCCCCAGGGTGCAGCGTGACCCATACAGGCACCCAACCGGAAGGCCCACACCGCTCTCTCTCCCTCCATCCTCCCCTGTGACACAGTATACATGACCTCATTATGCAAGCCCCACCCTCTCATCTTGCTTTACAGTATAGCAAGATATCGGTCTAACCTATTGACCCTAATAAGAGAAAAACCCCAAACCCCCCCGATTTAAACGTGACCTACTTACTATATATATAAGCACATGTGGATGTACACCGACATACCCAAACACATCTCTCAGATGAGCCCTTTTCTCCCCCCACTCTCCCCCCTTCTCATTCAAGTCATTGTGTTGAGTCAGATGACAGATTTGTTCCAGTTATGTCTTGGGGTTTATACGCCTTGATTGGTCATATTACTGTAGATATCGTATTCATATCTTTTATCAGCAGGCAGGAAGTGGTCAAACGTCAACCACCATTGATTTGATGACGGAGAAATCCAAACTCAATTGCTTGTTATATCACAAAGGGCACAAAAACAGAAACTTTACTAAAAGCCAGATTACAAAAGTAAGTCTTAAAAATTCCTCTCAAAAGCCCAAAGTGTATGAACAGCGCTGAGATTGAGTGAATTCCACAGCTGACCCCCCACATTTTGACTAAATTGTACGAATAGCTGGTAAATACATTTAAAGACTAAAAGAAGAAGCAATTCTAAGTGGCACAAGTACAAAAACTGGACCATTGTGATCGCTTCTTGTTCAGGTTAAGACTCTTTTGTATTCATAAATGTTCACCAGGGTTCCAGCATAGGCCTAACAGTAGTCTAAGATCGCTACGACAGTGGTGTGTATGAGTTTCTGGCTGTCAAATATCAGAAATTAATAAAGGTGGCGGAACTAGAAAGATAGTTTGAGGTCAAGTGGGAAGATAAAAGCAAGTACAGCACTGTAACATGAAATAGTTCCTGGAATGTACTTAACATCATGGATTTGAGTCAAATTTTTCCTTTAGTCGAATGTTTATTGATGTTATTATTTCAGATGTACAGAGGTTACCACTGTAGAAACACCCCCGACCTGTTTGTGTCAGGATTTTCAGAACAGTTGCTCTCTGGGAGAAGGGAAAACAGCAAAGCAGATGTGTGCCAAGCGGACAGACTTCACAGTCCTGGCACAGACTCCCCTCTTGCATACACTCGTGGGCGCATGCATCGGTGTATACGTTCCTCATTGCTATTTTTGTGTGTGTGGGCTGAGATGATGTCGAGAGCGCTTTGCGTTTGCCAAGTGTTTGCAGTGTGAAAGTTAGGTATATAGAGCAGGCAGCGTTAAATGAGGTCTGTGCCTATGAATAATTAATCAAAAGACACACAGAAAGACATGGAGCCAAGTAAGCCAGCCGCTGATGTAACTGAGCTGCGAGAGCATTGGTGGTTCATGCAGCGTGTAACCTTGAAGAAATATCCAGTCAACTGTCACAGATTGCTTTGTTTTTGTCAGGTATTCTCAGGTAAGAGAGCATGTGGTGGTGTGTGATACCTGATCGATCCTTGCAGGGAAACAGAATTAGCTCCTGTACGCCCTTGAAGTTGGAAAGAAATCAGTGCTTTGATGGACACTTTCAGAAAGGTGGATGCTTGATTGCGTTGGGGCTTAAACTCAGGTTTACCAGTTCAAGGAGACTCTACTCAATCACTTTGCCAAATTTGTGCACAGAAAGTGGGAGCAAAGCTCCACCATCTGTCTGGATTTAACCTAATTACTACAGTACAATAACTCCACAACTTCAACAGATACGCTGTTTTACAGCTGGTGAAACACACTTTTGCTCATGAATGACAGTAAACTTGTTATGTAGGACTTCACATCTCTCTCCTAACTACAAGCTGTGGTTCTTTAATTCAGTAGTTTTTGTGTCCCCACAACCCTATCAGGTCAACTCAAGTACTCCTTCATTGAAAACACCTGTCATGTCCCGACTGTGATCATTTGAACGGATTTAAACTGAATGTTACTGAACACTCTGACGTATGTAAGTGAATATTATTACCCAACATGTTTTCATAGTTGAACTGTCAGTGTTTTTGAGTTGGTTCAATCAAGTTTACATTTGTTCTGCGGATGACAGAAGCTAGATAGTTCAACCATTTATCCATTATTTTAGCTGACAATTTCAACTCTTCATCTGTAAGGTTTACAGCAACTTCCTATTGTAACCATTCATTCCTTACCTTTAGCTATCTATTTCACGCACTTATCTATTTATATAACCGACAAATGCAACTCTTTGTCTGTTACTTTTAGATATCTATTTAAGCTTTCTCTCAATACCTTTAGCTAACTATTTGAGTTGCATATTCATTACTTTTGGCTTCTATTTTAATAATTTATTACTTGGTGAGACCTGTTTAGACTTTTCTTCTTGTTCTTTTGACTAATTTTCCCACACTCTGACTCAACTCACTTAGTTGAGCTTCTTCACAATATTTCCATGTACACCCTGAAAACAGCACATGCACGCCCTGGATTACAGTTACTCCCTAGTTGGGAGTCACTGCTTTAACATATGAATGGTATCTGACGCATCTTGTTTGTCATCGTTTCCTTTAGTTGGGATGAGAGCAGTTCCATCAGCAGTGGTTTGAGTGACGGCTCCGACAACCTGAGCTCTGAAGAGTTCAACACGAGTCCCACCCTCAACTCCCTTCCTACCACTCCCATTGGCTCCCGCAGAAACTCAGCCATTGTGGTAAGTAACACGCACTTGAGTATTCACATAGAGACACACTCAGCCGTCTGATACAGATGGATTAGCAATGTGTGCTGGTTACAGTAGTATTGATTATGGTGTTAATGCAGTGAGCTGTTAATGAGGTGCTGAATGGTGTGCCATTCACACAACAGGCAGCAGGACACTGGCATCAGAGACAAAGCCTGATTAAGTATTCTACGCACACCCATAATATTTATCACATCTGCAGCAACTGATGTTTGCCGCAATACACACACTGCATGCTGGACAGCTGCATTGTTCCACAAGGGTGCCTTTTGGTCTTTTGTGGGGTGTACAGAACTGTGTTAAGAGCTGATCAGGTTTATTTTGGAGGTTTTAGAGAGAAATGTGTGAAAGTGATCAACCAGTGTCACCGCATATGACTGACAGGAGTTAGACACAACTGCCCTGAGTGATTATGTTTGTTCTTCACTATACATTGACTCACACTGATGTATGCTGTAGTCTTAGAAATGTGCCGTGGGGATGGGAGGATTTGAGACTTTTAGACCTCAGCGCTTCCAAAATCCTGTCTGCAGCTCTGCTTGAGGTTCTTTCAGATCCATCTGTAGCTGTATGGGTTCCAGACAGTGTGTGTACGTGTGTGTTCCTGGAGTGTCTGATGTAGGTCACACCTCTGCAATGTGGTTAATGTGACTGATGTAGTGGGATTTTAGAGACAGAGGCTGTGAGAGAGAAAGGAAATCCGTGTAACCATAGCAACCAAAGCACAGGGATGCTGAGAGTGCGGGTCTTTGTCTTCTTTTCCCTTATACTGAAGGACAGGTCTAGAACGTGGCCATCTGCGCACACACACACGTGCACACACACACACACACACAGGGCCATCTGCAGTCCTGCATCCGGGCCAGTGAGCCGCAAGAACCGGGGCGCCTCCCTCCACGCCTAGTTGCAGGAGTCATAGCAACCATTACCCCCCATGGCATCATTACCATAGCAACCAACCACCACATCATCATGCACCCCACATTTGCTAAGACACATGGCTCCCTGTTCTCTCCCCATTCTCAGCTGATGTTTTTCTTTATCTGTTTTCTCTTTGTGTCCTGAAGCCATTTCTTCTGCCTCTGTCTGTCTTTTTGCTCCTGCTAATTTTAATTTCCCCAAAAGCATCTCTGACTTTACATTCATTCTTCATCTCTCCCACATATTATATAATACACTCAACGAGGATATGATGGTGTACGTAGGTGGTACAAAAAACTAGATTTCCTCATTTCTACATTGAGGTGGACCATATTAATACACCTCTTTTCCCCACTACTTTTTTATGCATGTGTGTCTGCATGTCTGTCTGTGTGTTTTGTTGTTATCCATGTTTCACCACAGCTATCTGGCCAGATGTGTATCCCACCCGCCGCGTTTCAATAATCAGGGAATGTGTGTGAGGAAATGACAATGTTTTATCAACAAGGTCTGGTCAAACAGGACACACACACATATGCACACACACACTCACGCATACCACCTCCTCGTGTGATGTGAACCTGCCCATGGGGTCTATTGGTTTTAATAAAAAAAGGAATTCAGCATATGAGTCCTCATGAGAACCTCTGGGTGCAATGTCCTAGACTGGCACACACACACGCACACACATCTTCACCTTCACACACCTCCTGACGCATTGTGTAACTGTCGGTCTCCTGCAGGGGGGAAGAATAATCTGCCTCTGTGGAAACTAGTCATATCCACACTCATGCAGACTCTCATGAACACACACATACTTACACAGGGATTGTGTATTACGTGCATTCACCACATACACAAACACAGAAGACCTTGACTCACATTTCCTTTAGTTCAACATTTGACATTCTTCTTTATTGTATTATCTTTAGGCTGTATTGTCTATTTTCTCTGTGTAGGTCATTTTGTCTGATGTAATATTTTTGTATTAGTGTGCTGTGCATGTGTGTTGGGCAGTTTCTTCCCCTGCTGTCTCTTTTGAAGCCTTCAAACAAAGCATACGGAAGGATTTGGACTGGGGAGATGAGACATCAGTCAGTGTGTTTTTGGGTGTTGACAGGGTTAGACATGTTATTCTGCTCTGTCTGAGGCTCTGTCTGAATCCACACACCTCATCAAATGGTGTTTTTCAAACTCTGACCAATGATAAACTCAGAGTACTCATTTCAAGGGATGCACAAGGTTTTCGCATAAATGATCCACTGAATTGTTCCATTGGCTCATTCATCCCAGTGTCCCAAACTAACTCCTTAACATGGATTGTATTAAGGAATGCCAGGAAATGTAATTACACTGAGCCAAAGAGAAACAAGATTTTAAGTAAGAAAAGTTGTAATAGTATTGGGGTGGAGTCTTGAGGATTACATAAATGGAGTACATTTCTGAAAGTTGGATTTAACTGTATTTTATTGTAATCTTAGCGGGAATACACGAAAAGGCACTGCTTAGCTTTGTTATACTCTATGTGCCAGAGTCTTACTGTCCACCAAAATTGCAAGAAGTCATTTCACTTAAACATTTTGCTCGTGTAAAATAAAATACAAATGTATAGTCCCAACACATGGTCCACTTACTCGCTTTTTCCACCCCAGAGTTTTCATCCATATCACATGAAGTTCTTTCAGTTCTCACAGAGAGAGATCTGTCGACACACAACCCTAATAGCTGTTAGGGTTTCATCCATAGGGCTTTAAGAAAAACTAGACCATGGCTAGCGTAGCTCACCTATCACTCAGGTGTTCCTGTGGCTATTTCAAAGAAGCCGACAGATACTGGATATAAAGATCCATTGAAACCTGGAGTCTTCCTGAGTTTTTATCAAAGTGTCACTAATAATCTTCTTATGTTATAAGAAGATTCCAGCATGTGGAAGGCTTTCCATTTGACTAACTTCACAATTAAAGCCATATGCAGTTTTTATGTGAGATGAGAAACGTTCGGTTTCTCTCTCATTCTTTTGCAGCACTTTGTTACCACGATGCTTTGTGCTCAGTTTTTTTTTTCTGCTTTCTAAGCTGTCAAAATGTACTTCCAGTAAGTGGACTGACTTAGATTTAGGAAAACCATGCCTATAAAGCAAACAACCTACCAGATATATACAAATAATCACTGGATCCATGTTCTGTGAGTCAGATCTCTCACACTCACTTATTAAACATTTTGGCATGGTGTCTCTAATCAAGTGTCTGTCTTTCTCTTTATAGATGCGTACGGACGCAGAAAAGAGATCTCTGGTGGAGAGCGGTCTGTCCTGGGACACTGACGATTCCAAACCCAGCCGCAAGAGCCACGGCAGCGGCGTCTACGATACAGGAAGTCTCAAGTCTGAATCAGCCAATAAATGGAAAAAGACACGGACGCAGGGGGAGGGGCTGGAAGGAGGCAAGGGCGAACTGAAGAAACCTCAGACCCTGGGGCAGGGAAATATGTTGAAGAAGGGAAGAAACCCACCTGTGGGAGTCACCTCGCCGATCACACACACCTCTCAGAGCGGACTGAAAGTGGCAGGTGAGTGGAGAAACACACATTGACTTTGGTCACTTTTAGGGACATTACATAGACTTACATTATATTACTATAACAACCTAAGCTGTCCCCAGTAGTCTGAAATTTGTTCCTGAAAGTAGCCTATGTCAGAAACACACACACAGTGAGGTGTAATATATATAGGTACACATGAAAGGGTTACGTAACCTGAGCAGACTGACACATTTCTTTGGCTGTCTTTTAATATTCCCTTCTTTCTGGCAGTCTCACACCCACACACAGTCACAGACATACTCTCTGTCTTTGTCCCACACATTCATCCACAGCTGCAGCCCACCCTCCAGGCCGTTAGAAAGTGGTGCCATGTATCAAACGCCCATCACCACCCACTCCCTTCCTGCCAACCAACCACACACACACACACACGCACACACACACACACACACTTTTTTCACTTCCTTTTGGCCCAGCCTTTCCTATCCAAGCTTTATTTTGGTGCCGGACAGAGACAATTTATAGCACTTAAATAAAGGCCTTGTACCCAAAACAACTGGACCAATGACAGTGTGCATTTGTAATAGCGTCTGTGTGCGTGTGTGTCTGCATGTGAGTGTGTGAGTGCAGACACATCTAAGATTGTGCCAACCTTACAGAGTGTCACCCATCACACTTAACACACACACACACGCTCTCACTCACGCACAAAGAGCACAATAGTGGGGATTGTGCAGCTGCCTTTTAAGCACACCATCTGTGTGCTGTTTATGTAAGCACACACACACACGCACACAGACAACCAAAACAACAGGATATTAGTTGAAGTGTTGTGTGCCAGTCTCGATTGGCAGTGTCTGTATAAACAGTCCTCTTTCTGTGGGACTGTCCTGTGTTTGCATTGCCAGCTGTTGAAATGACAGATACACCCAACATGTGTGTTGAACCAGCCTGTGATCTGTGTGACAGGCAGTTATTGTTATTGATGTGAACCGTATGAATCTGCTATCAGGGCTACTCAATCTGCCATCCAGTTTGAGACTCTTAATTCATCAGAAGATGAAGTCAAGTGAAAACGTTGCCAAGGGGTGGACAGAGAGGGCCACAGCGACCCACTGACCCCCCTCTCACGAGTTGCATATGATTGGTTGAACACAACCAAACATACTTGAAAGGAAACAATAATTATCTCCAGCAATAATTGGAGGCCTCTCCGTGGTGTTTTTAAACTTGAGTAGACTTGTTCCCCCAAAATGTTTTGTTCCTTCCAATAAATGTAGCCCTTCAAATTAAAGCTCTATGTTTGTCTTTTTAAGGAAAAATGGCCTAACACAATAAAACAGGATTGTTGTTCATATGTGAACTGTACAGGTATTAGTCTGTGCGTCAGATAATTAGAAACATTAACTTTAAAGTAAGAAACCAAAGTATATCAGTGTACGATTCCATATTGACATTGTTTTGAACTAGTCAGTATGGTATGACAGCATAATAGAATTTCTAAAAATCAGTTATGGCTTTTGGTGTGCCAACCAGGGATTTCAGTGGCCCCATCTCGCCACCCCTATGAAAAATGTCTAGGGGCGCCACTGCTCATCAATGTGAAGGAGCTCATGAATTTAGCCAGACATTCTTAGATAGTTAGAGACGTCTTTGCTGCTCATGCTTGAAATCAGTTCATCGCTGAGGTTTGGCAGGATTGTGTGTATAAGTGTGTTTGTGTGTGTGTCTCATTTTTTATGACTATGCATCTGCATGTTTGCAGTATTGTAGGAGACACAGAGAGTGTGAAATCTTTGAAGGCACAGCTTCATCCAGAGATAGACACACTTCCACAGTTTATACCTATTCAATAGTATTTACTGCAGTGTGCATTATACGCTAACCATGTGGTTAGTGGATAAGATTGGTTTGTATTATTAAGAGGTGCAATTAACAGTTATTTTTACCTCTTATCCATTGATTGTTTACAATAAAAAAACTAAAGAACATAGCACAAAGTAACACTGTCAAAGGTTTTCTCTGGCCAGCAGTCCTAAAACCAAAGATATTCAGTTTGTGATGATATAAAAGAGAGGAGAGCAGCAGAATATTATATTTGAAAATCTGAACCATTTGGTATTTTGCCTTAAAAAAATGACTTAAATGATTAGTTGACTACAAAAAAATTCAGATAAAATTTCCTTACCCAATTAATTATTAATTGTTTCACCACAAATTGTATTCTTTTGTGTTTACAGAAAATGATTCAGTATATCGTCTTTGTAGTCTTTTAACTTGTTAGGCTTATTTTTTATTATTTTTCTTTGTTTCCAAATTGGAGGTTTGATGCCAGAGGATGTTGTATGTGGTCCAGATTGTAAAGCCCTCTGAGACAAATTTGTGCATTGGGGCTATAAAAATAAGACAAAATAAACTTGACTACTGACATTTAAACTAAACAAGGAGAAATTAAAAGGTTTTTCCAAAGAATTAATGCTTTTATTTGGTTTGTTTTCTGAGATCTTGGTGGAGCCTTGGAACCAACATCCACAGTTTGTTTTAATTTCTTCCAGCTGTGAGCATTGCCTCTATTTCTCTTGCTTTGCATTAAGGGAAAATAGAGCCCAATAACGGTACATTCAAAAAATTAAGCTGATTTAGTAAAGCACAATGGTTTAGTATACCGATTTTTGTCAATTTTTGGTTTGAATGCACTGCAGACCTACTAGAATTAGCCTGTAGTTTGGAAGTGGGACACAGTGCAGATGTTCATTCTGTCAGCGAACAGCATCTGCTGACTGGTCATGTATCTTTCTCTCTGTCCTCTGTCACATGCACTCACACAGACACGCACACCTGCAGATACTTTCAGCCAGCTGTCTGCAACAAATGTTTAAAGTCCTTTCACGTACAGACAAATAAACACTGATACTGTATTTTAACAACCGCGAATGTAAGCAGACACATATGGATGGTCGATGGGAGATGACAGGAAAATGAGAGTGTGTCTGTATTGTCCTCTTTCCACTGCTCTCCCTTCTGGCCTTTTAATAGACAAACAAAGAAGGAAGGAGAATATAAATGAGCGTTTTTTCTTCAACATCCATGGATGGCAGTGCTAGAAATTTTACAGCACGCAAAGGATTTTTCTGTCTGCCTGCGCATTCGGATCTCCATCTCCTCAGACATGCAGACCCCTTGCGTCGAGACATGCAGTGATTCACGGTCTCTTCTACACATGCCGCTGTATCAAGCTGTGAGCTCCACTGTCTCCACAGCCGGTGTCAATAAATCATTCATTTAGGTCAAAATTAATACGTACGCCTGGATCCTGTCAGTGTTTGCTTCTCACTGCCAACAGTATGTGTTTCTGCAGCTTAAAGTTTTCTTGGAACACACAGCATTGCGGTTATACGATGGATTGAGTTTATGACTTGACATGTAAACCCAATTTTCACATTTACAAAAGGACTCCAAGCGTAATGTGTTGTCAGTGTCACATTCCAATAAGATCCAATCACTAAGAACCATGAGTGTGTGTGTGGTATATATATCTGGCCCTATGTGTGTGTGTATGTGTCTTTTGCGGGTTTATAAATACCCTTAAGTGACTCCAGATGTCCCAAGGCAGCACGCCGGTGGGTCTCACTCAACAGCAGTTCTTTGACTCTGTTAATGCCTTGTATATAAACCTCCCATAACAACTCCCATTAGATACAAATTAAGAGTGTGGGCAGTGCGGGGTTGCACTCGTCTGGGTGGTGCATATAGTGCACATGTGTCTAGTAGACTGTTTTTTCTCATAATAACTTCCAAACAAGTCCAATTAATTTGCCAACTGGGAAATATACAGATGGGGACAAAATCACACAATTTTCGTGCAAGCTCGGCTCTACAAAGTTACCTCTCACCCGCCTTCTTTCCCCAAAGAGCTTCAAGAGAGGAGAAATTCAGTTAGACTGGGTGTTTCAGGCAGTTTTGTGCCCGCAGACACGCTTCGTAAATGTGAACACCAGTTTTCCACATCCACACTGCACATGTTAATCTCAGCGCTCTGCAGCTGTGACACGCACACATGCACTTACTGGAAAGGCAGGGAAACTGTTTTAGTACATCAGGATGGAAAAGAGGAGTAAGTGTGTGATAACAGTGTGTGTGTGGGGTTGGCTGAGAGTCTGGTCTACACGCTTGTCTGTCTGCTCAGACAGGGATTTGTTTTTATCAGCAAACAGTCAGACCATGTAGGTGTTGAGATAAGGTATCATGTCCTAATATGGTTTGGTTAGTCTCACTCACCACCACAGACTGTTCAGGCTTTAAACTGTTCAAGCTACTCATCACTGATGTTTTTTTTCCCTCCTCTACCTCTCTAGGTACAGTAAAGTCAGATGGGAAACCAATGGATAAGTCTCGGTTAGCAGTGAAGACCTCCGGCCTTCAGCGCTCCTCTTCTGATGCTGGTAAAGACCACAGAAATGGTACCGGTGCTGGTGAGCAACGTAAACCTCCGTCCGGCCTGGTCAGGCCCTCAACTGGTGGAAACTTTGGCTTCAAGAAGGCCACCACAGCTAGCAGTAATGGAACCAGCAATACCAGTTTGCCCACTGTTATGAGTACAGGTGGCAGTGCCATACCCTGTGGCTCTGCAACTGTGGGGAAGATTGCCAAAACGTCAGGTATTCCTGTCAAACCAGGCGCTGGTGGTGGAGGAGGACGTAAGACAAGTCTGGATGTTTCAAACAGCGACCAGAGTGGTTTTCTGTCACCAAACGCCAGGACATCTCTCCAGTACCGCTCTCTGCCACGCCCAGCAAAGACAAGCACCCTGACTCTAACCCGGCCCAGCTCAGCTCGGCCAGTGAGCACTACCATGGACACAGGCTCAGGGCTGATGAAACCCTCCACCACAGCGCCCCAGGGCTCGAGGCTCAAAGAGCCCGCCTCGGGGCTTGGTTCTGGAACAGGGTTGAGTAAGCCAGGGGGTCGTGGGATCCCGAGTCCCAGTCCTGTCAATCAGACAGACAGAGAGAAAGAGAAAGAGAGGGCCAAAGCTAAAGCTGTAGTATCTGACTCTGAGTGTGGAGGTGGGTCTCTGAAGGGCAGCCCTGCTCAGACCCCCTCAGAGAATGGAGGGAAGCTGCAAGGGCTGAGACCTCCCAGCAGCGGCAAGGGCATGGACTTGCCCTCACCGAACACACACAGGTATACTACCACAAAACATACATTCGGTGGTTTTCCAGTACTTTTTCAACACACACAAACTTTCACATACAAACCAAAGTAGGAATATTCATTTGTTTCAACACTACCCTTCTTTGTCTTCAGGTTATCTGGGGTGCGCAGCCTGGCAAAACCTCCATCCATGGCCCAGCTTGACAAGCTGAACTCCAATAGCCTAGAGGAGGGAGTTCATGACTCCCTGCCGCCTCAGATTCCTCCCTACTCTAAACTCCAGGACCTGGCCAGCTCAGTAGGTAGCTCTGCTGGCCCCTGCCTGACCCCCAGCCCAGCACCATTACTCAATGTGAACTCTTCAGCCTGCTTCTCGAGCTCGGGGGCAGGGTTGGGGCCCAGGCAGGTCTCTTCACTCGGGGTTGAAGGGAGCAGAGGGAGTACCTCTCCCCTACTGTGCCCTCGTCTGTCCGGGCTGCATCGCAGCATGGAGTCACTGCCTCTCCAGATGAGTCTGGCCCCAGAGCCTCAGGAGAGAGAGAGGGAGAGGGAGAATTTGGTGAGAGGCTACACAACCATTGAGTCCCGAGACCAAGATAGACAGGAGGACAGAGGCCCTCCTGCCAGCTGGAGCTCTGGAAGTAAAATTTCAATCTCTCTCATAGACAGGTGAGATTCAGTTCTGCTGAAAGATCATGCTCATGCAGATTTTTTGTCCTTCTTTTTTTGTAATACTGCTTTGTAGCTCCACCTACTGGTCAGATGTGTCAACTGCACCAACATTATTAATTGTCCAGGAAAAGCAGGAGTGATCAGGGAAGATCTTTGATATCTGACTCACTGCACTGCAATCATGCATTTCCCTCCCTTCATTAAGTGGGCAGGTAGAAAGGTGATTTGGTTGGCATTTAATAAAAGTTTGCTGCTCATACTGGAAAAGGTATGGAGTCATTTTTTGACAACAGCAGCGGTATTTATGAGAGCGAGAAACACCTACACAACAAACACCTACACAACAATCCACAAAAATGAAAACACAGGCTGGTAAAGACGCCTGTGGACTTATCAGGATGAAATTACTTAAGGTCAGGGTCATTTGTTAGAAAGTATTTAATATGACTTAACTAAATATATACTAAACTAAATCTATCCTTAATCCTGAAGAGGATCATTTACCTCCATCATCTTCTCATGGTGGTCAGAAAAAAGAAAAATATTGAAAATGTAATGTTTTTGCACTCAAAATGCAGTTTGAGATGCTAAATATTGCTCAAATTATAGAAATGTTTCATGAGAGGGCTAAAAAGTTTATTTACCTTATGAACTCAAACAAGAAGTAAAGACAACCACATGCATTCACACACACACACACACTCGCACACACGCACACACTTTGGGGTTTCTAGGCTATTATTACTACAGGCCTATTATCAGGGTTGTAGCAGCCCCAGTGACTGAAGTCATAATTACTGGCTGACACTAGCTGTCTGCCAGTCTTACTGTGCTTCTTTGTGCCTGCTGCCTGCTCTTGAGAGTTTAATAACTCCCTGCACAAGCGGTTAAATAATGACATTGTTTAATCTCCACAGTTCTCAGAGAGACAGAAACACACTGCCAAAGAAAGGTTTAAGGTAAGTGGATACACACATGCAGCTACACACATGCTCTCATGCACATAGATAGTCTGACACAGTTGGGCCACACTTGCCAACTGCACACATACAGAGATCCCATTGATAAACTCCTCAGTGAATGACAGATTGTCTTAATCCTCATTATTCCTGTCAGTATTCCAAAAATCCTGCTTTAATCCCCTCAAAACTGTACATCATTGTGTCCTGCTGGCTGCATTATGTTTGTCTTTCCACTCATTGAAAGACATTAGTACTCTGTAACACAACTTTTTAACATTTAAAAACTGTGTAAACATTTAGTAAATGTTTATGACACACTATAAATGTAGTTGTAAATGGGTAAAAAGTATTTTTAAGTGCTTAGTAATGTCTTCAACAACTCTTCTTGGATAGATAATGGATTACATGTTAATTTAAAGAATAAAAACATGAATAAACACTTGCATGCAGTAACAATTAAAGTAAAGTAGTGGCAGGTATGGTATATGTAAGATTGTAATGTACAATTCTCATATTGAGATTCAGCATCATGCTTCTAAATGTATGAGTTATGTAAAAAAAACATTCATGCATACTTGTGCAGAGGATCTACTGCATATAACTACAATATATATCTTTGGCTACTTGTGTTATCATTCCACTTTAAACATGATGCCCTCAGACTTTTACACAACGCTGAACATGAATGTGAAGGACTGACAATTTGTCACTAGCACTCTAACTGGAACCTTTAACATCACTGACTTTGTCCTCTGTGTGAATAGTTTCAGCGGTGCTTCCCAGGTTGAGGAGGAAGGGAAGGAGAAAGGAGAGAGGAGACACTCTCATACTATTCTGAGTATGACAGACTCGCTCACTCTTCCACTGTTGTCCTCACCCACCTCACTGCCCCGCACCTCCAAGACAAGCAGCATGGGTGAGTATATATGTATTCCTACACACACACACACACACACACACACGTATGTATGTATGTATATATATATATATATATATATATATATATATATATATATATATATTTAACATCAGTAACTGTCTTTCCTTTGACCCCTATGGTTTCTTACTAGTACCAAGCCCTGTCGGTGGTCCTCCGAGGATGACTCGATCCAACAGCATCCCAACACAAGATGCTTCTCTGGAGCTGTACGGAGCGTCTCCACTGGGCAGCACGCTGTCACTGGCTGAACGCCCCCGCAGCATGGGAATGGTTCGCTCCGGATCCTTCAGGGACAAAGAGCATGATGAAGGTAAGCCCAGTTCCGTGTTGTTGTGGAACTCTGTTTTTAGTCGA